>NC_064922.1:526999243-527638966 GCF_023897955.1 Schistocerca gregaria | reverse complement strand
TTGATGTGCATAACGTACTAGGTCATTATCATGCACATCCTGTGAACTGTATCGAACATTCTTGAAATGCACAACACCAGCTTTTGTAATAAGTGCGCCTCGTCCTCGCTTCAGCATCCCTAGTTTTCTCCTACGCACTACACGGCCATATCGCCGCCGACTAACTACTCTTTTTTTTTTTTTTATTACTATGCTGCGTATGATCTTCCACATAAGTAATAACGTTGAGTGCCCGCTGCTTGCACAGCAACTGTCCTATACCACGCTTCACTGGCGACAGGATCTGTGGCTCCCTGTCCGACAAATATGATGAACTACATGGCCCGACACCTCTCTTATTGTCGCAGGTTCGAATCCTGCCTCGGGCATGGATGTGTGTGATTCCCTTAGGTTAGTTAGGTTTAAGTAGGTCTAAGTTCTAGGGGACTGATGAACTCAGCAGTTGAGTCCCATAGTGCTCAGTGCCATTTGAACCAATTTGAACCTGTCTTATTATCACTTTCGCTTCTTAAGCTCGTATCGTCATCATTGAACTCCTCATGTACACTGTCCGCACAGTCGAGTGTATTCGACACACCACATTCCCCTGACTCATTTTCCAGAAACGCTAATACTTCATCTACCTTTTCTTTCTCACTCTGCGAAATTCCTTGGGTTCCTTTCTGACGAAATATCAACTTCGGCAAGTGTTGTTGCAGATATAATGCAATGTTTGCTTTGTTTATCGTTGACATTGGTCTGCTTTGTATCAACATCACTAGCACTGTAGCACTTCTGTGAGTTACTCGTCGACTAAGCAGTTCAACTACACTACGTAACCTCATGCTGTGCTCACCACTAGATACCTCCAGTTCCGCCCCCTGTTGTCATTAGCAGCCAATATTGTAGCTGCATGCTAGACAAGATGTGGGACGTCGAATGCAAAAAATATCATGGACCTTTGGCCACGTCGCAATCTAGGGTTCCTTGTCAGACGGTAAGAACACAGGCAAAGTCCCGTGTTCGAACCAACGTCCGGCTCAGCGTTTTAAGCAATCAGAAAGTTTCAAAATAGTGCAGACATCATTGCAGAGTTAAAAATTCATTCTGGAACTGGATATTAATTTTCTATCATTAATTCCTTATCTCGAAGTACTGGTCCATAATCCTTTACCATCTGTACAGTTTTGACCTAAACGGCTCTTGGCACCCGGTATGTCGAAGTACGAGTAACGGAGTCTGTGGCAAGTGTCGAGCAGACATTAGGATAACATCACAGTAAGTGTACTCTTACATCTAAGGAAGAAAACAGCCGGTCTTTACTGCGGGTGGGGAGCAACACATATTTGCTGTGTCTGCCAATAGATGTGACACCCAGCCTTACACAGAGAAGGCGCTGCGCAGCAAGCGGAGCCTCCAGGGACGCGCTGCGCAGTTATTGTCAGAGGTCGCAGAGGGCGCAGACAGCACTCTGTTATGCTTCCGTTGTATGTCACGCGAATAATTCCCATGTGAACATCCACCCGCCAAACGTGGATTTAAGCGGAAGCGCGGCTCTTGTCCGACATAGAGTGTTAACTAATAGCTTGACAGAATCAGGACTACCGTCGCGTAGAAGAGCCCAAGCGGTCATTCTACGACGAGCGTTCAGTAAGTAACGCAATACTTTCTTTTTTTCTGAAATCAGGTGGTTTCACTCATCGTTCCAAAACACTATATTATTCCGCACTCTTTTGACTACACATGCCCATTTTTTACGTAATCTCCATTCAATACTTACGGTCTTACGCCACCTGACTGGGATGGCCTGAATACCAGCATGGTACTACTCTACGGGTTGACGTCGAGACAATGTCTTGTTCGCCTCCCCATCACCCAAGTACTGCTTCCCTTAGAGTACATTCTTCGTTGGGCCAAACAAAAGGTACGGGATCCGAACTGCACGTTGGAGTCGAAGAGGCACACACTTCTGAGTAACACAACTGAGCACGAGCGCGTCAGCACTACAAACAGAGACGTCTAGCTCAGAAGCGAGATGTCTGATTGTGATCCGTCCATCACCTCGAATGAGAGTGTCCGCACGTTCAAACACTGCAGGCTACACAGTTGTGTGCGGCCGCACAGCTCACGGATTTTCGGACGGGTGTGCGCAGCTCTTTTAGCAATGCTCACAGATACCTCGCCCTACGACTCCCTGTGCTTGTGTTCACTCCACGTCTCCATAGATATTCTGCAAGCAGGTATGAATATCTGTGATGCACTGCTACTAGACAAAAAAAAATCAATGACAGCTTTCCGCTTGCATCATATGGTGGCTGGGTGTCGGGTTCCGCTGAAAAGGTCAAGAGTCCACTACACACAACAGGCGGCTACACCGGTAGCAGGAGCTGCGTGGGGTGGACTGGGTCTCGGGAGAGCACAAAAAGGGCTTCAGTCACAAAGGGAGACTGTCCGAACACAGGAAGAATGTAGCTACAGGAACCGCCGGTATAACAGTTGTAAACTGTAGTAGCTGTGTTGGGAAAGTACCAGAGCTCCAAGCGGTAATACAAAGCACTGATGCTCAAATCGTTATAGGTGCTGAAAGCTGACCAGAGGTACGTTCAGCCGAAATTTATGCTAAGAACCTAACGGTATTCCGAAAGGATAGTCTAAACACAGTTGGCGGTCAGGTGTTTGTTACTGTCAAAAGTAGTTTATCTTGTCACGAAATTTAAGTAGATAGTTCCTGTGAATTAGTATATTATTCGCGTGGGGTCATGAACTAGCTGCTCGAAATAATTTTCAGAGAACGCGTTTAGCACAATTTCGGATGATGTTTGGCAACTGACTGTAAACAACGGAAAATGTGAGGTCATCCACATGAGTGCTAAAAGGAATCCGATAAACTTCCATTTCTCGGTAAATCACTCCAATCTCAAGGCCGTAAATTCAACTAAATACCTATGAATTACTTAAATTGCAAGGAACACACAGAAAATGCTGTGGGGAAGGCTAATCATAGACTGCGTTTTATTGTCACGACACTTGGAAAATGTAACAAGTATACTAAGGAAACTGCCTACCCTTCGCTTGTTCGTCCTATTTTAGAATACTTATGCGAGGTGTGGGATCCCTAGCATATGGGATTGACGGAGTACATCGAAAAAGTTAAAAGAAGGGCAGCACGTTTTGTGTTATCGCGAAACAGGGGAGAGAGTGTCACTGAAATGATACAGGATTTGGGATGGACATCGTTAAAACAAAGGCGTTTTTTGTTGCAGAAGAATGTTGTCACGAAATTACAATCACCAACTTTCACCCCCGAATGCGAGAATATTTTGTTGACGCCGATCTACATAGGAAGAAACGATCACCATGATAAAATGAGGGAAATGAGAGCTCGTTCGGGAACGATGTTCGTTCTTTCCGCGCTCTATACGAGATTGGAATAATAGAGAATTGTGAAGGTGGTTCGATTAACCCTCTACCATGCACTTAAATCTGATTTGCAAAGTATTCATGTAGATGTAGATGCAGAAACGCACCTCCGTTACAAACGCCATTTTGAAGACTACAAATAGTCCCGTTATGTATCGGATCTTCTTGACACTATAGGAGCCGGAGCGGGATTATTACACGATGTCCCACAACAAATTCCTCATTTTTCAACCGAAATTGGCCGAGAAAAAATATGTTGCATTGCTTACTAAACGTACTTCGTATGTGAATTTTTCCCCAAACAAGTACATATAGATTTTTGAGATGATTGGACAGTATTTTTCTTATTCTTTCACTTTCCAGCAGTGTGGGAAAATTTATCGTATAAGATTATGCAAAGTTCCATATTCGAACCCCAGTCCCAAACACAGTAGCAATCTGCCAGCACATTTCAAAACGGGTGATAATCTGTTGCAGACTGAAAATTAATTCTCGTGTCCACACAACCTTTGTCAAGAAAGTCCGCTATGAATTTCTTTTTGGTCATTCATAAACTCTAATGTCACTGGTTGTTCTTTACTTCTAATACTATGTTGTACTTTTAGTATAGCGCATTGAATCTCACAACCTCATTATGACCATTTGGCACTGCCTTAAGCGAAGTGACGTTGTATCGGTGTTCCGTCTGCTATGAATACGACTCCATTTGACTGTGATCTCCCCTTCAATTCGGTTCAGTTCCGTTTATGCTCAGTGGGCGGGAATAGTTGTGATACCAGGAAAACTCCCATGGTCAGCTTGGTCAGCTCAGAGAAGGATACTATTTTAGTGATTAAAACATGCCCCGTGACCGAGCGAGGTGGCGCAGTGGTTAGCACACTGGACTCGCATTCGGAAGGACGACGGTTCAATCCCGTCTCCAGCCATCCTGATTTAGGTTTTCCGTGGTTTCCCTAAATCGTTTAAGGCAAATGCCGGGATGGTTCCTTTGAAAGGGCAAGGCCGATTTCCTTCCCAATCCTTCCCTAACCCGAGCTTGCGCTCCATCTCTAATGACCTCGTTGTCGACGGGACGTTAAACACTAACCACCACCACCATGCCCCGTGCAGTGTGTAATATAAAACGAATCACAGAAATTCTACAGTAGTCTCATTGCGGTAAATAGAACTATTGGGACCAAACCGGGAATATTGCACAATGTTTACAATAAATTCTGCGTTCTTTTAGACCGAAACGGGTCAAGATAAAAATATGTTGCATCACTTATTGAACGCCCCTTGTACTAATTGTATCAGTCATCGCTCACTGGATCGAAAACCAGACCAATGAACTTTTATCTATACTGCCATACATCATCTTCATGTCTATACGTAATGTATATTTTCTCTTAATAAGTTATTGCTATCGTCAGTGAAAGTGAAGAAGGGTTATTTTATCTGCTGAATGGAATGAAGAGTATAATTAGTACAAAATATGGACTGAGAGCTAATCGAAGAAAGACGAAAGTAATGAGGAATATCAGAGATGAGAACAGCGAGAAACTTAATATCAGGATTCGTGGTGACGAAGTAGTGGAAGCTAAGGAATTCTACTATCCAGGCAGCAAAACAACCAATAACGGATGGAGCAATGAGGACATCAAAAGCAGACTAGCACTGGAAAAATGGGTATTCCTGGCCAAGAGAAGTCTAGTAGTATCGAACATAGGTCTTAATATGAGTAGGAAATTTCTGCGAATGTACGTTTGGAGCACAGCATTGTATGCTGGTGAAACATGGACCGTGAGAAACCGGAATAGAAGAGAATCGAAGGATTTGAGGTGTTGTGCAACAGACGAATGTTGAATATTAGGTGGGCTGATCAGGTAAAGAACAAGGAAGTTCTGCGCAGAATCTGAGAGGAAAGCACTAAGAAGAAGGGACAAGATGATAGGACATCTATGAAGACATCAGGGAAAAACTTCCATGGTAGTAGAGGGAGCTTTAGACGTCAAAAACTATAGATGAAGACAGAGATAAGAATACATCCAGTAAATAATTACGGACTTAAGTAATAAGTGCTACTCTGAGATGAAGAGGTTGAAGAGGAGATGAATTCGTGGCAATCCGTATTAAACCAGTCAGAAGACTGATGACAAAAAGGAAATCATTGTAAACATTGATAATTTGCGTTGCCTTCAATTTTGCTGTACTTTGCCGAAGCCTGCTTGAGCCTGTGACGGGGCTGTACAGAATCTGCATCCAAGCAAGCCGCCTCGATAACAACAGCAACATTCGACAGTAGGGATTTCTCTTCCTGCAATGTTCATGTTGGACACCAAGGATTTGTGACGAGCACAGAGTACTTAAAACGTGTTATTGTGGACGTTAGACGTTACATTTGTGCGCCTGTGGATAAATTATGATGAAAGGTCCCGTTAATAACAGAGAATTACCTGAAAGTGACCAGTTATATCACTTCAAAGGATATTTTTCGTTCCTTCAGCATTACTTGTCTTGTGCCCGTAACAGGTGCTAACGAGCCCCTCCGTTCCCGTTAATGAAGCCACTGTCGCGTTTCCTGGTAAACGGGGACATAAAAGACAGCCTGGGAGACGACACACACACACACACACACACACACACACACACACACACACACACACACAGAGCTGCAGCTGCCGGCCACCTATTTCCGTCACCGCTGCCTCCCAGGAAGAGGGTAAAGCTGACCGGTGTCGTATCTGTGGGAAGGCTGTTAGCGAAGAAGGAAAGACTGCTGCCCACGCCTTCCTGAGTTCCCAGATGGGGAGATCCGGTGCTTTTTATAGCACACAGTGCCCGCCTCGCTAACTGGCTGGGCGTAGCAGGTGTTTCCTCGCCGTCACTGCACTAATTATACGTCGTCGAAGTAGAGAAAACGATGAGTGGGGTTTATCGCTGTGTCCGCTACTTTCCCTTTCATGATGAACTCAGTACGTAGACAAGTAGCCCGAAGAACAAACTATTCGGACAACGACAGACAAACAGTGTCTCCCTTTGAGGTAGATGGCCATTATCGCTGCCGTACAGGGTGATTATAACTGAACTTTCAAAAAGCTGTAGAAATAACACCACTGGTTAGAATGACGTCAACTTGCGACAGAAGATTATCGGAAAAGGGGGAAAACGTATGGCAGAAGAAAAAAATAGTGTGGAAACTGATCAATAGATGGCGCTGTATGTGTCAGAATACGTATATGAAAACACCTGTCATGAGCATGACCCACTGCAGCTGGTATAAACAAGCCCGGTACACGGCTTTTCCTCCTTTCGCTTCTGCGACGTTCGCCGTGACTGCCTCAATGCAGGATCGCGCTCTGCTTGTAAAGCCGTAGTACAAGAATGATGACTGTGCACACGTCGCTCTGCAGAAGTTCCGGACACTGAAGGGTTTGAGAAAAAGGCGTTGGTTCAATGCCTGCCATGGGTCTGGAGAAAATGATTCGGAAAATCGAAAAGACGGTTTCTTTTGACGTGAAACCTGGTATAGGGAAGGGGGGGGGGGGGGCGAAACGAATTGATTCGATGTCAGTGGAAACAGTGGCCACAGCAATGCAGAAGGAGACGAGTGGTGGTGTGCAAACGTGTAGTGCACGGAGAACTGCCCGAACATTCGACGTACTCGTGAGCACGGTGCGTAAAATCCTACAAAATTTCCTTCTTAGTATCCATTCAAAATTACTCATGTGCACGAGTTGCTTCCTGTTGGCCTGACACCAAAGGGACCTTTGATTTACAATTTCTTGCTTCATGGAAGTGGGCAGTGATTGGCCGTGAAAGATTTCGTGGACGGGTGAAGCCCTCTTCCATCTGACAGGATATGTCAATACAAAGAATTGTCGAATAGGGGCAACAGAAAATCCACAAGAAAATCAACCAGTACCAATTCATCCTGAAAAGGTCACTGTGTGGTACGGGTTTCAAAAATGGTTCAAATGGCTCTGAGCACTATGGTACTTAACATCTGAGGCCACCAGTCACCCATAACTTAGAACTACTTAAACCTAACTAACCTAAGGACAGCACACACATCCATGCCCGAGGCAGGATTCGAACCTGCGACCGTAGAGGTCAAGCGGTTCCAGACTGAAGGGCCTATAACCGCTCGGCCACAACGGCTGGCGGTGAGGGTTTACAGCGTCATTTATCATAGGGCCATATTTTTTCGAAGAGACAGGTGCTTCCGGTCCTGTTAACTGTACCGTCACTGGTAAGCGCTATAAGTGTCTTTTGAGCAACCACGTCATTCCAGCTCTCCAACAGCGCGCATGTGCGGATAGGATCTTATTTATGTAAGATGGCGCACCTCACCACATTGCAAATCCGGTTAAGCAGCCGCTGAAGCGCCATTTCGGAAATGCTAGGATTATACGCCACTATTTTCCGACAGCCTCTCCGTCCCGATCGTCTTCTCTTAATCCATGTAACTTCCGGCTGTGGGTCAGCGTGAAAGATGTTGTGTTCAGTGTCCCGATTGCAAATTTAGCTGCAGTAAAGGCACGCATTGCGCAACACATTCTGCACGTGAGCCCAAAAGCACTTCGATAAGTTGTGGAACATGTTGTTTCGCGAGTTCAGCTTGTTGCAGGAAACGATGGACAGCATATTGAACATGTTTTGTGCCAGTCACACAGGAATTAATAATCCGATTTGATTTTGACTGATGGTTTTTATTTGTTTTTTGGACTCAGGACATTTAAAAATCGATTTTCCCATCCGATGTGATATGACCTTGCCGTGGTTGATGGTCTTGCGCAACTAACAGTATCACACTGAGTAGTACAGTTTGTTTAACGTCACACGTACACCTTAGGCGTTGTTGTATGATTCATTTGTCATTTGTAGTCAACCACTATTAAACTGTGATGGTTACAGACCCATCTATTGGTACATTTTTCTTCTGGCATACATTTTCCCCCTTCTCCGATAATATTCCGTTCCAATTTGACGTCGCTCCAACTAGTGGTGTTATTTCTACAGCGGTTTCAAAGTTCAATTATAATCACCATGTACTTGATATTTTATGCTGTTATTTAAGTTGATCGAATAACTCCCTCTCTAGACCATTTTTTTGAAAGACGATATTTGCGCGTTCTTACGAAATAGAAGACGCAAGTGAAATTATATTTCAGAGCCTCTGGCGATGTTTGCTTGCCTCACTCACGGCTACAGTGGAGCTCCTTTTTAATTCAGTAACACCCAAAATTAGCGATGACATTACATTTATATTTATCCATGCAGCAGGAATATAACAGAATTTCACTTCAACTAGCAAAATAAGTTTCTTGATATTGCAAAGTTTTCATATGTTTTCTGCCACTATACATAATTTTACTGAATTGGGACAAACATCAATGAGCGCGCTGCTCATGTAGTGAATAACATCCTTGACTCTGTGTTTAAGTTTATCTGTGAGTCTCTTGCTTGCCTGTCAATCATGCAGCATTGGCGCATTCTTATTTGAGGCATAGTAGCGAGCATTTGGGTATTTAGAGAAGGAGATTTAATATTTCTGAATTTGAGACAAACTATCTGAAACGTTTCATTACGAAAATAAAAACTTGTTTGTAAAAATATGTTACTTATTCAATCCTTGGAGAAGATTTTTGAAGGACTATTGCAAGCTAACTGATGCAAGCGCAACAATGAAATGTTGGCTGTGAGAACTATTAATAGAATGAAATCTTTGGCCCTTGGGTAACTAATAATATGGTTGGCGTTAATTTTATCTCTTTATTTCCATTACGTCACAAGTAGCGCAATTAGTTTCAATATCTGTATTTTTTTAGTAATCATAGAATTTGTTCGAGTCTTCTTACGTTGTACCGCCTTTTTGACAATAACCAGAGTTCCATTTTTCGAGAACGATTTTCTTAAAAGAAAACTTCTCCGCCGTTTTAGTAAAGTTTTGCATATTTTGTCGTGTGTGCATTGCACCCTACCCCACAGGGCAGATCTCAATTTGCATTCTCGAGAGATGAAGAAACAGTTAGTAGTCAGAATTACCGGATGTTGTACTAAGCAAGCAGGTCAATTTACAGTGAGCAATGTACGTAATCTGCAACATTTATTTTTCTTCAGGGCAGAGCAGTATTTCATTTTCATGGGCATTTCAAGTCAGAAACTACACATCATATCGCGTAACTTTCATAATGTACTTCAGGATTGAGTTTCATATAAATAATTTTCACTGATTAGACAATTAGTTACTTTTGGAACTTAATTAGACTAGTTTTCATTATTTCAAATTCAGTACCTCACTAAGTTTAAAGTTGTTTTTCTCGACATTCTTCACATAGGCAGCACAGAGCCAACCAAAGGTAATACTGATCAGCAGTTAAACACAATGTCTAAAGCACATGGTACACGAGGAGAGTGTTTTTGGAAAAAGAAAATTTTATATTTTCGTTTATGGACAATTTTTTATAGAAAGCTTACAACATTTAACACCAATTTCCATGTATCAACGTTACCACAACGTTCTGTATATCCAAGGCATCTACTTCTATACCGCCGGCCGTTGATATTGCAGTAACACAAGCTGACATACAACGAACCTCAAACTGACGTGAAAATGAAATGTGCTTATGGCATTAGTGGCCAGGAGTCACATCTGAAATGTACGACCGGCTAATTCAAATCTTATTTATGTGACACCACTTTGACAACTTGTGCATCGATGAAGAAGAAATGATGGAGAGGACAACACACACACACACACACACACACAGAGTCCCCAATGGGGAAAAATAGCAATTTGGCCGGGAATCGAACCTGGAAACCCATATTGAGAGGCGGGAACGCTAACCGCAGTACCATGAGCCGCTGAGAGCTGGCATGAAGTTTACCCACGCTTGCGCAAAGCAGACAGGAGTAGGTTCTGTATACGGGTTGAATCGCCTAAAACTTGTACCGAAAATATTGAGGAAATGGAAAGTGTTTTGGATGTGCGGTATTCACATAATGGATTGGTAGTCAGGGGCTAGTACTGTTAGCTAAGAATTGGACTGTAATAATACTTAGAGTTTGTATTTTTGCGAAAACATACACTTTTCTCAATGGAACTACGCCTATTGAGATTAACAGACTAAAAGTAGGGTAAATTGGAATGTCAATGGTGTTTGTTGCAGGATTCTAATGAGAGTTGTTTACGTGATACCGTATTTCGAACATTTCCCACGGCGACACTTCTACAACATCTGTATTAGCAAACACTAAAGAACAACTCAAGTACATACACTAGTCATGTCGATTCTGACCGGCAACGAGGCAGTTGGCCATCACAGGTTGTGTTCAAAATGACAACCGGCAGTGACAATGCACTTTTCCATTGTAGTATGCAACGCCTGCTGCACATGTGCTAGCATTTCAGCGGAGATGGCCAAGCAAACTGCAGTAATACGTCGGTGCATATCTTCGGGTGTAGTTGGTACATCGTTGTAGACAACGTCTTCCTCTTTCCGCCTTAGAAAAAAGCCTACAGGCGTTAAATCGGGAGAACGCGCCGGCCGAATACATGTCCTCTGCAACCAATCCACCGGTTAGGAAACAATGCTACAGTACTTAGTGCACTATGGGCTGGACAGCTATCATGATGGTACCACAGGTTCTTCCTAGTTTGCAAAGAAGCGTCTTCCAGCATTCGTGGAAGAAGGTCTGTTATGAGGTTGCGATATTTGGCCGCGTTCAATATTCCGTCCTTGTAACACATGCCTATGAGCTGCTGGTTTACTATCCCACAACACACATGTACACTCCCGAGATGCTGACGTTCCACCTGACGAAGCCAACTGGGATTGTCAATAGACCAACAGTGTATATTTCGGCGGTTTACCTGGCCATGATTGGTAAATGTGCTTCATCACCATTCAAGATACATGCTACATCTGGAGTACCCTGTCTTAAACTCCATGTACAGAAGTTAGTACTGTTCTCACAATTGTTACCATGCAACTCTTGACGGAGAGAGATGTTTTAGGGATGGAACCTACGTCGATGGAGAATGCGTAGGATACTTACCTGATTCATGTCACTTAATCGTGAGATTGCGCGGGAGCTAACGTGCGAGAATCCTGTAACAAACACCAGTGACATTCTGATTTACCATTCCATTAGTTTGCTAATTTCAATAATCATTGTTCCATTTATAAAAATGTGTGTTGGCACAAAAATATACTTTATAACTAAAATTACAATCCGTTCATTGTCTAACAGCAGGAGCCTCTGACTACCGATCCATTCTGCGAAAACCGCACAACAACAGCACTTTCCATTTCTGCAGTATTTTCGGTGCAAGTATTACGTGATTTACCCTGAATAAGGAAAGATTAAGAAGCAGGTTTATCATACAGACATCGCGTCTGAAATTTATTCCTTGTGAGACGATAGTGTTGTGCTTAGTGTAAAAATCCAAACATATATTGGCGTGTCTTGCACTTAAAAATACGAAATTCTGTCAGGATCATAAAAGAAATTAAACTTATTAGCATTTGCATTTCAATTAGTCTCTTCTCCTTTCAGAATATCCAGAATGAGTACCCATGTAATGTTCATCAAAATGGGGATAATTATTATTTAATAAACTTCTCTGACTACTGCTGCTTCGGTTTCAATGTTAAAATTCCCATCAACAGTTATTTACTGATTTGATGATTTTCCATCATATTATGATATAACAACTTTCTTTCATTTCAAATGAAACTATATGGTTGCAGAGACTTTCACAAGTCTCAAATGTCTGATAGACTAAAGCGACGAATGAAAATTTGTACCAAAGCCAGGATCTGAACCCCTGTCTTCTGTTCACTATGCAGATGCGCTAACCACTACGCCACCCTAGCACAGCGGCTTTACACACCTGCACTGCCTATCCTAGACTTCAAATTCCCATTCACGCCTCAGCCCGCCAGGTATTCCCTCTAAACTCGAACAGCATTGCAGACATTTCCGACTCAGCATCGAACGATACGGGGGATCTTGCTTGAAACCCGGGCATAGGTGCTCATTTTTCATTTATAAGTATCGTTGAAACTTTATGAGATATATGAGTATAAAACATCTGGCTTGAACAGTACTAAATTATACGTTTTACATACAACATATATCTTTTGTTACTTTTGTTGTATTGCAGTTTCTTTAAAGTACTCTGATACCCACCCTAGCACTCCATATGGCGTTGGCTGCTCCATGCAGAACCTGCTATGGCGTACAGATTTCTGCTGTCGAATTCCATCCACCGCACGAGAACTAAGGAGTGTCTTATGCAAATAATAAAATATGAAACAAATATTTTGACTTTTATTGAATATGATCTACATATAAATAACAAATGACTCCTTTTGTCCCACATAATTGTTATGGAAACTATAGCAGTATTTAGATATATATACACTTTCGCTCTTATGATCGAGTTAGGTACATAAAATTTCGGGTCTCTAATAGTTTTGAGAAAATTCCAGAGTTAAATTCACTTGAACTCTGTACTCTAGCAACTTCGACAGCGCCTGGATTACCACCTATGCAGATTGTACTTTATTTTTCCGCGACACTGCTCGGGTTACCAAATACAATCGCGCTATTACCGAATCTATAAATTGAAGAGATGCACACTGTACAGTATGCATGATCTCACTGGCCTCTCACGACTAGTGCCCGTAAAGACAACCAAAATGTTCACTCGGCCGTGCAGGATCATATAGCCACGTCGTCTACAGTGAAATATAGTGAGTAAATTGCGGGAACGGTATGCAGATGGCACCATACAGGGTTTCTGTTAAATCTTCCGTGGTATGAGGTTGTAGTCCACGAAACTCTTCAGTTCCTAACGAGTCATTCCGAATTGCTCTGAACATCTACATAGGCGTTGCTCCTCCACTGAGTCTTGCCGTGACGCACATCTAAGACCAACACATGTACTGTAGAGAAAGGGGCGTGGCCGGAGTTACAGGTGATAAGCAGAGATGATCCTTGTGAAAAAGAAAACTTAAATATTGATTGTCGTCTTGTCAAATAGTTTAAAAACAACTGTTTAGCGAATCTGTACAGCTACTGTCCATACGTCACTAAGATTCATGCTCCCTTTTTTCCCATTAAAATTATCCCTATGTTTATATATTTCAGTGACTTCTCCACATAGTCGTGAATAATAGTCATCATAGAAAGAACGAAAGAGAACAACTGAATGTTTTCGAAAGAAAAGTAATGAGAGAAATCTGGGGACCTGTGATGGAGAATGGCGTATGGAGAATTCAAAAGAACAATGAAATTTATGAGCCAATGAAGCAACCCACTATGATCCAGAAATTAAAAAATAGGAGACTACAGTGGGCTGGATATGTGGCTAGCATAGAAAACAACAGAATCAGCAAAAAACGTTTGAAGGAACTCTCCAGGCAACAAGACCATTGGGCCGACCTCGTACAAGGTGGAAAGATGACATGGAGAAGGACATCAGAGCATTAGGAATTTCTGCAGGGTGGAGAGATACTGCAAAAGATAGATGGCTGTGGAAGCAGATAGTTGATGCAGCGCGTGGTCTACATGGCCTGTGATGGAGGAGGAGGAGAATAAGAAGAAGAAGAAGAATATAAATTTTTTTATTCAGAAAACTTCACCTCGTTACTTCCTGGCTGAAGAGCATGGTCTGCTGCAGCGAATTTGTCTGTTTTCCTTAGTCGGCAAAGACGTCTGTGTTCCTTTAGCTGTGTATTCACACTTTTCTTGGTTGTTCCAATATAAACTTTGCCACACTCTAAACATTCATGATGGTGCCTGTTTGTTCTATATCGTGTCTCCCTACCACTTTCGCGCAACGATGCTCTGAGCGTGTTTGTTAGGGAATTGACTAGTTTGAACCTGGGACCTGTTGCTGGTAAGGAGACGCCAGACCACACATGACATGTAGAATTCAGAAGAGTTCAGTGAGACTAGCGATGATATAACCAAATACTAAATGATCTCAGCGTCAGCTACACTGCACTCCCTGTAAAAGAATCTTAATACTAACTAAATTTAGTGGAAAGGGTTCAAGACTTTCTTATGTTTAGTTAGCTGGTAAAATAACGTCGAAAAAGCAGTTAAGTTTACCATTGGAAATTTTATTCTACTCACAAAAAATTGTTTATAAATTGCACTATTAATGAAAGGAAGTGTTTTAATACAGAATGTTAAAAACCAACTGCGTTCAACAAAAATGTGAACGAATATTCCCCGAATGGGTTTCCAAGTTCTACAATTGATCGAAGGATGACCTATGCCATATCACATCTATAATCTAGGTTTAAATTAAGTTTCACAAAAGAGAAAAACTATCAAAATGGTCTACAGTGACCCTCAGTTATCTTTAATAACTTATATAATTTGTCGTAAATTACAGTGGCTGATGTGGCTTCTCAATAACTATATAACAGAACATCATCGCGTTTCAGATTTTTACTTCAAGTGGCAAATGTGAACATCATGAGCTTTAATTGACGATCGACACTAGTATTATGCAAAAAGGAGGTGTAACAGATGAGACTTCTGCAGTTCTGAGTGAAGTCTTATGCGCTCAAAAATGCGGCATCGCGTGCGTTCTTTACCTTGTCGGTTTTTAGGCAGCGTCAGGGCGGCAGCGGCCAGCGCAGCAGCCATCCAGCTCGCCGTCTCGGAACTAACTCACTGACATTTCAACCAGAAACATAAGAATTAACACTTCATAACAAGTGAACATCAAAACTCAATACCAGCCTTATGTTTATGGTGCTTTGCTACTGTATACTTATTCCTAGAAAAGGTTGGTGACTAAAATTCGGGAAAATATATTATGTATTTTTGTTTGGTCTGAATTTTATTGTGTTCCATGAAGTATAAGTTATGAATTCTGCTAAGCAAGGCGAATTTATCGTATTTGTGATCCGAAAGTAAAGAGTTACAGAGAAATATTATTGATATGACCTTTTCAAGGTTTATTGTTATTGATTATGTGCTTCATAACTGGGAATAATTAAGTTTTTGTTGTAATTCTCGGACACAGTAAGGTTTTTTACTACTTGAATACATGTGTTAATGTTTAGCGTTTTGAAAACTAGAGAAACGATATCAGGTGAATTTCGAAGTTGTGGTAGATACTGCGTCTATTTCATGGTGTGAAGATGATTATGACTACGCTTAATGAGCAATGAAATGCTCACTCGCATAAGGTGACACTTTTTAAAAGCTTGCTAGACAATTGTTCGCCATAGGGAAGGAAGATACTACTGTATTACGTGCACAGATAGTACAACTTTTCATAGAGGTGAAAGAACATAATGGATTAATAAAACTTGAGGAGACCAATCTTAGGCAATCGGAACTTCTAGAAACAAGATTGATTGCTATTTATGGCATCGAGTCCAACAGCCGCGAACACATTCAGTGGAATACCGTTCGTTAACTCAGCCTTCATGGACTTGATGCGCTCGACACTTGTGCAGGTGGTATACAGGCATCGACGCATTGCTCCACTTGTTCTATAGCTACACCGTTGAGCAAGTACAGTATGATGTTGTAGTATGAAGCTTTATTATACAGATGCCAGCTTATTACTGTCGACTATCTACCGCAAGTGCTAAAGCACGGTATAGATCATACAACTTCAGAACACTCGAATGTTTTACGTAAATGTACGTGTCCTCTGAAGTTAATTCAAGCATTTTGTCACCATGTATATCATCTACTGAAACTATAAGGCCAATCATAAGAACATCAACAGGAGTATGAGACGGATCTTACTCGATTGTGATTTTCTTGCCTATATATTGCCTCATGCTGCATATATACTCCCACCCGTCCCATGAATACCTCGCTGACTACTTCTATAACGACTTCAACGTCATTGTCAGCTGCCAGACCTTCATTCACGCGTTTAGAGCCACTGGCAGTCGTATTGTATGCTTTGGCGAATACCAGTACTCTTGTGGATACGGGCTGATGTGGTTTTGCGACGGCATACTCGCGACTATGGAGAGTGAATGCTGCTGCTGTGGTTCAAGGAGGAACATCTGCGTATCTTCGTCCAGAAATGGATCAGAAGCTCATTGCTGCTGTTTGTGAGGCAACAGGCGAGTTGTGGCGCCCTGAAAATATTCTGAGTTCGGATTTGGTGTGGCCGCGCTCGTCGGTGGCCGCGTGGTGCCGAAAGCTAGCCAGCGTCCAGGCTGACCATGTGGCTGGGAAGTCCTTGGTGCCGCTGTGTCGTTGAAAGGGACTTGTATGCTGAGAGTACCAAAGATGGCGTACTTTGTGAAATCATCATGGCACACATTTCGCAGTTCGTATAGATATTAATGGTAGCCAGACGAACCTCAAAAAGAAACATGGACATTACCTTTATTTGCACTACGATTCTGATGGTGTTATCAGATTTTCAATATCTTTATTAGTTTAAAATTCAGTATCCGACGATAAATTATACATGTAACACCCAGCAACAAATTTCCAAAATCTAAATGGTTCATCCGATTCTGTCGATCGACGCATCTTTAGAAACCTATTACTGTAAAACTCAATTGGTATGAATTACAGGTATGTAGCTTGAATAGTACATGAGTTATTGGAGGTCAAAGTGGCCGATTAGTATCGATCGCGTCAGACCGTAAGTACTCCACAGTCACACGAAACAACGGTAACAGCATGCTTATAAATATATTTATTCACCTATGTCTTTGTTTATATTCGATATATACTATTCATGAAGATACTGGTCAATTATTTACTGTGTTTTAGAAAGCACAGAGACATTAGGCTACTGGCTTATCTATGCTCTAGTCCTTTGATATATGTTTATTAAATTTATTTATGTATTTAATAATGTGTGTTACAGCGTGTTTATGATTCAGCCATATGAATATTTATTTAATTTCAAGTTATTTAAACGTAAATCCAGTATTTCGAATGTGTTTCATTACGATTGTGAGTGTGCGTTGGTTTGGAGACATGGCGCGAGCGCTCCAGCCAACCACAGCGATCGTTCCAAAAAGGACACATGAAGAGAGTTCTGGACGATACGGGACAGGACACGAGAGCGTCCTGGACGCACAGTCGCGGGAAAGACTTGGAGGATGAAGCCGTTTACACGAAGTCGCGGGAGATAGAAATATTTCGTAGTGCCGACTTGTGCACTTGTGAGATTTCCGTGGATTCTGCAGTGAAGACGTAGTATGTGTTTAGAAGTGAATATCTCGTGACCTATGTTGTTGTTCATAACTAATTACGTGAAGTAGGAATCTATTGTTTCCCTGTTATTCAACTTATATTTTATTTAATTGCTGGACCATCGACACCAATAAGTGTTTCACAGTAATAAAAGGCATTTTAAAGGTTCTTCTGCTATCGTGCCCATAATGTAAAGTCGTTAAAATATTAC
Source organism: Schistocerca gregaria (assembly GCF_023897955.1). Taxonomy (NCBI): domain Eukaryota; kingdom Metazoa; phylum Arthropoda; class Insecta; order Orthoptera; family Acrididae; genus Schistocerca; species Schistocerca gregaria. The sequence continues at coordinate 527,621,163 of NC_064922.1, read as the reverse complement.
CTGCAGAATTTACTTAATTGCAATCTTTCTTTTATAAATTTCTATATAACATTCAAAATTCGCAATTGGGCAGTGATAGGAAACTTCGACCATTCGATCCAAGTGTATATTCATATTGTATACTGTAGACTCGGCAGTATTTGGCTTGTAATGCGGCAACTAGGTATTCCAGCCCTTAGACAACAAAACCAGCCGAAACTTTTAATATTTCAACCCTGAGTCAGAGGGTACGTAGTTGAGGGCCACATCATTCATTTCATTTTATTCGAAAGCCCGCATGTTGCTTTCCTGTGCTACTGCATAGTTGAACGGTACTAGGTCAGGAAAACATCCTGTGGACAGTGGCTGCTGCTGTTGCGCGCTCCCGTCTGTAGCAATAATAATAACAGAGCCCAGACTATAACGATGTAATGATAATAACAATAATTGTTAAACACCAATAAAAAATACTTACTGACAGTCCGCAACATTTCATGCTGGACAGAAAATGATGACACACACAATCAAATTATTATTATAAAATTTCTCGAAGGGTGGGGAGCTAAACACGTGCATGCAACTGGCTGCTGATTAGAGGCACTCGGGGAATCGGGTGGGCGTCTGTGTGCGTGTGTGTGAGGGGGAGGGGGGGGGGGGCGGAAGCGATCGTCCCCTCCATCTCCACAGTCTTGGCACGCATCAACAGAATTCCAGTAACTGCTGGGGTCAGTGAAATATAACAACCACAATTGTCTCAGCAATGAAGATTCCGAGCCTCCCCGCCCCGATCTTAACAAATATTGACAGTGACCTATTTTATGACACGTGTCATTGTGTCAGCTAATATGACAGTGCTGTGTCAGGACAAATAAGAATGTACTGTAGTTGATGTTAGCCCATTTTTCGGTTAGTGTGCACACTGACCCACAACTCACATCTCAGCGTGTAACCGCCAATGATTAGTCTGCCATCAAAGAATGATGAGTTTCAGTATATGGTATACCAGACACAAAATAGGTTACTGCACTGCACTACACTGAAAAATATGTCGGGGTGAGTAAATATTAATAACGCCTCATTTTCGGAGATATTCCCAATGGCTAGGAGCCAGTTATATAAAATTATTAGGGTGTGTTTAAGACTGGTATCCTGTTTCCTCTCTGCAGTGGCCTGGGAATACCTTTTGTTCTGGGCATGTGAAGTGAGTGTTAATTGTTTATACACCCATCCACCCACATGCTATCTCAGTAGTACAGCGTTGGGTCGGCAGGCATGCAGTGGCTTAACCCGCTTCATCACAAAAGTAGTAGAGCCCACGACGAGGGCTACTCGTACTATTACGGGTTTATGGACAGCCCTGCAGCATTCATGGTGTCAGTTCCCTCCAGCACTATTTCAGGAATTAGTCTAGTCCATGCTATATCGTCCTGCGGCACTTCTGCGGGCTCACGGCGGCCCTACACTATATTAGGGAGGTGTACCAGTTTCTTTGGCTCTTCAAAGTATAATCATCAGTGGTTTATAATCAAACTTCTCATGAATGGTTCCAATCATGAAACCCCACGTAAATAAACTGAAGTAGTAATAATAAAGATGTAAATTAACACAGATTGGCTTTTAGGCTTACGGAAGGCTTCAGTTAGGAAGGGGTAGGAAGCAATGAAATAACTTACGTATCTCTTCAGGCATAAAATCTGCAGTCACTAATTCGGAACCTATTCTTATTCCCGAAGTCAGAGAGCAATCAATAACGCCTGGACTTGCATCAAGCTTACAGGCTGTTTGAAGCGTCTCAAGCCCGAGGATAACGTCGCATGGAGACACGTTTTTGCACTGTTACAGAGGATGGTTGTAGGCACCTTTGAGCCAAATTTTAAAAATCTTAGTCGCAATGGGAGACAATCCCGGCGTTTTGAAAAAGTGCCCCTACAAGTCAATTGTGTTGCGCAGTGTACGTAGAAAGGTAAGAAAATGTTGTGGACTACGCCTCAGTGTTATTAACTGTCTAAAAAACATATCGAAAATACTTTACGGTCTCCATTAAACGCCGAAAAACGATTCACATATGAAAAAACTCGCAAATCTAGCGCGTATGCGATTAAATTACCCTAGGCGCAACAGTTCTCAGCAACTATTAGGGAGACTGCAACAGCAGGTCATAATTGTCCCAGATAACAAATACGTGAATAACGGACAGAATGAGGACAACAATTCTTGTGGCATTCGCTAGACAATACAGTTCCCAACATACAGCAATTACCGATTTAAAAATCGCACTGACTAGGACCGATGGAGTACTAGATTTGCATAATACACTCCTGGAAATGGGAATAAGAAAACCGTGAATGCATTGTCCCAGGAAGGGGAAACTTTATTGACACATTCCTGGGGTCAGATACATCACATGATCACACTGACAGAACCACAGGCACATAGACACAGGCAACAGAGCATGCACAATGTCGGCACTAGTACAGTGTATATCCACCTTCCGCAGCAATGCAGGCTGCTATTCTCCCATGGAGACGATCGTAGAGATGCTGGATGTAGTCCTGTGGAACGGCTTGCCATGCCATTTCCACCTGGCGCCTCAGTTGGACCAGCGTTCGTGCTGGACGTGCAGACCGCGTGAGACGACGCTTCATCCAGTCCCAAACATGCTCAATGGGGGATAGATCCGGAGATCTTGCTGGCCAGGGTAGTTGACTTACACCTTCTAGAGCACGTTGGGTGGCACGGGATACATGCGGACGTGCATTGTCCTGTTGGAACAGCAAGTTCCCTTGCCGGTCTAGGAATGGTAGAACGATGGGTTCGATGACGGTTTGGATGTACCGTGCACTATTCAGTGTCCCCTCGACGATCACCAGAGGTGTACGGCCAGTGTAGGAGATCGCTTCCCACACCGTGATGCCGGGTGTTGGCCCTTGTGCCTCGGTCGTATGCAGTCCTGATTGTGGCGCTCACCTGCACGGCGCCAAACACGCATACGACCATCATTGGCACCAAGGCAGAAGCGACTCTCATCGCTGAAGACGACACGTCTCCATTCGTCCCTCCATTCACGCCTGTCGCGACACCACTGGAGGCGGGCTGCACGATGTTGGGGCGTGAGCGGAAGACGGCCTAACGGTGTGCGGGACCGTAGCCCAGCTTCATGGAGACGGTTGCGAATGGTCCTCGCCGATACCCCAGGAGCAACAGTGTCCCTAATTTGCTGGGAAGTGGCGGTGCGGTCCCCTACGGCACTGTGTAGGATCCTACGGTCTTGGCGTGCATCCGTGCGTCGCTGCGGTCCGGTCCCAGGTCGACGGGCACGTGCACCTTCCGCCGACCACTGGCGACAACATCGATGTACTGTGGCGACCCCACGCCCCACGTGTTGAGCAATTCGGCGGTACGTCCACCCGGCCTCCCGCATGCCCACTATACGCCCTCGCTCAAAGTCCGTCAACTGCACATACGGTTCACGTCCACGCTGTCGCGGCATGCTACCAGTGTTAAAGACTGCGATGGAGCTCCGTATGCCACGGCAAACTGGCTGACACTGACGGCTGCGGTGCACAAATGCTGCGCAGCTAGCGCCATTCGACGGCCAACACCGCGGTTCCTGGTGTGTCCGCTGTGCCGTGCGTGTGATCATTGCTTGTACACCCCTCTCGAAGTGTCCGGAGCAAGTATGGTGGGTCTGACACACTGGTGTCAATGTGTTCTTTTCTCCATTTCCAGGAGTGTAACTAGCTTCACACAGTAAGCCTTTCGAAAGTTGCCCGAGAGCAGCTGGACTGAACCAGTCTGCAGCAACTGTTGGCTGCTGCGAGACTTCCTTCGCACCGTACATCGCACGTTCTGTGCCATAGTACATTATACATACTGTAGTTTAAATTTAACGACTTTGTTTCCAGGTGTTCTTATTTGCTTCCATCAGCGGGTCGTCATGATTTTCTTTTTTGGTATTTCCTGTTCTTTAAAGATTTTCGGAGATTTCATTAATATAGGCTGAGGTGACAAAAGTCATGGTATAGCAATATATATATATACACAGGTTTCGGTGGTATCGCGTACACGAGGTATAAAAGGGCACCGCATTAGCGAAGCTGTCATTTGTTCTCAGGTGATTCATATAGAAAGGTTTCCGACGTGATTGTGGCCGCACAGTGGGAATTAACAGACTTTGGACGCAGAATGATAGTAGGAACTAGGCGCATTTCGGAAGTTGTTAGAGAATTCATTATTCCGAGATCCACAGTGTCAAGAGTGTGCCGAGGATCCCAGACTTCAAGCATGATGTATCACCATCGACAACGCAGTGGCCGACGGCCTTCACTCAACGACCGAGAGCAGCGGCGTTTGTGTAGAGCAGTCAGTGTTAACAGACAAGCGTTGAAATAACCGGAGAAATCGATGTGGGACGTACGAAGAACGTATCCGTTACGACAGTACGGCAAAACTGGGCGTTCATGGGCTATGGCAGCAAACGACTGACGCGAGTGCCTTTGTTAACAGCACGACATAGCCCGCAGCGTCTCTCTGGGCTCGCTATCCCGTCGTTCGGATTGTAGAGGACTGGAAAACCGTTTCCAGGTCAAATGAGTTCCGATTTCAGTTAAGAGTTTATGATGGGGTTCGATGTGGCGCCCATCCCACGAAGCCATGGATCCAAGTTGTAACAACGTACTGTGCAGCCTGGTGGTGGCTCCGTAATAATGTGGGCTGTGTTTAACTGGAACGGACTGTGTCCTCTGGTCCAATTGAACAATGTGCCGTGTCACCGGGCCACAGTTGTTTTCGATTGGACTGAAAAATATTCTGGGCAATTCGAGCGAATGATCAGGCCACTCAGATCGCAGAACATGAATCCTGTAGAACATTTACGGGACATAATCAAGAGGTCAGTTCGTGCACAAAAAGCTGCACCGGCAATACTTTCGCAGTTATGGACGGCTGTAGAGGCAGGGTGGCACGATATATGTGCAGGGGACTTCCAGTGACTTGTTGAATCCATTTAACTTCGACTTGCTGCACTAAGTCAGGCAAAAGGAGGTCTGACACGATATTAGGAAAGTAGCTCTTGACTTTTGCCACCTCAGCGTATCTCACGTATGTATCTTATTGTTGGAGGCCAGAGCTAAGCTACTTAAAAACTTTATTCAGTGCTTCGGAATACTATTCTCATTAACAGCGTGTGTTAGGTTTTTCTCGACGAAAAGGTGTAATAAATATGACTCAGTGTTTCGAGCGAGACATAAATCTGTAACATTTGGATTCAGTGTTACGACAGTATATTAACTCGTGATGACCCTGCTGTCATGACATTCATTTCTGTTTCAACTTTTTAACCATTCCTACCGATATAACTGCTTCTCTAATACTAAAGGTAACTAAAATCGGCGACCAGCCGCCATGTCATCCTCTTCATGCCGTGTCATTCAGTGGAGGTGTGGAAGGACAGCACACCATTCTCCCAGCCGTTTCCTTCTTTCCAGATCTTGCAGTCACTACTGCTCATTCAAGTAGCTCCGCAGTTCGCATCAAGAGGATGAGCGCATTTCCTTTCCATCCTCTCCAATCCTCTCAGCAAGGAAAAGACCTTGTCAAGAAAATCTCTCGACGGTGCATACCTAGAGGGTGCCGCGCCCAGTATATCGCTGGAGTCAATGGTAGCAGCAAGGAAGCTCTGAAAAAGTATGAAGAACTGTACAATAAGGACCCCTTCTCGGAGAAAACGATCCAGGCAGGTGAGGTACTGATGTCTGGTATCTCCGAAGCGAGAAAGGAATAGTGGTGTAACCTCCTACAAAAGACGGACATGAAGCACAGCAGTAGGAAGGCATGAAAACTGGTCAAAAGTCTCAACAACGACCCAACAGAACCACAACCAAATTACAGTGAAGTTACACCTGATCAGATAGCTCACCAACTACTCATGAACGGAAAAACTAAATGGAAGATCAGGAATGGCAAAATTAAAAGAAAACTGAAAGAGGAGATTAGCTTCCTAGCTCGCCCGTTCTTCATTCGGGAGCTACAAGATCCCATCGACGATTTGAAAAACAGTAAGGCCGCTGACCTCGATGACCTGAGATCTGAGCAAATTAAACATTTTGGACCGGGAGTACAAACATGGATCCTAGAGCTAATGAATAACTGTATTACAACAATGCAAATTCCTAAACTGTGGAGGAAAACTCAGGTTATTGCGTAACTAAAACCAGGGAAAGACCCAGCTGAAGCTAAAAATTTTCGGCCTGTCTCACTGCTTTGTCATTTATTTAAAGTGCTGGAGCGAATGATCCTCAAACGCATAGCTGATTATGTGGACGAAGCCCTCATTAACGAACAAGCTGGATTTCGACCAGGAAAATCATGCTGTGGCCAAATCCTTTATCTCACACAGTACATCAAAGACGGCTATCAGAGAGGAGAAGTAACCGGGGTCGCATTCCTGGATCTCAGTGCTGCATATGACACAGTTAACCATAAGTTGCTTACCCAGAAAGTGTATAATGTCACTAAGGACTGCACTCTTTCTATTTTCATGAAATGCATGCTACAGAACAGACGCTACTATGTAACATTACAATCTAAAAACAGCCGATGGAGGACACAGAAAAACGGACTTGCACACGGTAGTGTCTTGGCTCCAATATTATTTAACATCTATACCAATGATCTTCCCATCAGCCACCAGACACGAATGTTCATATATGCTGATGATGCAGCAGTGGCCACACAGGATAAAACCTTTGAACAAGTGGAGGAGAATCTCACAGGAGCCTTAACAGAACTTGCTACCTATTACGACGGCAATAATCTCAAACCTAACCCTAGTAAATCTCAAGTATCCGCCTTCCATCTTAGGAACAAACAAGCCAAACGGAAACTCCGAGTCATGTGGCAAGGGGACGAGCTGAAACATACAAACAGCCCAAAATACCTGGGAGTAACATTGGACAGAGCACTTACTTTTAAGCAGCACTGTCACAACACTAAAAAAAGGTCTGTGCCAGGACCAACATACTGCGGAAGCTAACAGGTTCATCGTGGGGAGCTCAGCCAGATGTTTTGCGCACCACGGGTCTGGTGCTGAGTATCTCAGCAGCGGAATTTGCGGCGCCAGTTTGGAGGAACTCTGCTCACACTAAGCAAGTTGACGTCACCGTAAACGAAACTGTACGTATTGCCACAGGATGCCTCAAACCAACTCCCACAGACATCATTTATCCCATCATAGGCATAGCACCACCCACTATCCGCAGTCAAGTAGCCGCCGAGATCGAAAGATCAAAACAAATGAATGATCCTCCACACCCGATGCATATGCACCGAAAACAACGTGTCCGGCTGAAATCCCGCAGGAGTTTCATTGAAACTACTGAAGAGCTCGCCACCAAGCCCGTCGCAAGACGACTATCTCTTTGGGAAGAAATGGTGCTACACTCCACAATGGAACTACTTGAGGAGGGATCTGCAGGATTTCAACTACATCTCAAAACTTGGAGGTCATTAAACCGGCTCGTTACTGGAGTAACTTGGGGCAAATCAAACCTATTTAAATGGGGTTACAGTGATAGCGATAGGTGTGAATGCGGAGCAATACAGGACTTGGACCACCTACTGATTTGCCCATATATCTCTATAGCATGCACTAAAGATGATATTTTGAAAGTCAATGACAAAGCAAACTAAGTTGCTAATTACTGGGAAGGGAAGATATAATTGGTGCAGCCGGATACGGAAGAAGAAGAAGAGGAAGAAGCAAGGAAAACTCCCTGGGAGTACCGAGAATTTATCCCCGGTCCTCCACACGAACGTCGGATGCGCTGACCAATCGGCTACGGAAGCGAACTACACTCGTGCTCATAAGTTAACGATAACTGCGGAATGTGGTGCCACACAACGATACACGATAAATCACACAAATGCAAAGGCTATAAATTCAGCTTAATACTTAGGCATTACAATTACGAATAGCTTAAATTGGAACGATCACATAGATAATGTAGTGGGGAAATCAAGTCAAAGACTGAGTTTTATTGGCAGAACACTTAGAAAGCGCAGCAGGTATACTAAGGAGATTATTTGCACCTCGCTCGTTCACTCTTTTTTGCAGTTTCGTTCAGAGGTGTGCGATCTGCATCAGGTGGGACTGACGGAGGACATCAAAAAAATTCGAAGGAGAGTAGCTCGTCTTGCGTTTTCGCGAAATAGAGGAGAGATTGTCACGGATTCGATACGTGAGTGAGGGAGGCAGTCATTAAAACAAAGGCGTTTCTCGTTGCGGCAAGACATCCTCGTGAAATTTCAGTCACCAACTTTCTCCTCCGACTTCGAAAGTATTCGTTGGCGCCAGACCTCCTATGAACCAGAGCTTGCACTGACAGATTTAAATGCACGTTTTTCCCGCGTGCCATTCGAGAGTGGATCGCTAGAGAAGTAGCTTGAAAATGGTTCGATGAACCCCCTGCAAGGCACTCAGTTGTGAATTGCTTAGTAGTAATGTAGATGTAGACGCAGAACAGGAAAGTGTACGAGCAACAGCAAATGGCCACTAGGAGGCTATGCAGCCAAGTCACCTCTCCAGATGGTAACGAACCGCCGATTGATTCTAGCTTCGTGTCTTCACGACCGTCAGCCTCACATGCCCAGAATACTGCGTTCTATCGGTTGAATCAAATTTTCAGAAGAACTAACTCTCCCGTGCCGGTCGGATAGTGCTGCGGTTTCTTGATCTCCGATGTTTGCACAAAAACTCAACGCTGTCATGTTCAATTATTCTCTGGAGACTGCAGGCAGGCGTGACGTTCACTTCCAACAGCGGGAGCAGCTGATAGCCCGGCTTTCACAAGCCGTGGAGTGGGTCGCTACTAGACTTCAGCGAAAACTGCCCATATCCCCAAATGAGGCACTCTTCACCTATAGACATTCACAACTCTGCCTTTTGATAAAAGGGTCATTAGAAATATTTCTGGCGACACATTACCCCAGCGTGGAGTGTACAAGGCTACCCTTAAAAGCTTACAGATCCAGTACTCTCACTAAATTAAAAATTAAACAGCGGCAGTAAGTGAACTGATGTCGCATAAGAAACACAATAAGTGACAGAAGCGTCACAAGTGTGTACTCTGGATTTATATGAGTAGAGGCCTTGATTTAATGAAAAAATGGCTCTGAGCACTATGGGACTTAACTTCGGAGGTCATCAGTCCCCTATAACTTAGAACTACTTAAACCTAACCAATCTAAGGACATCACACACATCCATGACCGAGGCAGGATTCGAACCTGCGACCGTAGCGGTCGCGCGGTTCCAGACTGAAGCGCCTAGAACCGCTCGGCCAGCCCTGCCGGCGATTTAATGAAGCAAAGGTGCTTGATGATGAAGCGTATTATCTTTGAAGTTGATCAATACACTCTAAGAAAAAATGAATGAATTATCCGAATAGGATGCAAATCGATAAACGTGATGTGCATGTACATATAATCAAATGATTACAATTTTAGAGAAATTGTATCATTTATTCAAAAGATAGAGCTTCATAAATTGATCAAGTCAATAACACTTTGGTCCATCTTTGTCTCTTATGCAAGCTGTTATTCGGCTTGGCATTGATAGAGTTGTTGGATGTCCTGTAGAGAGATATGGCGCAAAATTCTATCAAAATGGCACGTAATACCGTCAAATTACCGACCTGGTTGCAGAGTCCTGCCCATAATGCTCCCAACGTTCTCAAATGGGCGTAAGTCCGGCGACCATGTTGGCCAATGTACTGTTTGGTCAGCACGCTGAGATGCAGTAGAAACTTTCGCCCTATGCGCGCTGGCTTTATCTTGCTGAAACGAAAGCCCAGGATGGCTTGCGAAGAAGAGCAACAGATAGGCACGTACAATATCGACGACGTACCGCGGTGCTATAAGGTTGACGCAGATGACAAGCAAATGGGTGCTGTTGTGTAAAGAAATGCTACGCCACCACCATCGCTCCTGCTTATAACGCCGTATGGCGCGCTACAGTCAAGTTGGTATCCCATTGCTGTGCGGACCGTCTGCAGACACTTCTTCGGTCTGTAATCTCATCGCCTGAACTGTCTTCAGTGACGAGTCCTGCTCCAAACTGAGCCTCAATCACCAACGAAGAAGTGTCTGGAGACGCCCCTCACAAATGATTGTCGCTCGCCGTACGGCCCTACAACCAGGAGTGATGGTTTGGAGTGGCATTTCTTTACATAGCAGGATTGTTTTGCCTGCGGCTCCCTTACAGGACAGCCGTACGTCGACATTATTCTACTCCTCGTTTTGTTGCCCTTCATGGAAAACCATCCTGGGCTAATATTTCAGCAAGACAATGCCCGCCTGCACAAGGCCAGAGATTCTACTGCTTGTCTTTGCGCTTTCCAAACGCTTCCCTGGCCAGCAAAGCGCCGGATCTCTCCCCAGCTCAGAACGCTTAGATCGTCATGTACAGGACCCCCCAACCATCTCGGGATTCTGATTACCAGGGACTCTGTTTCCAATGGACAACGTTTGTTTCATGTAGGGGAAATAACAAAGCACATGCTGCTGATTTCTGTATGACAAGATTACAACGTGTTCTTGATGACAGGATAGTTTCACTTTCGCTATTACGTCAGATTTCAGTGAGATTTAATGCATAGCTCTGCCACTGACATAACCGTCTGAAACGCTAAATGGCGCAACTTTTTTTCTCGGATTCCTTTCCAAAGTCGATCCGAATATGGCTAAAACTGATACGATGATACGCCTCCTGCAGAGTCTGAGGAACAGGCCACAGCGTATGTGGCGAACAGATGATACGCCACACTCCCTAACTGTATTCATTCTGGACAATTAAACTGACTATATCGTATCTGAAACAACCTGTATAGCAGAATATTCGTAGCACAGACAGCATATAATGTGTAAAGTACTAAATAATCTATCAAGCGAAATTATATAAAAAATATTCTATAAACGTTACTAGTCAAACTACCACAGACTGTCAGCAGTAAGTGAAGACTACGGTAGTTTTCCTAACAGTTTTCGTCAGCGGATGTCGTACCCACCTTACCTGTACGTTAGTTTTGTTGCATGCCTCTCAGGCGTTGCCTCACAACGATCGTTTTCTTTACATATGCGATCAACGTGTTACTAAATTCCCCTACAATCAGGAAGCAGTAAACCGACCAGAAACTAGGTGAGGTTATATAAAGGGCTGGGTACCATAAGGAACATTTTTGTTCTACGTAGTTATGCTTCTCTTTGTTACTTAAAAGTAAATAGTATTTACAGCCAAATCGAAATTTTCAATGTTTAATTCACATTTTATTCGAAAATTGTTGATTAACGTGAAACAGTGGAAAGCTCTAGTAAATATAAAGAAAACGACACAGATTTATCACAAAACACTAGCAAACGCAATTTGCTTACCAAAGAGGTAAAATTAAAAAGAGAACACAAAATAAAAATACATAAAATATCACTTTATTAGCGCGTCGAACTTACGTAAAACTTGAAACTCTCGGTCGGGCACACAGTTTTAATCTGCCAGGAAGTTTTATATCAGCGCACACTCCGCTGCAGAGTGAAAATCTCATTCTGGATACGTAAAACTTGTTTCTGTTATTTACAAATAACTTTCGCATTTGCCATTTATAACAGGAAACTCTTGTTTTGCTCATGATGAAGAACTTTCTGTTGAGTGTAAAATGCATGTAAATTGTACTTTCATCAACAGTAATTCCTTTGATTACATAAAATTGCAGAAGTTAAGCGATCAACAAACTTTTATTACTTATAAAATACAATTTACATTAAGTAAGTACATAAAATATACAGTGGACTAACAGTGAATAATGTGTGTTTTTTTAAAAAAAGAAAAAGAAAAAAAGAGAAGTCGTCGACTCCCGGCATCTCTTACACATTCATTTATGTTCATTTCCGTACCAATGCTTACCAATACTACTGCCAATCCTAGCGTTTACTATGCTATTCATGTAGCGTACCAAAACTACCGAACTTTAGTGTGGTAGAACGCAATTCCAACTGCCACCGACGGCGCGTGCAAATCGTCGTTTGGGCAGAACCGTTGGTACGGGTATTTACTTGCAAGCGGCGATAGCCCGGGGCCACCAGTTCTTACGCTGACATCGGCCCCCTCGGATCTGGCTGTCGCATAGCGCCATGCTCTCAGTTCTGCGTGCTCACTGCCTCGGTCGTACGCGCTGGTAACTTGTTGTGTCTCTCTTCGTGCCAGACTCTACACGGTGTTCGGACTCTCTGCTCACCCGTACATTCAGCCGCACGTTTCCTCTTCCCGGCTGCTGCCTCCCACGCCCCGGCTTTCGGGTCAAGAAGCGCCCACCATTGCCTGGGGTAGTGAAGTTTGTGCCGACAAGACGGTTTCGCGCCGTTGTCACAAAACTAGAGAAATCTTGCCAAGAGAAGGCATTAACTCCAAGCTAGAAGCAAGAGTTAGACCTGCAACTCTAAGTTTATACTCTGCCGGCAGTTTGATGTGTGGTAGAGGGTATATTGTGTACTGCTCTCGCAAATCTCTACCCTTGGCCCAGTTCATAATAAAACAGTATGTTTTGTGACTCTTCAGGTGATGTACTCTCGCAATTTTAAAGAGAAATCACGGCTTGATGCCTGACATCTCACTTGTGGCGACTGTCACTGGTGCTGATGAGTATCTCGGTGACGGTTCTGTGCTTTCTAAACGTACCGATGATGAAACATGTTGCACCTCTGTTGATCTTCTTTATTTCTTCTATCTGCCCTACGAATGAAATAAATAAGAACTGCAGAGAGGCCAAGGCGAAACTGGTACACGAATAGTGCGAAGGAATCAAGAAAGAAATGATCGTCCGAAGGACTGCTTCGGCATACGGAGAAACCATAACAGACTTCAGTAAAATTAAAAACAAACACGCCGTATTAAGAGTGGCCGAGGAATTTCACTCTTTCGGAAACAAAATTTAGTATCTCTGGCCTTTCTTGGCCATCCTTTGTTTTGGTGCCAGAGTGGTCACTGGGTGACTGGATGGATGCGTTTGGTTCGTCTACTGAGTTAATGTGAGGCAGGTAGACGGAATTTTACTTTGTAATTTCTTACACGCTCCGTGCACGGGTTTCGCTGTGCTCATTGCCAAGGCTTTGGCTACAGTTCAACCTGCGGTGAACTCCTTGTTTTGGGAGCAACTTTCTAAGTGACTGTTGGCCCACAGCAGGTCTTTTCTAACGTTCACGAAATTTTTCGGCCCTTACCAGTGTAAGGTGTATCGTACAACACACAGGAATTTTATCCATTTATACTCAGCATTTTCTGTCTAAGCAATAAATAATTTTAACTGCCGCTTGAAAATGGTTATGCAACAGATTATTCCTCGCCAGTGCCATAGGTTCGTCCTGATTGCCTCTTCTGGATGCCAGAAACAGCTTTCAATATCTGGAGAAACGGGACATACTCCAGCGAAACTCTTCATAATCCTTCTAAATGGGTTGTGGTCGGGGGGTGCTATGCTCGCTAAATAGTGAGGAAGTTTCGCATGACAGTTTTTCAACACCTGTTTCCTAATCCCCAGAAAAGCCGTGGGATGAACTAGTGCTTTGGAGAGGAGTGTTATCTGTGTTAGAGAGAATTGACCAATGAAATTGCGTATGTTCTTCTCCTCAACCTGATCGCCTGAAGGCCTGGATGTGAAACAACATTGCGCGTCTTGAGCCATTTGACTGGTTTAATGCAGTCCGTCACGAGTTCCTCTCTGTTGCTAATCTCAGATTAGCACTTATGTCCAACGATCTGAGCTGTTTGTTGTATATACTCCAACCTCTGTCTTTCAGTACTGTTTTTTGTTTCCTCAAGGTTTCCTAAAGTGCCATGGGCACTACTTTGTCACGTCTTAAATCTTGTGCCACCATTCTGTGTCTAAGTCTAGTTCTTTATTTTCACGTGTTTCCTTCCCCGCCGCTTCTACGGATAATCTCTGCCATTTCTTGTTAGTAAATTTAAATTTCAGCATCCTTCTCTAATACTAATCTCAAATGGCTCGATTCTCTTCTTTTCCAGTTTTCCCACAGCCCACAATTCGCTTCCACACAATACTGAGCTCTACATATACATTCTCAGAAATTTCTTCCCCGAACTAAGGCCGATGTTTGATAATCGTAGACTTGTTTTAACGAGGAATGCCCCCTTTGCCTGTGCTAGGCTGATTCTTACCTCCTCCTCCGCGGTATTTAGCGCAAAGAGAGCGGAATGTTGGAAGGTCTCTGTTTCCGGAATCGGTGTTGATTTTTATAGCGTACATTTTCGTTCTCTAGAAACGTCGTAACACATGAACGTATAAGATTTATACAACAGATTGACGCCAATGAAATGGCCTACAGTAATGCTCCTTATACTGTCCATTCCAATAAATCGTTCCTGTAATTCTTTCTCCCTTTCACTAAGAAGAGTAATGTCATCAGTGAATCTTACCATTGACATAATTTCATTCCGAACTTCAGTCTTATTCCTGAAGCTTCTCTGCATTTCCACAATTACTTCTACGATGTACACATAGAAGAGTAAGAGCCAGTATCAAGAACAACGTCACAACTGCTTCTCTGACTCCTTCGCCATTCCAGAAAATAAACTGGTCGTCATCTAACAGATCAGATTGACTCTAATATCGGCTTCTCTGTACCTTTGAAATAGCAACTAATCTCTTATTCTGTGACGTCGGCAAACTACTCTCCCCCGTTTTACAGGCCCTCAGTATACTTCTTCCACCTATCCGTTGTCTCTTGCACGTTGAACAACATAATTTCTTTCGCACTCATGGTATAGACGCCTTCGCTTTTAATTTCAACGAAAGGTACTTTGACTTCTCTGTACGCTAAATTTCGCTCTCGGAAGAAGATTTCTTTCTTCACTTTCTTCATATTTTTCCAGCAGATAATTTCTTTAGTTTCCCTCTCTTTCCTGTTCATTTCAATCCTGAGTCACACATGTAGCAATATTCCCTTTCTTTGTAAAACATTTTTGTATTTCCTTTCTTCATTAATCTATTGAGGTAATTTCTCTGTTATCGAACTTTGCTTCCAATTATCCACATTGTACGTGCGTTTGACTGCCAAGCTTCCGTGATTGTCCTTTTTAAGGATGTTCATTCCTCTTCAACTGAAATTTCTATTACGATATTTTTTATCACAGTATCAGCATCCTCGGAGAACTTTAAATATTCTCTAAATATTTAACCTTTTCTTTATCTTCACGAAATTGTGATCTGGGTCTGTATCTGATCCAGATTACGCCTTACAATCCAGTATCTGATTCCTCAATCTTTGTCTTAGCATGATGAAAACGCAATTGATATCTTCCCAGGTCTCCAGGTCTTTTCCAATTATACCTCTTTTTTATGTGATTCTTGAAGTGCTTATTCGTTGCTACTATCTGAGATTCTGCATAGAACTTAACGATCCTTTCTCCTCTTTTATTTCTGTTATCCAGCACATAACCTCTTGCAACGCTGTCCATTATTACTTCCTACCATAGCGCTCCAACACCACATGATTATTAAATGTTCGTCTCCCTTTACATACTGACCTACCACGACACTCTCTCTTTGCGTTTCTGTTTTCTCTCTACTCTCCATTACATTTTCTGCTTGTCACATCGGCGTATACATTCTAATATAAAAAAGACAAAAGAACTATAATCTCAAAGTGTAAGTAGGCTGTTTACGTTTTCTTATTGGTAACGCCACGTAGCGCTCTGTATGAAAAATCACTGGCTGTGCTGTGCGCAGTCTGTGGCTGGTTTGCATTGTTGTCTGCCATTGTAGTGTTGGGCAGCGGCAGCTGGATGCTAACAGCGCGTAGCGTTGCGCAGTTGGAGGTGAGCCGCCAGCAGTTGTGGATGTGGGGAGAGAGATGGCGGAGTTTTGTAATTTGTAAGACTGGATGTCATGAACTATCATATATTTTTTGACTATTAAGGTAAATACACTGTTTGTTCTCTATTAAAATCTTTCATTTGCTAACTATGCCTATCAGTAGTTAGTGCCTTCCGTAGTTAGAATCTTTTATTTAGCTGGCAGTAGTGGTGCTTGCTGTATTGCAGTAGTTCGAGTAACGAAGATTTTTTCTGAGGTAAGTGATTTGTGAAAGGTATAGATTAATGCTAGTCAGGGCCATTCTTTCGTAGGGATTTTTGGAAGTCAGATTGCGTTGCGCTAAAGATATTGTGTGTCAATTTAAGCACAGTCGTGTATAATTGTTCAAAGGGGACGTTTCACATAGACCAGTCTTGTGTAAATTTTTCTAAGGGGACGTTTCATATGTCGACCCTTAGCCAAGGATACCTCACTGGAATCTTCTGATTTTTTCTTGTAGTTTGTGTAGTTAGTGTAGCCTTTGTTTATTGCTAGCGCCTTATCATAGAGAGAATTTCCTTTGTAGTTGCAATCTTTCATTGTTGTACAGTAAAACAGTTGTGGCATGCATGTAGTTTTGCACAAAGTATTTCGCAGCTGCGCTTGCAATTAATAGATATTATTTTCAGTGATATGTTAATGTGTTCTCTTATTTTTGCTTTTCAAATTGTGTTTTTTTATGTGTTGTCGTGTGAAATATTGTGACAATAATGGCGTGTGAAAAACGTAATACTAGGCTCCAAAGTAAACTGAGAAATGACAGTGAAGACGAAAGCAGTGTGTTAGCGCCACCATGTAATGAATCAACTAACGTTCAAAGTAGTAATTTGGTAATCGTGCATAGGGAAATGGAGCGGGTTGCAAATAATGGTGTAGGCAGTGAAACAATTAGTGAACAGGGAAGCATTATCGATCGATCGGTTGGCAACAGCTCGCCTCAGGATTTCGAAATGACAGGACACAATATTGCAAATACAGGTTTTGTGTCCTCACCATTTTCTCAGATAAGTCAAGACACATTTTCTGTTTTTCAAACTGCGAATATTGCCGGTGCAAATGCATTGCCGAATAGGACTAAGGAACATGTTTCAGACACCAGTGCATTGTTATTACAATTAATGCAACAAATGGGACAAAAGCTTCAAAAGTTAGATACAATGGAACAAAATCTTCAAAAGTTAGACACAATGGAACAAAATCAGAGACAAACACAGCAAAAGCTTCTAAAGTTAGAAACAATGGAACAAAATCTTCAAAAGTTAGACACAACGCTTGAACAAAGTCAGAAACAAATGGGACAGAATCTTCAAAAGTTAGACACAATGGAACATAATCTTCAAAAGTTAGACACAATGGAACAAAATCTTCGGAAGTTAGACACCACACTTGAACAAACACGTGAAGATTTAACTACTGAGTTACATAACATTGAATCGAAATGCCAAAAAATCTGTAATGACGTAAAAACACAAATTTGTGAGCATTTTCAACCTATGTTTTCGCGGCATGAAAATGCATTACAGAATCACGAAGCAGCCATAAAAGAATTGCAAACTGTTGTTCGTGAAAATCACGACACCTTGCAAGCTAAAATGGACTCAGTTGCATCCACCGATTCGGTTACACAACTTGCAAGAACTCAGGAAAACTTAAAGGTCACAGTAGATTCGATTTCAACTCAAATGGACACTCTGAAACTTGGTTCAGAAAAACACACTGAGGAAATGTGTTCACTATCGGAGAAAGTAGCCGAACTTTCAGATCAGTTCACTAACTTATCTACAAAGGTAGATGATGATCTGAATGATACAGAAGAGTGCGAACAAATTAGGAAATTCAAACAAAATCAGAATCAAATTAATACACAACACCAAAGAGAAATCCGGGAAGTGCAAGATCAGCTGACACAGGTAATACAAGAATTACGTATTTCAAAGGACAGTCGCGCTCCAACACGGGAAGAGGGACTTATAAATACGGAAAAGCCACAAAATAATAACACAGGGCATTTCGGAAATTGTGAAAGAAATTGGCAAGGTGCACCGAATTTTGAGATGGAACTGCCGACACGACGTAACAATGAACGATATGCTACCCGCCGACACGATGATATTGACTATAAGCTCTTCATTACTACACGTAAATTCAAAACATTTAAGAATTCTGGCAACGACATTCATCCACAAGCGTGGCTCCATCAATTCTCTCATTGTTTTCCTCCCAACTGGTCACTAGAGCACAGATTAGAATTTATGTGTGGCTACTTAGAGAATGAACCAGCTGTAAGAATGCGATCGGTCATTCACGATTGCCACAGTGAAGGAGAATTTTACCATGCCTTCCTCTCAGCATATTGGTCCCAAGCCACAGAAGACCGAGTAAAACATGGCATCATGATGATGAAACATTTCGAACAATCTGAATTTTCCAGTCTTGTGAAATATTTTGAAGACATGTTGCAAAAGAATCAGTACCTGTCAAACCCATACAGCCCGTCAGAACTCATCCGCATTTGCTTAATCAAACTGCCTGAACATTTACGACAGATTATTTTAGCAGGACGATGCAAAGACGACATTGAAGCTTTTCAGGGACTGTTACAAGAACTGGAAATTGACACTGACAATCGCGGAACGCGAAAACAGGAGCACAACAATTACAGGTCACACCTGTCACAATTCCGCGATGACAGAAATAATACACGACAAGGCTATTCGTACAACGTAAATCGTGACCAAAACGGACACCACCCATATGACAACCGTTGGCAGAGTAGTAATTATTACAGGGAAAGATCACCACTCCGCGGTAATGACTATCACAGAGACAATCAGAGAAACAGACAATATGGAAACCTAAATAATTATTATCAAGGGAGACGGAATAACTTCAGACGCAAGGGTCCACCGCGCAGTGATAATTCAGGGAGAAATTCTCCACCACATGACCGACAAACAAGAAATTACAGGAACTACCGACATGACGACAGACGATATAATCATAATGACAGACCGGAAATCCATCAGAACTGGCGAGCTTCAAACAGGGTAGGGCCCTCTCGGCAAGGTGAATTTGTAGAAGTTAGATCTCCTAATCCCAATAACGACGCGCGCCAACAAAGAAACAGACAATGACTCGCACCGCAGGCAGCCGCGTGCGCCGGCTGGCTCAGAGAAAAATAACATAAGCTAACCTTGAGCAAAATTCCAGTGTTCCTACCGACGTAATCACATGATAATTGCTTTTCAGTTGAAACTCTGCGTACTAGGAAGAGTAAAGGTTTACACCACATTTCACATGTAAAACCGTTTATTGAAATATAATCTGCTTTTTAACTTTGTCTTTGCCATAAAACATTTCACTTCACATTTCTAGTATGCTTTGTCACACTGAGAAACTGTTGACATGCAACAATGTTTTGAAGTTAAATATCCAGTCTAGAACCTAGGGAACATTTTTAAACAGAAATTACGAATGCATTGTTACAGTGAACAGATGACACAGTGTCATTGTGTGTGTGTACATTCTTGCTTGTTAGTGGCACGATTATGTAACGACCATAAGGCTGACATAATTAGAACATTTACCAGTACTACTAATGAGATTTTAATGCAACATTTTGGTTTACTTGCAAATACATTCTGGATTTAAAGTACTTTCTGTGAGATACCAGATGACACAGTGGTTAGTATATGTGACAGCTACACGATTATATCACGACGCTACTAATGAGTGACAATTTACAATGTTGCTTTTGCGGTGTATCTGTTTTATATCTGCAGTTTTTCTGAATAATTCTGGAAAGTAAAACATGTTTTACTAGTAACTTTTGTGGTATAGCTACAATGAGACAGCCTTTTCTGTAGCACAACAATATGTTACAGTACAGTACTTACTTCATCACGGCAATAAGCGTAGTAACTATGATATCTATACGCAAAGCATTTCACTTTTGTTTATCATGGGGTAAGTACATTGACTTCCACAGAACTTAGCTTTCGGAGGACAATAACTACGACACTTCCACAGAGATTGTCTTACAGCAAGACGCACATTTAGCGCTACAGGACACGCATTAAACTATTTATTTTTCAACATATTTGAATTACAAAGAAAGTTTTCCGTGATACATTTCATTCCATTGCTGTAATCTGTAACACCTGAAACACCTGAGGATATAATTACATTAATCCTCAGGGGGGTACACGCTTACTTTGTGTACCATGTGTTTGGCAAGCACAAGGAGCCCTAGCTAATATGGTATTTGTTTATACAACTTTACACATCGGTACCATATTTCTCTAACACATAAATTACACAGCTATCTGATCATTTAACTGAGAGAGACAAACATTTACTTTACTACATCAGTGACAGATGTTTACGTAATTACACCATTGGATAAATTCACACATACAAAGTTGTATTTTGTCTGTACTTTGTGAACTGTTCATATTTTTTCGGAACCACTGTGATACTATGAGAGCTTTGAATGACATATTTGGTATGGGATCACGATTTTTAAAGTACGTTTGAGGTAGATGACACTTTTGACATCAGCAGAGAATTTTTTTAGGTTTTGAAATTATTGGAGGAAGATACGACGATTTTGAGAGTTGACTGAGGTGTTATGATGTTATTATTACGATGACTATGTGTATTATGCTGTTGTGGCATGTTTATGATCAATAAGCCGATGCTATATGAGGAATTTGATTATGCTACGTATTTGTTATGATGAAATATTGAAGAAGTGTGGACGAATATGTATATGTGTAATAAGGTAAGGAATAATGAGTAGTGGTTAGGGACTCTGGTTTGTGAAAAAGGTGGTTGGAAACCAAGAATCGTACTTTAAGAGATGATATGTATGTAAATGCGTGAATGTACCACAATGCCACCGAAAATTTTTTGGACACTGTTATATTTACAGGATTTTGTTTCTACAGATTTGTAACGCAAGTTCTTGACCTGTGAAATTTTTTATATGAGACTGCCACTGTAGCAGAAACTGGTGTCGTAAAGATTTTGGTAAGAAAGTTAAGTGACCACCTGGACGTAATGCGTCGTCGGCGCCCAGCTGGGCGACAGCCACCAGGAAACAAGCCATTAGTGTGTGCCTTTCAGAGGCACAGGTTAAAAAAAAAAAAAAGTGTCATTATCGTCTTATCGTCGCTGTTGACATTTCTTTGTAGAAAGCGTCGCAAATACGACACGCTCAAACTTGAAAACATATGATTACACTGTGGAGCTCTTAATTTATGATACTTACTAAAATGCCTAATGAAATGACGAGAAACATTTCACGGCTATTGTCCTGCTAGTTGAGAGAAATGCCATGTGGCTTGCTTTATGCATTTATTTACTCATTTTGTTTAATATCTAGTTTCTAACTGCACTGAAGCATTGGTTAAAATAAATTTTATGGATGTACTAATATAAATATTTTATGCCTACAGATCCAGTAAATAATAACTTCATGATGTACTTAAAAAAACGAAGTAGCACAAAAAGACGTTTCCCTTCACAGAAATTGCATACAGAATAAATCAAAAAAAAAAAAAGGAGCACTTGGAAAGTAAAGAACAATAAGAAGGGGCTAGTAACAGGAACTGCATACATAATTTTCTTTTCAAGTACTTGGTAATTTATTTAATAGAATAAGTTGTGGTGCAGCACCTTAATTATATAGACATTAAGATGTGAATCGACATCTCCCTTTTCTGCATTGTTGTCTTTACTGTAATATTTTTTCTGCTTGAGCTTTGTCATGTTTAGTTATAAGCTGTTGCATTTGCTGCTGCTGTTTACCAGGCACAATATTACTGAATTTGACTTTGTATTACTCTGTTAAGCCAGTTTTACTACGGATTTATTTTTTCTTGTTTGTTGCGCATTGCCTTATATTAGTTGTAATATTGCTGCCTTTTTTTGCCAATTTCCGTTTTTTATCATTGCTGTTTGTGTTAATTGTTTTGTGCTGCTGCATTGCCTCGTCCCTTAGTTTAATATCTGAGCCCCGTAGATTTAAGTTAGCTTAAGAGGGGGTAGACTATATAAGAAACTAACTATGATGAATTGGAAGAAAAGCATAGAGAAGCTTTAAGAAAATGGTTTGGCCAAAAAAGTAGTGTACAGTGGAGAAAAACTATTTTTGAAAGAGGATGTGAACAGAATACAGAAAGCAGGTTTAGATAGGACTTTTTGGAAATAATGAAGAACGAAGGGAGCTCTCCGAGAAGTAAAGAAAGTTTTGTTTGCAAAATACTGCAGTAAAACAAACCCTGCCCTTTCCTTGTGTTATCCCACTATGTGTTTGTGTACCCTTGTGTATTTATGTTCTTCCTGTCTTTAAATGTTTATCTGATAAGACTTATGTTGCAGATTTTTTCTAATACTAAGCTACATTCACTATGATGAGAAATACTGTTATCCTCAAATATAATTTGCATTAATAACATGCTATTTACTTTGTGTTTACACATTATTTATTCTGTTTTGTTCTAATGCTCATTCGTGAAGTTGATGTTTCGAAATTTATTCTGATTTTTTATGTATGTGCTCCTGTCATAATTCCTGTAACACTGATGTATATGTTATTTCGATTCTTTTGTAAAGCCTGTATTACTGCAAATGTTATCTGTACTATTATGTTCTTTAATGATATTTTTTGTACCTTTGTTATTGTATTCTCATGTTATAAAATTGTAATTGACACCAGTTCATCAAATTAAGTAACTTGTAAGTTACATTTCACTGCACACATTTCGATTGGTCATAGTATATGGACACTATGTGAGATGTAGGGACTGATAGTGTTTGCACGTGTGTTAATAATTCAGTAAGGGACTGGATAACAGCATTGCTGGTTCTAAGGACATTTCAAAAACAAATTTTCTGAGTGCACAAGTGGTGGTTATGGACTTGCTATATTATCCGCAAGACTCTTCAATGGTGATTGTGCGCCTGCACAGTCAAACGGATGGCTGCTGGCCATCTCTACAAGGACTACTGTGGGTCTACACCTTTGATGACCCACCAATACCATTATTTCTACAAGGACTGCAATGGGTCTGCACCTCTGGTGGCCCACCAATACCGTAATCTCTACCAGGACTACAGTGGGTCTGCTCTGTGATGACCTACCTACCGATAGTCTTCAACGTCGACTGACTCTGTTGTGGCCCATTACCTGTCTGCATGTCAAGAGTCAGCACTGTCTTTCGTTGGAAGGACAACAGTACTTCTTCAAGACTGCATGGAAATCCACTACTTCCGTGTGCATTTTCTTTTACTACTCAGACTTTGAGAAAAACACTACTATTTTACTTTGATGAATGATCAGGACTGTCTTTATGGACTGTGAGAAAATTTTAGCTTTTGACCAACATTGTATTGATAAGTGTGTGCATTTCATTTCTTTGTTATTGTAATTACAAAAAAAATTTTTCAAACCTGTATTGGCCACTGCCCAAAACAATTTGTAAATTTTTTTGTGGGGAGCATGGGGGCTATGTAAGTAGGCTGTTTACGTTTTCTTATTGGTAACGCCACGTAGCGCTCTGTATGAAAAATCACTGGCTGTGCTGTGCGCAGTCTGTGGCTGGTTTGCATTGTTGTCTGCCATTGTAGTGTTGGGCAGCGGCAGCTGGATGCTAACAGCGCGTAGCGTTGCGCAGTTGGAGGTGAGCCGCCAGCAGTTGTGGATGTGGGGAGAGAGATGGCGGAGTTTTGTAATTTGTAAGACTGGATGTCATGAACTATCATATATTTTTTGACTATTAAGGTAAATACACTGTTTGTTCTCTATTAAAATCTTTCATTTGCTAACTATGCCTATCAGTAGTTAGTGCCTTCCGTAGTTAGAATCTTTTATTTAGCTGGCAGTAGTGGTGCTCGCTGTATTGCAGTAGTTCGAGTAACGAAGATTTTTTCTGAGGTAAGTGATTTGTGAAAGGTATAGATTAATGCTAGTCAGGGCCATTCTTTCGTAGGGATTTTTGGAAGTCAGATTGCGTTGCGCTAAAGATATTGTGTGTCAGTTTAAGCACAGTCGTGTATAATTGTTCAAAGGGGACGTTTCACATAGACCAGTCTTATGTAAATTTTTCTAAGGGGACGTTTCAAAAGGAATTATGCGGTCGATGTGATGTAAATGTACAGACAAAAAACTGATTAAAATTTCAGAAAAACTCAGTGAGTTATTGAAGAGTAAGAGCTTCACAAGTCGTCGGTCCACCTCTGGCTCTTATTCAAACAGTTATTCGACTTAGCATTGACTGAAAATGGTTGGATGTCCTCCTGAGGGATACCTTGGCAAATTCTGTCCAATTGGCGTGTTAGGCCGTCAAAATACAGAGATGGTTGAAGGGCCCTGTCCATAATGCCCAAACTTTATCAACTGTAGAGAGACCCGGTTACATTGCTGGCCAAGGTACGGTTTTCCAAGCATGAAGACAATCAGTGGAAATTCTAGCCGTGTGTAAGCGGGCATTATCTTTCTTAAATGTAAGCCCGGGATTGTACCCCACCGCTGTCCGAGGCGTCGCCAGACAGGTCATAACTGGACATTAGGGCTCATCACTAAAGACAGTTCTACATCAGTCAACGAGATACCACGCCTCGATGAACAGCGAAGACGTGCCTGGCGCCGCAGTGGGATACCAACCTTATTGTGCCCGCCATACGGTTCGACAACCAGAAGTGATGTTTTGGAGAACCATTTCTTTTCGCAGCACGACCCCTTTGGTTGTCATCCGCGAAACCCTTACAGCAGAGCGGTACGTCGACGATATTCTACGTCCCGTTTTGTTGGCCTTATTGGCTAGCCACCCTGGGCTTACATTTCAGCAAGATAACGCCCGCCCGCACCTGGTGAATGTTCCTACTGCTTGTCTTCGTGCTCGTCAAACCCTACCTTGACCAGTAATGTCACCGGATCTCTTTTTAACTGAGAAAGTTTGAAGCATTGTGGGTGGAACAATGTGTTACTGACTTGCTCATTTCGAGAAGCTCTATGTCTTGAATAAATCTTCAGTTTTTCTGAAATTGTAATCATTTGTTTGTGTTTATACACATATTTCAATCCAATCCTCATAATTAAACCGTGGTGCGTCGTTTTCTCTCCCGACGGATATATATCCGAAATAGTATTGTTGATGTTTGTTTCCTTTCGATTCCATTGCTAACAATGCTGACAGCTAATTGTTCAAAGTAACTCACACTCTGATCTACCTTCCTATTGCAAACGAATCCTATTCCCTTTATACCACTTTTTGTTGCTGTTGATTTACCCTACATTCATCTGACCGGATATTCTTCTTTCCTTTTCTCTCCACTGTCTCCTTCTGTGCGTACACTGAGCCTCTGCGTTTCCCTTTAGAGATTTTCTAGCTTCTTCACCAGACTTGTGACAATCGAGTTGTAGACTTATCATTTCGATGGTTTTTCGAGTATTTTTTTCGTGATCAACTTCCCTTTAGCAGTGATCTCCTGTAAATTGGGAACAAAGAGTAATGTTTTCACCAATGGAGAGATCCTCTTGACAAATCAATTACAGGTCAAGCTTACAGCGGATGCACATATCTAGGGTTTCTACCGCCTCCTGCACCCTCGTGCCGTTGATCATGGTTGATTCTTCCACCTTCAGGTGCAATTTTGCTCCCCAAGAGCAAGAGAGTGTCACGAACCTTTGTCCACTCTTCCAACCTCTTTGACAAACCCTTCGGCAGAAATAGGGTATCTTCTTATAATGAAAGCCTTTGGCAGCCATTGACGACGATTTTTATTCAAGGTGTAAGCATCGAATACGGTCGACGTTAGGGTCCAGGAAGTATTAACGAATAGTCATAGACTCTGGAATCAGAGATTAACAGCACAGCTGTTCCAGCAGTGTGCAGGCGTAGAATTCTGCTTAAGCTGTCGGTTTTCTAGCCGAGTGTTCCTGTTTACTTAGCGTCCAAGTGCTGACAGAACGAGTACGCGCAGCAGAGAGTGGAACCAAGGAGTAGCTGCAGCTGTTCATTGATGAACGAGGCATGTCTAAAAGAAGGCGATAAAACTCCATTTGTTGCCGTGGAATATTGAAGTGTGACATTATCGTGTCTCCTTTTATCCTTTCCAATTTCAGCTGGGTCGGTGTTGTGTCCGCCTGTGGAGTACGTTTCTCAGTCTAGCGCTCGGCTTTGAGAGTATTTAGATTGCTATACGACATTTAATAGTGGTAGAGTCGCGACAGTTTTGACCCTAGTTTGCACTGATTTGATAATGTAGTAGAGCTGAGAATTAATCTCAGCCAGTCAGTAAATGTTCCAGAGTAAATCTTCGGAGCACTTTGTTGTGTTATTTATCTCAGGCGTCACGAATCGCTAAACCCATCCTCACACTGGATGTGTTTCTCATCTCAAGGCACGCCGGACCCAGTGTCCGTCGTGGTTACTACAGGCGTTGGACTGACCTGCTGCATCTCATGACGTGTGAGACGCGCGGGTAGCCGTGCGATATAAGGCGCTTTGCCACGGTTCGCGCGGCTCCCCCCGTCGGAGGTTCGAGTCCTCCCTCGGGCATGGGTGTGTGTGTTGTCCTTAGCGTAAGTTAGTTCAAGTCAGGTTAAGTAGTGTGTAAGCCTAGGGACCGATGTCCTCAGCTATTTGGTTCCATAGGAACTTATCTCCTCCAGGAAACGTGCCGCTCATCGTATATGCGACCGTAGCACTCTCCAGCGTCGGTTCCTGGCTGTATCTGGCGCGTGAATCACACAGTTTCCTTGCGAAAATAGAAAAACGTAAAATCGCTGCCTTAAATCTGTTCGCCATTGACGAAGAAGGACGGTGAAAATCAAGAAGAAGAGTCAGTTTGCTCATGCATAATATCCGTGTTCTCGGCGTTCATCACCATCACTCTGCAGGAACGTACTTAATCACATGCGTTTCAAGATTTGGATCCTTTTCGTAATTACGTTTGAATGGAAGTGGATACTTTTTGGATGTTGCTCACCATCAGTGAACAAGATATGTACCAGCATGATACAAAGATGAAGCAGTCCATAAAACTAAAAGATAGCTGCATATAGAGCGTTTCCGTAAGAGCGTGCAAAAATGTAATTGGACGTAGAGAATGCTCCACTAAACAATTTGAGGTAGGGAACCTGGGGTCGTAGAAGCCAGCTTAAGGAGATATAGAAGTAAATTTGTATATCGCTTTGTCTACTGTTTTCCGGCTTATTTACAAGTAAAATGCGTACAATTTACATGTACTGTGCTTTCCTAGTTCCTGGATTGGAAGGGAAGGTCCTGTTGCATGTCCTGTGAGGTCATATGACCTCAATTCCCTAGATTATTTCCTATGGGGATGTCTAAAGTCACTTGTATATGAGACCACAGGGAATACGGAGATGGAATTAGTTCCCAGAATTGTAGCTGCCTGTGATGTGGTTCGAAACACTCCAGGGATATTTGTCAGGATGCGTCAGAATCTTGTTCGCCGATTGCATTGAGTTTGATGGCCGTCATTTTCAGCGCATTTTGTAAGATACAGTACAAATGGTATGTTCATTGTGTCAATGATGGTACTTCCAGTTAACTGTAACTAACGTAAACAAAAAAACACGCAATGCTGTGATTTTATTCCTACTATCTCCTTAAGCTGACTTCTCCGACCTCAGGTTCCCTACCTCAAATTGTTCAGTGGAGCATTCTCTACACCCTGCCAAGTTTTTGCACGCTCTTACTGAAAAGGTTTCATAACAGCAAAACCTCCAACTTTCTGACGTTGACTGGCAGTCACGTTAAGATTCATGGCCACTGTGGAAACATTCCAGTCATTGACCTGTGCAACAAAAACAGCAGCAAATACATTATTTGTAACAAACTAATGAACCCGGTAATACTTCGGCAGTTGCTAAATATATATGGGAATTGGACATACGCCATGATCTCCTTCTCCCCCTCTCTCTACCCCTCTCCATGCCCCTCCCTTTGTCCATCTCCTTCTAACCCCTATTTCTGTCCATCATCTTCCCCTCGCTCCCAATACATCTCTTATCCCACACTCCTTCCCTCCATCTTCTCATCCCTCCTCTTGCCATATCCTCCTTTCCCCTCTTTATATCCATTTCTTACCCTCTTCTATGTCCATCTCTTTCTCTCCCTTCTCTCTGACTTTATATATTGCTGCTGCAATTGGAACTTTGATTGGGAATAGTAGTCAAAATTAATGGGTAAATCAATCGGGATCATTAAGTACACGGGGTATGAGAAAGGCCTTTCCAGCTGCTAGCTCTGTGAGGATAGTAGTCCTAATGACAGTATTCAACATGGTTTTAATCTACGAACGGATAGGATGATAAAATTAGCCATAAACACAACTTTCCTGCTTTCTGTTAACAATGGCTACGAAAAGGAGAAAGAACTAACGCTTGCACAGCAAAGCTGAGCATCATCCTTCTCGCAGCCGATTTAACGGGATGTGTTTGTTGTATAATACGTCTGTATCTTCTGTGGTTTAGACTGCGCGTTGTTTCTTGGTCAGTCAGTTTGTCGACAAAAGATGTGTTTCTTTAGATGATGTTTGATGCAATGGAAAAGGAAAATATCTGAAAAGTTGGATTAAAATCTCGTTCTTATTTCATCTGGAAGGAACTGTTGTAGTTTTACTATATTCTCCAAGAAATGCTTCAATCGATGTTCTTGGCCAGAAATAAATGATGGTAGTGGCTTCGTTGACGGTGTCAATTGTGCTAATTTGGCCTTATCCTGCATCTCATACAACACAGACAAGAACAATAATTTCTTTGTTGTCTACGCCTCCATCTGTGACAGCAGCCAAATGTTGTAATAATAGGCACCGTGCGATCGTGGAGTCTGCCCTAAAAATTTGGTAAGTCGAGGGAGTTATAAAGTTCTTTACTTCTCAAATTCCGTCGTGTAGCGCGAACTTCCGCCCGGAAGTAGCGGTCAGAATCCACGCACTCTTTAACCAGGCTTTTTCACTGGCTACCAGTTTTTTAAGTAAAATCTCGTCAATGGAATACAAGGAATTGTCCAGGAGCAATTAGATTTAAAACATGCTTCTCTAACTCTGAGACTTTTTACGTTTTTGGGCAAATGGTCAAACATATTTATTTTTGAATATTGAATTCTTTTCTTAGCCGCTCTCAGCTTCAACAATGGGCAATAAAGGTCATTTTTCCCTCTAGTATTGCAGATGTGCACACCACTTTTCTCTTTAATTTATGATAGATTACTTATGTGGAATTTCAATTATGAATATATGTACTGGAGCGAAGCAGATAAAATGCATACCTCCTTGAAGAGATATCAACATGACGTCCGTGGGTGAACACGACGTATTATTCTTACTGCTCGCTTTTGCGCAATCTATACTTTGTTTCCAAGTGATGAGTTAACTCAGAAGATTACGCCGTACAACATTATTACGGTGGAACGATGCAAAATATGTCAGGAGGCAGATACGTTTGTTTCCAAGACTAGCAATTGCACAAAGAGCAAAAGTAACTGAGATTAATTGTTTGAGAAGCTCAGTAATATTCTTCTTCCAATTCAAGTTTACAGTCGTATAAACTCTGGAGCATTCTACCCTATTTACTGACTCTTGCTAATATGCTACATCAATTGTTCATATGACTCTCTCTGTTGTAAACACCTGTTCATAGTGTGTTTTTTCAAAATTTAAGGAGAGTCCATTTTCGAAGAACCACGTAATAATTCTTTATAAAATATCATTTAGTAACTCTTCTCGTGCTTTCTTTCTAATAGGATTTGTTAAACCCTAGTATCGTCTGCAAAAGAACCAATTTTTCTTGTTGAATGTTAAGTCGAAGGTCATTGACAAGTATCAATGAACCCTGTGGGAATCCCCTCATGATTTTACCCCAGTCCCTAAAATTTTCTACTTTTCCAACATTCTCTGAATTATCCATCACAACCCTTTGCATTCTGTTTGTCAAGTACGACTCAAAAAGCAATCAATATCATGTAACTTGAGTTTTTATAAGAGAGTATCATCATCTACACAATCTAAGACCTTGGAAGGATCACAAAAAATACCAATTCGTGATATATTATTATTTAAGGCTTTTACTATTTGATGAGTGACTGTATGAAAAGCATTCTCAGTCGAGCAACCTTTCTGGAATCCAAACTGATGTGATAAGTAAACTGATTCCTCTTGAGTGTGTGATTACTCTTGAGTACATTACTTTTTCGAATATTTTGGAAAAACTGTGATTAAGAAAATTTGATGATAATTGTTTAAGTCTGTCATGTTACATTTCTTATAAAGTCGCTCTGCAAAAAATGCTTCAATGTAGGTTCTTGTCCAGAAATCAATGATGGTAGTGGCTTCAGTGGAGATGTAAATTGTGGTAATTTGGCCTATTCGCTGGCACAACTAATACTTGTGGTTCGTGTCGAAACCTCAAAGCATTATAATGTTAGCAAACAATTTCCGTTGATCCGAAGTCGCCAATACATCCGCGGCGTAATCGATTGCTGGATCGTATCCGAACGCCTAACATTTTGTTCGAATTTTCACATTTGGCCGTCTGGTGTGTCGACGTCCAAGTTTATTATTCTGTGCGTAAGCGCCCTTGATCTACAGGTAGCGCTTTTGATAAGTAATCAACACGTCTTTGGTCCCGGCTTCGAAAACCGCCACCGCCTAAATTATGATTAATTCTCAGCATTTGCGACCGAAGTCCTCCGAAATAAGAAATCACCCTCGATCTACCAAAGGCCTTGTCAAAGAGGGCGGAGGAGCGGACTGAGGTTCAGGGTACTTTTTGTCCTTGGGGTAGGTAACTGTCCCTAAGGCGGAATAATCAGCAATGGTCAACGGCATGAGGATACAGAAGGCAACGGAAACCATTCTATTAGAGACACAAGAGGTGTATCCACAGGTCATGTCTATAATTGAAAAAGTGTCATGATGATCTGTCAATTGGCAAATATTCCGGAATAGTTCCCCGTTCGGCTCACCATGGGCGTGATGGAGGGTGGGAAAGGGGGGGGGGGGGGTGGAGGCGTAGGCTGCCAAAGGGGAAGTGATCATGAGAAAAAGATTGAATAACCAAAGAAAGGATAATGTTTAACGATTCGGGGCGTGGAATGTCACGTGCTAGGGAAGCTAGAAAAACTGAAAAGGGAAATTCAAAGGCTCAATCTAGGTATGGTAAGGTTCATTGAAGTGAAATGAAAAGAAGACAAGGCTTTCTATTCAGATGAATATAGGGCAATGTCAACAGCAGCAGAAAATGGTATAACGATAGTAGGATTCGTAATGGATTTGAGGGTGGGGCAGAGGGTGTATTACTGGGATTAGTTCAGCGATAGGGTTGTTCTTATCATAATCAACAGCAAACCAACACCGACAGCAGTAGTTCAGGTATACACGCCGACGTTGCAAGCTGAAGATGAAGAGACAGAGAAAAGTCTATGAGTATATTGAAAGCGTAATACTGCACGTGAAGGCAGATGAAAATGTAATAGTCATGGGGGACTGGAGTGTAGTTGTCGGGAAAGGAGTAGTAGAAAAGGTCACAGGAAAATGTGGGCTTTCGACGAGGAATAAGAGAGGAGAAAGACTAATTGAGTTCTGTAATAAAGTGCAGTTAGTAATAGCGAACACCTGTTTAAGAATCTCAAGAGGAGGATGTATGCTTGGAAAAGATCGGGTGATATGGGAAGATCCCGAAATCAGGTACTGGATTGTAAAGCGTACCCAGGAGCAGATATAGACCCAGATCACGACGTAGTGGTAATGAAGAGCAGGCTGAAGTTTAAGAGGTTAGTCAGGGAGAATCAACACACAAAGTAGTAGGAACGGTAGTACTAAGGAATGGCGGGATACTCTTGAAGTTCACTAAGCCTACGGATGTAGTAGTAAGGAGTAGCTCAGTAGGCGGTACAGTTGAACAGGAAAGGACACCTCGAAAAAGGGCAATGACAGAAGTTGGAAACAAAAAGAGGGATACAAAGAAGGTAACTGCAAAGAAACTATGGTTAACAGAAGAAATACTTCAGCTGTACAATGAAAGAAGAAAGTACAAAAATTTTCTGGGGAATTCAGGAATACGGAAATACAAGTCGCGTAGGAATGAAATAAAGAGGAAATGTAGCGTAGATAAGACGAAATGACTGCATGAAAATGTTAAGAAATCAAAAAGAAATGATTGTCGGAAGAATTGACTCAGCATATCGTAACGTCAAAATAACCTTCGGTGAAATTAAAAGCAAGGATGGTAACATTAAGAACGCAGCGGGAATTCCACTGTTAAATGCAGATGAGAAAGAGGATAGGTGGAAAGAGTACACTGAAGACCTCTATGAGGGGGAAGATTTGTGTGATGGGATAGAAGAAGAAACAGAAATCGATTTAGAAGAGAGAGGAGATCCAGCACTAGAATCAGATTTTAAAAGAGCTTTGGAGGAGTAGAGATCAAATAAGGCAGGAAGGTTACATAACATTCCATTAAAATTTCTAAAATCATAGGGGAAAGTGACAACAAAACGACTATTCACGTTCATGTGTAGAATGCGTGAGTCTAGCGACATACCATCTGACTGAAAAATATCATCCACACGATTCCTTAAAGACTCCAAGAGCTGACAAATGTGAGAAATATCGCAGAGTCAGCTTAACAGCTCATGCATTCAAGTTGCTGACAAGAATTATGTACAGAAGAATGGAAAGAAAATTGAGGAAGTGATAGATGACGATCCGTTTGGCTTTAGGAAAGGTAAAGACATCAGGGAGGCAATTCTGACGTTGCGGTTGATAGTAGAAGCAAGACTAAAGAAAATCAAGATATGTTCATAGAATTTGTAGACCTAGAAAAAGCGTTCGACAATGTAAAATGGTGCAATATGTTCGAAATCCTGAGAAAAATGGGGTTAAGCTGTAGGGAGAGACGGGTAATATACAAAATGTACAAGATCCAAGAGGGAATAATAAGAGTGGAAGACCAAGAAAAATGAGTGTAAGACACAGATATAGGCTTTAGCTCCTTCTGTTCAATCTGTATATCAAAGAAGCAATGATGGAAACAAAAGAATGGTTCACATCACTGATATCCTTTCACCTTACATTTTAATTCAAGGTGAAAGGATATCAGTGATATGACTCAGTGATGACATTGCTATCCTGAGTGGAAGTGAAGAAAAATTACATAATTTACTGAAAGGGATGAACAGTCTAAAAAGTTCAGAATATGAACTGAGAGTAAATAGAAGAAAGACGAAAGTAATGAGAAGAAATGAAAACCGTGAGAAATTTAACATCAGGATTGATGGTCATGAAGTCAATGAAGTTAAGGATTGCTACTACCTAGGCAGCAAAATAACCAATGACAGACGGATCAAGGATGACATCAAAAGCAGACAAGCACTGGCAAAAAGGGAATTCCTGGCACAGATAAGCCCACTAGTATCAGCCGGCCGCGGTGGTCTCGCGGTTCTATCCGCGCAGTGCGCAACCGTGCGACTGCTACGGTCGCAGGTTCGAATCCTGCCTCGGGCATGGATGTATGTGATGTCCCTAGGTTAGTTAGGTTTAAGTAGTTATATGTTCTAGGGGACTAATGACCACAGCAATTGAGTCCCATAGTGCTCAGAGCCATTTGAAACAATTTTTTTACTAGTATCAAACATAGGCCTTAATTTGAGGAAGAAATTTCTGATAATGTACGTTTGGAGCACAACATTGTATGGTAGTGAAATATGGACTGTGGGAAAACCGGAACAGAAGAGAGTCGAAGCATTTGAGATGTGTTGCTACAGACGAATGTTGAAAATTAAGTGGACTGATTGGTAAGGAATGAGGAGGTTCTGCGCAGAATCCGAGAGGAAAGGAAGTTGTGTGAAACACTGACAAGGAGAAGGGACAGGATGATAGGACATCACGGGACGACTTCCATCGTACTAGAACGAGTTGTAGAGGGCAAAATCTCTAGAGGAAGTCAAAGATTGGAATACAGCCAGCAAACAATTCAGGAGGCACGTGCAAGTGCTACTCTGACATCAAGAGATTGGCACAGTAGAGGAATTCGTGGCTGTCCGCTTCAAACCAGGCAGAGAGAGAGAGACAGAGAGAAAGAGAGAGAGAGAGCTCCAATTGAGCGAGTGGAATGCAGTTCTATCTGCCATAATGTATCGCAAGTGAGAAATTCTTGTTTGATTTACCTCCAAACGATGTCCACGCTCGTCATCAGTCTTTATTGACTCGACGATCACGTAGTTGGCGAGCGTTGCGTGTGCACTGGTCGATATTTCGATGTCTCATGGTGTCATTTTTTCCATAGAAATAAGCCACGAAGTGAAATCAAATCAGTGTTTGCAACATACCAAAGCACCACGAACTGACATTAACTGAATCTTTGCAACTCGCCAAAGACATGATCACCACCGATAAAACACTGAAATATTCCTTTCAATAGTATTCTTTTTCGCAAAATGTCAACATTCAATGCGAAATTTGTATTTGATAATAAAATATGCCACAGCAGAAGTATCTACTTCACGTCGCACTTTTTTTTCGGTATAGAAACATGTGGCAGCAGAATTGTGAAACCGATCGTCACATTTCTTTCATCGAGATTTTCATGAAAGAATACCATCCAAATTTCCGATCTTTCGGTGGATTCTCCAAAAACGTTCTTTCATACAAACTTTGTCCTGACAGTTACGAACACAGCAGTAAAAAGAAAAAGGAAATCAGCCAAATCGGTAGGGAATATCTCAAGTGATAGGGTTACATAGATGCGGAAATCCATTTTTATTTGTATATAGTTAGTTAGTTAATTAGTTAGTTACGTGTTTCATTGATGAATCTCACGGTAATGGTGTGAAACATGTCAAGTACATAAGAAATTCACAGATGAATGACCTTTCCTTTTTTAAAAAAAAAGCTTAAAATTTTTGGTACCTACCCCATGCCCTTAAATGGCACAAAATACATATATTATATGTATAGATTTATTTATTATTATTCAAAAATTCATCACTGTTATAGAAGGAGTTGTCAGGGAGATATGATTTAATTTTATTTTTAAAACTGTTATTTCTGCCTGTCAGACCTCGTAATTTCATCTGGTAATTTATCGAAGAATTTTACAGCAGCATATTTTGCCCCTTTCTGTGCCAAAGGTAGGTCAAGTGGCGGATGAATGCCACTGTTGTTTTTAAACTAGGCCGCTTGGGATTAGCCGAGTGGTCTAAGGCACTGCAGTCATGGACAGTGTGGCTGGTCCCAGCGGAGGTTCGTGTCCTCCCTTGGGCATGGGTGTGTGTGTTTGTCCTTAGGATAATTTAGGTTACGTAGTGTGTAAGCTTAGGGACTGATGACCTCAGCAGTTAAGTACCGTAAGATTTCACACACATTTGAACATTTTTTTTTTAAACTGGTCCATGTTGTTGAGAACAAATTTCTTTACTGAGTAAATACATTGTGCGACTGTTGTAAAAATTCCTGATCTTTTGCAGAGATGCCTACAAGATGTGTGACTATGAGCAGCACACATTATTCTAATCACTTTCTTTTGAGCAGTGAATACTTTTTGCCTAAGCGTTGAGTTACCCCAAAATATTTTTCTGTATGACATCAGACAGTGAAAGAGTGCAAAGTATGTTAGCTTGTTAATTTCTGTATCCTCAAAATTAGCAATTATTCTACTCGCAAAAGTTGCTGCACCTAGTTGTTTTAGGAGATCCAAAATATGGATTTTCCAATTAAGATTCTCATCTATATATACACTCAAAAACTTAGTATGCTCTACCATGGCTACTACCTTCTGCTGATGTGTTACATTTATTGCAGGAACTGTACTCCTTGCAGTAGAAACTTGGATGTACTGTGTTTTTTCAAAGTTCCGAGCAAGCCCATTTGCAGAAAACAGTTAATAATTTTTCCAAAGACATTATTTGTATCCCTTTTCAATTGGAGTTCCTTTCACTGGTTTAATAATGATGCTAGTATCATCAGCAAACGATGTCAGTTTAGCTTCTTGTTCCATATAAGAAGGGAGGTCATTCACATATATCAAGAGCAGAAGGAACACATGATTGTACCCTGTGGAACACCTAATGTAATTTCACCCCAGTTAGATGACGTGGAAGACTTCCTTAAATCACTGAAACCATATAAAGGAACTTTTTGCTTCCTGTTCTGTATATTTGACTTAAACCGCTCATATGCTGTTCCATTTATACTATAGAATTGTAATTTCTGTAACATGATGCCATGGTTCACACAATCAAATGCTTTGAATAAGTCACAAAAAATAACTATTGCTGACATTTTACTATTTAACGCGTCTATTATTTGGGCAGTGAAATTTTATATTGCTGTCTCAGTGGAACAGCACTTTTGAAATCCAAACTATGATTTACTGAGTATCCCATTACTACTGAGATGGCTAACCACTCCCGAGTATGTTACTTTCTCAACAATTTTTGAAAATACTGTGAACAAGGATACTGGCCAGTAATTATTAACACCTGTGGTGTCCCCTTTTTTTCAAGATAACTTTTACAATGGCATATTTTAACCTGTCTGGAAAAATACATTGAGTTAGTGATGCATTGTAGATGTGGCTCAGAAAATCACATTGTTTTAATATCTTGTTAGTTATGTCATCTACTCCAACAGAACATTTATTTTTCAAAGATTTAATGATTTTCCTTATTTCACGTGAGGTTGTTAGATGAAAATTACTCTGACTAGGATTTCTCAAAACCGATTCTTCCATAAATACATTAGCTACTTGTATACTGTCGGTTAAGATGGTCTCATTCTCTTCAATAGTAAAGCTATCTACCCCAGTGATTATTTTTCCTGTCTCTCTTCTAACAACATTCCTTACTGATTTGATTTTATTACCCGCATTG
Source organism: Schistocerca gregaria (assembly GCF_023897955.1). NCBI lineage: Eukaryota > Metazoa > Arthropoda > Insecta > Orthoptera > Acrididae > Schistocerca > Schistocerca gregaria. The sequence goes on along the minus strand of NC_064922.1, from coordinate 527,584,367 downwards.
TTAATTTCATTTCTAATATACTTATTTTTTATTTTTTGACAACGTTTCTCAGTATGTTACAATAATTTTTATAGTGTAAAGTTACTTCTGGGTGTTTACTAATTCTTGCTGCCTCATTCAATTTTCTTTTCCTTTCTGCACCTGTTGTGAAAACTGTTTGATGTTATAATAAGTAATTTTTTGGGGCAACAGTGTTCAAGAAGAGATATAATTATGTCAAGAAATATGTTGCATTTATCATTGGCATTTGGCTCATTACATGTTTATCTGCCCAATTAAGATTTCTTTAACTTTCTCTGAAGGGCTCTATAGGTACCAGATTGACCAGCCCTACACGTTCACTTAATGGTTTCTGAACTGTACACCCCGCTATGCTTTGTAAGTTAATCAGTTGTGTATCATAGTCTGATAATCCATTTATCACAGGGAATGCATGTGTCAGTTTTACATCCTCTTGCTGCTCAGATGCATTATCTATTAGAATGCTGCTGTCCTGAGCTATATTTGTAGAAAACTTGATAAGTGATTCTAAGTTATATTTCATTAATAACACTTCTAGTTCACTTTTCCTATCAGAATTGCTTAGAAAGTTTACCCTGAAATCACCACAGATTAATAACTCCTTCTCTTTGTCTGAAAGATAGCATAGTAGAGAGTCAAACTTTTTTTATGAATAGCTCCCAATCTCCTAATGGAGAACTGTGCACTGTTGCTAATACCAACACTACATTATCTAGCTGTAGTTCACATGCACAAATTTCAAAGTGCTGATCAACATAAAATTTACCTACTTCTACTGCTTTGTACTTATACCCTTGTTTTGTGTAAATGGCAACTCTTCCTTTATCCATCCTAGATCTGCAAGTGTAAGATGATAAATTGTACCCATTTATACTGACACTAAATTATATTGATCATTTCAGATAATACTACTGTTAAATTAATGAAAAAATCTGAGAATCCTTTAGACAACAGAAGGTGAAGAAAGTAATATCTGAAAGGAGCTGAACGCGAACCTGCTTCCTCTTTTATTTCCACTAACAACGCCATCTACTGCACTACGTCTTCGATATAAAACCCGTTCTTCTGTACACAATATACATTACGTAAAGGCTCTATCTGAAAATGTCATTATATGATAGTTACATATATATTATCTTTTTTATTTATTTATCGTATCCAAGGTATTACTCTATATTTGCCTATGACAAATTATTTAAAAAACACACTTTACACAGATCACCGCTGTGCCATAGCATTTAAATGGTACAATTTCGTAACAGTGTAGCTTCCTATCATTTTAGTATAACAATTCGTGTCCAAAGCGACTCAATTTTCAGATGCTTTGAAACAACTTATATTCATAACATGCACTCTATAATAAAAATCTTAAATACGGAGCTTAGCTCCATGCAATGGGATGGCTGCTGAGTTCTGGTTGTGATGTAAAATGACATCATATCTCATTGGCCACATTCCTTTCCACGAAGTAAAAATCTCATATGCCAGACTCATTTCACACTTCTTTATGCAGCGGAACGTGGAATTCCAAACTGTGACGTCACCAGCTCCTCGTCTACATGATGCGTTTTTAGTCCCATGATAGGACAGAGGGCTCAGCAGTGGCGTAGCGTTACTACTTGCTTTGAATGCTGTGCGGTGCTCACCATAATTTCTGAATTTGTTCTCGTTATGCAGTGTTGTTTAAACATCGTTCTTTGTTGAGTTTTCGTTCATTTCGTGTATTTCGTGATTTGAAACCTACGTTAAGTGAAAATCGGTAGTGTGTTTTTGTATGCTTGTGTTACCTTCTGCTCGTCGTATAGTCGTTACGCGTTGTCTTGAATCCATTACAGTGCTTTAAATAATTTCCTGATAGAGTAGTTTTAAGTGTGTTGTTGGAAAATATAGTGCTTTTATAGTTTTCCCTCAATTCCGTTCTGGTACTACATATGTTCAACGAAATTCGATTGTGTTATTCTATATATGCCTGACAACTAGATGTTGGCTACAGAGCACGCCGAAAGATAAGTTTTACTGATTATTACTTTTATTATAGTTTAAGTGTGTTGTAAAAAGATGGCTCTGAGCACTATGGGACTTAACATCTAAGGTCATCAGTACCCTAGAACTTGGAACTACTTAAACCTAACTAACCTAAGTACGTCACACACATCCATGCCCGAGGCAGGATTCGAACCTGGGACCTTGGCAGTCACGGCGTTACAGACTGAAGCGCAGAAAACCGCTCGGCCACATCCCCGGCTAAGTGTGTTGTAGTTCTTTTCAGTTAACTGTAAAAGTAACGTTATTGATGACAAATGTGGGTGTTCCTGTAGGTTAATTAGTACGGGAGAAACGTGTCAGTACTGTGGGTTGGTGTGTCATTGGGGGGAAAAGCTTGAAGTAGAATATCAGGTCACAACCACTGTGAAATCTAGAGCCAAGCTTAGCCAGTTGATAGGTAATATAGGGGACTTGTGTAGAGATTTTGATGGCGAGGATTAGGGACATATTGTATGAGAAGTAGGAAACAGCATGGCTAAAAACTTCGAATATACCATTAAAGAGACAAAATAGGAGCAGTAACAACACATACTCGTGTAGGGATTTTAGAAGTTTTGCAGCGACATGAACTTTACTGGGTTAAAGCAGCTATTAGCCGTGTTATCAAAGAATTGAGACAATTCCTTCTGGCTGAAATAAAGTATCATGTGTGTGCTGCGCCTATTGCTGTGATTGGGAGGTAGGGATACACTAATCATGGTCTATACCGAAACTGGAAGGAAAAGGAAATATTAGCTGAGCATCTTGCAGAAAGTAAAGGGGGCTACAAGCACACAAGACATAATCCTTGTGATTACTGGACTCAAAGAGGTATATTTTTTAGATTATTATCTTGACTCAAGAAAATTAGATAATCACAAGGCCACAGAAAGTTTCCAGAAAAATATAATAAATTTGTTTCATCGGAATATTAGAGGGTTGAAAACAAGATACATGAGCTTGTTTTATGCTAGAAGATATTTAAAATTCTGACGACACAGATGTTTTTTGACAATTGTTTTGTGTCTCTCTGAACACGATGTAACTACAGCGATGGAGAAGTTAAAAGTCATGGGTTATAGATTTGCATCATTTTCATGTAGAGTTGACATGGAAAAACGGAGGAGTTGCAACGTATGTAAAAGTTGGACTAGAATGTAAAAATATTGAAAAATGTAGTTTTTGTGTTTACCACAACCTAGAAGCATGTGGTTGTGAGTTGTTACTGCAGAATACATCTCTGATAACAATAACAATCTACAGATCCCCTCTAGGAAACTTTCAGCTACTTATAAGGTATCTAGATATATCATTGAGCTGCCTGTCACACAAGAAAAAACAGTTAGTAGTTTTTTGAGATTTAAATGTAGATATATAAAAAGAAATGGACAAGAAAAATGTTGTAGACTTATTATGTGAGTGTTTCAATCTTCTTTCAGAAGTCACTTTCCAAATTCATGTGCAGTAAGATAGAAGTACACTGACTGATAACATTTTTGTAGATAGTGCTCAGACTGTAACAATGTGTACCCAGTTGCTAATTCAATGTCCGTTCATGATGCACTATTAATGGAAATAAACAGTATGGCACCTTACAACCCAGAGGAATGTTGATACAAAGCAGTGAGTCTAATTAATGAGAACAGGATACAATATTTTAAGAGTAAACTAAAAGGGGTGCTATGGTATGAGGTATGTAGAAAGAAATGCTAATGTCAGATTCAATTTATTCCATACTAAATCTGTGTCAATATTTGAAAATTACTTTCCTAAAAAATTATCCAAAGGATCCATTAAAAATCAAGTAAGCTGTGAATAACGAAGAGGAAGAGGGAAATTTATGTAAAGGCCTGAGTAAGTCAAGAGCCAACATTACTTGCGTACCACAAAAAATACTGCCACACTTTAAAAAAGGTCATTAAAATGTCCAAACGTATGCACATTCTGACAGAAATAAATATTGTAAACAATGAGATTAAAACAGTAAGAGACATTGTCAACAAGAGACAGGGCTGCCCCTCAGTGTACAATTAAACTAATGACAATGTTGTGGCTGATAATTCACAAGTTTCAAGTACTTTTAACAGTCACTTTCGAAATGTAGCAGAAAATTTAGGATTAAGCGGTTCAGTTGTAGAAGCAAGAGATTATATTTAAAATGCCATTCCACAAACCTTCACGCAATTACAACTAGCACCAACATCTTTCACTGAAATTAATACACCTAAAAAAATTCTAGAAAGCGAAAGCTCTTGTGTGATTGACTGAATTTCAAACAGAATTCTGAAAAATTGTTTCCAGTTTAATAAGTAATGTCCTGAGTAACACATGCAATGTGTCACTAGCACAGGACATTTTTTTCAGACAATATGAAAAATGTAATTATTAAACTACTTTTTAAGAAATGTGATACAACAGACTTAAATAATTATCATCAAATTTTCGTAATGACAGCTTTTCAAAAATATTCGAAAAATTAATGTACTCAAGAGCAATCACACCGTTAAGTGGAATCAGTTTACTTAGCATTTAACAGTTTGGATTCCAGAAAAATTGCTCGAACGAGAATACCGTTTGTCCAGTCACTCATCGAATAACAAAAGCCTTAAATAATAATATATTGCGAGTTGGCATTTTTCGGGATCCTTCGAAGGTTTTGGATTGTGTAGATCATGATACTCTCGTAGAAAAACTGAAGTTATGTGGTACCGATGGCTTTCACAGAGCTGGTTTGGCTTGACAGAATGAAAAACGTTGTGATGGATAATTCGGAAAAGTAGAAAATTTAAGTGACTGGGGTAAAAAAAAAATCACAAGGGGTTTCCGTCAGGATTCGATTTTTCGTCCAGTCCTATTATTTATTGACGTGAATGACCTTCCACTTAACATTCAACAAGCAAAAGGGGTACTTTTTTCAAACGATTCTAGTGTTATAACGAATCCTATCCTATTAAAGAAAAAGCAAGAGAAGAGAGAGTAAATGATATTTTCCATAGAATTATTACGTGATCTGAAAATGGACTCTCCCTAAATTTTGATAAAACAGGCTATGTTCGGTTCTGCACAACAAATAGAGTCATACCAAAATTGATATAGCACATGAGCAGTAGTCAGTAAATAGGGTAGAATGCTCCAAATTTTTGAGTGTACATATTGATGTAAACTCGTTTTGGAAGAAGCATACTACTGAGCTTCTCAAACAATTAGTCTCAGCTACTTTTGCTCTTTGTATAATTGCTAAACTCGAAAAAAACGTTTCAGCCTCCTGACGTATTCTGCATATTTCCACCTTAATAATGTTGTACGGCATAATCTTCTGGGTTAACTCATCAGCTGGAAAGAATGTAATGATTACGAAAAAGCGAGGGGTAAGAATAATATTTGGTGTTCAGCTACGGTCTTCAAGGAGCGAGACATTTTAACTTGTTCGTCACAGTACATATATTTACTATTGAAATTCGTCATAAATAATCCATCATAATTTGAGGAGAACAGTAATGTGCATACGTACAACACTAGAAGGAAGAATGACCTTTATTGTTCATTCTTAAAGCTGACAGCGGCTCAGAGATAAGTTCAGTATGCAGCATTAAAAATTTTTGATCATTTGCCCGACAACATAAAATGACTGAGAGGTTGCGGAGCAAGTTTTTAATCTAATTTTAAATCATTCCTCCTGGACAATTCCTTCTATACCATTGACGAATTTCTATTTAAAAACTGGTAGCGAGTACAGTAGCGTAGTTAAAGAGTGCGTGGATTCTGACCGCGACTACCAGGTAGAAGTTTACTCGGTACCACGAAATATGAGAAGGAATAAAAATTACAAACTACCTCTACTGACAAATTTTTTTTTTTAGGCAGACAGCACACTCGCACAGTGCCTGTTATTACAACGTTTGACTCCTGTCACAGATGGAGGCATAGACGACAAAGAAACTATTGGTCGTGTTTACGTTGCACGAGATGCAGAATATTTTTCCGTTCTTTAGTTGTAATCTTGTAGTGCACGTCATGAGAATAGATTTTTGGAGTGTGTTACTAACGCCTGCCGGCTGCTGAAATACTTCTGGATGCTTGGGAGATCGTTGTCCACGAATACTGCGCAGTCCTCCTGACTGAAGAACCGAGAACAATGGGGCTCGTCTCACGTTTAATCCGCCTAGAAGGTCGCCCGTGAATGTGGCGCTAATTGCAAAGGAGGCACAACTAGGGAGAAAGGCATCCACTGCAGGCTGCGTATACAGCGAGAAATACGGGCAGAATATGAGGCACAGGTCCTAAAGAACGTGTACACGAAGCAAGTTAATACAATGATAAACATTTGGTGCCGGTGCAAGAAGGGGAGTTGGTGGATCTCAGAAAGGGAGCTCATATTTCAACAAACGGTAGTAATCGCAGAAGATTTTCCGATTAATTATGAGTGATGCCGGATAACTCTGATTATACGTTTTGGAAGCGAATTAGAAATTCACAAAGACTAAGCGAACTGCCTCTGGGGAATACAATGACAGTGTCACGTGAGTCTGAAATATTTAATACAATACAGTATATGTTTCAGTTTCGTTTGGTTAATTCCAAAGGCGCTGCTCTGAAGGATCTTTTTTTATCTGGATAACTTTGCAAGTCAAGCAACTGTGTGAGGGTTTTCTGGTGTCATAATCTGTACCTGTAATCATTTATTTTAGTGTAAAGCAAAGGTAGAGCAGATATGAGTAATGTTTCAAAGCGACCGAGAACTGTGCATGATACTGATTCAACATGATTTAGCTTATCGAATTTGCAGTACAGCACATTCGGCCTCAGAATCGAGACCTCAAAATTGATACAACAGATTAAGCGGTATTTAGCATATCGAATTTATAGTACAACATTTTTTATCTCAGAGCGAAACCTCGAAACATAATAGAGTAATAGATTAAGTGGAAACATATGAAGATGAGTCTGAGTGATTTGCAACGATAAATATGTATAAAAAGTCAGAAAATGACTAGTGAGGATTTATTCAGTTTCTCCACGAAAGCAACACAGAATATCACCGTGAGAAAAGTATACGCTGGTGGTATGATCACTAACAAGGAACCCATTGAGTGCGAGGTCGCAATATACCGATGATGTTTACGGCATTCGACGGCCCACGTACTGTCTACCATGCAACAACAATATTGGCTGCAATGGCAAAAGGGGGCGGGACGGGAGGTATCCAATGGTGAGCACAGCATGAGGCTACAGAGAGCAGTTTAACTGCTTACTCGACTAATAACTCACAACAATGCTACTGTGCTAGTGGTGTTGATACAAAACAGAACAATGTCAACGATAAACGAAGCAAACATTGCATTGTATCTACAACATCACTTGCCGAAGTTGATATTTCGTCAGAAAGGAACCCAAGGAATTTCGCAGAGTGAGAAAGAAGAGGCAGATGAAACATCAGCGTTTTGTAAGATGAGTCAGGGGAATGTGGTGCCTCGTATACGTTCGACTGTGCGGACAATTTGCATGAGGAGTACAATGATGACGATGCGAGCTTAACAAGTGAAAGTGATACTGAAGCAGCTATCGGGCCATGTAGTTCATTATCCTTGCCGGAGAGGGAGCAAAACCAGTCTCCAGTGAAGCATAGTAAAGGACAGTCGTTGTCCAAGGAGCGGGTGCTAAACCTAACTAGATACATGGAAGATCATCCGCGGCATAGTAAAAGAAAATTTATGAAAGATTTCTAGTAAGTCCGCAGCAATATGGCCATATAGTGCATAAGAAAAACTTTAGGGGGGACAAGACGTACTTGTTACAAAAATAGGTGTTCGCTCGTTTCAAGGATGCTCGATACATTTACACTATGTGCATGATGGTGACCTTCTACATTATGCACATCAAACTGCTTGCTACATAGGTCAAAGTGATTTCAGGGGAAGCAGTGGATGGTTGCATAATTACAAAGGGTGGTACAGTATTGGAAGACGTCAGATAACGAAATTACAAACAAAGCGACACCGTGAAGATGCATAGCAAAATGCGGAATTGGACCGATAATTTGTTGAAGAGAGTATAAAACTTATCACATCGTCCAGTAAGGAATTTGTTTTCAACTCCGACCAGTCGGGAGCTGAAGAAATTCATATGAAAATAACTCTGGAAATTAGAGCTGCCAAGAGGGTTGTAATAATATCAACGAACATCAGTGCCTTAATGCAATCATAATCAATAAAGCCGACTGTTAAAAATGGCTCTGAGCACTATGCGATTCAACTGCTGTGGTCATCAGTCCCCTAGAACTTAGAACTACTTAAACCTAACTAACCTAAGGACATCACACACATCCATGCCCGAGGCAGCATTCGAACCTGCGACCGTAGCAGTCGCACTGTTTCGGACTGCACGCCGACTGTTAATCTGGATGGTAAATTTGCATAGAGAGTTATTTATTCTGCTGCGAGATATTCAACGTGCTCTGCCCTCTACGATTCTTTCTCGTGCATGTGATCTTGCAAGGGCAATAGGTCACAGCAAGCAAGAGTGGCAAAATGGGAGTAAGAGAACAATAATTATGGTATGAGCACTGCTTTAGGCCAATAGCTGGTTAAAATAACTTGCTTTTGCTTTATTCCTGGCCTGCATATAACAACCATGTTCCTTTATAGCAAACTACACCTCCTGAACCATGTATGACATGCAGTTTATATCATCTGGAACCGGTGAACAAATTGTCTTTGGCTGTTTGTTTTTCCCATGCCTAAAAACACATTACCGCACTATTCGCGGTTACGCCTTAAAGGACAGCTCCCGGACAGTGTATTTCGCTTTCGGTTGCGTGCTATCACATTCTGTCAATTCTCATCATCCCGCTATAGCAATATGATAATGTATGCATTCTGCTACTCAGCTGAACGTCCTGCACGGTTTGTAACTTCCAAGGTGTTCACCTTCGATCTTGATAGTGCGAACCTTTGTGATCACTGTAATGGCCGTTTTTCATTCGGTGTTCATAGTGGAACTCAGGGGTTTATTTTGAACATCTCTTGAATGTAGATGATGTCCGTTTTGTGAAATGTAATACATACATCCCATAGTAGGTTGATCTCTGCACCACCCAGACACTCATTTTCTGTCGCCCTGGTGATGCACAGGTGAGTCATTAGCAGCTAATATTATTCCTGTCATAACTATTAACACGACACGTTCAAATGAGCCATACTAAAGACTGCACTTGGAACCTCGAGTTCATTGGGTTCCTTGTAAGTATACAATACACGTTTATTTTTCTATCTTTCAACAGTTTATTAAAATTCTGTCAGGTATACTCCTAAAGGTGGTATGTTTCTATCTGTAACACGGTATTATTGTCATCTTCTTCAGAGTATATATCAGACACATCAAAAACAAAATTAGGTAAATCTGGTTTTTGCCAACGACCTGGCCATAGCTGACCAAGCCAAGTGGATAGAACATGTTGAAAGTCTCTTTTCAAAAGATCTTAAACTTACTGGAAAATTGTACACTTCTCAGCGCAAGCAAAACGGAAACAACTTGATTTTACCAGAATAACAGAGAAGCGGCAAAATCTACCAAAATATACTTCAACAACAAAGTGTTTCCCCATAATCAGTTTCTTAAATAACTTGGCGTCATACTGAATCGTGTCTTGTCTTCTAGGAAACACCCGGAAGCAACGGCAGCTAAAGTCAACACATGCAACAACATCCTGTACAAGTTGTGTGGCAGCAGGTGGGGAGCACGTGCTTTCATACTGAGAGTTTCTGTTCTAGGACTTGTATGCTCCTGTATGTGGTTGAATAGCAGCCATGTAATGAAACTAGACGCCAAATTACGCAACACGATATCATCAGTGGATGTAGTGGTTATCAGTGCTGAGCTACATTCCCACATCTCGACTCCGCAGAAACGGCTTCTTGATCTGATTTGAAGAGAATTGCGAGTATATAAAGATATTCCTCATACATCACCGAAAAGATGTATGTTCATGAAACTCCACTAGTGATAGAGGATCAGCTATCAGACACATACTTCCAGTTGAACGTGCAGTGGCGGATAGACTGAAGACTCTCTAATTTGACAGTTAGCTGGAACACTTCCGACCCCACACAAAGATGTACTGGGTTCGAACTTTCCTGCCGACAATAAGAAGCTCTTAACGGGGTTGGATCATCACATGCACTTTGTCCCAGCCTTTTATACAAATGGAGTAAATCCTAAAGTCTAGAGTGTGATAGTGCTGGTCTGCGTCAGACAATGGACGATACTGCAACATCGGGAGCGTACCCAGGACCAAAAACAGATCTGTATGAAGTGAATGATGCTGCAATTTCCTGAGTGGCTGGCTCAGTACTTAACCATTATGCTTGCATTTCATTGTAAACTATTTAGTATAAATTTATCGTTCTCTCTCTGTTAATTGTTTTATTGTTCATTTTAATGTTCTTTTTATTGCTGATTTTAATGTGTATTCAACTGGTCATCTTACTGTCCCCAATATTGTTCCTTTTTATTATCCATTTGTACAATTTATTGCTACCGGTAATGTTACAATCTGTTGCATTACAAATTTTTCTGTCCAATTTACAGTATAGTTATTTTGCATCTATTTTTATTGCTAATATGCATAAAACTTTTTGCAGTAATTTAACTGCCCAGTGTTCCATATGTGTCTAAGTGTTTATACCAAACGATAAATAAACAAACCTCATTTAACAGGAACACAAACTATTTCGCCTGCGAACCTCTCTTCCAAGATATTTTGCAGCATTCTTCGTCACTTGTAAATACTTACGAAGTTAAAATAACTGAAGACATACAAGTAAGAAGAATGAAGATTAGATTTGAAATATCTTGAGCGACGAAGTTGTTAGAAGCTGAACACAATTTCGGATAGGGAACGAATTTGGCTGTGTTCTTTGCGAAGTAACCATCTTGGCATCCTACTTAATCGATATAAAGGAAAGACCTCTGGATGGTTGGAGGGGAATTCGGCGTCTGCTTCTCTCGAATGATTAACACTGCACCACCCCACTCGGTCAAGTAAAAAGAGGACTCAGAGCAAAGGTTAAGGACTACCGAAGTAAATATTCATGCAGATCCTCATTTCCACGGTGTGAGACTACGGGTTGAGTTGTCTAAGTTCATGATGAATAACTGCTGCAAACCGTGACACTGCTGTCAAAGAACTGCTGTATGACTCTAAGTGTCAATATAGATTATTTAGCAACAAATCACAAAGAAGCTATAGAAGAAATTGACATACAATACGTGATCAGAAATATCGGGACACTTGGCTGAAAATGACTTACAAGCTCCTGTCGCCCTCTGTCAGTATTGCTGAAATTCAATATGGTGTTGGCCCACCCTTAGCCTTGATGATGGCTTCCACTATAGCAGGTATATGTTTAATCAAGTGCTGGAAGGTTTCTTGTGGAATGGCATCCCATTCTTTACGGAGTGCTCCACTGAGGAGAGGTACCGATGTCGGTCGGTGAGGCCTGGCACGCAGTCGGCGTTCCAAAACATCCCAAAAGTGCTCTACAGGATTCAGGTCAGGATTCTATGAAGACCAGTCCATTACAAGGATGTTACTGTCGTGTAACAACTCCGCCTCAGGCCGTGCATTATGAACAGGTGCTCGATCGTATTGAAAGATGCAATCGCCATCCCCGAATTGCTCTTCAACAGTGGGAAGCAAGAACGTACTGAAAACATCATGGTAGGCCTGTGCTGTGATAGCGCTACAAGAAAGAACAGGGGGTTCAAGCCCCCTCCATGATAAACACCACCACACCATAACACTACGACCTCTGAATTTTACTGTTGGCACTACACATGCTGGCAGATGACGTTCATCGGGCATTCCCCATACCACATCCTGCCATCGGATCGCAACATTGTGTACCGTGATTTGTCACTCCACGCAACGTTTTTCCAATGTTCAATCATCAATATTTACTCTCTTTACACCAAACGAGGCGTCGTTTGGCACTTACCGGCGTGATGTGTGGCATATGTGCAGCCTCTCGACCACTTGGACTGGGTGCTGATGCAGTTTGGAATTCCTGTGTGATGGTCTGGATAGATGTCTGCCTATTACACATTACGACCCTCCTCAACTGTCGGCGGTCTCTGTCAGTCAACAGACGACGTCAGCCTGTTAGCTTTTGTGCAGTACGTATCCCTTCACGTTTCCACTTCACTATTACATCGGAAACAGTGGACATACAGATGTTTAGGAGTGTGGAAATCTCATGTACTGACGTATGACACAAGTGACTCCAAATCACCTTCCGCGCAGCGCCCCATTCTGCTCTCTCACGATGTCCGACTACTGAGGTCGCTGATATGGAATACCTGACGGTATGTGGCAGGACGATGCACCTGATATGAAAAACTTATGTTTTTGGGTGTGCCAGGATACTTTTGATCACATAGTGTAGCACAACTGAAAATCTATGCAGTTTACATCTTGACTCTCATAACATTGCCGAGTTGTTTCTCTTCTCCCGCGTTCTACAGTAACTAAACGATTGGTACAAGCACGTAAGTGCAACACTTAAATCTCATTTAAAAGGGCCAAAATTTCAAGAGATATTCTTATCACGACTGCCATTTAACTTCGCCTTGAATTACGATCAGCAGGAGCCACCACATTAAGCGACTGCTAGCGGTTTCTGTAAAAGCTGTTTATAAATTGTAACATCCAGTCACGGTCGAGTAACAACCAATACAGTCACAAAATGTTAGTAATATTTACTTCGGCTACTAGCCAGTTTACATCTTCTTACCTCCTGAGTATAAAAACAATATAGGTTCTCTGTACCGGCACTTGTGTGACTCTCTGTATATCTGTTGCCATTTAGTCTTGAGTGAACGCGCGGACATTATGCATTACAGTTTTTTCAAAAATTTATCCTTAAAAATGTTACTTGTGAAAGGTGAAAAGTTACCGTTGAAACTGGCAAAGTGCTCCTCAGATTAGAGGACTGATATGTTCTTACAAGCACAATATATTCAACATATTGATACAAAACAATTTGATCTTTGCTTAATGTTATTTAGTCATCTTGTGAGCGTACAAGCTGTGGCGGGAGTTTAGAGGGGCAGTTTCCCGCCGCAGCGCACGTGGCTGGTAAAAACAAAACTAAGAGTGACACGGAGGTGCGACTTGGCACTCATGGACAGAGAAATGTGTAAAGCTAAATTATCTAGATGCACCATAAAAATATATAAAAGTTTAAAAGTTATTGTACCCTATGACTAAAAACTTAGCCAAACATCGAGACCACTCACATCTCTAGGCCACTCAATTAAGGTGAGTGTAACAAAATATATATTTTCGTGCCATAGCACGTGGGGGCTCTAGCCAAACTATTCAAATTTAATGTGTAGTGCCCGGTACCGTCGTAATCTTCGATTAAAAATTAAGTCACTGAGATAGAATTTGTGAATGTACATTCAGGTGATTTAGTTTTGTTAGAGAAATGACAGCAGTGCGCGCTACGAAGCGCCTTGCCAGTTTCACGCGGCCGCCCCCGTCGGAGATTCGAGTCCTCCATTGGACACGGGTGTGTGTGTGTTGTCTATAGCGTCAGTTTACGTTGGGGGCCGATGACCTCCACAGTTTCATCCCATAGCAATTTACAAAAATTTACAGTCATCATAAAAATTGAACGACGTTATACTGATAAAAAATGTCACATAATAAAACTAATTTTTTCTACATCCATTTTCAGATGAAAGTATTCCTCAAATATATCGACGCACTGTGATACTTGAGTTACTTAACTGCAAAACTGTGGCTGTTTCTCATTACTTGTTGACTTCAAAACTGTTTTCAAACTGTATTTTTAATCACATTGAAAAACTTTGTGCTGGGGAAAAGGTTTTGTTTCCCATGAAAATAATGCGCTCAGGAAAGAGAATATACCGTTTTTATTGCTCAACGGCATAGCTTTTAGTAAAACAATGCAACACGTTGCTGTTTGGAGAAATAAACACAGAATGTTTTCAGCTACATAGATTGTATGTTTCAAGTTAGTTCTGATTGTTTCTTACGTGTCTGAAGGAAGGGTTTTCAACTTAAATTTAAGTTTAGTCTTAGACACGTTGCTTTTTCCTGCTAAAATTTGTGATGAAGTCGTCGGTATAAGGGTGCACTGGAAAGTAATACTCCAAAATTTTTATTAATTTTTCTCCACTGAATGAGGCATTAAGTATCTTACATATTACTCACAAGGAACTTCCCACCCCCCTCTGATTTAGTGCTAAGATGGCCCAGTGGATAGCACATCAAAAAGTGGACACAGATAAAGCATGAAAACAGAAAGAACTTTTACTGCAGTGTGAAAAAATAAAAAGCAAAATAGAAACGGTGAATGGTCCAAGGACATAAAGTACAATAAATAGCGTCCTGTTAGTTGTGGGACAAGGCCAGTGTCGCTCCGCTCTACATTAATGCCATATTTATTCAAGATGGCGGATCCAAGATTGCAGCGATTGATATGGCAACATCGCAGTGACGTCATTGTGGGGAGTTCAAATTTTGGCGGGAAAATAGGTCAGTTGCGCTACCTCCACTAATCTAAGTCATCTGACCGCCACCGCTTCCTCAAAATTAATGGGAAAAGGACCCGGCCTGTGGTGTACTGCTGAAGAGAGAAAGTAGTGTACTTTATTCATTTTGGAACAATTTATTTAGGGATGGATTTCATAGTTCATTTATTACACTGATACAAAACACTCGCCATGAAGTGCTCAAAGTCACGCTACATAGCCTACAGACATTCAAACTACTCGTAAATTATCGAAATAATGCATTACAGTGATTTAAAGTCACGAAAACAACTCGTGAAGTTCAAAATAATGCAGTACACTGTTCTGCAGACACCAAAAACCAAAATTGTCAAAATAATGGATGTAAAACGCTCTGCAGACACGCTCACCACTCATAAACTGTCCAAGTAATACAGTTCACAGCATACAGACCCGCAAACTACTTGTAAATTATTGAAATAATGCATAGCACAGTCTACAGACCTTGCTCGCAAAATAATGCTACAGACACGCAAATCACTCGTAAATTATCAAAAAGTAATGCATGTAAAAGGCTCTAGAAACACGCTCACAACGCTTAACCAACCGAAAATAATGCAGTGCACAAACACTCAGTCCACGTGAAAAACACTTTCGAACTGTTGTCAACTGTGACATATCAGTGAACTGTTCCAATGCGTGCATGCGCTGACGCCGCTGTGAGCTACCACTGGGCAGATGAACTCAGGTGCGCGAACTATTGCTCTCAGATCGCTACCACATGCAGCCAGTAGGTGAAAGTCACATCTCTTTTCGGGTATACCGTTAGAATTCTTCGAGTGTTATACTGAAGTCACATGTGTATGTAAATAAGAGACAAGCCACACACACATGTTCACTGTTGCTGGCGAGGTGCCTGTCTACCTGCGGTCCAGCGAAGACCTAAATGCCGAGCGCAGCTAAAAGGCTCTCAAAGCAATGTTGATGTCACAGGTCACACTTTAGAAATCTGTTCCAATGCTTTCCAGAATAGCACAGGGTGCATTGTTCCTAGCACTCCTAATGGGACATGTGAGATGCCTCTGGCCACGCACATGTTTACTGTGGCTGACATCTACCTACAAGTCCAGCATCAAGTGAGATATGCCTGTATACCAGCTCACCCAAGCAGGTGCAGCTAAAAAGGTTCTCAATTGGATACTGTCGTCACTTGCTATGTAAATAAAAGCTAAGTCCACATTTAAATTATTGTCCTAACAGAAGCTATTTACGAGAATACTCCAGAATAAGGCTGAATGCATTCCTCCTAATCATCACATGTTACCCTTCCTGGAAATCGTTAAGTCCTGCTTTCAACAAATATCTCCAAAACGCAAACTTTCTCACCGCTATATAGAGGCTCCTATGTCCCAGCAAAAAGGATGTCTTGCGAATAAATGGAGCATTATGATCGGCTCTTACTGAATTTACCCACCAAATTACTGATGCTGGTAGTGTGGAAGCACTGTCCGCCTTTTCCTTTCTGCAGAGAAGACTTTCAGCGGTAAAACTATTTTCTTAGATCACCATATTGCATTGACAGTTGAGCCATGCGAAAGTGGTCTACAGATCGTCGAATACAGAAAGAATCTTACTCAATTACCCTGCTCTGCCACTGAGGATGGAAGCTTGAATACTGCAGCTTGCATCTGATCTCCAAGCCAACAATATACACTCCTGGAAATTGAAATAAGAACACCGTGAATTCATTGTCCCAGGAAGGGGAAAATTTATTGACACATTCCTGGGGTCAGATATATCACATGATCACACTGACAGAACCACAGGCACATAGACACAGGCAACAGAGCATGCACAATGTCGGCACTAGTACAGTGTATATCCACCTTTCGCAGCAATGCAGGCTGCTATTCTCCCATGGAGACGATCGTAGAGATGCTGGATGTAGTCCTGTGGAACGGCTTGCCATGCCATTTCCACCTGGCGCCTCAGTTGGACCAGCGTTCGTGCTGGACGTGCAGACCGCGTGAGACGACGCTTCATCCAGTCCCAAACATGCTCAATGGGGGACAGATCCGGAGATCTTGCTGGCCAGGGTAGTAGACTTACACCTTCTAGAGCACGTTGGGTGGCACGGGATACATGCGGACGTGCATTGTCCTGTTGGAACAGCAAGTTCCCTTGCCGGTCTAGGAATGGTAGAACGATGGGTTCGATGACGGTTTGGATGTACCGTGCACTATTCAGTGTCCCCTCGACGATCACCAGAGGTGTACGGCCAGTGTAGGAGATCGCTTCCCACACCGTGATGCCGGGTGTTGGCCCTTGTGCCTCGGTCGTATGCAGTCCTGATTGTGGCGCTCACCTGCACGGCGCCAAACACGCATACGACCATCATTGGCACCAAGGCAGAAGCGACTCTCATCGCTGAAGACGACACGTCTCCATTCGTCCCTCCATTCACGCCTGTCGCGACACCACTGGAGGCGGGCTGCACGATGTTGGGGCGTGAGCGGAAGACGGCCTAACGGTGTGCGGGACCGTAGCCCAGCTTCATGGAGACGGTTGCGAATGGTCCTCGCCGATACCCCAGGAGCAACAGTGTCCCTAATTTGCTGGGAAGTGGCGGTGCGGTCCCCTACGGCACTGCGTAGGATCCTACGGTCTTGGCGTGCATCCGTGCGTCGCTGCGGTCCGGTCCCAGGTCGACGGGCACGTGCACCTTCCGCCGACCACTGGCGACAACATCGATGTACTGTGGAGACCTCATGCCCCACGTGTTGAGCAATTCGGCGGTACGTCCACCCGGCCTCCCGCATGCCCACTATACGCCCTCGCTCAAAGTCCGTCAATTGCACATACGGTTCACGTCCACGCTGTCGCGGCATGCTACCAGTGTTAAAGACTGCGATGGTGCTCCGTATGCCACGGCAAACTGGCTGACACTGACGGCGGCGGTGCACAAATGCTGCGCAGCTAGCGCCATTCAACGGCCTACACCGCGGTTCCTGGTGTGTCCGCTGTGCCGTGAGTGTGATCATTGCTTGCTTGTACAGCCCTCTCGCAGTGTCCGGAGCAATTATGGCGGGTGTGACACACCGGTGTCAATGTGTTCTTTTTTCCATTTCCAGGAGTGTATTTCAGCGTACTATGTCATTGTAGTAAACATACAATTCGTATCCTGCGCCATACAAAATCGCCCCCTTTGCTTCACACATATAGCTCTCGACCGCCAGACAGTTGTATATATACTGAGAAGACAGTATAAGCATATGCACCTTAGGTATACTCCTCACAGCACTATGTATTTCCTCCAAGGGCAGGTGGCCAAACACTGCAGCTGACTATCACAAGTCGTCTGCCCCCGACGTGTGACCAGAGCGCCCTCAGCAGACAGAAATACTCTCCAAACTGTTGCAGAAAGTCAGGCTCCTTTTCCCTTGGCACAAAGGTATTACTGTTTCTGGCCATGACCTGCTTGCTTGCTTTCTACACCCCTCTCCACACTCTGGGATTACAATAACACATATATTTTCACATGGTTTACCAGAATATTATACCATTAACGCGGTACCTCTCGATATCAAGCACACAGCAATATCGCTTGCATAGCAGTAGTATCGCTTGCACAGTGTAATCCCAAAGACGTAGACTGGAAATTATTTCTCTAGAAACCTGAAGCTTTAGCGAGGTGTAGTGTGCTCTAAACCACTGAGTAACTAGAAACTTATCTCGTCTGCGAAGACCTTTGCGTGACCACGTACATGAGTGCAATATGAGGAATCAGTCGAAACGGAACACAGAGCTATCAGCTATTCTGTCACTGTGACAGATGAATTTAAATGTAGAGGTCGTCAGTCACCTTTGGACAGCAGTTTGGAAACTCTCCACAACACCAAAAAACCCTTACCATTTCCTTAGACTGTAATTGTCTTTTATTTATTTTTTATTTTTTATTTTATTTAAAACCATCCACTGTGTACAGTGTGTTATGGTAACAGCAGTAACAACATGATTCACACCATGCGACATCTAGTTTTCTGCGAGACGCAAGGAATCAGAACGTGTTAATGTCACATTAGAACCTGACACAGACCTCGAATTCGTGGCGGAACAACTAAATGTGTGGCAGTGTACCATGTGTGTTAAAGTAGAAACAAAAAAGCAATGTTTCAAACAACGACACAGGGTCACAGGGAGTGTCTCTTGCGAGTTACAGTATAGTCTGCGAGACACGGTCATCCTCCTACAGTACGGGTGATGAAACTTGAAACTGGTCTATGCAGTGGATCGATACCTGTATATTTAATAGGATCGTCACATGTGCTCAGTGCTGCCATGCATGCGGTATTTATTTTCGATATATGGAAGGAGAGAATGCAGTAAAAATCTAATTGCTTTCTCTAAAAGATGAAGTTAGTGCAGCTTTCATGGTTCGTAATTTTTCTCTGTTGGATGTTACAGAATAACGATGATAGCATGCTGGAGTGATAGATGTGAATGGGCCCTGAGGGACGCAAATCTGCTTTGGACTGCAGTATCTGTATGTAGTTTGGAGAAGCACCACAATGCAGTGGCAAAATCCTCGTCCTTTTACCAGTTCTCACACCGCCTTTTGTAGTACCTCTTGTTGCAGGAGCGGGCTTCATTTGGCGCTGACCTTACACATCGTGTATAGTTGGTGGAGCTATGACAACATGTTCCCATTACCATCGAATGGTAAAAACACAATTCTGGCGCACTAACTCAGCATGTTTCTACACAAGCTGCAGAATATGGTAGATATAGCTTTCTCTGATTTCTACTCAGTTCCGACTTAAATTGGAATGATCACATGTGCAAAGCTGCAGGGATGGTAGCCTAGAGTCTAAGGAGCAGTTGCAAGACGCATAGGGATTACCTAAACCTACACTGGAATTTTACTGTAGCAAATGGGTTCGAGAAAGGTGACTAGTTGCGGGATATGGGAGTACCAGAAATATGATATCTAGCATGAGTCAGTTGCAAATACCGGATTAAAATGTTCCTCAGCCGAATCACTTGCTAAATTTGGAAGTTTTATTACGAGGTTGCATCGTCGGCGGCGTGTAACCGTATTGTTGGTCTGATAATATAAACTCCAGCGATCACCATCTATACACAGTGTCGCGGCATTTGTCTGGAAAAACCACTTCATTCGGAGGTAAAGCCATACCTGTAATCATAAATCGGGCATAGCTTTTAAAATGGACACTTGTCTGCACCTGTAAAACGAAGACTTGACAGTAATATGGTTATTCTGATAGTGTTTTTTTAACATATCTACATCTACATCCACATGGATAATTTGCAAGTCACATGTAAGAGTGTTCATCAAACCACCTTCACAATTCTTTATTATTCCTACCTCGTATAGCACCGGGAAAGGACAAACACCTATATGTTTCTGTAAAAAAAAAAAAAAATGTCGTGTGACTAGGGCCTCACGTCAGGTAGACTGTTCGCCGGCTGCAAGTCTTTCTAATTGACGCCACTTCGGCGACTTACGCATCAATGGGGATGAAATGATGATGATTATAACAACACAACAACCAGCGGAGAGAACCTCCAACCCAGCCGGGAATTGAACCCGGGCCCGTAGGATTGACATTCTGTCGCGCTGACCACTCAGCTGCCAGGGGCGGACATCTTTCTGTACAAACTCTGATTTCTTTTGTTTTATCGTATTGATCGTTTCTCCCTATGTAGGTCGGAGTCCACAAAATATTTTCGCATTCGGAGGAGAAAAGTGGTGTTTGGAATTTCGTGAGAAGAAATCATTTCTCTTTTACTCGATGACCTTCCGTCAATTTCTACGAACTGTGACCTCTCTGACAGGAAATCACAAATCCAGTCACATAGCTGAGACAATATTCCATAAGCACGCGATTTTACTACAAACCGCTTGTGTGTTACAGTGTCAAAAGCCTTCTGGAAATCCAGAAATACGGAATCGATCTGTAATCCCTTGTCAATAGCACTCAACACTTCATGTGAGTAAAGAGCTAGTTGTGTTTCACCAGATCGATGTTTTCTAAATCCATGCTGACTGTGTGTCAATAGACCGTTTTCTTCGAGGTAATTCATAATTTTGGAACAGAATATATGTTCCAAAATCCTGCTGCATATCGACGTCAATGATATAGGACTGTAATTAAGTGGATTACTCCTACTGCCTTTCTTGAATACAGGCGTGACCTCTGCAACTTTCCAGTCTTTGGGTACGTATCTTTCGTCGAGCGAACGCTTACATAAGATTGTTAAGTATGGAGCTAATGTATCAGCATACTCTGAAAGAAACCTAATTGGTATATAGTATGGACCAAAAGACTTGCTTTTATTAAGTGATTTGAGTTTGCTTCACTACTCCGAGGATATTTACTTCTACGTTACTCATGTTGGCAGCTATTCTTGATTCTAATTCTGGAATATTTACTTCGCCTTCTTTTGCGAAAGCATTTCGGAAGGCTGTGTTTAGTAACACTGCTTTGGCAGCACTGTCTTCGATAATACCCCCATTGCTATAACGCAGAGAAAGCATTGATTGTTTCTTGCCGCTAACATATTTCACGAACTATCAGAATCTCTTTGGATATTCTACCAGGTTTCGAGACAAAGTTTCGATGTGAAAACTGTTATAAGCATCTCGCATTGAAGTCCGCGCTAAATTTCGAGGTTCTGTAAAAGATCGCCAATCTTGGGGATTTTGCGTCTGTTTAAATTTGGCATGTTTTTTTTTTTTTGTTGTTTCTGCAACAGTGTTCTGACCTGTTCTGTGTACCAAGCAGTATCACCTCCGTCGTTTGTTAATTTATTTGGTATAAATCTCTCAATTGCTGCCGATGCTATTTCTTTAAATTCAAGCCACATCGAGTTTACACTTATATTATTAATTTGAAGGAGTCGAGATTGTCTCTCAGGCAGGTGTCAAGTGAATTTTTATCTGCTTTTTGAATAGGTATATTTTTAGTTTATTTTTGGAGGATTTTGTGGTTACAACATTCAATCTCACTATGACAACCCTGTGTTCACTAATCCCTGTATCCGTTTTGATGTTCGTTATTAATTGAGGATTATTTGTTGCTAAGCGGTCAAGTGTGTTTCCGCAACCCTTTACTATTCGCGTGGGCTCATGAAAAAACTACTCGATATAATTTTCAGAGAATG
Source organism: Schistocerca gregaria (assembly GCF_023897955.1). Taxonomy (NCBI): domain Eukaryota; kingdom Metazoa; phylum Arthropoda; class Insecta; order Orthoptera; family Acrididae; genus Schistocerca; species Schistocerca gregaria. The sequence goes on along the minus strand of NC_064922.1, from coordinate 527,562,599 downwards.
CGTTTAGCACATTTTTGGAATATGTTTTATACGTACGTCCTTAATTAAACATATATTTTCACCAACATATCGAGGGTAAATTAAAGTCACCACCAACTATGATGTTATGAGTCTGGTACATGTTTGAAATGAAACTCAAGTTTTCTTTTAACCTTTCATCAACTGTATCATCTGAATTGGGAGGTCGGTAAAAGGATCCAGTTATTATTTTATTCAAATTGCCAACAATGGCATCTGCTATACTAACTCACAGTAACAATCTACTTCAATTTGCGACAAGATAAACTACTTTTAACAGCAACAAACCCGCCACCGCCAACTGTGTTTAGCCTATCCTTTCAGAACACCGTTAGGTTCTTCGCAAAAATTTCGGCTGAGCTTACATCCGGCATTAGCCAGCTTTCAGTGCCTATAAAGATTTGAGCATCAGTGCTTTCTATTAGCGCTTGGAGCTCTGGTACTTTCCCAACACAGCTACGACAATTTACAACTGTTATGTTGATGGTTTCTGTATCTACGTTCTTCCTTTGTTCGGCGTGCACCCTTTGTGACTGAAGCCCTTCTTGTGTTTTACCGAGAACCTCTAACCTAAAATACGGCCCAGTCCACACCACACAGCCCCTGCTAGCCCCTTAGCCGCCTCCTGCATATAGTGGACACCTGACCTATTCAATGGAACCCGAAACCTAACCACCCTTCGGCGCAAGTCGAGGAATCTGCAGCCTACCCAGTCGCAGAACCGTATAAGCCTCTGATTCAGAGCCTCCTCTTGGCTCTGTACCAGAGGTCCGCAATCGGTCCTCTAGACTATGCTGCAAATGGTCAGCTCTGCAGTCTTTACCACTTCAGTTAGCCACTCGAAACCAAAGAGAATATCTTCTGTTCCAAAGGGACACACCATAGGTACTGACGTGAGCAACCACCTGCAGCTGGCAGCAACCTGTGCTGTTCATGGCATCCAGGAGGACCTGTTCCACATCTGGAATGACAGACTGAGTGTATAAGGTGTCAGTCAAATCCAACACCTTCCATGAAAACCCTGACATAATAAGCAAATCTAGTAGTATGTCACATAGCTCCAAATAAATCGTGACATTAAATTAACCAAAGTAATACAAGTAACGAGTGAGCAAATGGAATACCACAGACTAACACAAGAATGCCTAAATGCATGTCATACCTTCCCACCGTGAGACCGACGCAGTTTCAAGGGGAGAAACGAGAACAGAAGCCGAGAGCAGAACCGTGTTAAGCTAGAAGGCCCTACGATAAGGGATGGACTGGACACCCACGTCGCCAGCTAACCACTAGGGCTCACCACTCGCACGTTTTAGCGTGAGACTTTTTCGCGTCTCAGGTACGTCAAGGACCACTCCCCAGCCCATGTTAAAAGCTAGAGCCCTCCAGAAAAACAGTATAGATCTTACGATAACACAAAAAGGGCCACTACCACCAGCAAGTTTTAGCGCGAGACTTTTTCGCGTCTCAGTTACGTCAAGGACCACCCCCAGCCCATGTTAAAAGATAGAGCGCTCCAGAAGAACAGTATAGATAACGCTAAAAGGACCACACCAGCTGCAGGTTTTAGCGTGAGACTTTTTAGCGTCTCTGTTACGTTGCAAACTTTAAAAACATTGCCCCACCACGAAAAGTATAACGTTTCTCATTGGATAGACAGAATTTTTGTAGGCGGAGCTTAAGATTAACATTGAGACCCTGACTGGTCTGATGAAAACATAGCCAGATAGTTTTTTTAAACTAACTTCGGTAAATTGTAGTAAGGAGAAGTTAGAGGAGAGTTAGTTCCGCGACGGCGAGCTGGATGGCTGGTGCGCCGGCCGCTGTCGCCCTGACGCTGCCTAAACACCGACAAGGTAATGAACGCACGCGATGCCGCATTTTTGAGCGCATAAGGCTTCACTCAGAACTGCAGAAGACTCATCTGTTACACCCCTGTTTGCGTAATACTAGTGTCGATCGTTAATTAAAACTCATGGTGTTCACATTTGCCACTTGAAGAACAGATCTGAAACGCGATGATTTTTCTTTTATATAGTTATTGAAAAGCCACATCAGCCACTGTAATTTACAACAAGTTAGATAAGTAATTAAAGATAATTGAGGGTCACTGTAGACCATTTTGATAGTTTTCTCTTTTGTGAAACTTACATTAAACCTAGATTATAGATTTGATATGGCATAGGTCATCCTTCGATCGATTGTAGAACTTGGAAACCCATTCAGGGAATATTCGTTCATATTTTTGTTGAACGCAGTTAGTTTTTACCATCCGGTATTAAAACATCTCCTTTTATCAATAGTGCAATTTATATACAATTTTTTGTTAGTAGAATAAAATTTCCAATAGTAAACTTAACTGCTTTTTCGACGTTATTTTACCAGCTAACTAAAAATAGGAAAGCCTTGAACCCCTTCCACTAAATTTAGTTAGTATTAAGATTCTTTTACAGGGAGTGCAGTGGAGCTGACGTTGAGACCATTAAGTATTTGGTTATATCATCGCTAGTCTCACTGAACTCTTCTGAATTCTACATGTTATGTGTGGTCTGGCGTCTCCTTACCAGCAACAGGTCCCAGGTTCAAACTAGTCAATTCCCTAAAAAACACACTCAGAGCGTCGTTGCGCGAAAGTGGTAGGGAGACACGATATAGAACAAACAGACACCACCATGAATGTTTAGAAGTGCACATTGGTTTCCTTTCCCTTCTTGGCAACCATATCCCTAAGGGGCCCCATAACGCCCTCTAACATTGGAGCTCCCAACAATCGATAATCCCACCCTCTGTGATTGTCCAGATCTTGCAGATTGAAAGGTTTCCTCTGAAACAGGACAGGCGACAGCTTCTGGTTCAGTGACAGTGTCAGCCACAGACAGAACCTGGAACCTGTCTGTCAGACAAACTGTGGAGCCCTTACGTGCGGCCGCGTGGGAAGTCTTTCGTCGCTTGCTATGACCTGGGGCGAACTCCTACTCGACCGCAGGTGAGTGGTCAACCACAGCGCGAGCAGTAACTGGGCTCACCACTGGTGAGGACTGAATGGAGGACTCTGACGTGCTGGACGTTCGTTGGATCCCCACGGCTGGCCCACAACAATGGTGTCCATCCACTGCAGCCTCAAGCTGTGTAACTGAGGCCATCACAGCCTGGAGCTGAGAGCGATGTGCCACCAAGTCGGTTCACATCTGCACACAACAATGGCAGTCCCTGTCATTACTAAAGTCCGTGGAAAACTAAACTATACAGATAAATGGAATACCGTCACATGTTGCGCAACTCTACTGTAGAGCCTCACGAAAAGGCAGGAACTGTGTCTAACAAATTAGATTAATACGCAGAGATTCAAAAACCTACCTATCGAAGCACTCAGGTGAAACTAAATAATTCCCCCCTGTTTAAGAACTTGTAATATGTCACAAAATTGGTTTACTTTCTGATGCTAACGAAAAAGCGATAACTGTGGCTATTAGATATAAAATTAACACGCAAAAACTCAAGAAACAGAACTATTAAAGCACACAGATAATATTATAAAATTCGGTAGTGGTTGGGTACTCGCAAGAGTCACAACAACGGTTACTTCCCTGTTGCTTCTATCTCGGCCGGCTGCTACTGCCTGACCGACTGACTGAGTGGCTGACTAACGCCAACAATATAACAAACAATTGCGGTTTCTAAGACGATTACGCCTCTCTTTCTAAGACACACTTGTAGCACATGCAGGGAAAACTTATGAGACATGTCCACCATTGCTGATTCTCTCTCAGTATTGTTTCGCTCACAAGACAAACTTATGGGACATGTCCACCCGTCGCTGATTTTCCGTCAATATTAATCCGTATCGCCAGCAATCAGTTATTGCCGGAATATTATACTTACTAGTAGGGAATGAGTGATAGGTTCCCCTTCAGCATCAGGCTTATAAAGTATGGGTGTGTGTCCCGACATGTGCAAAGGAGCTGACTATGTCCAGTCGTAAGGAAGGTATGGATTTGATGTGGAATATTGTGATAGCAAAGGGGAAAGTACGTCACGTCGTAAGAATGGTAACGATATTTCTGTTTCCAGAGTCACAGGTGTCAGCAGGACGTATTTACTATACATCCCTCATTGTCGAATGTCGTCCAATTGCAACTCCGATCGTAATATTTAATAAATATATATGTGGCCGGTTTCATAGGATGATTCTGTCTGCGCTGGTGGCCTGTGGACGGAATGATTCACCTTTCTGGGTAACAGTAGGAGCTGTATGAATGGAGAGGCCTCTTATGGAGAGGCCTGTTACGTTTTCATCGTTTCTTTGGGAGGGATCACATTCACGTTCATACATACATCTATATCTGGCTAGGAGGCATATCTCACTCACTTGCCAGTTGTACAGATTAGGTGCGTCGATAAGAGATTCCTGCTATGTTACACACGCACTGTCACTAATGCCATGCCGGCCACGGTGGTCTCGCGGTTCTAGGCGCGCAGTCCGGAACCGTGCAACTGCTACGGTCGCAGGTTCGAATCCTGCCTCGGGCATAGATGTGTGTGATGTCCTTAGGTTAGTTAGGTTTAAGTAGTTCTAAGTTCTAGGGGACTAATGACCACAGCAGTTGAGTCCCATAGTGCTCAGAGCCATTTGAACTAATGCCATGTATGACACACCGGACGTGTTCTGCGCTGGAATATTCGGTTGACTTGTCGCCTTGTCATAAAATGTTTGTGATTCCAATTTGAAAGCTCTTTTTTTCAGCTGCTAACCGATTAGTTGCACAGAATCAAATGTCATATGTCCCTAGTTTACACCTCGCTGTTGCAAACGAACGTTACATCACGGCGCAGACTTGAATAAACGGAACAGAGAAAACAAATCTGCGTTTCGGAAATTTTGAATACGGCTTGCTTGCTTGGTAGCCCAACACCATGACATGTTCATGACGTCACTTATCTTCTTGTTTGCTCTCTATTGCACTTCTTAACCGTGGATCATTCTTTGCTTCTACTTTGCATTTTTTTCACAGTTCATTACAATTCTTCCTGTTTTCATGTTTGATCTGTGTTCAGTTTTGACAGGTTGTCCACTGGGTCCTCTTACCACTAAATCTGAATGGGGTACGATGTGACCTTTCAGTCGAATTTCCCGCTTCACCGGTGCAAGCTGCAACCGTCTGCCACCAGAGTGCTCCGAATTCTATCGTTCAATATATCGGCGTGTAAGGTAACTATGTCGGTGCGTGAGAAACTCTCAGAAAACTGAAAGCACGAACAAGAAGAGTTCGTCCACACTCGGAGCATCCTCTCCTTCAACGTGACAATGCCAGACTACACACGAGCGCTTGACGTCTGCAACAATCCGACACCTTGCGTTCACCGTCAACGAGCATCCTCCAGACAGTCCCGACTTGGCCCCATCCGATTTTCATGTTCCCAAAACTTACACAACACGTTCAAGGACTTCAGTTTGATAGCGATGAAGCCTTGCAAGCAGAGTTGACGCTGTGGATCCGTCAAAAGTCTCTAACATTCTACACTGCCGGTATAAACAAAGTGGTCTCTCGTTGGGAGAAATGTGTTCGTTGTCAGGGAGACCATGCTGAGAGATAACTATATAGACATGAAGCATAAAGATGTACAATGTTTGTTTTATTTAAAAAACTGTCAGAGTTTTCACACAAATTCGGAGACGTGACATTTGAGTCGAACCTGTATAATAGAACATATACTCTTGGAGGACCTTTCATTGCTATCGTTATCATCATATACAAGAGTCGAAAATTTATCGTATCAACTTTTGGGACATTTGGAGTAAATAACAGGGTGAACAGGAACACATTTTAGAAAACGGGTTGCAAAAACAATCATGTAAATATGATCCAGTGTTAGATCTTTCGTTACAAATGTAATAATGGCAGACGTCACGGTGAATTTCTTTCCGACTTTGTGCCGGCAGACACCAGAAAGTAGACGTCCACCGTTTTTGATCTTGTAATCCTATTCAGATTATTATCCTTCGGTCATTCGAGAGGTGTTCAATAAGTAATGCAGCGTTTTTTTTTTTTTCGGAGAGTTTCGTTTGAAGAAATTCAGTATTTGCTGGGGATCATAGTGGAATGTTCCCGCTTCGCACCAATAGTTTTATGAAGTTCCTATAGGTAGCAGCCCTATACGTAGCCTCCAAAATGGCTTCTGTAACGCCACAGAAATGCAAAGGAACTTCTCATTTTTCATGACAACACAAGGTTTCACTCACGTCTGCGCACCCGAGAGCAGCTCACAAAACTTCATCGGCCGTTTGGCATGTGTTTGGCCCAATGAAGGACGCACTCAACGGGAAGCAGTACGTGGATGATGGGCAGGTTATTGATGCAGCAAGACGTTGGCTCCAACGCCGACCAGTAGAGTGATATCATACGAGCATTCAGCCTTTTCCTGTAAGGTGACGTAAGGCCGTCGCATTGAACGGAGGTAATGTTGACACACAGGGCTCTGAAGCCAAAAGAGTGAAGAATAATGCGGTGTATTGGACTCCTGAATAAAACCTATATGCTTTCAGCAAAGGAAAAAAGTGTTGCATTGTTTATTGATCGCCCTTCGTAATACAAATACGACTGCAGTAACAAACAATTGGTACAATACTTTCTAGGGTCCTGTGTCCGCTGTGACTGAAACTGAACATCAAAAAATAAGAGTAATGAGGTTAGCATAATTAAGTGATACTGGGAGAATTAGATCAGGAAATGAGATGCGAAGATGGTAGACTAGTTTTGTTATTTGGGTAGCAAAATAACTGACGTTGTCGGTAGTAGAGAGGGTACAAAGTGCAACCTGGCAATAGCATTAAAAGCTTGCCTCAGAAAGAGCAGACATTATGATCACCAGCTTAGTAGCATGTTGGTCCATCCATGGAACGCCGTGAGCTGCGATTCTACATGCCATGGATTCGAGAAGTTCTTGGCAGGTTTGCGGAGGTATGTGGCACCAGATGTGTACGCATGGGTTACGTAATTCTCTCTAATTACGGGCCGGTGGTACGCGGAGCTGGCGCTCGATAGCCTCCTAGATGTGTTCCATCGAATTCACAGCAGGCGAATCTGGTAGCGAATACATGAACGTGAGTTTGCTATCATGCACATCAAACAACTGTAGTATGATTCTGGCCTTTAGCCACGTATAGTTGTCCGGCTGAAAGATGCCATCACCGTCGGAGAAGACATCAAACATGAAGGAATGCAGGTAGTTAACAAAAATGTTAACGTAGATGTCAAGGTGCCTTACATTATTACTACAAATATCAAGGAAGGTTAGGTGAATGTTTCCGATAGCATAATGCCGTCCCCACCAGCCTGCGTGCGTGGTGCGGTGCAGCTTTCGCGCAGCCCTTCTATTGGATGAATGCGTATCCAGAAAGGACGACTGGCTTGGTGTAATAAGAAACGTAATTCACCCAACAAGTGAAACGTTTCAAGCGACACAGTGTTATATTTTGATGGTGCCGTGTCCACTGAATTTATAACTGACGGTGTCGCTGGGAACTGACAAGGATCATCTGTCATACAGTCCCATGTGTCACCTGTTGGCTAAACGGTATGATGGAAACACGTATGCCTGCGTCAGCATTGTTATCTGTCGTCTGCTCTTCGAGAGATAGTCACATGTCTTGTTTCACAGAGCGGAAAGGCTTCCGATCTCCACTCTTTGTGATGAAATGTGGACATTCAACAGCTTGTTGCCGACTTGTGTTTGTGAAATTACGAGAGAGCGTCTGACCGAGCGACGGGTAATGGTGAGTGTTATGACCGTCTGTGGTGGCTTCCGACTGATGATGAATGGAAAGAATGCAGTTGGCTGAGCGCCAGTTGTGCGATCTTTCCGAGGCTGGAACGTGCGCACTTGGCTGCACGTTCAAAACGGCTCAATGGTGACTAATATGGACGAAATGAAAAATAAACATTACATTTTCCATTAAATTACGTTGCAGACCCTACAGACATGATTCAGAAAAAACAAGTATGGTACATCGTAAAAGTCGTGACAATGAGATGGGCTCATGGAAACTTCAAGGGTGATTAAAGCATACATATTAAAAAAGCCAAAATAGTTTTGTGACAGACTGTGGCGCGGGATTAGCCGAACGGTCTTGGGCGCTGCAGTCATGGACTCTGCGGCAGGTCCCGGCGGAGGTTCGAGTCCTCCCTCGGGCATGGGTGTGTGTGTTTGTCCTCAGGATAATTTAGGTTAAGTAGTGTGTAAGCTTAGGGACTGATGACCTTAGCAGTTAAGTCCCGTAAGATTTCATACACATTTGAACATCTTGTGACAGATTATAAAATTAATAACAACTAAATCACTAGGACGATATGATTGTATGTTTAGTCATATGAAAGCCGACAATCTCAGTAAACGGCACAACAAGGTAGTTTTAAGTTATGCGTGCATATAAAGAATTACAGAAGAATCATTCTTTCCTTCTGTTACATGGTTTCGAGGAGGTTGAAGCAATGGCGGCGGACCTGCTGCAACAAGGTGCGACGTCGTTGAATGGTACTCAGCATAAGCGCGAAGCCGACTGCAGTGCTAAGCCGTGTAAAAAGTAAAAAAGGAAAGCTTAGTATGGTCTTAATTCGTGTATCAGTTGTTGCGTGTTTGTCTTCACAGATTAAGTCGCACTCATACACGTGAGCAACCTGACTTCCTGTTATTACATTGATGATACAGGTCTCTTATGAAGAACGAATAAAAACTGAACAGAAGAAGTTATTAACGGAAATATAAAATCTGTGTTGGGAAATTTTTTATTGCATGAGTTTCTACGTTAAATGTCCATCGTGTTAAATCTTATCCAGATCATGTTATTGAACAGAGGCCGAACCATTAAGTAGGGCTAAGAAAAAAATGGAAGTGGACTACCTTCGAGATTTGATTTTCGGTGAATTGACTTTGGGTGTAGGAGACAATCTTAACATCCACGATCAATTTTTAAAGGCTATTACATTCTCCTTAAGTGATCTAGGATTCTCAAAAGTGAAAAGGTTACATAATTTTTGACAATGACGTATTGCAAGCACAGATATGAGTTCATATGCTAATATCATTGGTTGTCTTTGCAACGAAAGACAACACTGCATGTTCAGTTGCGAAAAATACGTAATTGCTTGAGATTATGAGCATGTTTGTTCATCGCAGTTACGCAGTTAATCCCCGTTAGTCCTGTTAAACAATAACCTGCAAGGGTAAAATATTTCTTTGGACCTGCAATGGTGATACCGGTCCAGTCAGTATTGGTGTAACAGTTTGCAACGTTCTCGCATAGTTATGGCCTCTCCAGTGTGGAGACTAGTAAGCTACTAAGAACACTAAAAACCGAACTGGTCAATAGAAAGATAATATCGTTGGAAACGGTATTAACGAATTACACAGATTCGTTGACTGACACACAGTGAAGAGATAGTATGTGCACATTACGCGACACATGTGTTCGTGATATGTCACGGTCATCGACAGTGAGATGGCGCTCAGGAAGCCTGTCTGTACGTCCTATGCTTTGACCCTTCAGGCAGTAACGGTGCTGAGTTTAGAGCTTAATAGAGTATAACTTACGACCGTTGATAATTTTAAAAATGTCGGGTATCCGATGTACTGCTATTTAAAATGAAATCATTATCGGTTCCCGATAATCGATAAAAGTGTGGATACATCGATATATCGAAGGAAAAGTATCGACGAACCGGCCTGTAAAAATATCGGCTGCACGCTGCAAATACAATGCCAGTTTTAGAACTGTATATTTAAGTATTGTTTTATTATTAGATATTCTGTACATCAACAAGCTAGCATCCTTCCCATTCCCCTTAGAGCAATAGTTGAAAGGTAAGCGATGCACGGTCACGCTTGGCAACAACCACTTTGCTACCAATGGTAACTCCATTTAAGTGGAACAATAAAAAGTGACTGTCGTTCGGTTTCATCAAATATCAAATCTGTGCAGAACACTTCATGTCGACTTCCCTATTTTTCCCTTTCTGACAACGCCAGCAACCTTGCCAGACCCCTACACAGTGAAAGTAAAGTTATGTTCTACTATAATTTCAGATCCTTACCGAAAATTGCGAAAAAAGTAATATAAAATGAAAATATCGGCCCTCGACATTGCCACTTCGATATCTATATAACGATATGTTGTGGAGAAACGTACCACCGGTATTAACATTTTTTGAAAAATGTCGATGTAACGATGATTGCTATTTGAGCTTCCGCCGAGGCCGAAGATGGCGTTGCAGAGGAAGGTTAGAGGAAAGTTTCATATCTCTGCGCCGTAATGGGAGACAACTACGGGGTTTCAAAAAGTGGTCATTTAATTACACTACTGGCCATTAAAATTGCTCCACCAAGAAGTAATGCAGATGATAAACGGGTAGTCATTGGACAAATGTATTATACTAGAACTGACATGTGATTACATTTTCACGCAATTTGGGTCAATAGATTCTGAGAAATTACTGTCCAGAACAACTACCTCTGGCCGTAATAACGGCCTTGATGCGCCTGGGCATTGAGTCAAACAGAGCTTGGATGGCGTGTACAGGTACAGCTGCCCATGCAGCTTCAACATTATACCACAGTTCATCAAGATTAGTGACTGGCGTATTGTGACGAGCCAGTTGCTCGGCCACCATTGACCAGACTTTTCAATTGGCGAGAGATCTGGAGAATCTACTGGCCAGGGCAGCAGTCGAACATTTTCTGTATCCAGAAAGGCCCGTACAGGACCTGCAACATGCGGTCGTTCATTATCCTCCTGAAATGTACGGTTTCGTAGGGATCGAATGAAGTGTGGAACAACGGGTCGTAACATGATGCTGCAAACGTCGTCGAACTGTTCGTGCAGATGGTTGTTGTCTTGCAAACGTCCCCATCTGTTGACTCATGGATCGAAACGTGGCTGCACGATCCGTTACAGCCACGCAGATAAGATGCCTATCATCTCGACTGCTAGTGATACGAGGTCGTTGGGGTCCAGCACCCACCGATTCCATATTCTGCTAACAGTAATTGGATCTCGACCAACGCTAGTAGCAATGTTGCGATACGATAAACCGCAATCGTGATAGACTACAATCCGACCATTATGAACGTCGTAAACGTGCTGGTACGCATTTCTCCTCCTTACACGAGGAATCACAACAACGTTTAACCAGGCAACGCCGGTCAACTGCTGTTTGTGTGTGAGAAATCGGTTGGAAACTTTCCTCATGTCAGCACGTTGTAGGCGTCGTCAGCGGCGCCAACCTTGTGTGAATACTCTGAAAAGCGAATCATTTTCATAGCGCTGCATCTTCTTCCTGTCGGTTGAATTTCGCGTCTGTAGCACGTCATCTTCGTGGTGTAGCAAATTTAATGGCCAGTAGTGTACATTGCACAGTACAGGTTCCGGATACTGAAATAATATTGAAGTGTGAACGGCTGTGAAGGTTTCCTCGTATTATGTCCCACTGGTTCGGATTGTTTGCTGCTGAAACGCACACCGGCAGCAGACTGCCCGTGACGCAGGCAGCCGAGGTGGTGTGGCGGCTTCCTCCTCCTGTATCCCTGCGCTCTGCGCTGCGGGACAGCGCGCCGCGGCTCGTGTTGCGGCAGGTCGCGCTCAATGCCGGCTGATGGCTGGGCGGCGGCTCCCCCCCCCCCCCCCCCCCCCCCTGCGACCACCACTGTCGGCTCAAGGGCCTCCCTTAACGACCGCGGGCCGTGCCCAGCCTGACGAGCGGCAGCCAGCACAATATTTTTATGATTGCGCTCGGCTACCCGCTGATTGGCCCCATGTGGTCAGCGGGTGGTTACTGAAAGTAGGGCGCAGCCTGGCTGCTCGTGTATCGCGCGATGCACCGGCCTTGAAAGAATACTCCTGCATAACAGTACTAATCTCGCCGAGAGATCCTTGTGCGTAACAATTCGCGGAGTGATGATTTTGTGTTAAAGCAGTTGAGTGCCGATTATGTACTGTGACCGTATTTTGTGTTGACTCAGAAAAGCAGTTGAATAGAACAGACAGTGTCCTAAAAAAAGCTTATAAAACGAACATTAGCAAATGTAATAGAAGGGTATTAGAATGTAGTCGAATTAATCAGGAGATGCTGGAGGAGGTTCTGAAAGAGGCACTTACAGCGACATATGAGTTTTGTTATTCTGCAGCAAAGTAGCTTGTGATGGCTGAAGTAGTGCATGGCACGAATAGCATTTTTGTAGAAGAGGCATTTGTTAACGTCTATTATACGGAAGGTTTTTTTTTCTGAAGACACTTGTCTGGAGCATAGCCTTGTACGGAAGTGAAACTTGCACAGTAAAGAAATCAATCAACTGGATAGAAGCTTTAGAAATGTAATACTGTATAGAGTGTTCAGTAATTCCTATTACAAACTTCTAAGACTTGTAGAGAAGAGTGAGCACGTTATATTTTAAATAGGAACCCATGCCCAGATGGTCTTTTCAGTTCATAGTGGAGCGGCCAAAACTCGTGCTGGCAGGACTTCCTCTATCTCTACAGGAGTATCGTAAATTAAACTTTGCATACTACCCCACGAGTAGTAGTTAAATCTGGCGATCGTGGCGGCACGTGATTGGACCACCTCGCCTATCCATCTCTCACCATATCGTTTGTTGAGATGTCTCCGAACCGGGCGTGAGAAGTAAGGTCGTGCATTATCATTCTGAAATCCTTGTGACGGTTCTCGTGAGCTTCATATTTCTTGACTAACTGGTAGTGATTAGTCGCCGTTAATGTCGTATTTTTTTCTGATCTAAGGGCGTGGTAAACGTTAATTTTCTTTGGGAGAAGACTTCACAATTTACTGTCTAAAATTTGTCGTAAAACAGGGTTTGTTGTAGAACTGAATGTTTCGTAGGGTCTCTGTCTCTTTAACATTGACGGATTAATCAATGAATAAAGACGATAATCTATAAGCAAGTCCTGTCCAAATTAATTTTACACTCCTACAAGTTGAATTCAAGTGAAAAGTTATTATTGCGAGTTATTATAAGAAGGTACATGATACAAAGGTACATGATAGACATTTCAAATAGGTTTGATGCTCTCAGGACACACGAAGATCAAGACGAGGATGTAAATAAACAATGGATCACTGTGAGGAATAATATCAAACACGCAGCGAAGGTCACAATAGGTACAATGAAGAAGAAGCCGTGATTTGATGAGGAATGCAAGAAATTGGTAGAGGAAAGGAGAAAAGCTCGATTAGATTGGGATAAAATGGGAGACAGAAAACGAGAGGAGTTCTAGGACTTGAGAAGGGAAGTTGGTCGTAGGCTACGGGCAAAGAAAAGGGATCATTTGAACAATAAAATTACGAAAATAGAAACAAACACTAAAACAAAAAACTTTAGGGAACTTTACCTAGACATAAATGGGTATAGGAAGTGTAACTAGGCTGTTTAGTTTTTTAGCCCGCATCTCGTGGTCGTGCGGTAGCGTTCTCGCTTCCCACGCCAGGGTTCCCGGCTTCGATTCCCGGCGGGGTCAGGGATTTTCTCTGGCTCGTGATGGCTGGGTGTTGTTTGATGTCCTTAGGTTAAATAGGTTTAAGCAGTTCTAAGTTCTAGGGTACTGATGACCATAGATGTTAAGTCTCATAGTGCTCAGAGCCATTTGAGCCATTTTTTTTAGGTTTTTCTATTGGTAACGCCACGTAGCGCTCTGTATGAAAATCACTGGCTGTGCTGTGTGCAGTCTGTGGCTGGTTTGCATTGTTGTTGGCTATTGTAGTGTTGGGCAGTTGGCTGTTAACAGCGCGTAGCGTTGCGCAGTTGGAGGTGAGCCGCCAGCAGTGGTGGATGTGGGGAGTGAGATGGCGGAGTTTTGAGGACGGATGATCTGGACAGAGACAGTAAATTTGCAAGACTGGATATCATGAACTGATATCTATATTATGACTTTTGAATACTATTAAAGTAAATACATTCTTTGTTCTCTATCAAAATCTTTCATTTGCTGACTATACCTATCAGTAGTTAGTGCCTTCAGTAGTTCCAATCTTTTATTTAGCTCTCAATAGTGGCGCTCACTGTATTGCAGTAGCTTGAGTAACGAAGATTTTTGTGAGGTAAGTGATTTGTGAAAGGTATAGATTAATATTAGTTAGGGCCATTCTTTTGTAGGAATTATTGAAAGTCCGATTCCGTTGCGCTAAAAATATTGTGTGTCAGTTTAAGCACAGTCATGCATAATTTTTCGAAGGCGACGTTTCAGGAGGGCTTCAGGGCTAGGACAAATGCATTTCGAGGGGATTCTGGGGGAATACTGACAGACCCCACTGCTATATTAAGTAAATGGAGGGAGCATTTTCAGCATCTATTAAATGTAGACCAGGAAGCAGGAAATGAGCAGGCGTACGAAATACATACAGCAGAACCCCAGATACCTGAGCCAACGTTAAAGGAAGTAAGAGATGCAATCAACAAATTGAAAAACCATAAAGCTCCAGGATCAGATTGCATAACTGCAGAATTAGTTAAAAATGGGGGACAGAAATTGGTGGAAGTAGTTCACAAAGTGAAAACTAAAGTATGGAACTCAGAGATTATACCTGAAGAGTGGCAGGAGTCGATTCTGATACCAATTTTTAAGGAGGGCGACAAAATGGATTGTAGTAATTATAGAGGGATATCGCTATTTCCAGTATGTTCCAAAATTTTCTCGAATATTCTGCTAAGCAGGCTTACACCATATGCAGATGAAATTGTGGGGGATTACCAAGCCGGCCTTCAGAGGAACAGATCAACTATAGACCAAATATTCACCCTGCATCAAATTTTGAAAAGAAATGGGAATAAAATAAACCAGTTCATAATCTTTTCATAGATTTTACAAAATTGGTACAGAATTCTTTTGGAACTTGGAATACCAGAGAAGTATGTTAGACTTATAGAAGAGAGTTTGAAAAACACAAAAGGTAGAGTACGTGTGGGGAAATTGGAGTCAGACGAATTTGTAATAAAGAACGGACTTAAGCAGGCAGATGCCCTGTCTCCACTACTTTTTAATTTAGTCCTAGAATATATTGTACGAGTGGCAGCAGATAATTCAGAGGGTGTGGAGTTAAATGGAAATATTAAGATATTAGGGCATGCAGATGATCTAAACATCGTTAGCGATAGGAAAGAATCTGTAACAGCAAATGCGAATGCATTAATCAGGGTTAGTGAAGACGTAGGTCTAAGAATAAGTGAAGACAAAACTAAATACCGGGTTACTACTTGAATGCCAACAGCAGTAGATCAGGCAATGTTAAGAGTAGAAGACATGCAGTTTGAAAAAGTAAACACATTTAAGTATCTAGGCGTGGACATCACTTCGAGAAATGAGATTGAATTCGAACTGAAGAAGAGATTACGGGCGGGAAATGGCAGGGCAGCGCGCAGAGTACTGGCAGGGCACCTAGAGGGAAAACGTCCTGTGGGGAGACCGAGGCGTAGATGGGAGGGATAATGTGAAGGCTGATTTAAGGAGCCTAGGTATTGGAGGTGAATGAAAGGAAATAGCCCAAGACAGGGACAGGTGGCGAAAATACGTTGCTGCGGTAATGGACTCTCAAGTACGGTATGACCAGTGAGTAAGTAAGTAAGTATTAGAATGTCAACGTTCATTAATGCTGGCAGTCAAAGATCCTATGCCTATGTTAATTTTTCGTTCGACTTTATAAAAAATTATCATTTCTTTTTAATAATAAGACTTTTTCTTTCGCAAAGATAATTACTATCAGATAAGATGGAAGGTAGTTTTTAAGTTAAACCTTTGAATACTTCCACACTACATACTTTCACAATAATAGCTCACACCTAACACAATACAGACAACGCTAGGCAAGATGAGCTGAGATAAAATGACAAAAAGACATAGAGACACTATTGTGTCAACTGTTAATAGACTTATACAAAACCAAGTTAACATAGCTATAGCTTCTCGCGCCTTGACGTTCTTAGTACTTTACTTACTCTTTTGAAACAGATATTCTTAAATAATTCAGACATACAGAAAAGTAGTAACGATTTTTTTTTAATCTTGACTTATGGCCACATAAGAGTGGCTTCATTAGCACCCGGACTGGGGGGGCAGTGAATAATTGTTTCACTGTCTCAGTTCGGAAGGGGCCACGATATCATATTTATTAAATTTCAGGCTAAGCTCACGAAGTTATTTTTGAGCCTAACAATTGACTCTCTTACAAATTTCCATTCCTTGATTGATATTAATTTTGCCTACCATTGTTTGCTGACTATGAACTTCAATTATGTCATTTCTTGAGTATAGCGACTTAAAACTAGATGAACCTAGTAGACTTCTAACTATAAACTTTAATTATTTCAAATTGCACAAATAATTTTACAATTTTTTTAATGTCTCTCCTTGTGCTGTCTTCTTTCTGTAGCCAGGCAGACGATCTTAGGAACTTTGAGTGTACAGTTGCGCCACCCCACAAGGTCTGCAGTTGGCGGTTTATGAACTGTGTCCAGTGGGATCATTTGCTGGATAGCTTCTGTTCGTCCAGCCTGCAACTGGCAGCCTGTGGTGGACAGCTTGTGGTACTGCAGCATGTGAACAGTAACAATTGAACATAGCGCAAGACAGTCATCAACACTCGCAACACCTAGCACGCGTGAAGTCATGGATTAGTTTCTGTTACTCCAGATGTACATTTTTCCCTTCTCAAAACATTTATCATAGCGAAATAACATACAGATGCAGTCCGTTCACTGCATTATTATTTTTTTAAATACACAGGTCGTATAATTTGTCGTGAACACTGTGTTTACAGTTCCTTCTTTTTATGCCAAAGAGATCTGTTTTCGTGTTTCTCATTTGCTACCGCGGACCAACGACTCGCGTATTGTTGTGGTATCTGTCACTACAGCCCTTTTCACAAGTAATGCTGCACAGCGTAACAATGAGTCTTTCTACAGCTTTGTTTTCACCTGTATTCACAGTTAATCACTGTAAACTTAACGTCACAGTATTCTAACTATAAATGGTGAAGTACACATGAGTAATGAGTTTAAATGGTTCATCGAGAGCTTAGCCGATGCTGGTGTTTGTGGTTAGCCTGTATCAATACATACCAAGAGCAAAACTACTAGCTCCGATCTGAATAGGAAAGAAACATCTAATACCAAAACGTGTTATGTCCAAGAGATCTCCCTTTATTTTATATTCGGACTTAGATTGTGATGAGGCAGTTCGTCAACGACAATTCGATACACAAGAATCTTTTCTACAACAATAAACACAGTTTTATTAAATATTGCCTGTGCATATTTGCTTAAGAAATGTGCTCATCAGAAACACTAAGTTAGTAATTCATGTTAGACTTGGCCACTGTTCCTATGTTTCGATACTGTTTCAGTGTTTCGAAAGGCCTATGTTTCACCGTTTCGAAACAGTGGTGTTTCATTCAGCTCTGTCTCGGATAAAGGAACCAGATTCGATCTCGAGCCAGACACAGAAACTGTATCGTTGTTTGAAAATAACGGTGTTTCAATCCACTTGTGCTTGGAACGGACTAATTGTATCGAGACAGTGATGTTTCATTCCCCTCTGTCTCGGAAGAAATTCGGGTACGGCACAGATACTGAAACACGTTTAACGTATTGCTTATAAAACGCTTTCAAGAGCGTCGACATCTCTTTGACACACAACAGCATGAAGCTTAAGATTTCCGGAAAAAAATCTTCGTTTTTAATTGACTGCCCTATTCCGAAAAGGCGTAATATCTTGCTTTATAAACTCTACCAAACAGTAACATAACGCACACTGTTTCGATTCAAAATAATAATAGTGTGAAAAACATTCAATTAAATTATACATCTCTTTTAACATACGCTTCTCTGTTCATATACAGTAACCATATTAAAAAACGCAAGTAAACCTGAAACATTTTGAATAAAAAATGGCATAGAGTGGCAGTTTTTAGACATAATACATAAATTGGATGTACGTATACTTCCAACCAATCTGATTAAGGTGAAAGGGAAAGGCTAGGAAGCGTGGTGGATTTACAGTAATGGTTCGAAACACCATAGGGCACAAAAAAAATTCTCTTACATTTTGTTATTTAATCGAATTACGTGGCGTTATTTGTGATTATTTGTGAGTCAATAGCCACTGTGCCTATCCTCCACAATGATTCCTTTCGTGTGCTTAAAAAATAGCAGCGTGGGTTGTTGTTGCTATTGTAGCCTTCAGTCCAGAGACTGGTTTGATGCAGCTGTCCATGCTACTCTATCCTGTGCAAGTTTCTTCATCTCCAAGTAACTACTGCAACCTACATCCTTCTCAATCTACTTAGTGTGTTCGTCTCGTAGTCTCCCTCTACTATTTTGACCCTCCACTAACGGATTATGGGAATCCCAGTAGCGTAACCGTTGTTTCTGTAGTTTTCTCCCGCCTCCAGTTCCGGTCGTGGTGGTTCTCCCGTCTTCAACTATGGGGTTACGAAATCCGGTGCGGGATTATTTTATGAAGATGAATCCTGAGACAACACACTAGTGCGAGAAAGATCTGCAGCGCAAGCTACATTCTACATTTGCATTACGACTGATGGATGAACATCTGTGAAAAATGAGAATTATATTGCAGTGAATGCTCACTTCATTGATGAAAACTACAATCTGGAGTCATATTTGTTATCTAGTTTTAAATTCCGTGACGAGCATACAGCTGTAAAAATTTCCAGTTGTGATGCCATGGTTAATAACGAGATATAATTTTTTTCCCTTTCTTTTACTACCTTGTACCCCATAGATACCTGATGGCGCAGAATACTTTTCATTTGCTTATATAGTGTAGAGTATGAAGTGTGTATGACAATGTTTACGTGCTATTTTCTATACGAGTTCCATGTAAGGACTTGGAGTTTTTCTGATGCTGTTTCAGAAAGTTTCATCAAATGTATTGTCTGAAACAGAATGCAGTAGGCAGAAGTGTTGTGAGAACTGTGGAGTGAGAGATCTATCGATAGAACAGTGATGCATTCAGTTGCGGAAGGCGTATGAGCGTGGCGTTACAAAAGTAAGTACTTTGTGTAGTAACGGTGTGCGTTTAACGCCATATTAATATCGGACTTTCTTGTGTTAGACCGATGTGAAATTTGACTTAATGGTGGATATTCTAAACGGACGCTGTATTAGGCAAACGCTGTTGGTTTCTGCAGAATGATCCTTATGGCAGTATTGTTGTCGATTTCGAATTGACCTGCATTACATGAACTGTGAATTCAATATTCCACACTTTTCTTGACAACGATATATGACATGTGCTAAAACACTAACTGTTCATGTGGGAACCGTGAATTGTGTTGCTACGTAGTGACTATTTTCGAGGGAACAGTATTATCGTAAACCATGAATATTAACAGCAGATGGACTGTCTAACTTCGCAATTGGCAAATTATAGAGAATGGAATGTTACTTTAAACAGGTCATGTGGACTGTGCCAAACTATCGTGTGTAAAAGTTGCAGTTGAACTAATATGACCTTCAGGTGCAGCATAAACAGTTGCTTTGTTCCGGCCTATGACAAATGGATGCTACGCAACTTATTTCCGCCGCCACCCGAAACAGGATATAAGGAAAAGCGGATATATTAATGCCAGGGACACGACTGGATGAACTTACAGGATTCATATCAGCAACTTCAAACTGATTCTACCGCTGCCGCTGCATCACGCCAACCCAGAACCGATAAGACTCAAAACCATTCCTCTCTCCATTATTATTAAGCCACTGGGGATTCATATTTCGGTTATTATTATTGTAATTACCGGCATTTTGACTGTCATTATACTTCCTTTACTCCAATTGTTGTTCTGTGCATACTGATTCTGGTTTTGGTGGTAGTACGGATGGAAGTTAGGGCTGAAAATTACAGGCGTACTTGAATGATACGTAATATTTTCAGTCTCGTTTCCATTGCCACTACCGCGACTGTTTATATTTCCCTTGTAATTTTGATTGTTCTTATCGGCATAGAAACCGTTATTGCTATTATTATGATTGTTATAATTATTGTGATTATCTTTAGAATTTCCATTATGGTTTGGTTACTTCCATTGCCATCTCAATGTTTGAGATCCTCTTGAATAAGATCAAGAGAATCTACGAGTGATAAGAAATGTTCGAGACTGGTATCAGAAACATAGATAAGTTTTTCCCTGACGTTGATCGGTAATTTAGGTTAAGTTATTCTGAGCGTTTCTCAGGTGAAATTGGTTCATCCCAATTTCTGGTCTTATTTATGAAGCGCTCAAAATATTTTCGCAAGCCACCTTTTTCGGTTTGTAATACTTGGGACTGTATACATAGTTCCTCAATTTTTATTGTTTGCTAAGGGACCAAAATTTGGCGACAAATCTTCATTCGAAATGTTCGTGTATACAGTATAATTCCATGACTTTGTTGGCCCAAAACGTAGCATCGTTGATTACGTGAGATACATCGAACTGCATTTCATGGTACTCATTCAAGGATCGTGGGAAACTATTCCTAAACTTTTGGTGAACACTGTTGGCTGCGGAACATCTTTTTCTGAAAAGTATGTCTGGAACTGCCGGTTTTTGATTATACTTTGCTTCAAGTTTCAGTAATGATAAAGACAAGATAGCTGCTTATTGGATCGCCACTGCTTTCAGAATACGGTCTAAACATTGTGTGTTCATTGCCATGTCTGTAACTAAGTGAATTATATTCACATAATTTCCATCGATGTTTGAATTCGCTTTGTTCTTGTTGGTTCCAACAGGAACATTGTTTACGTGTGCGGTAAAATTACGACTAATTTAACGCTGCCATTTCGGGAATTCAAGTATGACTTTATCTTTTATTTGTCTGAACTCAGCCTTCATCTCTTCGATCATTTCCTGCATAGTAATGTATGAATCTTTATTTGCTGTTTGGATTGCTGCAGCTATTCCGGAAGAGATCTTAATATTAATTTCCGTATTTTTGGCTTCCATCCATTGGGAACTGCCCTCTTCCCATTTTTTGGATTGTTTAACCAAATATTCGCCTACGTATTTTTGGTTATCGGCTTAGAAATTTTCGATATTTTGAGTAAAAGATTCTACAGTGTTTTCGATCTTGGTCTGCTTTCCCTGGAAACTTTCTAACTATAGTTGAGCGACCAGCTCAGGCAAACTCTCACACTTACAGTTAACGTCGGCCAGTTTGGTATGGATTTGTTCCAAACAGTCCAAAATCTTTTTGTCCCCTTCTGCTAATTTCCTGTCTCGTTCTTCTTCCCTTTCCTGAAGCTCAACAGTTAATCGCTCATCCCTTTTTGGCCTGTCTCTTCTCCTTTTCCTTATCTTGTTCATCCGATTTCATTAAAAAAGCAATAAATACACTCCTGGAAATTGAAATAAGAACACCGTGAATTCATTGTCCCAGGAAGGGGAAACTTTATTGACACATTCCTGGGGTCAGATACATCACATTATCACACTGACAGAACCACAGGCACATAGACACAGGCAACAGAGCATGCACAATGTCGGCACTAGTACAGTGTATATCCACCTTTCGCAGCAATGCAGGCTGCTATTCTCCCATGGAGACGATCGTAGAGATGCTGGATGTAGTCCTGTGGAACGGCTTGCCATGCCATTTCCACCTGGCGCCTCAGTTGGACCAGCGTTCGTGCTGGACGTGCAGACCGCGTGAGACGACGCTTCATCCAGTCCCAAACATGCTCAATGGGGGACAGATCCGGAGATCTTGCTGGCCAGGGTAGTTGACTTACACCTTCTAGAGCACGTTGGGTGGCACGGGATACATGCGGACGTGCATTGTCCTGTTGGAACAGCAAGTTCCCTTGCCGGTCTAGGTATGGTAGAACGATGGGTTCGATGATGGTTTGAATGTACCGTGCACTATTCAGTGTCCCCTCGACGATCACCAGAGGTGTACGGCCAGTGTAGGAGATCGCTCCCCACACCATGATGCCGGGTGTTGGCCCTGTGTGCCTCGGTCGTATGCAGTCCTGATTGTGGCGCTCACCTGCACGGCGCCAAACACGCATACGACCATCATTGGCACCAAGGCAGAAGCGACTCTCATCGCTGAAGACGACACGTCTCCATTCGACCCTCCATTCACGCCTGTCGCGACACCAATGGAGGCGGGCTGCACGATGTTGGGGCGTGAGCGGAAGACGGCCTAACGGTGTGCGGGACCGTAGCCCAGCTTCATGGAGACGGTTGCGAATGGTCCTCGCCGATACCCCAGGAGCAACAGTGTCCCTAATTTGCTGGGAAGTGGCGGTGCGGTCCCCTACGGCACTGCGTAGGATCCTACGGTCTTGGCGTGCATCCGTGCGTCGCTGCGGTCCGGTCCCAGGTCGACGGGCACGTGCACCTTCCGCCGACCACTGGCGACAACATCGATGTACTGTGGAGACCTCACGCCCCACGTGTTGAGCAATTCGGCGGTACGTCCACCTGGCCTCCCGCATGCTCACTATACGCCCTCGCTCAAAGTCCGTCAACTGCACATACGGTTCACGTCCACGCTGTCGCGGCATGCTACCAGAGTTAAAGACTGCGATGGAGCTCCGTATGCCACGGCAAACTGGCTGACACTGACGGCGGCGGTGCACAAATGCTGCGCAGCTAGCGCCATTCGACGGCCAACACCGCGGTTCCTGGTGTGTCCGCTGTGCCGTGCGTGTGATCATTGCTTGTACAGCCCTCTCGCAGTGTCCGGAGCAAGTATGGTGGGTCTGACATACCGGTGTCAATGTGTTCTTTTTTCCATTTCCAGGAGTGTAGGTCGAAAGTCGTTCTCTAACTGAGTAGATTCTACGGTTTCATCAACACGCTTATGCAAAATCGCTTTAGGACAGGCTTCGTTATGCTCAGTTATTGATTCAGAGGCACCTGGGTTCTATGACTCACGACTATCAAATCTGCTGTTTACTGGCATTGGTATATTTTCTATCGCTGTGTCGTCTAAATCGAATAAATTTTCCTTGATCGATCACTCTATCAGATGCCATCGTTCCCTTACGTGTTTTACAAATGCCGATAAAACACGATAGCTTTAGTTAAACTTATGAGATCGTCGTAAATAGATCACTATATTTACTGCCCAGTAAGTGAAGCTTTCTACGCAATTGAATGCATCATAACAGATGAAACCACACAGAATTATCTACTATTGCAAACTACAAAATATCTTCTCATGTTTAACCAAACTAATCTAAATTGTTGCAGTATTGCTCATGAAGTTTAAATACCTTTTTGTAGAATTAAGGAGTTCTGCTAGTGTACATCAATGCTCAGACAACGACTCAGTGATAAAACTCTCTGTGTTACGCTCAGTCAGTTAATAAGTTACATGCAACAGAGAGTCACAGATTAGTCACAACCACAATTTTAACACTACACAGGTCAATTAAGCTCACCTGCACAGTTATTGTCCAGTAATCGGTAACACAATAAAGTCTCAAGTGACGATAATTACCTAATTGTTCTCTTCTTTGACCGAATCCCGCTATAATCTGCTAACTGTAGTCTCCAATTTTTGTCCTTTGTTCAGGCCCCACGTTGGTTTGCGCCATTTGTGACAGCTCTCGTAATCTTGATATTTCTTTAATAATTGGAGTCATTAGTCGTCGTTAACGTCGTATTCTTTCTGATCTCAGGGCATGGTAATTGTTCATTTTCTTTGTGAGAAGACGCCACAATTTACTGTCTTTAAAATTTGTCGTAAAACATGGTTCGTTGTCGAACTGAGTATTTCGTAGTGTCTTTCTCTCTTTAACATTGATGGATTAATCAACGAATAAAGACGATGATCTTTAAGCAAGTCCTGCCCAAATTAATTCTACGGTCTTGCAAGTAAGTTAAATTTAAGTGAAAAGTTATTATAAAGTCAATGTTCATTTAATGCTGACACTCAAAGATCCTATGCCTATGTTAATTTTTCGTTCGACTTTATAAAAAAATTGACGATCGCTGAGCTGGACTGCGTAATTTAGCGATCCAAAATAATTGAAGTTCTCACAGTTTAAGCTTTGAATTAATTTCTGTCCATTGAAACTACCTATCTCACTTCCCTCCAGCTACTAAAAAATTAATTATCATTTCTTTTTAATAATAAGACTTCTTCCTCTCACAAAGATAACTACTTTCGAATAAGATGGAAGGTACTTCTTAAATTAAAACTTTGAATACTTTCACACTTTATATTTCCACAATAATAGCTCACACGACCTAACACAATACAGACAACTCTAGGCAAGATGAGCTGAGAAAAAATGACAAAAAGACATAGAGACACTATTGTCTCCACTATTAATAGACTTACACAAAACGAAAGTTAACATAACTGCAAATTCTTGAGCCTAGAAGTTCTTAGTACACCATTTATTCTCTTGTAATGGTTGTTCTCAAATAGCCGAAACCACACTTCGTGATGGACATTCAGTGGCCCAGTTTCCAGGAACCGGTCCAATACGTTTTGTAGGATGATCAAATATGCGGGATCAATTAGCATGAGGGTAAGGAGTTAGGTCCCAATCATATGACCGCCCAGAATACGGGCCCACATGTTAATACCACAGCAGTGCTGAAATCTCTGAACATGCGTACCACGTCAGTTTTCGTCTGCTCAGACATGGCTGTTTCGCAAATTCAGAAAACAGTCCCTAGTGAACTTCATTCATCTGTGAACATGTAGGCAACACCTTGTGGACAATCGGCTGGACCCATAGCGTTGTGACCTCCCCTTTCTCTCTTTGCTCCGCTGATCTTTCCTCTTCTTTCTCCCTTCTTCGTACCGTGGCTGTGTCTCAGGGTGTTCAATGCAGAAATGTAGCGAGAAGGGGCACATGTGTGTGGTAGTTCACGATATCGTCGTGCTGTGAGGGTGCGTCACGCGTGCCTCTGGTTTGAGAAGACTGATGGCTGAAGTACGAACATTCCGCAAAAGAAAAACAGGTATGTGCTCTCTTTCCTTTTAAAACTATAAATAGTAGCGTAGCTAGTATTATCTATTGTTCTACTAAACTGTATGAGAGCGATACAATTGATGAAGTTTCAACCTCGAAAGAAGTTTATTAATACCAACTAGCTGAAATTTAAAAAAGAAAAAGAAACTCATCCAATCCAGAAGTCACTCACAGTTAGAGTAATTAGTTTCTAATGAGTGTGTGGTGGTCATTGATACTTCAAAGATCGTTTCAGTAATTCTGTCACTGTCCGTTTATGAGTTGCTAAGCAACGTATCAACAATCTGACTATGCAACGATTAATATTTGTCGTATCCCGACAGTAAATCGCTTCTCACTTGCTTTAAGTATTAAGACGATTACTATGCCACTCATATAAGTATTTGATAGTTATTATCAAGCTAATGTCTGTAAATTGCTGTTAATGTTGCTGAATCCTACACGCGACTATAACGCCCGATATTCAGCAGCGTATCTTAAACTCCGCCCCGATATTTGAGAATTCGCGTGCGATTTGTTTGCACCAAAGTCGGGTCGTGGTACCCTAGAATAATTTTTAAATCAACTTTGGGTTGTAAATTAACAATTCTACTTTCATTCATGAAAGTTGCAGAAGATCCGCACTCGACGACTACTTGATCGCGCACTAGAGCAAAACGGAATTTTTTTTTCTTACAAAGAGGAAAAATGTCATGCATAATGCAACAAGGTGATTTGCTATGTCAAAACATATTTATATCTATCTCATTAAAACTCATTACCTATTAACTGTTGTACATAATTAAATTCTTTACTCTGCAAATAATCCATAAATTTAGAAATGAATTACACGTATAAAAAAAATCACAAGTAGATATGACCTCATGGGTCACTACTTGTTTCGACTCCCCTACACTCACGTGACGCAAAGTAGATCAGACTATATTGGACATACTCATGTAATGCTACAGCGTGTACCTTTCGAAGTGTTATGGCTGTAATCATTGTTCACGCAGAACGCCCAAAACGACACTGTAACTAACTCCCACTGCACGCTCAATTTTACGAGTACTCGTTGAGGGGTTCCTTCAACGAGATGCAGTAGGCCTTCTCCAAATTCAGGCGTGCGGTGTTACCTTGGAGACCACATTCTGCCTCCTCACAGTGAGGGTACCTGTTTCTATTAGTCGCTGCGTAACTTGAGCAAAAGCTTTGTGCGATGGCGTGCTAGGTTAAGGAAAATGTCCATGATGCAGCCGACTCGAGCAACTCCTCCGTTAACTCGAACTTCGCTAAGTTTCCATGTTAGAGCTCATTTTATTACTTCTCTTCAAATCACATTAATCATGGAATGGAAACACACAGCAATAGAACGTACCAGCGTGACTTCAAACACATTGTTACAGGAAATGTTCAAAATGTCCTCCGTTAGCGAGGATACATGCATCCACCTTCGTCGCATGGAATCCCTGATGCGCTGATGCAGCCCTGGAGAATGGCGTATTGTATCACAGCTGTCCACAATACGAGCACGAAGAGTCTCTACATTCAGTACCGGGGTTGCGTAGACAAGAGCTTTCAAATGCCCCCATAAATGAAAGTCAACACAAGCACCGAAGTCATCATTACCTTCCTTCAATTGGGCCAACTGGCGGGGAATCGAGGAAGTACAGTACATACTGACAAAACTAAAATGAGCTCTAACATGGAAGTTAAGCGTTTCCGGACACATGTCCACATAACATCTTTTCTTTAATGGTGTGTGAGGAATGTTCCCTGAAAGTTTGGCCATACCTTTTTGTAACACCCTGTATATTCAATGGCCTTTACAATGAATCGTCAATGTAGTCTCTTATTGCAATCTACAGAGAAAATATGATTCCGGAAAGGAGGACAGAGATAATTCACACCGACAGAAAGCAGTAGAAACAGACAACTGGCAAGGAACCTAATATCTTAAAATATAATATAAACCTCGTGCGTGCTTATGAAGAACATGTGACAGACGCTAAAGGTTAAGTAGACATCGTTAAGTATTAATATGTAAAACAATTAGTCATGCGTCTAGCTTAATTTGTGTGTTGGAAGCATTTGGATAAGGTTAATTAAAATTGTGTCAGAAATATCGGACGACCTTTTATTTCATAATGCAACTTGTATGATAGTACTGGACGCAACCTGTATTAAAGTGTTCTCGGTGTAGATGTTATGTTTCTGGAATCTGTTGTATTTAGCACTAGGTGTATCAGAAGCATGACGAAACAAAATTGGATAAATATTTATGAATGAAGTAATTGGTTTCTCCAAAGAAACCTGACGTTTATTGAATAACTTTGTGCAAAATTATCAGTGGTTATACGTTCTACGTTAAAACTAATTTAATTACCTGTTCCTTCACATAATTAATAATAACATTAACACACTTATTTTCCTATTTAATTTAGCTGATTGTCAGAATACTCATTTCGAAAAGGTGGTCTGCTGTGAATGAACTTAATTCTTAGTGTGATTGTGCTAATCTTCTAGTTAGTAAACGAAGGCTTTACAGAAATTCACGGCTGCTTAATGGAATACCGTTACTATTTTCTTTCTGGCGTTCTGTAGTGTTGGTTTTCAGCCAAGGTGTACAAAATGAATTCTGGAATTCTTTAATATGAACTGACTCGTATACAGAGTCCACTATTTATAATTCCGTTCTTTCTATTGATTAGATTCAATTCTTAGAGTCAGTTATGATTAAAGATTAATATACTCTGTAGGTCTACCGAATATCAGTACTCCCCATATGATGTAAGAGTTACCCGAGGTAAATTTGATTGGAACGAGGATTTCATCTCATTTCAAGTGGTTCTCTAATTCTCTGAGATTCTTATTTTGCTACTGCCCCCCCCCCCCCCCATGCCTCCAAAATTACTTGGTCTCGCCGCCACATTTAACGTGCCACAGATGCTAGGAATTTTAATAATAGCAAAATATACAAAAAGCTTTAATACATCAACAATAACTTGTTTAACACTACTCAAAAGCCATTTTGCGACCGGTGTATAGAATCCGAATCTTCATTTACAAATGTTCTAGCAAATTTTTGACGTCTTGAGGGTTTTTGTTGTTCATTTTTCATTGCTTTCGTATTTCTTTTATGATTATGTCTTACTGCTTATCCAGAACCATCATAATGTGGCAAATTTTCTGACGAACATAAGTAGCTTTTCACGTTTATAACTGCCGTATTATAATACCTACTATATTTTAATGGAATAATAAACCACTTATTTTATGTCATTGGGAACAGACTTCGAAAGGAACTTCAACGGCGCATAATGTGTGGAATATGATACATCTCTAACAAGACAATGGTGCCACGAACCTCTGTCCCACCGTCAGAAGGAGAGGTCCTAAGAATGTGTGCCTACTGTACTAAACTTAAGGAAATAAGTAACCCAGGTACCGTCGATGGGTACCGTTAATGTGTTACTAATATGACTCTAATATCAAATTTTCAAGATTTGCACGGATAATACTACATGCTGAGTTTAATCTCGGCTTACTGCAGCACAGACATCTGTTGTGGGGTGTTTCATGTGTTCTGCCTTAGTTTTCAGTGGTAACACTTAAAACAGATCGACAAGTCTATCACGACACACTTCCCTATTTCCACGGAAGGCTTACAAACTACAGTACCTCCTTACAACAGTATAGGCATGGGCGATTTTATACCAGTTGTCAGAGGAAGTCGTAGTCCCACTGTAATAACAGATAATTGGTAAAATCTTAAATTATTTTAGTGATGGTGCTCTCTGAAGGGCGTGTGAATTATTCTCAGTAAGGGATTATGTGTTCCAAACAATAAAGCTCCAAGTCAAACGGCTGGTAAATTCCAAATATGGAGTTTCTAACCTTCTTCCCTCAGGACACTGGAAAGATTCCTATTAAATGAAATCCTATTGATAAGCACATAGACTCTATATACATCGATACGCAGGAAATGTCAGGCTATTTTGAATATCAAAAGTGGCCATATTCCATTATAGGAAGAGTTCATTTTAGTTTGCCCTACCTCTGTTTGTTTCATTTTACTGGAGGATTGTTCTTTTTTAATAAAAACTAAGTTAAGTTTTTCTTGGATAATAAGTTTTTGGTTAAACTGCCACGAAGGAGTTGACCGAGAACTTTTATTGAACAAATCATGGGGCTTGATCATAGTCAGGTACGTAGTGTGTAAGCAAACGTAACCAATAAGACTAGAGATTTTACAAGTTCACAATCTACGATCTTATCGAAGATGGTAAGTGTATCGAGATTTATGTTGCGCCAGATATGATACTTCACTTCGTAATTAACTTTCTATACGAGATTTCCTGCCTTTATTACCACCAAGGACACAATGGAAGGCAATGCAGTGTATGTTTTACATCCTTGACAAAAATAGAGTAAAAGTCAAGTGACCACATTAAGTCTGATGACTGAAGCTGCGGAGGAAACGAAGCAGAACTAGCTACACGCATTTTATGAATGTGGCGTGCACCTTGTACCAATGAAATCCCACTGCGTTTAATAGGGCATCCCACCGTCTCGTGAAGCAACACTGAATCCTGCGCTGCTGCGCTCTACCACAAACAGGCAGCCCGCACTCACCACTATATAGCTGCGGATTCTCTCACTCCCGTGCATTTGCAGACTTCACCGCTCGGTCGTTTTGTTCCTCGCTCTGCACCTGGTCCTTGTCGACCTATATCCGCGTGCAGTCACTGAACTCCGGAGCAACGCACGGTGTAGTACTGAGCTGAGCATCACGAATGCATTTTTCATGAAGATACTCCACAGGCACCCCGCTCTTTGTTGCTGGCTGGAAGGGGCGCGCCTGCAACCGCCACTGACACCCATCAGCTCTTATCTGCACTCTTTAACAGTCCTAGACCTACGCTATTCCTGATCGATTCTCAGGTCAGCATCTTACACACGAAAACAAGGTGTTTGCCCCAACCAACCGGTGTTCGACTACAGTTCCATTACATCGTATGGTCATAAACTTCCGGCACTCGAGCCAGTGTAGACGGAAAACTACTCAACATATAAGTACCCAAATTTATAGGAATGATGTTCAGAATGTGCGCCGCAGGATTTGCGTTATTGGTAGTATTAGTGTCATGACTTGGTGCTAGGAACCCGATCTGGTACGGAACTCGAACCCCAAGGAACATGAATATGCAGCGTGAGCGGCACATGTTCTTCGTAAGACATTTGGAGAAAACCGAATCATTGGCCGATCGTTCCTCGCTGCACAGCCGCCATGATCACCATATTCGAGTCCGTATGGTTTATGACTCTATGGTTACCTCAAGGACAGGATGCATGAACGGGACAGTAATACACGTTGAAGTTTGAAAATGAGCCTAGCGAGCGAGGTAGCCAACATTCTGCTTGAAATGTTTCGTGCAGCAGTAGAACGATCTCTAGTGTTCCAGGCTGTCGTGGATGCTGATGGTCGTCACGTTGAGCAACGTTTGTAACCTCGCATCTAAACATTACACGCAATTAACAAATGTATCCTGTTATCTGGAAATTAAAATGTGTCTCTTCCGGTGGTCCTTACTAAAAGTTTCCACTAAGTTTCATTGTCCTACAGTCACTAGTTCTCCATGGGGCTCTCCCAGTGCCGAAAGTTTGATTATAATCACCGTGTAGATTATCGGATGCAGATTTTAACTTCTCTCCTGCCGCATGCAGCTCCAGTGCCTTAAAGGTTGCACCACTCCCACCTGTCCAATAAACATCTGATCAATGGAACACCTTTATCACCCTACAATTTCAGTTTTAAATTATAGAAACGGAGTATCATTTGGTCACATTTAGACCATGTATGTTATGAAGTATCTCTACTTATTCCAGAGGGAGGAGGTATGTCTACTCTGACAGTTTATAATAATGTCTTTGTAAAATGTTTAAAGACGACAACATAAGCACGAACTGGAATATTATCATCAAAAGGTAGCATACAACCACTGAAAAAAAAACAAAGAAAGAAAACACTGACACGATAGACATCATCTTGGAATACAGAGGGGCACAGTGAGCTCCAACAATGCACTAACGTAAGCTGTATAACGTTTGATAGATGAAGTCGATGAAGGCAGTAGTGATAACTAGGAATGTAATTAATAAGGAAGCACAAGTCTGGCTAATACAGCGCAATGTTTTCAGGAAACGGACACCTATGTACAGGAGAACAAATTAACAAATCGTCTTGCTTTTAAAACTTCATCAGTGATCACTTAGGACTCCTTATTTTATCGTCACTGATGGTTCAAATGGCTCTGAGCACTATGGGACTTAACTTCTGAGGTCATCAGTCCCCTAGGACTCAGAACTACTTAAACCTAACTAACCGAAGGACATCACACACATCCATGCCCGATGCAGGATTCGAACCTACGACCATAGCGGTCACGCGGTTCCAGACTGTAGCGCCTAGAACTGCTCGGGCACCCCGGCCTGCTATCGTCACTGATGGTGCTTTTAAATAATCCGAGACACGTTCGATCTAAGCAAGACTTTTCATTCGCAAAAGAATAGTCTGTCTATTATTTGTAAAAGTACGACAGCGAAGAGAGGTCTCAAAAACAAAAAGGCGACAAATTAAGATATTGAAGGTGTTTTCATCGATGCGTTAGCATCCTAATTTCATTGCATTTACATTTCAGGTTGCTTATTGACATTAAATTTTGTAATTTAAAATGTTTATTGCTGTAGCGAGATAACAGTGACAACGCGGGTAGTGTCTATACTGTATAATGACTGCTTAAAGGCACACAGGGCACTTCTTTGTCCCGTTTGCTGTGATTAGTAAGTTGTGTCACATTGGGTGTCATTAAAGCCACAAGTATTAGCTGGACGTTGCGTTAATCTGAGCCGTGGATCACAACGAATTACGCATATTCATGAAGTGTGACTTCTATATATGGTAAATTTTCCGAATGAAGACTGATCGAATCTGGTGTAAGAAGTAGTTTGTGGACTTAGTATGCAGTAGTGTGGGACAGTGTACAGATGAACTTTTTTCACGTGCTCGCTCTGAGACTTTTGATATATTTCCGTGGTACTGTGCTTTTTGCGTCAGGATATAATAAAGCAAACATGGACTCAGAAATATTTCAGCGACTCACCCCTGGCATTAAAAGTCCCGAATGTAGTTGAAACTTTTATCGCCTTGAACACTGTCTAGTGAAATATCAAGCAGAATTTGCGGACATTACTGGTACGCTGCCATGCAATCCATTATTAATCCAAGATATGCACATATCAAAAAATGTTTTGCATCACCTCGATTCCGAGAGTTCAGGAGCCTGCACAGAAAACTGGAATAGAGATAACCAAAAACATCATTTTTCACCATTTTTGTTGCTCATTAAAACCACACATTGCATGTTGTACCACCATACAGTGAGACCTTCACAGATGGTGGTCCAGATTGCTGTACATGCCGGTACCTCTAATACCCATTAGCACGTCCTCTTGCATTGATGCATGCCTGTATTTGTCGTGGCATGCTATCCGCCAGTTCATCAAGGCACTGTTGGTCCAGATTGTGTCCCACTCCTCAACGGCGATTCGGCGTAGATCCCTCAGAGTAGCTGGTGGGTCAAGTAGTCCATAAGCAGCCCTTTTCAATCTATTAGAAATGTTCGATAGGGTTCATGTCTGAAGAACATGCTGGCCACTCTAGTCGAGCGATGTCGTTGTCAAAGGACGTCATTCACAACATGTGCTCAATGGGGGCGCGAATTGTCGTCCTTGAAGACGAATGCTTCACCAATATGCTGCCGATATGGTTGTACTATCGGTCGGAGGACGGCATTCACATATCGTACAACCGTTACGGCGCCTTCCATGACTACCAGCGACGTACGTCGGCCCCATATAATGCCACCCCAAAACAGCAGGGAAACTCCACCTTGCTGCAGTCGCTGGACAGTGCATCTAAGGCGTTCAGCCTGACAGGGTTGCCTCCAAACACGTCTCTGACGATTGTCTGGTTCAAGGCATATGCGACACTCATCGGTGAAGAGAACGGGATCCCAATCGTGAGCGATCCATTCGGTTTGTTGTTGGGGCCATCTATACCGCGCTGCATGGTTTCGTGGCTGCAAAGATGTACCTCGCCATGGACGTCGGGAGTGAAGTTGCGCATCATGCAGACTATTGCGCACAGTTTGAGTCGTAACACGACGTCATGTGGCTGCACGAAAAGTATTATTCAACATGGTGGCGTTGCTGTCAGGGTTCCTCCGAGCCATAATCCTTAGGTAGCGATCGTCCACTGCAGTAGTAGCCCTTGGGTGACCTGAGCGAGGCATATCATCTACAGTTCCTGTCTCTCTGTATCTCCTCCATGTCCGAACAACATCGCTTTGGTTCACTCCAAGACGGCTGGACACTTCCCTTGTAGACAGCCCTGGCACAAAGTAACACTGCGGAAGCGATCGAACCGCGATATTGACCGTCTAGGTATAGTTGAACTACAGACTACACGAGCCGTGTACCTCCTTCCTGGTGGAATGACTGGAAATGTTCGGCTCTCGGACTTCCTCCGTCCAATAGAGGCTGCTCATTCATGGTTTTTTACATTTTTCGGTGGGTTAGAGACATCTCTGGACAAGTATCCACAGTCAACGTCTATCTTCAGGAGTTCTGATAGCCTGGGTGATGCAAAACCTTTTTTGGTGTGTGTAGATAAAGTTACATATTAACAACTCAGTGGATATGAATGAAAGTGTGGGACTACGTAGCCAGATGTCTTCCAATCGTGGACAGAAAACTGGACGTCTCATGGCGTGAGGTCGGCGTGACTATAGCGCCAATTGGGACTGGCTATGACAGTGTGTGTCAAACAGCGAGCAGTTAGCTATGGCAGTGTGTGTTAAACAGCGAGCAGTCACGGTGCACTTTGGTGGTGTTCTTCACTAGAACGTGGCCCGGAGTCAACATCTGGATTTCAGGCGGGGAAGAATCATCGAGAAACTGGAAGAAGAATGAAGTGTGACGAGTGTAGACCATAAGTTTGATATTGTTCAGAGTGTTGTTTTACGTACATAGGGGGCGCTCCGAATCACTGGTACCGCTACAAGAAAGAGAGAAGGTGGTCGACCACGATCAACTAGAAAAGCAGATGGCCGCTGTTTTGTGCAACAGGCATGAAGGGACCCACGACAAACCATGGGTGCAGTCGCAACCACATTAAACGGGACTGCAAGCACGCAGTCTCGCGTTCTACTGCGGCATGGTCACTGCAAGAGAGCGGGATCTTCGCTCAGTACATTGTGTTCCGTTACACGCAAACATCGGCGGCACCTTTTCGATGGCGGTAAGAGTTTAGGGACTGGACCAACGAGAAGCAGTGGTCGCGCCCTTTTTCTAAATGGGAGTATATTCAGTCCGAGTAGCGATCTTGACGTACCCTCATATGGCGAGTGGTAGAAACATGTAGTGCACCCAGGATCGTGGTCTAACTTCAGCGTTTTGGTGGTCCAGATGTTATGATGTAGGAAGATACAACGCAACATGGGCATACTAACCTCCAAATCTCTGAACACGGTACCCTCACCGGTCAATATTATGGTGACACTTTACTCGTTCCATACATGTGACTTTCTGAGGTGCATTCGGCCCGGATTTCCTTTCTGTGAATGACAAGGCACGACCGTATCGAGCTGCACAGGTGGTCACGCTCTTGGACCGACAGAATATTCGGTGGCTGCACTGATCTGTCCGTCTGTCCATTGCCCCGTCTTAAATCCCATCGAGCACGTGTGGGGCGTGTTGGGGATACATACCGCAGCACGTCCACATTCAGTACCGGCCGTCCAGCAGTTGTCTACAGTGCTGGTGGAGAAATGGAATGGGGTACCATATGAACTGCTTAGTAACCTCGTAGTCGGCATGGGAGTTCTTTACAGAGCACGTATAGCCCCATAGTGATCACGAACAACATTAGCAACTAGGTATCACTTCTCGTAATGTCCGGGGATCATCATATGGTTCAAATGGCTCTAAGCACTATGGGACTTAGCATTTGAGGTCATCAGTCCGCTAGACTTAGAACTACTTAAACCTAACTAACCTAAGGATAACACACAGATCCATGCCAGAGGCAGGTTTCAAACCTGCATCCGTAGCAGCCGGGTGGTTCCGGACTGAAGCACCTAGAACCGCTCGGCCACAGCGGCCGGCGGATCATCATAAGTCGCGGTGACTTTAGTGTAGTTACTGTCCCTGAATAAAAGTTCTGTTCGTCTCATTGGGTGTTCCTTTCAGTTACCTCTTGTTCTATGCTGGATCAGTTCTTCTATGTACGTCCAAGGTTCAGTGAGCTGTGTTACTTGGCAATGATCGCGTCATAGCAAAGTTAGTTTAGTCCTCCAAATATTGCACTCCAGTCTATTAGTCGCTCATCAGTGGCATTTTACTTTTCATTTACTTCCTGTTTTAACTGAATTCGATCTATGTCGTCTAAAACCAGTTCTTCAGTGTCTACAGATTACCTATTTTGAATTTCAGGAAAATATCGCGGCAGTATACGCTGACGCATTGACAGTCAGCAACCACATATGTTCATACTGATTGTGCTTACGTGGTTCCACTGACCTGTCGGAAAGGTGTGACAGAAGAAGGTAGGGGAGAGCATTTCAATCTGGAACACTTTCAGACTATCGCTTCTATCCACCCTGTAATAGAAGTTTAAGACATTTTCTTATTTCATTTTTTGACGAGGTATACAATTTTTATGCTCTGTAGACTTTTTATGAAATTACAAAAATTACTCCGGTAGATAAAGGTTTTTCCAAATGTTAAAACATGTCCGACGTACAACGTGGTCATGTACCTAAGAACAAATATTCACTTAGAATTTAAAAACGTTGTTGTCGAGAAAATCTTATCAATGGCGTTTTTAAAAGTCATCCTGTTAATTTATTACTCTACTTGACATAAATAAACGTAAATGCAATCAAATTAAGCGGAAGTATTATCAAAATAGTTCAAATGGCTCTAAGCACGATGGGACTTAACATCTTCAGTGGGAGGATGAAACTTCTTCTTGTAATTTATCAGGACCTCTTCATTCTACCGACTCGACCGGAAACGAAGTCAAAATACCTTCCTAGTTCTTGTCAACCGCCGATCGCCCTGGCCTACATTGCGCCAGCGCTGTCACATATCAAACCTTTCCTTATGGAATGCAGTTATGTCCATGAAGACTTTTCTATCACTATGTCTCACACTACGCGAGATATCTACCACTTCTTCATGCGGAATGCTGCCGAAGGATGTCACCCACAAGTTAGGTGGCCGGCGGTTTGACACGCAGTTCATCAACCACACTTCTCCACGGAAACGACCGTCACCTCGTACATCGTCGTCACCGGTAAATGCCCGACGCGACACGAACTCCGTGCCTTTTCCCTCGTAGAAAGCACCCTCTGTCTGAAACGTAATGTCTCCTCTGCGGCTAGGCAGCGGACGTGTGTTTCTTTCTCCAGCAGATACTGGCCCTTTCTCTCCCGGGGGTCGACGCAAATGATGTTCCCAAAATGCTCCTCTGTTCGGATGAGATACATTTTCCACCATTAAAGATGCAAGCGGTCATGTGGATAAAGGGTAGGGGCGTCCTTTACCTTTCAAGAAACGAACCCAAGAACTTTTGCTTTTGCTAAAATGCCACCACATAATGAGACGACACGTTAAATACCAGGCCACTTGCGCTACCTATCTAGGACGCATTTTTTCTACACC
This sequence comes from Schistocerca gregaria, assembly GCF_023897955.1. NCBI lineage: Eukaryota > Metazoa > Arthropoda > Insecta > Orthoptera > Acrididae > Schistocerca > Schistocerca gregaria. Next base: position 527,525,815 of record NC_064922.1, on the reverse strand, counting down.
GCCTCGGCGTTTACAGGTGAAGCTATATTCTCATGAACATTTAAGGCTCGGCGTTCACTTTGCAAAGGCATGTCCCCAGCCAGCGTCGTCAAAACCTGCGGTCGCCGATTCGTTTTCGAACACCAGGAGCATCTTTGAGTTTTTTTCGTGTTTCCTGTGTTAAATCAAGGGGTTTCCTGTTCTTTTTACACCGTATAACTAAAAAAGGCCCACACAAAAGTGTTTCCTTACTTATGTATATTCTGCATTACAGTTAATGTATGAAGTAAGTGCTATTTCATGTAAAAACTATGATTATTATGACCACATATATCAATTTGTTTTCTTACAAAAAAAAAATCTTAATCGCAGAATGGCTGGATCGAGTCTCGCTTATTTTTTATTTATATAATTTTTGTATATATCACATTTGAAAGGTAATGTGATGAACAGACATGTGTATTTGTATGAACTGTCATTGAATTTCCGTGTTATTTCACTATTTATTACAACAAATACCAAGCGACAAGTTAAAAATCTTGTCAACCGCGTACAAAAAAAGAAAAAAAAAGAAAACACGGGATGTCTGGCTTGGGGCCCCGCTTCGACACAAATGTTTACTTGATCTCATTGAATTTAATCCAGGGTCCAATTGCGGCTGTGATCTGTTCAAATGGTTCAAATGGCTCTGAGCACTATGGGACTCAACTGCTGTGGTCATTAGTCCCGTAGAACTTAGAACTACTTAAACCTAACTAACCTAAGGACATCACACACATCCATGCCCGAGGCAGGATTCGAACCTGCGACCGTAGCAGTCGCACGGTTCCGGACTGCGCGCCTAGAACCGCGAGACCACCGCGGTCGGCGCTGTGATCTGTATTTCTCTTAAATCATAGCAATAAACTGTTCATATGTAATATCACTAGAAAAGGTAACAACTTAGCTTAGTTAACATAGTTGGAAGAACACATCGTTACGAGAAAATATGGTTTGACATCATAAATCTTGCGTCGTTGGGGAGTTATATCGCATATATTTAAATTATTAACCTTCACATTAACAGAAGTCGGGGAAGGGAAACCTCTGCATTAAGTATTGTTTGGATAAAATATTTTTGTTGTAACTTGCGGATGATGCACAAATACACAATATTCTCATGTTCATTCTTAGTTGTTCCAATGGCATATTGGAGCTTCCTTCTTTGTTTACCGGAATTTGTGGGTTGCATATTCACCTCGGTTTAACCACATGTGGGATATCAATATTATACGGCGCTAGCTTCCCTTACAAATTTGGTGCCATCCTGGCATACTGCTCTATGTTCGTAATCTTGACTGAATACTATCGCATCTACCAGTGGTTCTTCGCTTTATTATTAACTAGCTGAGAAAAGAGGGTATTAATGATTCCATTCTTCTATTAGTCCACTCCTCCTCCCCTTCTCTCTGACCATGTACTCCTTCCCCTCTCCCTCTGCATCTCCTCCCCATTCCTTTCTGTATCCGTCCACTTCTCTTCCGTCTGCTTGCTTACTCCTCTTCTTCCCTTTCTGTCCATTTCCTTCTCTCCCTTCGTCTCTTCATCTCCTCCTTCCCCATTTCTCTGCCTTTCTCTTTCTCCCCCTGCCTCTGTCCATCTCCTCCGCTTTCCTTCCTCTGCCCATCTCCTCCTCTCCGCCCCCCCCCCCTCTCTCTCGGTTAGGAGTAGACGTGGAACATATATACAAACATACAGATTGATAATTATTCAACTACATGAAAATAAAGGTAAATTAGTTACAAACTATGGCGTGCACACACTCATTCAACATGTAAACGTGACTACAGATATTCGAATTCATATTAGGACATGTTCGATATGCCCGCCATCATTGGCGCAGACGAATAGCGAAATTCTGCACGATACGCTGAAGTGTCGGAATATCGATGCTGTCGATGTCCTCCTGAATGGCTGTTCTCAGCTCAGCAATGGTTTTGGGGTTATTGCCGTACACCCTGTCTTTGATACAGCCCCACAAAAAGGAGTCGCATGTGTTCAGATTCGGAGAAAATGGCGGCCAATCTAGGCCCAAGCCAGTGGCCTCCGAGTACCACAGAGCCAGAATGAGGTCCCCAAATTGCTCCTCCAGGACATCAAACACTCTGCTGTTTCGATGGGATCAAGCTCCGTCATGCATGAACCACATCTTGTCGAAACCAGGGTCACTTCGGGTAATGGGGATGAAATCATCTTCCAAAACCTTCACTTACCATTCGGTAGTCACCGGACCATCAAGGAAAATCACACCGATTATTGCGTGACTAGACATTGCACGCCACACAGTCACCTGTTGAGGGTGAAGAGACTTCTCGATCGCGAAATGCGGATTCTCAGTCCACCAAATGCTTTCGCTAAACCAAACCATACTGATTGCCAGCATGCCCCAAGGTAAATCATGAAGTTTGAACGTCATAACGAAAACCGTTCAGAAGTTATGACAATTTCATTTCATATAGTTCAATAACTGTCACCCTCTGCATTCATCCATTTTTTATAATTTGTATGGAGATAGCCGCGAGACTATGCATTCGTGGCCTTACTCAAGTTGTGTAACGTTGGCGACGGTAACTGCCCTTGAAGATGACTGTAGATAAACATAAGTACATACCTCAGTTTTTCTCTTCATTCTCTCCTTATTTCTTTAAATCTACTTTCTTCTTATAAAAAAGTATCTAACTTCTCCTCCTATAACAACAACTACTACTGCTGCTACTACTACTACTACTACTACTAGAAGTAGCAGTAGTAGTAGTAGTTGTTGTTGTTGTAGTAATAGTAGCAGTAGTACAACAACAACAAATACTACTACTGCTAGTAATAGAAGTAGAAGTAGTAGTAGTAGTTGTTGTTGTTGTAGGAGGAGGAAGAGGACGAGGAGAAGTTAGATACTTTATTTAAGAAAAAAGTAGATTGAAAGGAATAGACAGAGATTGAAGAGAAAAACTGAGATATGAAGGTGTGTTTATCTGCAGTCATCTTCAACGGCAGTCACGGCTGCACTGCCGCCACTGTTCACACAGCTTGAGTAAGGCCATGGGTGCATAGTCTCGTGGCAATATCCATACAAGGTTACGAAAAATGATGTATGTACGGATAACAGTTATTGAGCTATATTAAATAAAATCGTCACAACATCTAAACGTTTGCGTTGGCCACAGGGCATGATGGGAATTAGTATCTTTTGGTTTAGCTACAAAGTCCGCTTTCATTTGGAGGGATTATTTGCCCATTTGAAGGTACTGAGAATCCGAATTTCGCGATCGAGGAGTCTCATCTCAACGGGTGACTGTGGAGTGTGCAATGTCCAATCACGGAATAATCGGTGCGATGTACCTTGATGGACCGGTGACTACCGAACAGTACGCGAAGGTTTTGGAATTTTCTATTACTACTACTACTAATAGTAGTAGTAGTAGTAGTAGTAGTAGTAGTAGTAGTAATAGTGGTAGTAGTTGTTTGTAGCTTTATCCATCCTTGCACCATTGTACATTTGATGATACTACAATATAAGAACAAGAAAAAATACGTAATTGGAATATGAAGACATCATTTACATTCATTTTAGTTTGACAAGGAATGTATAGGTTGAGGTCGTGGCCTTAATGTAGGCACTGTCCCAGCATTTGCCTGGAGTAATTTACAGAAACTAAGGTGAAATAGGAGCCCCATCCTTCCCAATTGAAGTTTAGGTTTAGTCCGTTCAAAACAGCATGACCTGATTCGGTTTGTCCTTAGCGTACCATGTTTGTCATTTTTCTTTTTTTTTTTTTTTCAAAGGAGTGGTTCACTGTTCATTCAGTTGTTTACTACAGGTCACTGCACGCACACATACACACACTGCAAACACATTATTTCTTACGTAATACTACACACGTTATCAGTTGACGTCAAAAATGTAGCGACGATATCCGGTTCCCATTTTAAACGCCATATCTACCTACTTGATTGCCTGAAAAACTGAAAAGCATCTATAACGATTGAGACGTTGATTCCAGAAGAAGGATGAGCTGTTAGTATGATACATTGCACGGTTTTTGAGTAAAGTTTTCTAGAAATAAAACAAGAGACAGAAATTGTAATGAGAAAGTTGTATTTGAAATGGTAGAAATGTTATATTATTATTACTTGCGTCACATTTAAACCAAACAGCTATTCCGTGCTATCTAAGTAATTCATCACTGAATTAAATGTCTTGCTCAATAGCTAGCTTTTAACTACCTGTTAAATAAGTTCATTTTAGTAATTTCAAAATCTCATCGGGAAATTTATTGTATGGTTTCATTCCCTAGTGGAAAAGGCTATTTTGAGTTTTATGTTTACTCTTCGTGCTTAAATGTAAATGCAGTGTGTAGCTTGTTACCTACTCAAGGACAGGGCGATTTTGAGTAAGAGCCAAGATTAATTTTTCGGTGGATAACTGATTGCTGAAAGCTATCACATGATATAGTTAAAAATTCCAATTTTTGAACTGATCTTTACAATTAGCTTAGCTATTTTTTCTTTTTTGTTGTGGCCCTTTTCTGTAGTTTGAAAACTGAGGTCATATTCTATGAATGTGTTTTCCAGAAAAGAATTCCATAGCTAGTAGTTGAGTGTACATACGATTAGTATGTAACTAAAAGACGCTAGTGTTACAGACTGACGACAGGACCCTAAGGGCATAACGTGCTGATGACTTTCGTTCTGCAAGTATTTTTGTGTGTTCACTCCACTTCAAATGAGAATCAACGTTCATTTCGAGAAATTTTGTGTTTGGTATTAAGTCTACAGAGGTACCATCTACATTTAGTAGAACTGTCATTTTCTCTCTTCAAATTAAAATTAATGGCGTTTGTTTTCCTTATGATCAATGTAATTTTACGGCATATTTGTGATTTGATTTCTTTGAAAGGAATTCTCTTGTTTTCTCAGTCATCAAAAAAATTTTTGTTTTTCTCATTTACACTACCTGGAACAGAACTGACCCTTATATGCTGCACTGAAGAAGTTCTGCAATAAATTATCGTGATTCTGACATGCGTTTCACGAAAAGTTCAGCCATATCTGAGATTTGTCTTGCCTCTACATTTTGTATCCCGACCGGTAGGTATGACCAGAACTGCTCACCAATTACACCTCTCATTTCTAATGATTCTAGGTTACTTAGAAGAATTTTATGGGCAATAGTATCAAAAGGCTTTGACAGATCTAAGTATATGCTTGTGACTCACTCATCTTTGTCAAAAGGATCATGTATCGTTTCTATAAAATCTACAAAGGCTGGTTCTGTACTTATACTACTTCTGTACTAAAACTGTGATCCACATACAATGTTGTATTTATTCAAGTGGTTCGTTAATCTGTCTTTCATAACTGACTCTACTACTTTTTTAGAATGATGAGAGTAGACAAATGAATCTTTAGTTTTCTACGGTTTTTCATTACTTTTCTGTAACGGAGGCACAACTGATGCCTGTTTTAGATAACCTGTAAAGTTCCGTATTGCGAATGACTCATCTATTATATTTATTACGTATACGTTGATTCAGTACGTAGATTGGTACTTCGTTTAAGACTGCCTATTTCTTATTTCTTAAATTTCATACAGTTTTAAAACGTCATCCTCTGTGCGTGGTAATAGCATCATCATTTTAAAATGTTATTTTTGTTTCTGGGAATTTTGGTATCCTTTTTCTGCACTTCTTGAAAATTACTGATTGACACAATTTTCTAAGTGTTGTGGTCAATTTATTAATTTATTCTCCTCCCTTTTTAGTATGTTACTATGTTTTCTTTGTCTCACAGTGTTTCCTGCTCAATAACATACCTGATGGAATTCCTATTATTTTCTGCACTGTATATTATTTTGTTATACTGTGAACAGCAAAGGTCCTGTTACACTTTGTCAATTTCTTTTTAGGTCTCTTCAAAAGGTTAATAAAGAAAAAAGCACTTTAACGTGTAATCACCCCCCTCCTTCATAATCCCATCTGTTGTCCATATTAGTCTATTATGAAGATTTGAGAGGAGCGAAGATTACAATGAACTTTTTAGTTCACTTAACTCGTCAAGTAGAGTTGGTTCTAGTTCCTCTTGTCCAGGGGTCTGATTCTTGCAGCTGAAAATATCACATTTTATGCCCTCGCGGTTGGATTCTATAAATAAATCTAAATATTGCTGTTGCAGAAATTTTTTCATATTTTAGTATATCTTTTGATTTTTCACATTGACAAAGCCGAAATTACATTATTCGCACAAAATACAAAAATACGTCCGATCACATCAGAGACATGCTTACGAATTACACTCTCTGCGGAAATATCCATATTCCAAAGCCATTACAATTATTTTAAACATATGAATTTATGATAGTTTCTGTTACATTATTACTTTCGATGATTATTTCATAAATGAATCGTGAAATAAACGTAGTAACCAGTTCAATCTGAATATTAAGGAAGCAGTAAAGGAAACGAAAGAAAAGTTCGGAGTAGGCATTAAAATCCATGGAGAAGAAATAAAAACTTTTAGGTTCGCCGATGACACTGCAAATTCTGTCAGAGACAGCAAAGGACTTGGAAGAGCAGTTGAACGGAATGCACACTGTCTTGAACGGAGGGTATAAGATGAACATCAACAAAAGCAAAACGAGGATAATGGAATTTAGTCGAATTAAGTTGGGTGATGCAGCGGGAATTAGATTAGGAAATGAGACACTTAAAGTAGTAAATGAGTTTTGCTATTTGGGGAGCAAAATAAGTGATGATGGTCGAGAGGATATAAAATGTAGACTGGCAATGGCAAGGAGAGCGTTTCTGAAGAAGAGAAATTTATTAACATCGAGTATTGATTTGAGTGTCAGGAAGTCGTTTCTGAAAGTATTTGTATGGAGTGTAGCCATGTATGGAAGTGAAACATGGACGATAAATAGTTTAGACAAGAAGAGAATAGAAGATTTCGAAATGTGGTGCTACAGAAGAATGCTGAAAATTAGATGGGTAGATCACATAACTAATGAGGAGGTATTGGATAGAATTGGGGAGAAGAGGAGTTTGTGGCACAACTTGACTAGAAGAATGGATCGGTTGGTAGGACATGTTCTGAGGCATCAAGGGACCACCAATTTAGCACTGGAGGGCAGCGTGGAGGGTAAAAGTGTAGAGGGAGACCAAAAGATGAATACACTAAGCAGATCCAGAAGGATGTAGGCTGCAGTAGGTACTGGGAGGTGAAGAGGCTTGCACAGAATAGAGTAGAATGGAGAGCTGCATCAAACCAGTCTCAGGACTGAAGACCACAACAACAACAACAACTACTACTACTACTACTACCACCTACTACTACTACTACTACCAGTACAGTATTGGATAATTAATAATAGAAATTTTAAGTGTGCTAATACTTCGTAATTTCAAATGTTTCTAAAAAAATTAACTGTACATTCAGAACTAGTACATACCGATTATAGCATCGATACTAAAACATTTAATGATGTTATTAATTTTCATACATTTAGCTTAAAATATACTGTGTATTGTATAAAATGATATGAATGTTTTCAGAAAAGCTACTGAGATAATATTGACCTGTCCAAAATTCGAAAAATACACTGGTATCTTCAACTACTGTCGAGGAAACGTAATGCTAGAAGAATATATCCCGTTACAGTCGCCAATTGTTCAAATTCCGTTATAAGAGATGTTCCTACTATTCCACCTTGCTTCTTCATTCGAGAAGGAGGCCGTGTATATTATTTGCACGACAGATGTACGTGGTATGCAAATCCGGAAGTGCCCTCGTTAGCTCGGCCTAGGGCTGTTTGTGCGCGGCGGCGACAGAAGTGTTTGTGCAGGGAGTCCGGGAAAGAGCGTGGGCGGCGGCGAGCACGTGACGCGACTTTTGGTGCACGTGGCCGGACTCACGCGGTGCACGTGGTGGCCCAGGCGCCGGCGCTCGCCCGCCGGGCCCTTGCAAGGCGGCGTGGCTCGGCGCGGCTCGGCGCGGCGCGGGGTGCCAGGTGTCATCCGCATTGTCTGCGGCTGACGGCCGCCGCTAATTGCGGCGCCGCCGCCGCCGCCGCCGTCACGGCCCGCCACGTGGGACAACACGGGACCGGCCGCCGCCAAGACTCGCACGTAATCTAACACTTCCTCCCCCCACCAGCTCGCCGTCACTGCTTCCGAGGCTACGTTCGAGAGATCTGCGTATTCTTTCTACTGACAGCTTCTTACCGCGAGCTGAATGTGACAGTGGGATATGAAACGAGAGGGAGGCGGTGCAAAGAGCCTCTCTAACTTTCAATGAAGCCATACCGCCGTTCCTTCGAAAGGATTCAAAAAAAAAAGTCTAGATAAGTGCGAGTAGTGCTCGCGCACCGAGGGTCCCGTACACACTTAATTACGCATACAAATAGTTCATCCATCCCAGAAATCGATAATCTCTACAACTTAATCCTGTTATCGATATCGACATAGCCAAGATGTACGTCTACTCATTCCTGAGAAAAAGAGATCTCAACAGCAGGTTCAAAATGGTTCAAATGGCTCTGAGCACTATGGGACTCAACTGCTGTGGTCATTAGTGCCCTAGAACTTAGAACTACTTAAACCTGACTAACCTAAGGACATCACACACATCCATGCCCGAATCAGGATTCGAACCTGCGACCGTAGCAGTCGCACGGTTCCGGACTGCGCGCCTAGAAATGCGAGACCACCGCGGTCGGCTCAACAGGAGGAGTGACAGTCGGATACAAATGAGAAACAGCTTTTTCATGTGTTATAATTACAAATAAACAATGTTCGCATTTTTTACTTTGCTTATACTGTGATAACTTGCTTCTTGCCAAATTTCATCATCTAGCTCAACGGGAAGTACTGTACAGATGTTGATGAGTAAGTTTGTGAGTATCAAAATACGCGACACAAATGGCCTTATGATCGCATTGACTTAGAACGCTACATTTATTACACAGCCATAGGGGTATAGACGTTAGTGTGTTACATCAATTTCATCTTGATACCTTCACTCTCTCGTGAGAGAAAGGGGTTTTAAAAGACGCATGGTCATGTAAAAAATGGCAAGAAACGTTTTTCGTGTGTTGTGATTACAAATTGACAATTTTCGTTTTTTTTCCTTTAGTTGTGCTGTGAAACCTTGCTTCTTGCAAAATTTCATGATTATAGATTAACGGGATGTACAGTATTGGTTTTAATAGTAAGTTTCCGATTATCAGTAAATTTGACATAATTGGCCGTATCTTTTGACCACATGGACAAATCTGAGTTTCTTACACTATCAAAGGACCGCATAGCCGTGGCAGCTCATTTCACTATCAATGACCTTCAGCTTGCGCTAGCAGGGGACGCACATGACTTCCTTGTGCGGTTATCGCTGCCTCGCCTAGTCTTCAAAAGCGGCCGCTAGCGTGTCGTCTAGAGAAGGAAGCCTCCGAAGAGTGAGGCGCAGGCAGTTGACGGTAATGAAACTTCCTGGCAGATTAAAACTGTGTGCCGAACCGAGACTCGAACTCGGGACCTTTGCTTTCACGGGCAAGTGCTCTACCAACTGAGCCATCCAAGCACCCTCACAGCTTTAATTCCGCCAGTACCTCGTCTCCTACATTCCAAATCTCACAGAAGCTCTCCTGCGAACCTTGCAGAACTGGGTACTGCAGGAATTAAAGCTGTGAGGCCCGGTCGTGAGTCGTACTTGGGTAGCTCAGTTGGTAGAGCACTTACCCGCGAAAGGCAAAAGTCCCGAGTTCGAGTCTCTGTCCGGCACACAGTTTTAACCTGTCAGGCACAATAGCGCACCCTCCGCTGCACAGTGAAAGTTTCATTCTAGCTGACGGTTAGCTTTCGCATAGTATGGAACCGGAGGGCAGCGGCAGTGCTTGGAGTAACGGAGACGCGGTGCATACAGGCACTACGTCTTTTTCGGGCCCTCGTTCACTCTTCCTTGACAGGACTGGGTAGAAGGCAAAGGTCTGATTCGCTTCTGTTGTGCGCAACTATCTGTTCAGCTCTGTGCACCGATTTTCCAGTCCGAAAGCTGTTTGACCTGAGCTTCGTGTTTATGTGCCTTGAGTAGTCGTGCACGACAACTTTTTTTGGCACTATGATTTTAGGAATAGTCTATTGCTCGGTCTGCTCCGTATGATTTTGAAGTAACTCGTCTTAATCATCTGGCCAGCGTTCTCTCCCAAAACACTTGCCAGGTTAATGTACCTATTGTCCAGTTATCACTCATAGATGTATCAGGGTCCTATGTCCCAACTACCTAAAAAAATCTCAGCAAAGTCCCGTATCTGTGTTTGATACACAATATCTTTTACATATCCCCATAAAAAAGACCAAGGGACTGATATATGGTGAACTCGGTGGGTAAGGAATTGGCGCATCCCTCCCAAACCATCTGCCTGGAAATGTTTCACTGAGGAAACGACGAACATGCAGTCCCCAATGTTGTGGTGCACCATCTTGCTGGAAAATGACAGTTGTTTGTAAGGGAATCACTTGTGGTGCTACGTATTCGGTCAGAAGTTCGAGCTAAACATCTGCAGTAATTGTTGACTCGTTGAAGAAAAATGATCAATTATTCGGTTGCATATGATTCCACACCACACATTCACTTTTGGACTATACCGGTGAAGCTTCCTAGTCACATGGGGGTGTTCAGATCACCAAATTCTAACATTGTTTCTGTTTAATGTTCCAGAAACATGAAAAGTTGCCTCGTCACTGAAACAAAGTCGCTTGAGGTATGCTTCATCCTCGAAAAGGCGTTCCAGCATGTTGAGTGCAAACTCTGTCCGTTTTGGCTTGTCATTTGGCTCAAGTATATGTAACAGTTGCACTTTGTCAGCGTACAACCGTAAGCTCCTGTGAAGGACCTTACGCACAGTTGAACGTGGTAGTTGCAACTGTCTGGCAGCAGTGCGGACGGACGTCATAGATAAACGAGTGAAGACGTTTAAAACGCGATTGATGTTTTTCTCAGATGTTCTTGTCGCCTGCTCCTCCCTTTATCGAACACTGTCGCTGTCTCCATAATTTTTTTGTGCCATTGCACAAACTGAATGGCCCGACGGTAGATCTCTTCTTTACTTCGTTCTGAAGTTTCGCTGAGTCTGAAAATCCGATTTTGTCTCAAAAAACCAGAACACACATTGTGCCTTCTCTTGAGGAGTTGCCATTTTATAGAGGTTCAGTTTCTCGCATCAACAGAGTATCTGAAACACAAAATTTCAGTATACATAAAAAACTGTAGTAAACAGTGACTGCAATAATTGAAATTTTGTTAAAATATTTCAACAACTACAGTTGTAATAAAATTTTGAAGTTCTACAGAGACGTTATGGACACCGGACTGGTCCATCCATGTCATTTCCCTGATCCTGGTAGTTATCGATTTCACTGTAGAACTTAATTTGTGACATAAATTTCATATTGACACATCTACCCCTTCCTGAGCAAAGTGGTTTTCAACAACCGGACGAAAAGACAAGTGGTGGTGGCTCTGAGCACTATGGGACTTAACTGCTGTGGTCATCAGTCCCCTAGAATTTAGAACTACTTAAACCTAACTAACCTAAGGACATCACACACATCCATGCCCGAGGCAGGATTCGAACCTGCGACCGCAGCAGTCGCGCGGTTCCGGACTGAGCGCCTTAACCGCTAGACCACCACGGCCGGCCACGAACAGACAGACAGACGTACAAGAAAGCGGTCCTATAAGTGTTCCGTTTCTATCGATTCCTAAAAACATGTATTTCTTTATTTGTGCATTTATCTCACCTGGAAATAATAGACTTTTAAGGTCTTCTCCTACATTCAGTGAGATATGGTTAATAAGTCCACGTTACAATGGACTATCTGATCAAAAGCATCTGAACGCCCCTCGTAATGCGGAATTGGCCACAAGATGTCACGAGAGATGGACCCGGAAGCTTAAAAGCACTAACAGCGGAACGGGACGGTCAGGGTGCTCTGCGCATTCGAACATGGACCAGCCATACGATGTCATCTCAATAACCAATGCACCACGGGTGTTTCAACCTTTCTAAAGCTAATGAAGCCGATTGTTGGCTACGTGATTCTAAAGTGTAAATGCGATGAAACAACCACATATAAACCAAGGCCAGGCAGACTTCATGTACTGAAGAACGGGGACCGTCGAGCATTCTAGATGGTGGTTGTAAAAACTTGCTTGAAATCAGCGAAAGAAATCACTCTGTGTTCCAAAGAGCTACCAACAGTCCAGACAGTAGAGTGACTCTACGTAGGGAGCCAAGAAAAATCGAGTACAGCATTGAAGCAGCTCCTCATAAGATACACATTTCTGTAGTCTATGCCAAGCGACAAATCAGGTGTCCATCGGATAACAGATGGCTGGAAACGAGCGATTTGCGGTGATGAATCTGAGGAAAGTGTTTCGGTTTGGCGAATGCCTGGTTAACGTTATCTGTCATTATGTTCAGTGCCAACAGAGAACCATGTAGAAGGTGGTCTCAAGGTGTGGGGATATTTTTCGTGGTTAGTGTGTGGCTGCCTCATTGTGCCTAAGAAAACACATTTTACAGGTTCGTGTACAGCGGACAATAGAGGAACAATACGGAGACGATGACTGTTTCTAAAGGGATGACAGTACAGCACCTAAATCAGCATCTCTGGGGCAATGTTTCATAGACAGTAACATTACTGGAACGGACGGGTCTGCCGAGAGTCACGATCTGACCCCACTGGAAAAGCTTTGGAGTGATTTAGAACGGCGGCCTCTCTCCAGACCCCAGTGTCAAACATCGCTACCTTCTCGGGTTTCGGCTCTCTAGCAAGAACGGGACGCAATTCCTTCACAGTCAGACACCTCATTCGAATTTCTCTGCAGAGTTCGAGTCGTCATAAAGACAACGGATGGACTCTTCCCGCATTAATGTCCACTAATAGGTTTAGGCCTCACTCACGAGTACTTAACTACTATTCAACCAGGAATTCATCTGATGCATTTACATTACATTATTTATTTGTAGCTATCTTTCATTGTGCGGGAAAATTATCCAGTTGTTCGGAAAATAATGTTTCGTGCTTTAATTCCGCTCAAACGGGAAGACAAATTAATACTTACAGTGTCCTTGTAAACTGAACCCAGTAAGGCAATATTGCCCACCCATGCATTAAAAAGTGAATGCGGTAAACTACTACTACGTGAACGAAATCATTACAAGCACAAATGTGTGAATAACTCTGTCTTATGAAGGGAGACAAAGAATGAAAATTCTGACTGCAGAGCTTACCAAAAGAGAAAATAAAGATAAAATCTAGTTATGTGAGACTTGCACTTGGAATTTCATACTACCTCTCATTTACTCATTTGTCTATCGAGGTAAGTAGCAAGCATTAGTATACATTCATTTTACCTAGTTATTAACCATAACTTTTGTCTTTCACTTACTCACATATTAGTCTAGTAACTATTCTAGTGTGTCACTGTTTACTTACGACCGGCAAATGTGTATGTACATATTTGCATAGTTCATGAAAGTAAGAGATATTCCAATCATCAGAACGCTGCCTTTCTCTTAACATGTCAATCAGATACACATTCTTGGTGTACCAATCATCATATTCAATTTTCGTACCTACTAACACTAACTGACAAATTCTTTATCGCCGACGTAGTGTAACTGAGGCGGGAAAGGGGAAACCAGCCCGCATTCGCCGAGGTAGATGGACAACTTCCGTATAAACCATCCGGGCTGGCCTGCACACCGGACCTCGACACGAATCCGCCGGACGGATTCGTGCCAGAGACCGGCACGCCCTCCCGCTCGAGAAGCAGCGCGTCACACCGCGCGGCTAGCCGGGCGGGCTCCATCCTAGGTGCCTGCAAAACCTATGAGTAATAATTTAAAAAACTTGACAGATACGAGAAGTTGAAAATTTGACTACAGCGACTCTGGCACAGACCAGCGAAAGTCGCCCAGTGTTTATCAGCACACCAGGAGCAGTGCCTCAAAATCTCAGTGGGCACTTGAAAACTGTTGGCACTGATGAAGTATCTGCCTGCCAACTACAAAAGTTACTTTATGGGATCTGCACAAATTATCTCCCGATACATTATGCAGTCCTGCACGCTTGAAAGTGCCGAATTCACTACAGTGATCTCATTTACTGCATTTACTGTTATAATAATTATGATAATAATAATACGCACTAGCTGTTTACTGGCGAGAGGCAGCTTGAGAAATAATATGACAAAATTAGTTGACGACGTGGAAGGAAGAACATAAAAACAGGTGACATGAGAAATACATGGACAATTTAAGACGTAAGAGAGATACTTGTTCACTGTTGCCCTGAAGGAAAACTGTTGAAATATGTTGAGAGGGAAGCTACGCCGTTTTGCTGTTATTTCACTGCCTCATCCCAGAGGCAAGAACGGGCTGCCAAAAGAACAACACTCCACGCTTCAACCAAATGAGTTTAAAAATACAAAGTTGTTACTAACATGTTTTAAGAGGATGATCTATATACTCATTATACTCATATTTTATTAAAAAGACTCCTTTCGTTAATGATATTTTTAAAAAATGCTTTGGAGAACGTCATCAGAAACTTAAAACAGTGAGCATAAGAAAAAAAAAACAAAAAACATTGTACTGCATTACCCTAAGCTCCTACCTGATGGGAAGGACGTATATATAGCAGGAGTAATGAGAAGATTCTTTTAAGTAACGAAAACCACATATAAATAGCTTCAAATGTTTCATTACTTTGCAAATGAGTTAATGTTTTAAATATTTAAATTTAAGAACGGAAGCGAAAAAAACTAAGTATAAAGTTTGTTTGAAGCCTCTAAGTACTCTCATTCCCAAAAGCTGGATCAACAGCGTGTGGGTATTTCCGCGCTGTCAGTTACTCTGTCTCAGACACATACACTGTAGCTAACAAATAAAGGCAAGGCCTGCGGTCCAGATTGTATATCAGTCAGGTTCCTGATAAAATAGCTCCATATTTAGCAATTATATACAACCACTCGCTTACAGAAAGATCCGTACCTAAAGACTGGAAAATTGCTCAAGTCACACCAATACCCAACAAGGGAAGTAGGAGTAATCCGCTGAATTACAGGCCTGTATCACTAACGTCGATTTGCAGTAGGGTTCGGGAACATGTACTGTATTCGAACATTATGAAGTACCTCTAAGAAAACGATTTATTGACACATAGTCAGCACGGATTCATAAAATATCGTTCTTGTGAAACACAACTAGCTCTTTATACTCATGAAGTAACAAGTGCTATCGACAGGGGATGTCAAATTGGTTCCATATTTTTAGATTTTCAGAAGGCTTTCGACACAGTTGCTCACAAGTGTCTTCTTACCAAACTCCGTGCCTACGGAGTATCGCCACAGTTGTGCAATTGGATTCGTGATTTCCTGTCAGGAACGTCACAGTTCGTAATAATAGACGGAAAGTCATCGAGTAACACAGAAGTAATATCCGGCGTTCCTCAAGGAAATGTTATAGACCCTCTATTGTTCCTGATATATATTAATCACGTAGATGTAGATGAACTGTAATACTTGCCTTATTCTACTCTACATCTACATTTATACTCCGAAAGCCACCCAACGGTGTGTGACGGAGGACACTTTACGTGCCAATGTCATTACCTCCCTTTTCTGTTCCAGTCACGTATGGTTCGCGGGAAGAACGACTGTCTGAAAGCCTCCGCGCGCGCTCCAATCTCTCTAATTTTACATTCGTGATCTCCTCGGGATGTATAAGTAGGGGGAAGCAATATATTCGATACCTTATCCAGAAACGCACCCTCTCGAAACCTGGCGAGCAAGCTACACCGCGATGCAGAGCGCCTCTCTTGCAGAGTCTGCCACTTGAGTTTGATAAACATCTCCGTAACGCTATCACGGCTACCAAATAACCCTGTGACTAAACGCGCCGCTTTTCTTTGGATCTTCTCTATCTCCTCCGTCAACCCCATTTTGTACGGATCCCACACTGATGAGCAATACTCAAGTATAGGTCGAACGATGTGTTTCGTAAGCCACCTCCTTTGTTGATGGACGACATTTTCGAAGGACTCTACCAATGAATCTCAACCTGGTACCCGCCTTACCAACAATTAGTTTTATATGATCATTCCACTTCAAATCGTTCCGCACGCATACTCCCAGATATTTTACAAAAATAACAGCTACCAGTGTTTGATCCGCTATCATATAATCATACAATAAAGGATCCTTCTTTCTATGTATACGCAGTACATTACATTTGTCTATGTTAAGGGTCAGTTGCGCCACTCCCTGCACCAAGTGCCTATCCGCTGCAGATCTTCCTGCATTTCGCTACAATTTTCCAATGCTGCAACTTCTCTGTATACTACAGCATCATCCGCGAAAAGCCGCATGGAACTTCCGACACTATCTACTAGGTCATTTATATATACTGTGAAAAGCAATGGTCCCATAACACTCCCCTGTGGCACGCCAGAGGTTACTTTAACGTCTGTAGACGTCTCTCCATTGATAACAACATGCTATGTTCTGTTTGCAAAAAACTCTTCAATCCAGCCACACAGCTGGTCTGATATTCCGTAGGCTGTTACTTTGTTTATCAGGCGACAGTGCGGAACTGTATCGAACGCCTTCCGGAAGTCTAGGAAAATAGCGTCTACCTGGGAGCCTGTATCTAATATTCTCTGGGTCTCATGAACAAATAAAGCGAGTTGGGTCTCACACGATCGCTGTTTCCGGAATCCATGTTGATTCCTACAGAGTAGATTCTGGGTTTCCAAAAACGACATGATACTCAATAAAAAACATGTTCTAAAATTCTACAACAGGTCGACGTCAGAGATATAGGTCTATAGTTTCGCGCATCTGCTCTACAACCCTTCTTGAAGACTGGGACTACCTGTGCTCGTTTCCAATCATTTGGAACCTTCCGTTCCTCTAGAGACTTGCGGTACACGGCTGTTAGAAGGGGGGCAAGTTCTTTCGCGTACTCTGTGTAGAATCGAATTGGCATCCCGTCAGGTCCAGTGGACTTTCCTCTGTTGAGTGATTCCAGTTGCTTTTCTATTCCTTGGACACTTATTTCGATGTCAGCCAGTTTTTCGTTTGTACGAGGATTTAGAGAAGGAATTGCAGTGCGGCCTTCCTCTGTGAAACAGCTTTGGAAAAAGGTGTTTAGTATTTCAGCTTTACGCGTGTCATCCTCTGTTTCAATGCCATCATCATCCTGGTGTGTCTGGATATGCTGTTTCGAGCAACTTACTGATTTAACGTAAGACCAGAACATCCTAGGATTTTCTGTCAAGTCGGTACATAGAATTATACTTTCGAATTCATTGAAAGCTTCACGTATAGCCCTCATTACGCTAACTTTGACATCGTTTAGGTTCTGTTTGTCTGAGAGGTTTTGGCTGCGTTTAAACTTGGAGTGAAGCTCTCTTTGCTTTCGCAGAAGTTTTATAACTTTGTGGTTGAACCACGGTGGGTTTTTCCCGTCCCTCACAGTTTTACTCGGCACGTACCTGTCTAAAACGCATTCTACAATTGCCTTAAACTTTTTCCATAAACTCTCAACATTATCGGCGTCGGAACAGAAAATTTCGTTTTGATCTGTTAGGTAGTCTGAAATCTGCCTTCTATTACTCTTGCTAAACAGATATTGTGTTAAACTCTTAACATAAGATAACTGAGTAGGTTAAATCAGCATTTTACAGTTTCAGTTTCAGTTAATAACTACACGACGTAGAGAAAATCCAGTTTTTGTAGCCCCTGAGGGCCATTAAATAGGCAACCTGCAATCGTTAACGGAATCCAGAATACTGGTTCAGTAATACAGATGTGGGAGGATGGTAGGAACAAAATATCGGATTCGGGATACAGGTAGCTAGGATAGCGGCCAGGAAAAGGTCAAAAGGAGAGAAAGGAAGAGATGGGGAGAGATGGAGCCTGGACCAGTGAGGGAATAGCGAAGAACAAATTAAATCTGGTAAGAGGGATAGAAGTCAGGAAGGAAATCGTTGCCAGGGAGTGAGTCCGTTAAAATTTCCCATGCAGAAGATATGGTAAATGTGAATGTGTAAAGTGGCAGGGATGTGTTCCTATAGGAGCAGCAGCGCACCAGATTTGCTAATTATGAAGTCTACATTGTTGATAACAGATGCCCGGTCTTCTCTTGAAAGCAGAGTGGTCTTGGACAAGACACAAGTTACTGAGCAGTTTGGCCAACAGTCGAAGGGTAAAATGGAAAAGAAAATGGAGAAGCATTTACTGTCATGTAAAAGAACAGCCAAAACGCTTGACCCATTCTGTGTGGTATTGTAGTTATGGAATGATGACAGATATATGACATTGACGAGAGTTGCTGAGGACACACCAACGTCTAAGAGACCTGAAGAAAACTGAATGTGTAAAAGACATGTCACCTCTCAGATCGCATCGATCTTAACTGAGCTTAGGAAGGACTGGTGTGATCCAACATCCGAATATTGCACACATATCTTACGCAACTATTTATGTGTAGCTCGAGTCGTCTAGGGTTATCACCATCTGTGCCGTGCTCAACTACACAAAAGTAGCAAATATTTAGCAGGACTAAGGGTTGGATTGGCTTGTTTGGGGAAGGAAACCAGACAGCGAGGTCATTGGTCTCATCGGATTAGGGAAGGATGAAGAAGGAAGTCGGCCGTGACCTTTCAGAGGAACCATCTCGGCATTTACCCGGCATTTAGGGAAATCACGGAAAAACTAAATCATGATGGCCGGACGCGCAGGACTAAGGATTAGACTAATTTTTGTTTAATTTGAGGTGGAAATATTTTTATAGTTTTTGGATTACATGTAGACAAGAGAGGAAATTCTTGCATGCAGCAACAGTTCGTTCTTCACAGATTAGATTCCCATTCAAGATTATGATGAGAGCTTTTACTGTTTTTTGACGCGGGAATTGTTTACCTCAAGAAGTGTTCGAGTAACTGTATCATGAAAATTTCCGCTAGTCAACTTTCGGTGCTACCTGTTTATTGCAGGTGACTTCTTGTGGTTTGGCTTAAGTCCCAAGCTTTGTGCTGAACGTGAAGTTGAAAAAAGGTTGTCATTCATACCTGATACAGCAACGGCAGCGTTCCTAGCTCTGGCCCTTAGATACAACTGGATGTTGTCAAGATATGAATATAATCTAACTAATTCCAGAAAAAAGATCAGTTAAGTTAATGTTCAAAATTTAACGCACTCATAAAATGAGGACACATCTTACGGAGATGATTTCCAAAGAAGTAAAATAGACTAAGGCTTAAACTCTCGTCGACGATAATAACCTTAGAGAAAGACTAGATTTTAATGTAACCAAGAAGTCTTTCGCGACGGTTATTTCGTGTTGACTGTTGTCCGTGTGCTTGTCTACTTAATTATCTATGAAAATCCGATCTTTCGACCATATTTTCACTCTGCAGCGGAGTGTGCGCTGACATGAAACTACCTGACAGATTAAAACAGTGTGTCGGACCGAGAGTCGAAGTCACGACGTTTATCTTTCACAGACAAGAGCTCTACCCTCTGATCTACCATAGCACGACTCTCAAGCCGGCCTCACAGCTCTACTTCAGCCAGTACCACATCTCCTCATTCCAAACCTCACAGAACCTCTCCTGCGAAACTCAGCGCTCCTGGAAGAAACAATATTGCAGAGACATGGTGAAAATCTCAGTCCGAAAACATCCCCAGGCTGTGACTAAGCCATGTCTGAGGCAGATGAAAGTTGTGTGCCGGCCCGAGAGTCGAACTCAAAACCTTTGCCTTTGTTCTAGAGCACTTGCCCGTGAAAGCTAAAGGTTATGATTTCGTGTATGTGTCAGGTACACAATCTCCATTCTCCAGGAACTTTAACAGCTACCATTTTCGTATGAAAAGCAACTAGCTATCGAAGGAGTAACATTTGTAACTGGGCACCCCCGCTTCAGTTACGTCTTTGTGACTGCGTTAATTTTTCGACAGATACTCGCTCTCCTGACAACATCGTCCATAGTGTGGAAGGCTCGGATTTTCATAGAGAATTAATGCGACAATTAGATTGAGAACAGTTAATACTAGATTTGGGGAAGGGTGGAAAAGAAGGCTGGTTGTGTTCTTTTCAATAGAATCATGCCACCATTAAGAGTTAAGTGCTTTAGAAAAACTACGAAACACTTTAATTGGAACTCTTGTCTTCCCAAACGCGTCTCCAGTGCCTTAGCCACTACGTCATTTCGTCGGTCAGAGTGTCTGCAGTCTTAGTACACAAACTACTTTCATGGCAAGACAAACCATACAACATAGTCCAAAACATGTAATTATGAAATGAATTGTAAAATTCTGAGCACAATAATCCTAGAATCAAAATGGTTGTATTTTTAAAGAAGGAAGGAGGATTATGATCTAACGTCTGTCGACGGATTAGGGAAGACTCGGGAAGGAAATCGGCAATGCTCCTTCAAAGAAATCATCCTGGCATTCGCCATAAGCGTTTTCGGTAAATCATAGAAGACTTAAATCTAGGTGGTCGCATGGAGATATTTTTGAATAGTTGTCCTCCAGGAAAAGCGTCCTGCATGTATTTTTTAAGAAAAAAAAATCTTCGACACCAGCATAATCACTATTCATACTCCCAGGATCGATTGACAGCCGGGTCAGAGATTTCTCCACTAAGGGACTCGTTGTTGCGTTGTGTTTAAAATCGTATCGTCATTACCGACACGGAAGTAGCCTCAAACAATTGCCGTATCGTCTTTCCTCTATTGACCTGGCTATATGGGCACGAAACGAAAGGCAATAAACTGAGATAAACGCGCTACACGTGACATAGTGAATCAGAGCCCCGTATTCTGGCCCTCATGGTACAGATGGAATCGACTGGCCGCCGTGTCATCCTCTGCCAGTGGTGTCATTGGAAGCGGCATGTAGGGGCGTGCGGTCAGCACACCGCTCTCCCGCCCTTTGTCGGCTTGCTTGATCTCGGAGCCGCTACTACTCAGTCAAGTAGCTCCTCAGCCGACACCACGAGGCTGAGAGCGCCCCAGTCCAGCCCTCTCATCGAGGAAAAATCTCCAACAGTGCCAGGAATCGAACTCGTATCCTACACACACTGATCAGTGACCTACGTAGGTGGGCGACATGGTGAAAAGTGGGGTAGAATAAAATTAATCAGAAAATTATTTTAAGAGTTAAAAACCGTGCTGATCGCAAAACTGTGGAGACTTTTGTTTAATGTGAGTTGCAGGTAACTTTAGGTTGAACACTATACTAGCAGACGAGTTACAGTTCCCAAGAAAAACATTGAAAACACGTTTAATCAATTTCAGCTTTCGATTTTATCTACGAATATTGGTCTACAACAGTAACTTTGCTAAAGATACCTGAGCCGTGCTGGCCCTGGCCTATGCGTTGTTCGATTCCCGGCGGCGTCAGGGATATTCTCTGCCTCGTGATGACTTGGTGTTGTGTAATGTCCTTAGGTTAGTTAGGTTTAAGTAGTTCTAAGTTCTAGGGGACTGAATACCATAGATGTTAAGTCCCATAGTGCTCAGAGCCATTTGAACCATTTGAACCTATGCATTGGTTTAAACCTTGACTGTTAGTCTGAATTTGGTTTCTTGCAGTTTTTGCGGTTATGACGTGGTTCTTCCTCTTTCTACGTGTGGCAGCAGAAGTGTGTATTGATATTCGCACCTTGTACTATGGTCTGGTACTTATAGTTTCTGGCTAGCCGGTGTGCGGCAGTCGTTCGGTTGGTGTGGATCTCCGCACGGCAGAGTGGTCCGGGCCCGCTGGCGGTCTCTAAGCAGTCACAGAAAGTGGGAGCTGTTCCAGTTGCTACGAGATTCGTGGCTCACCGACTCAGGACATCAAAGTTGAGTGGTGATTTGACTTCCGAAGCCAGTCTGTTCACATTCTGCCGTTGGTTTTCATGGTTGGCTGTTGGGGGTATTGCCGTGAGCAACAGTTGGCGAATGTTTGACCACCATATGGTGGAGTTTAACTGTATTTTGGTTATTTGAAGTCGAAGTGCACCAGCGGAATTTTCTGTATTGTAGTCGTTAGCGTTCCGGTTAGCTGCCCTGGCCGCTGACGTAATATTCAGGCAGTGTGCTGTCTTCACTGTGTTGTCGCTGTCCAACATGTGGGTGTAGTTTTGACAGCTTATGCATATTTGGTTGTGGCCGGCTATGCCTTTCACGTTTCGGCTTTGGAGTTCCTTGTGTATTGGTCGGGTAGAAAGCAAGTCGTCTTGTCGGTGGGTCCGTTGACTGTCTTTTGGTCGGGTTGCCGGAGGATAGGATATAGTTGGGTCGAATACCTGTCTCCCCTAAGCGAACGTTAATATTTCAAGTGGAGACTGACCCCCAGAAACTTCTGAACGCCGCTGGCTATACTGCCTTTTCTTATTGGTGTTTTATTGTGTATTTTAATGGCTCAAAGCCGATGGTTTGAATTTGTATGCTTTTAATTGGGTTTTAAATAATTGGCCTTCAGCCGTTTAAAATTAAAGTTCCTTGCTTGTCCAGTCTTGCATAATTTGGGCCTTCAGCCTCATTTAAAATATATCTGGATAAAGCTTTGCGCCGTCTGCGTTTTCAAAATTTATTGTAGTTGTGTTTTTCAATCACGGGCCTTCAGCTGTCTTAAAATTTAAATTCCTTGCTTGTTAAATCTTAGAGTGTTTGGGCCTTCAGTCTCCTTTTTTAAAATTATTTAAGGATAAAGCTTTGGGCCCTCTGAAGTTGAAAATTTATTCTAGTTGTGTTTTCAAATCACGGGCCTTCAGCCGTTTTAAAAAATTAAAGAGGTTGTGCCCTTAAGCCATAACATTGTGTGACATATCCAGTCGATAGTCAAGCTCGGAAATTTGCGCTGTAATTTTTAGGCAACTACATACAGTTATATGTGTTCGAGTGTAACTGAAAGCCGCTCATTTTTGGCTCCTTGCCACAATTCAAAATACCTGTTCTGTCCTGCGGATTTAACCAAATAATTTTCCAAAATTGTACTTCGTAATACATTGAAGTTGGAAATACAGGTTGAAATCGTTTGGTATATTGCTCATACTTGCGGAATCTAAGAAAGCGTCCGATTGCAATTGATATTGCTCTTGTGGTTGCCGGCGATACATCGCTCGTTTGTGGGCTACACTTAAAGATATCGGCGGCGGTTTAACTACTGGATGCCTCAGATCAGGGATCTACAGTTGGGTGAGAGATCAATCAAAAACGATACACATTGCTATAAATTACCTCTTACCGAGTTTATACAAAGCGCACAGTATAACCCAATCGCCAAAGTTGGCAGCGATAGGGAACAACATACTAGCACTACGAATTACAGCCTGACCTGTACCGGTTCAGTACTGACGAGACGAGATATCAAGAAAAAATGAGCACATTGCACTGGGACCTAAGTTACGAACTGCAATGGCACAAAGACGGTAAATGTGACGGAAACTTTGTGAGAGAATACGTAGTTTGTAGTGTCCCGCTTTTCCTGAAACTATAAGATTTACAAGGTTCGCGCTTCTCGAACACAGACTATCCTAGACAAATCGTCTGGATGATTAATTTGCAAGACCGAATTACCACGAATGTAACAGCTGTGCCGAAGTACTCCATACTCATTTAACATATTTGACTGTGAAATGTGCGTTATGCGTTTGCGGAAAAGTGCAACCGATTTGACGCCTGTGTTCTTGGTGCTACGGATCTAGAGAACTAAGATGTTCGTTGATAACTTTTCTTGTACATGATACCGTTGTTCCGTGATATTACGACTCTGACAGGTTTTGCTGAATGGAGACGGAAACATTCGTGTTGATCGCGCCATTCGACTCGTCCCAAACTGAAGTAAGCAATGACGATGATTGTTGCAGAGACCTATGTATTGTTGAAAACTGCGTCACGAATCACAGCACGAATAAGAAAACTATCCAGCTGTAATGAAAGGGGCACAATCATTCATTCGAGAGAATTCTTTCGCTTTGTTAAAATAATGAAGAATTGTTTTGGAAATCATTCTGATGTAAAAATATGGGAATAATTTATCACTTTTTCCCAGGTCAATCGCTATTAGAAGTCGAACATCAGTTAATTTAATTTATAGAACGAATGGCACTAGATGTGAGCACGTGAACGGAATATCCGTCATAAGTGCGAGACGTGACAGTATAATATTCTCTTTCTGACCTTGCTCCTTTCAAAGTGTCCACGCACTGAAATTAGAATGGTTAACTAAAATAAGAAGTTAGGAACATAAGCTGCATGGCTGTGTGAGTGATGCAAACTGCACGTGATCTTAGTTTGGAATCACGAAGTGTTTTAGATTGAGCAATGCAGTCAGAACTGAAGAGTAGCGGGCGACCTCCAGGAGCAACAAGTCACGTCGTGTGGCGACGGAGCTCCCGTAAATGTCACATCATTTTGGCGGGGGGAGCAGAATGTGGAGACGGAAATTCTGGAAAGCTGATGTAACAATACGAAAAGGCGAAAGAGCTAAACGTTTGACGCAGACACCTCACTGCGACGTTCCAAGTGTGCGGCTAAGATAAGGCAAAACGGTCAATCAGAAAAATACATTAACTTGTACGGAGAATTATTTCAAGTTTGTTATCGAAGTGTCCCTGCTGGAGTAACCGATATAGAACTCTGTACTCAGAAAAAGGGAAAATATTAATAATTTTGACTGGCTGACATCAGTGTAGCCCAAGAAGGAATTGGAGGGGCAGACCATTGTTTGATAGAACACGTCGGGCGTTGGCCGAGGAAGGACGCATGTCAAATGGCAACTCCACCTCGTTTCCGTAATAAGATTTTTCTTTGCTTATTTTAAGTTGGCCATGTCTGATTAAGGGGTAGGACGTCAAACGGGCCGACTTGGAGCAGGAGAGGAACCACAGGACATTTTAATTTCCACTGTTTATACTTTTACAAATAAATTCATATAACTTTGTCATCATGACCAGGAAGGATTCAAGATTCACTATCAAAGCAGTGGGTGTTCAAAAACATAACAAAATATATTTTTCTGAAATGTGAAATTTCATCATTTTTTTCACTTACCATTGGTGGCATTTGTTATATAGGTACACTTTTCTTCATAAGTAAGAGACTTTTCGATGAATTTTGCGCATCATACAAACCATACTGACAAGTGTATGAAGCTTTAGAATTTTCCGAATCTATAAAAATCTGAGGTAAAACTTGAGATAATTAACAATAAAATTTGAGTTTTTTCTGAACATGAAGCTAAAAATGTGAAGGCTCATTCATTTTTTCACGTATTAAATAAATTCTATAGTTTCATACACTTGCAAGTATGGTTTGTATGTTGCGCAAAATTCATCGAAGAATCTCTTTGAGTTATGAAGAAAAGTGCACCTATAGCAACAAATACAGCCAACAATAAGCGAAAAAGTGATCAAAATACACATGTAAAAAAATTGTTATGTTTTTAACATCCACTGCTATGAATGTGAATTCTGAATCCTTCCTGGTCATGCTTCCAAAGTTTTATGAATTTATTTGTATAGAAATTAAAGAAATTAAAATGTCCAGTGGTGCTTCTCCTGCTCCAAGTCAGCCCGTTTGACGTCCTACCCCCCCCCCCCCCCCCCCGCCCCTCCGCCCCCCTTAACCACATTCATGTAGGTAGTGGTTTTAATTGATATCGATAAATTATATTTTCACGGTAACAATATTTTGCAGCAGACTCAGACAAAAGTAGTGTAATGCACTTTTTTATTTGCTGGCTTTCAGGGTGTGGCCACAGAGCCATCTCAGTAGTTGAATGTCGGTTATGACGATACGAATAAAAGAGCAACACAACGACCAGTTCCCGAGCGGAGAGACTCCGATCTGGCTGCGAATGGAACCTGGGCTAGGTGTCATGTACGCGGCTTAATGCACCGTCACTCAGACTGTTGTTCGCAAGTTGGACGATGTCGATTATTCAGTTGCATATACCTCAATGTTGTCGATATATCGTCCCTGATGACCTTCAGTCATGAATGTGGGTTTAGATTAGGTTGCCGCTTCGTTGAACATCGTATGACTTACTGACAGCAGATCGAAAACCATCCTGGTGTTCCGTTTTTTAGTCCCGCCAGATAGAGCGTATAAATTCAACGGCAGACAGCGGAAACTGTACGGCGGACAGTACCGCAGTAGTGCTTTATACGAGAGGGACTATCTCGTTGGAGGCGTAAATGACTTTGCAGTGGTGTATTAATCTCTCCCGCGTACGGTTGTGTTAAAACGTAATCAATGATTTATGCATTTTATTGGTTCTTGAGTTCCGTGACTGTGGACTATTCGATTTCAAGGTATACACCAACCAGCCACTTTCTCTGTATTTTAAAAAATATCAATATGCATCTGGGGCTTTCAGCCATCTTCACGTGTTCTCGGAAACGTACATAGAAGTATAATTCTGCAGGAATACATGGATGCTGTTCGTTTAAAAAACTTATGCAAGTCCACATCTGCCCCACATGTTACTGAAGATGAACATCAAGCGACATTTACAGCTCACAATTTAAAATACTACGCCTGGATAACAAAGGAAAAAGAATGAGTTACATGAAGAAATTGAAATGTATTCGCAGAAATGTGCATCCTAAATGACCAAACAGAGTTACCCATCATATTTTTTCAAAAGAATTTCCATAATTTATACATACAAACAGGCATACAGTCGTGAAAAAACATGATACAATGTGAGCCCATCCAATGGATATAGTAATTCTACAGCAAGTAAATCAGTTGTTCTGTCATTATTGTTTGTACATGTCACTGCTATAACATTTATTATCTTACGTACAATCTACTATATTTTTATAGTAATCAATATATTTTGACTAACCAGTCATTACTGATAGCCATACTAGCTCTCAGGAATCTGCAGGTCTTACGAGTGCCAGCAGCCGTCTTCTGTAGGGAGCGATTAACTATTTAAGACGAGTTTAATAATCACGAACTGCTCGTTTAAATGCAAGCAAGCTCTTGATGCAACACGATAAACTTAAGATCTTTAGGGGACACATAGTGGCGGACAAGCCGACTAGTGTGATGTCATAAGTTCGATGAGAGGCGTGAGTCGAGCATAGAGATGCAACCCGCGGGCCGCCGCCTCTGCTCGTCACTGAGTGGACCCATGACGTCACTGTACGGGCCGGCCACTGTCTTGCGCAAAAGAAACAGTAAACATAAGTGAGTATAGTAATATAGTAATACACTGCCTGAAACGAATCTGCACGGTACTTAATTCTATAGTGGGCGGCGATGAGAAAACATTAATTTTGTTTGCTGTTCCTTATATAGTGCAATTTACACCCATGCTAAAGGATCAAGTGACACTCGCACGTTTCTCGCCATCCACGCAAGTCTAATGAAAAAGTCTCTAGTGTGGACGACGAACGGCTTCCTAAAGCTGCTCGGGAGTTAACCGCTCATAAATCCAAGGCCATGTGTGTGGGAGACCTACAGTCATACGGAACTACTGGAGGTGAAGCTATTTAGGATCTTGTTCAGGCGATAGTCAACACTGAAGCGACTTATGGATGATGATATTTGGTTTGTGGGGCGCTCAACTGCGCGGTTGCCAGTGCCCCTACAAACTTGCAATGTATACACGATCCTGTCTCATCACTAAAAAAAAAAAAAAAAAGGTTCAAATGGCTCTGAGCCCTATGGGACTTAACTACTGAGGTCATCAGTCCCCTAGAACTTAGAACTACTTAAACCTAACTAACCTAAGGACATCACACACATCCAAGCCCGATGCAGGATTCGAACCTGCGACCATAGCGGTCACGCGGTTCCAGACTGTAGGGCCTAGAACCGCACGGCCACTCCGGCCGGCAATCTCACCACCGCGACAACTGAAAATGACATGGTGAGGACAACACAAATACCCAGTTTCCGGGCGGAGAAAATCACCAACCCGGCCGGGAATCGAACCCAGGGCGCCGTGATCCAGAGGCAGCAACGCTAACCAGTTTCTCTTTCCCTCCAAATCACTTATTTAATGCAATCAGTTAAAATAAAACAAAAGAAGTCATTTCCACTAAAATAAAATAGTTAAATCAGAAAAACGTATATGAAGGAATATGGCGTTAATTTTAACGTGTCCGTACCTTCTTTTCGTGCGGTAGCGTTCTCGCCTCCCGTGCCCGGGTTCCCGGGTTCAGGGATTTTCTCTGCCTCGTGATGACTGGGTGTTGTGTGGTGTCCTTAGGTTAGTTAGGTTTAAGTAGTTCTAAGTTCTAGGGGACTGATGACCATAGATGTTAAGTCCCATAGTGCTCAGAGCCATTTGAACCATTTTGAACCTCCTTTTCTGCGTCACTTGTACATAGTGTAACATTTAAATCCAAACAAGAGTGTCCACATAAAAAGGGGGGTTTCATCTCATCCATCTCCTTGACGATGAAAAACAAGATACAGCATATTAGAATAAAGCTCACGATAAGGTGGCATCCTGAGCCTCGTTCACTGGGCTGTGGCCATATATTGGGAAAAGGCATTAGTATCTGCGTCATATCCACTCACCATCACGTAGTGGACATAATGTCCAACAAGCCACATGATGGCACTGTTCTTCGACCGGGGGAAGAAGGTTGAATCGGGAAGCACGAGAATCTCCCTGAGATAGCCGCCTGCGACGTCATGAGGAGAAAAGCCAGTTGTCGGCGAAGCCATCTCCAATGCCCATGACCGCAGGAGATCAATCGATGATTAATGTATCAGTTTCATAGCAACGATTGCAGCGATCCGTCACATTGAGGCCAATAAGAAAAAGTCGCGCGTTGGTAGGTGCAATATCATGAACAACTTGGTACTACGAGGACGCCACTTCCATCGGGAAAATCGGGAGGCTAACGTTAGAACAAACACTCGTCTAATTCGTTTCTGGTGACAGGGCTTACACAGAGGGAATACTATGAGGAATTGGCCAGCGGCTTAACAGCATTTTTCGGGAGAGATTCGCTTGGGAAAGGATATTAACACCTAAATAACTGACTTCAAGAAAAAATTCCTTAACTTGCCATAGTTTATAACTAATCCTATCAATATCTAGTGGAGGTTTTAAACTCACCGGTTGGATACAGTAATGAAGGCGAGCTGCAAGTGACTGGGGGGCGCGTAGACACGTTACAGCGGTGCGACGGATGA
Source organism: Schistocerca gregaria (assembly GCF_023897955.1). NCBI lineage: Eukaryota > Metazoa > Arthropoda > Insecta > Orthoptera > Acrididae > Schistocerca > Schistocerca gregaria. Next base: position 527,496,584 of record NC_064922.1, on the reverse strand, counting down.
ATAGGGCAGAAGCCTTAAGCCGAGTGCCAGGGGTTCCCAAACCCCCTGCAGACGGGGCCGCGCCATGACCCCATAACGCAAAATATATAATTGCGCCAGATAAACCTGCCAGTTAAATTTTGCAACTTGTGGTACATCATCGTAGGAAGTGGAAATTGTCCCAGGAAGGGGAAACTTTATTGACACATTCCTGGGGTCAGATACATCACATAATCACACTGACAGAACCACAGGCACATAGACACAGGCAACAGAGCATGCACAAAGTCGGCACTAGTACAGTGTATATCCACCTTTCGCAGCAATGCAGGCTGCTATTCTCCCATGGAGACGATCGTAGAGATGCTGGATGTAGTCCTGTGGAACGGCTTGAAATGCCATTTCCACCTGGCGCCTCAGTTGGACCAGCGTTCGTGCTGGACGTGCAGACCGCGTGAGACGACGCTTCATCCAGTTCCAAACATTCTCAATGGGGGACAGATCCAGAGACCTTGCTGGCCAGGGTAGTTGACTTACACCTTCTGGAGCACGTTGGGTGGCACGGGATACATGCGGACGTGCATTGTCCTGTTGGAACAGCAAGTTCCCTTGCCGGTCTAGGAATGGTAGAACGATGGCTTCGATGACGGTTTGGATGTACCGTGCACTATTCAGTGTCCCCTCGACGATCACCAGAGGTGTACAGCCAGTGTAGGAGATCGCTCCCCACACCATGATGCCGGGTGTTGGCCCTGTGTGCCTCGGTCGTATGCAGTCCTGATTGTGGCGCTCACCTGCACGGCGCCAAACATGCATACGACCATCATTGGCACCAAGGCAGAAGCGACTCTCATCGCTGAAGACGACACGTCTCCATTCGTCCCTCCATTCACGCCTGTCGCGACACCACTGGAGGCGGGCTGCACGATGTTGGGGCGTGAGCGGAAGACGGCCTAACGGTGTGCGGGACCGTAGCCCAGCTTCATGGAGACGGTTGCGAATGGTCCTCGCCGATTCCCCAGGAGAAACAGTGTCCTTAATTTGCTGGGAAGTGGCGGTGCGGTCCCCTATGGCACTGCGTAGGATCCTACGGTCTTGGCGTGCATCCGTGCGTCGCTGCCGTCCGGTCCCAGGTCGACGGGCACGTGCACCTTCCGCCGACCACTGGCGACAACATCGATGTACTGTGGAGACCTCACGCCCCACGTGTTGAGCAATTCGGCGGTACGTCCACCCAGCCTCCCGCATGCCCACTATACGCCCTTGCTCAAAGTCCGTCAACTGCACATACGGCTCACGTCCACGCTGTCGCGGCATGCTACCAGTGTTAAAGACTGCGATGGAGCTCCGTATGCCGCGGCAAACTGGCTGACACTGACGGCTGCGGTGCACAAATGCTGCGCAGCTAGCGCCATTCGACGGCCAACACCGCGGTTCCTGGTGTGTCCGCTGTGCCGTGCGTGTGATCATTGCTTGTACAGCCCTCTCGCAGTGTCCGGAGCAAGTATGGTGGGTCTGACACACCGGTGTCAATGTGTTCTTTTTTTCCATTTCCAGGAGTGTATATAATGGACTCCCTTGAAGGACGCCCTGACCCAACGAAATGGGGGAAGTAAGACAGCAATTTACGTCAATTGAATGGACGCCCGAATAGCAGTAATTAGAGAGTTATACAGCCGTCGTGCAACATCGTTAAAACCAATAGTCGTCAATACTCGCGTAAGATAGCCATGATTAACGCAGTCGAACGCTTGGTGAAAATCAATGAAAAGCAAAGCGCTTGGCACGGGAATGGTGCAAGCAATCAAAATTAAATCACGACATTCAGCAACGGGATTCAGGTGAGTACGACCCGGAAGACAACTTTGATGGCTCGCGATGATGGTAGCCAACAACACCGAGAGTCGGCTATTTACCGGTCGCACCACTATTTCATAATCATAGTTGAAGAGGGTTATCGGGCGGACCTGATCCACATGCAGACGTCCCAGCTCTTTGGGGATCAGGACAATTTTAGCAACCTTAAAGCTGGGTGGGAGATGGCCTCCGTGGAACACTTCATTCACCATCGAAGTTATCGTACGTCCTATCAGGGGCCAAAATTGAATATAAAATTCTTTGGGAAGGCCATCGAAGCCAGGCGATTAGTGGGAGGGAGAACGAGCCACAATATTAAGTATATCATCACGTTGGAATACAGAAAAAAACTCTTCCTGGAGAGCTGGTGTAATAACACTATCGAGGAGGGAGGTAAAATCAACAGACGGTGGACCGACTGAATCCCCTTCAGTATAAAGTTCAGAAAAGTACTGGTAAAGTTCATGCATGATATCAGATTGGGAGGAGCACTCATGTCCATCTAGAGAACTAATGGTAGTAAGTCACGTCCTTCGAGAGCGCTTGTGAAGCCGAAGAAGATAAGTCGGTTAACTCATCCTGTACGATTGAACTTGGCTGGGAACGCAATCAGACATAATCCATTTGGCTAAGTTTGAGTTGTAGAAATCTGCCTTCACACTTTGGACATCTCTCAACGGGGCATCACGTGCATTATAGTAAAGATCGCGAAGGACAGCATAATAAAATTCCCTAGTTCGCCTTATTTCAGCTCCAATAAGCTTGGGTGTATTTCGAATCCGGGGTTTACCAAAGGTAACCCATCAGTCTACAAGAGAGGGATAACGCGCCTGGGACTGGGTTGTCCGCCGCCATACGTCTTCGATGATGTCTTCTAGAGAGGGGTCCGTGAGACGTAGAGTGTTTAGCTCCCATAAAGGGCGTGAAAGATGGACCTGCTGAACGTGGTTAAAAGTCATTGAAACAGCACAGTGATCAGTGAAACTGGCAGGAATTACATCAATCGATAGAAGCTGACTACATATGAGGGCAGATACATAAAAGCGGTCTAATCGGCTACTTGACGTAGCTGTAAAAAATGTAAACCGCAGGATATCTGGAATCCCAAGAATCTTGAAGATTCAAAGACGTCACCACATCCTTAAGTTCACGACAATATGTATAATTGGGATCTGATCGACACGACGTAAGACGCAGTTAAAATTACCCGCCAACAAAACCTTGCGCGAGTTCCGTCGGAGTAAATAAACAACTTCTTCCTTATAAAACCGCGCGCGATCGGATGAACGACCGGACCCAGACGGAGCGTAAAGAAAAATTAAGGTGAGGTCATAAAAACTACAGCCTATACCGTGTCCATGATCTAGCGTTTCGAACGCCGTCAGCGGGATTCCATCTCGATAAAGGAAAGCCATACCAGTAGAATTTTCAGGCGCGACATTGAGAAACATAGAGTATCCAAGAAGACAAAACACATCAAATAATACCTCTTGTAAACACACGATATTAGCTTGGTAATCATAAATAGAGTGGCGTAACGCAGCAAGCTGTAATTGGGAACTATAATTGGGAACGTATCCTATTAATATGCAGTGTTAGAAATGTATATGTCTGCATCCGTTAGGACATGTAAGGTCAATGAAACAACACTAAGTAAAGTGCCCTTATCACGTCCCTCTCTCCTCAACGTCCGGGGGCGGTGGAAGGAAGGTATAATTCTAATCCTCCCCGCCGGAAGATGAGGAATCACCATTTTTCTTTTTACGAAGCGCCGCTGCACGTGCAGGTTGAAAACGCTGTTTCACACCGCTCCGTGAAAAAATACGCTCTTGATGTGGAAGGTTTGGGGTGACGTCAAGCTCCGATTTGATAGAGGAGCCACTGCACTCATCGGAAATCGGGGGGCACAGCTCGGTACGACTAACAGCAACATCAGGTACAGAAGAGACAGGTAATGCGGTGCCGGTGTCGGATGGCATCACCTGATATCAGGAACAGAACCCGTAGAATCCTGTTGCTCCACCGTCTCAGCGTGGAGGAGGGGTGGTACTTCACTGGAACACTGTAAAGACTATCCAGCTGGCAACGTCTCTGCGGAAACATCTGAACACACGGGAACCGTCGCGTCTACGGGTAAAGTGGAGGACGCCGATTCAACACACATTTCAACATCAACAGAAGCAGCTACATCACCTCTGGTAATAGTGGAATCACAATTAACATCAGTAGACAACTCATTACCGCCAGAAGGTGCACCCTCTGTCAAAGCCGTATCAGAAGAGCGAGACTGGAGGGGGGCTTCCTCGAAATCTGTACCGTCCTCAGTCCGCCGAAGTTTGACGTGCGCTGCAGGAGCCGTCGTCCCCTCGTGGACTGAGGCCGCACTGGGACGCGTCGGTAACGGTGGAAATTCGCGTGGAGTGGGGGGTAATGTTGCCCCTGCATCGCTTAAAGCTGGAGCTTGACTGACAACAGACTGCGATGACACTATGTCTGCCAATGTTAAAGGAAGAATTTTTGATAAGACGACGTGAGAACAGTAGTACGGCGCGGACAAACGGATCTGAGATGACCGCTTTCGTTACAGAGAAACACGTTGCTTCTTGCCCTGCATACGTGACATGGATCCGGTAACCACAAATAGTTAAGTGGGAAGGAATGTTCTTTTTAACGCACATTTTCACAGTCTGGATACCATTGTAACACTGGAAGCGATGTTGCGCTGCCCAGCGTTCCCATCCGATATGCCTTATTACTCCAAACGGAACGCTGTTTTAAGAAATGAATTTTCCACTTAAAGAGGAGGTAATAAATTACAAACGGAGTATACTTGAGTGCCGCATTTTCAAGGAGGACTTGACTAACAGAACCATCTCGATGTGTAAACAACACTTTACAACGAAACCGAGAGAGAAGCCATTCTACTTGAAAGTGACCATGAAACTTCACAAAGAATGCATACAAATCATAATCAAAGTAAGCAGTATCTACCTGATCAGGTGTAACACGGATAACATCAGATAAACACGACGCGTACTATAAAATGGCTCTGAGCACTATGGGGCTTAACATCTGAGGTCATTAATCCCCTAGGACGTAGAACTACTTACACATAACTAACGTAAGGACACCACACACATCCATGCCCGAGGCAGGATTCGAACCTGCGACCGTAGCAGTCGCGCGGTGCCAGACTGTAGCGCCTAGAACCGCTCGGTCACCTCGGCAGGCAGGCGTACTCTTCACAAAACTGAAACGAACAGTAGCTCGACGTGGAACAGACTTAGGAGACTCGACAGGCACCATGGCGCGGGCAGAAAATACCGCCGCCAGGAGGAAACGACAACTAACTCCGCTACGCAACTACGATGTGACTCCGGCCGATACACCAATAAGACTGAGTAGCTTCCATACAAGCGGCACTGCGGCACAGGCGGAAGTTAACTACGACGTACTCGCTCGACGCGCAAGGCGACACTTGATACGTTTGAGCGCGAACACGAGACTATAAGCTTAAAATGCACGACGATTACCATTAGAACACGGGCTCACACTCTAATGAACAAGTCTCTAGTGTGAACGCGAAACGCCTTCCTTAACCTGCTCAGGAGTTAACCGCCGATAAATACACGGCCATGTGCGTGCGAGACCTAAGGTCATACGGAACTACTGGAGGTGAAGGTTTTTAAGATCATGTTCAGGCGTTAGTCAACACTGGAGCGACTTACGGATGATGATATTTGGTTTGTGAGGCGCTTAACTGCGCGGTTGCTGGGGCCCGTACAAACTTCCAATCTTTACACAATCCAGTCTCACCAGTGCAACGACTGAAAATGAAATGGTGGGGACAACACAAATACCCAGTCACCGGGCGGAGAAAGTCGCCAACCCGGCCAGGAATCGAACCCAGGATCCCGTGATACAGAGGCAGCAACGCTAACCACTAGACCTCGATCTGCGGACTGGCGACTTGTGGAAAAGTATCCGCAAAAGCTTTATACTTCATACAACAATCGCACCGCGGTACATGGCAAAGATTGTCTAACGACTAAGAGAGAGAGAATTATGACTGAGGTAATTGCTCATATAACAAAAGGTAAATGCTCACTAACTTCAGACATATGGATATGCAATGCAAGAAGAAACCATTATCTGACATGTACTGTATTCATTTATGTTTCCTTAAAAAAAAAAAAAAAAAAGAAAGAAGAAGAAGAAGAAGAAGAACGGTTCAAATGGCTCTGAGCACTGTGGGACTTAACATCTGGGGTCATCAATCCCCTAGAACATAGAACTACTACTTAAACCTAACTAACTTAAGGACAGCACACACATCCATGCCCGAGGCAGGATTCGAGCCTGCGACCGTATAAGTCGCGCGGTTCCGGGCTGAAGCGCCTAGAACCGCTCGACCAACGCGGCCTGCTACCAACTTCCAAATGAATCAAAAAGGGTGATAACATTCGCAGAGAACAGACGATTTTTGTCTCTTAGTATGTACGACTTATCTTTGAAAAGCATGCATTTTACAACTAATCCAGGTGTCAACATTGTCACCGCACTGTGCTATTTTTCAAGATTGAATTGTTCCTAGGCGGCCGGTATGGCCGTGCGGTTCTAGGCGCTTCAGTCTGTAACCGCGTGACCGCTACGGTCGCAGGTTCGAATCCTGCCTCGGGCATGGATGCGTGTGATGTCCTTAGGTTAGTTAGGTTTTAGTAGCTCTAAGTTCTAGGGGACTGATGACCACAGATGTTAAGTCCCATAGTGCTCAGAACCATTTTTTTTAAATTGTTCCTACCATCTGCTAGATATAGTGCTCCGAAATGCTTTTAATGCGCCAATTGTAGCTACGTTCATGCTCTTTTGACTGCGGCAAAAGAACACGTCGCTTACATAAGGAAAAATTGCCTTCTTAATGCTCTTGATACATCAGTGCAACATTCCACTGATATTAACAGAATTTTCCGTCAGTTCTTGGTAGAACAACATTCAAATAAATGAAAAGCACCAGTTTGCTTTTGTTCTACAATATTGCAAACTGGTGCTTTTCATTTATTACTCCAGTGATACTTGCTGGAATACGCTGTTAACAAGGTTAGTATCGGTAGAAAGCCAATATTCGGCTTTGTACGAAAAGCTCTGTGCGAAAAGCTCTGAAAAGGGAGGGTGAACGGACTAATTCCTCTTCTGACAGTACGTATGCTATTCCATTACCGTAATTCTAATACGTTATCGTTTATTTTATAGCTTTTAAAATATAAGTGTTTTTGCAGCCCTTCGAAGAGGTGTCCTAAAAATTGGGACTACAGAAATTGCCTGAGTTGCATTTTCTGTTGCCATGGAAGGTGACACTGTTACAGCATTTGAGTCACGCGCCCCAGGATAGAGAACCTTCTCAAATAGGACTTTAACGTAAACGCCTCAAATGGTACTTAAAGGAAAAGTTAATTGCCCAGAGCTGCCATGAGATAGCAATTTTCCTCTGGCCACTATTTCGTAATATAAAAATGTGATGCATATAAGAGCCGTGAAATCGTGACAGTGTTAAGGCGTACTTGTATAATAAATTTATTGCTGTATTAACAACTTCCCAGTTGCCACATCCTAAGGGAACTGACATCTCTCACAATCATTCGAAACAAAGTTCGGCCACTAAATCGACCGTAGGCCTTATACGTTCTGAGTCAATGTTCTCTCGTCAAAACAACAGCCAAATAGATGAGAATACTTTATCAGGGCGTGCGATCTAGTTTGTGAGAGGCCTTCGTGCACCCTAAACTTGAGTGAAATAGTTCGAAAATCTTCAAAAACAAAACGTCTGGCTTTATTTTCATCAAATTTTCATATTGAGAGTGGGGCTTACATTGCAACCGATGCAAAATTATGTATTAAAGAGCTTTTGTATTTTTCCAGGCCGGCCGCTGTGGTCGAGCGGCTCTAGGCGCTTCAGTCCGGAACCGCGCGACTACTATGGTCGCAGGTTCGAATCCTGCCTCGGGCATGAATGTGTGTGATGTCCTTAGGTTAGTTAGGTTTAAGTAGTTCTAAGTTCTAGGGGACTGATGACCTCAGATGTTAAGTCCCATAGTGCTCAGAGCCATTCGAACCATTATTTTTCCAGTCTGGTAAAAAACATTATATTCAAAGCGGCATGTGCAAGCCACAAAGAGGCAGTTCTTTCATCAAATTCTACAAAGACTCCAGAACCAGACAGTAAATAAATCTGCACTCTGGGCAGATGTCTGTGATGGTCTTACTCCAGTGTATGATTTGAAGAAATATTTAAATAAAAACTGCAAAATAAAAAAAAAATTATGGCTTCTTACTGCCAAAGAAGCGGATAAAATTTTCCGACTCTTCAGAAGAATAAATAAAAATTTTGTGTATACAAGCAGCTAGTTCTGCTACTGAAAGAAATGTTAGTTCTGTCGGTTTTATTCTCAACGCAAGACAATCACTATTATGTCCAGACAATATCGATGCCCTTCTTTTTGTTCGTAGTAACTCTATCCTGAAAAAATGAGCGAAAAAGTATGCTGAAAGTCTTTTCAGACATTAACTTCTGTTTTCTATTGTTTGCAGTGGAAGAAAAGTATTCATTTATTGCACATTCTGTTAAGTACGTTTGATTTACGTCCACCGTTTTTGAAATAAAAAAAAAAAAAAACTCAATTTATTTCCACATACGCAGAAGAGCCACAAATTATCATCTTTTTAACTTGTATTTGGAAAAATATATCGTTCTGTTCATAAATGTCTTGATTATACACACATCAAAAAAAGTTTTTGATCATCCTGGTTCCCAGAATTCCTAAAGATAGACGTTGACTGTGGATAATGTATCACAGGCACAGTTTCTTTGACTAGAGATGTCACTAAACCCGCCCAAAGATGTAAACAACCATGCATGAGCACCGCCTTTTAGGCGGAGGGGGACCCACAGCCGATCAGTTCCAGTCATTCTACCAGGAAGGAGGTACACGGCTCGTGTTGTCTGTAGTTCAACCATGCGTAGACGGTCGATACCACAGTTCGATCGCGTCCGCATTGTTGCTCTGTGCCAGGAAGGGCTCTCAAAAGGAAAGTGTCAAGGCGTCTCTGAGTGACCCAAAGCGATGTTGTTCGAACAAAGAGGAGAGACAGGAACTGTCGACGACATGCCTCGCTCAGGAATCCCAAGGGCTACTACTGCAGTAGATGGCCGCTACCTACGGATTACGGTTCGGTGGAACCCTAAGAGCAACGCTGTCATCATGAATAATGCTTTTCGTGTAGCCACAGGACGTCGTGTTACTGCTCAAACTGTGTGCAATAGGCTTCATGATGCGCAACTTCACTCCCAACGTCCATGGCGAAGTCAATATTTGCAACCACGACACCATGCAGCGCGGTACAGATGGGCTCAAGAACATACCGAATGGACTGCTCTGGATTGACATCACGTTCTCTTCACCGATGAGTGTTGTATATGCCTTCAACCAGACAATCGTCGGAGACGTGTTTGGAGGCAACCCGGTCAGGCTGAATGCCTTAGACACACTGTCCAGCGAGTGCAGCAAGGTGGAGGTTCCGTGCTGTTTTGGGGTGGCATCATGTTGGGTCGACATAAGCCGCTGGTGGTCAAGGAAGGCGCCGTAACGGCTCTACAATACGTGAATGCCATCCACCGAATAAGCCGCTGGTGGTCAAGGAAGGCGCCGTAACGGCTCTACAATACGTGAATGCCATCCACCGAATGTTATTGCAACCATGAAAATGAAATGATCGTGTGATATTTATTGCCGGGATATCCCCTTCGGTATTCGTCCGCCATATTGCAAGTCTTTTTAGTTGACGCGTGTCAATGATGATGAAAGACACACAACAGCCAGTCCCCTGCTGGCAATCGAACCCGGGCCCCCTTGCGTAGTAGGTAGTAACGCTACCACTACACCACACAGGCAGACAGAGCGGCAGCATACTGGAGAGATATTCGTCTTCATGGACGACAGTTCGTTCCCCCATCGTGCACATCTTGTGAATGACTTCCTTCAGGACAACGACATCGCTCGACTAAAGCGGCCAGACATGAACCCTATCGAGTATGCCTGTGATAGATTGAAAAGGGTTTTTTATGGACGACGTGACCCACCAACCTCTCTGACGGATCTACGCTTAATCGCCGTTGAGGAGTGGGACAATCTGTACCAACAGTGCCTTGATGAACTCGTGGATAGTATGCCACGACGAATACAGGCATGCATCAATGCAAGAGGAAGTGCTACTGAGTATTAGAGGTACCGCAGTCTGGACCACCACGTCTGAAGGTCTCGCTTTAAGGTGGTACAGCACGCAATGTGTGGTTTTCACGAGCAATAAAAAGGGCGTAAATGATGTTTATGTTGATCTTTATTCCAGTTTTCTGTACAGATTCCGGAACTCTCAGAACCGAGACTTTTTCTGATGTGTGTATATATTACGAAAGCAATACGTAAAGTCGTCGTCAAACACTCACTGAGGTCGCTTAAATATATCTAACATTTCTGAGCAACACACCTGTGAATAAGAAAATGTTGCACAGATGTCAGGCGACGGCGCAGTGAGAAGCGCTTGCCGCGTAGTGTGGCGACTCGTGTGTGCCTCCTCAGTAGAGCAGTGGGACTGCCTAGCGTTGCCCGCGCTGTGAAGCAGTCCGCCCAGTGCGGTGCACTGCAGAGGGATGTCGCAACACAGAGTAGGGACGGGAAAAACTGACCGATTCAAACTGATACCGATATTTTAGTGCTGAATAACCTGTGTTTCTCGGTATTTTAGGGTCTCGGTTATAATACGGTTTTCTTTTTTCCTTTTTACTAATAACCAGATGCGGTCTAACACACGACTTCCCGGATTGGGAAGGAGCGCCTGCTCCCCGGCACGAATTCGCCTGGCGGACTTGTGTCGAGCGAGGTTCGGTGAGCCGGCCAGTCTGTGGATGGCTTTTAGACGGTTTTCCATCTGCCTCGGCATGTCCCGTGAGAGTTCGGGGAATATGTGTTCATCTGCACAGAAGAAGATGGTCATGGCCGGTATTGCCAGAACTATATACTTATATGGATATATGGATATATCTGCACAGAAGAAGATGGTCATGGCCGGTATTGCCAAAACTATATACTTATATGGATATGGTGTCTGTTCTTTCGGACATGTCCGAACGGGACTTGGTAAGACTTTCTTCCACGAGTAATGAGTATGTTGGGGTGGGACACAACGAATGTGGTGTGTGGACATACAAGGTGAGAATGTGGGTCTCGTGGGAGGCGTGCGCGAGATAGTCCATGCAGTCGCACTGTCCTGCGTCCCCTCGGTGGCTCAGATGGACAGATCGTCTGCCATGTAAGCAGGAGGTCCCGGGTTCGAGTCTCGGTCGGAGCACACATTTTCACCTGTCCCCGTCGATATATATCAACGCCCGTGAGCAGCTGAAGGTATTAATATAATTCTAATTCCGTTCTAGACAGCTGCAGGTCATCAATTGTGTCTGTTCTTTCGGACATATCCGAAAGAACAGACACCATATCTATATCAGTTTTAGCTACACCATGTCGGCGATTGCTGCGCGAACAAGTTCTACACGTATGCGTACACCACCATTACTCTACCACGCAAACATAGGGGTTACATTCGGATGGTACCCCTAGAGGGGTACCCCGGGGGCCGAACTGCACAATAACCCTTAAAGAGTGGTTCGGTGTGGGGAGGCGGAGGGGTGAAGTGGACTGCGGTAGTCGTGGTGGGAGTGTGGACCACTGCGGCTGCGGCGGGGACGGAGCCTCTCCGCCGTTTCTAGGCCCTCAGTTAATATACAATACAATACAATAACCAGGTAATAAATCGCACATAAATTTGCCATAACAGAAGTGCTGATTTTTTTTGTTTTTAAATATAACTTTTTAAAGAACGAGAAATCTTTATCCGCAAAATTTCCATTCCTTTGAAATATTGGGTCATTACAGAAAGTGGGGAAAGCGAACAGCGCTATTTTAATTACAACGCCGACAGTTATAAACGAGTAACATACACATGACACAAGAATCGGTACAGCACTGAGAAGAGAATACCGTACTTGCTGCCATGTGGCGTGACCTATTTGGCGGAACGCATTTGCGTGGAGTGTGCAAGATTTTCCCCCACCTGTTCTATAGTTTAGTTTTTCGCTCGTCGTAATGCAGAATGGCAGTTCCCTAGTTTGGTGGTATTTTACAAAATGCGGCAGCAATGAAGTACAGCGATCCATTTGTCTTAAACGATTAAAAACGGGAGGAGCTACAACAATATTCCGACATAATATAACGAGAAAACAGCAACAACGTGCTTTGCAAAAGAAGGTAAATTTGATTGTTACACCTATAATTTCTTTGACACTCTATAAACCTCGGATAATAACTGCTCTCTTAACTTTGTGTTTCCTTCAGAGTGAAAAATTGATATCATCCGAAAATGACGATGCAGGGAAGTCATCTCCGCGCCTGTCTTCTTCCCCTTTTCCATCTGTGCTAGAGAGAATGAGACCAATTTCTGTCGTAGCATCAACAACCCATAGATAGAGATATCATACTCTTTCGCCGTCATTAATTTTTTTTTCAGTCTCGTTCTAAGTCTACATTTATTACTGGAAATAACAGAAATAAAAGCCGAAAGCTGGTTATTTAAGAAACCGATTATTTTGAGCGGTTTTAGCGGTCAGGTTAAGATGGATACGAAAAAAAAGATGTAACCATGCGGAGCGGTGGGTCAGTCTGCCCTACTCTGTCATATACATTCGTGTGCAATAGAGTATCAAGTCACAATTTAAATTTAGTTCTCAAGGCATTGCATCTTCGAGCGCCCGGGCCTCCACTTTTCTTGCGATTCTCTTTCACTGGGCTGTAGTCTACCACCTCGTTCCTCAACATTCAGAGCTACTCGCCCAACATGGAAGCGCTTGTGCTACCTAACCGCTGTGCTGTATGACGGTGCACTTTTGCCGTACACTTTCCCCAACTCTGCATCGACTGTTATCTTCAAATGCGGAAAACGAATTGTCCGTCCCTTTTGTTTGGCTCTTGTAGCTGTGTGCTACGATATTGTGAGGCGCGGATTTCAGTGTACACCTGCATATGAATAAAACATTAATAAATAAACTTTGCATTTTCGAGGTGACAATTAAAGACTTATGTTTTGATGAATGCATTTAAGGAACAGTGCTGCTGTGGAAACGACACCTTTGCCATCTGGCGGTGACAGGCACAAGGTCGCCTGGTTAGCTCACCACGCCGGAGGCAACAATACAGGTACTTTACGAACTGCTCATTCTTCATGGTAACTGATGCAGGATTGCACTTCCATTGTTTGCGATGAGGTTCCGATATCCCGCAAAATATTGATTGGAGTATTCCACACAACAAAAAAGTGCATAAGTGCAGATATTTCTAGTGGTGACTCAGTACGGTGTAGTAAACAACATTACATCAGTAGTTACTTCATTTTCAGACTGATAATTACGGCTACGTAGTATGGTTTTAGATTGGTTAGTGCCTCCAAGTATACGTGGCAAGAGCAAGCCATTAAATGAAACTTCCTGGCAGATTAAAACTGTGTGCCCGACCGAGACTCGAACTCGGGACCTTTGCCTTTCGCGGGCAAGTGCTCTACCAAGTGAGCTACCGAAGCACGACTCACGTCCGGTACTCACAGCTTTACTTCTGCCAGTATCTCGTCTCCTGCCTTCCAAACTTTACAGAAGCTCTTCTGCGAACCTGCAGAACAGTTTTAATCTGCCAGGAAGTTTCATATCAGCGCACACTCCCCTGCAGAATGTACAATGAGTAGAAGAAATGTACTATTATAAAAATTATAAATTAATTAATATAAATATATATAATATAAATAAATTATAATAGTACATTTCTTCTACTCACTTTACTGGGGCCTGAAGATGGCACCAATCTAATGTCGAAACTGGTAGCACATAGAAGTTCATAAAATAAAATAAATTTCTACAATGCATACGGCTGTTGGTAAATTATTGCATCAAGTTGATGCCAGCCGTCGTCCCACGATCCATAATGGATCAACGAAGAGTAACTGAATTCGAACGGAAGACTCGGTGCGCGAGTCCTGCTCGCACTTTTCCAGGTTTGTTTTTGTGACAGCCACGGTGTTGCGCTAACACACTGTGGTCGTAGGGAGAAACCCCTCGCACAAGCGTAGTGCCAAAATCTCTTGACAAAGTTACGAGAAGCTGTCAAGACGCAGCTACGGTCGCAGGTTCGAATCCTGCCTCGGGCATGCATATGTGTGATGTCCTTAGGTTAGTTAGGTTTAAGTAGTTCTAAGTTCTAGGGGACTCATGACCTCAGAAGTTTAGTCCCATAGCGCTCAGAGCCATTTTTTTAAAGCTAGTGCTTTGATCCTCAACAACGTCCAACTCGTTCTGCATAGGACAGTCACACATGCTGCTTCTTTGCGATATGAAAGTTTGGCCTCCCCCGTATTCTCCTCACTATCTTATTTTTCTTACCTTGTACGAAGTAGACACCGTGTAACACTCGTTTCCGTAATGACAACGAGATGTTTTTCGAAGTGGAACGGTTTCTGAATTTCTAACATATATTCTTTAAATCAAGATCCATCGTTGAAAAAAAAAGTCACATTCAAGGGGTGAATTTGCAGGAAAAGGAGTCCATGGTCACGTCCCAAGTCCGCGTGGATTTTTTTTCCCAAGGCGTTAATTAAAACATGACGCCTCTTACTTCTCTCCTTTTCCAAGCAACCTAAATTCTGCCTACTGAAACGAGAAACCACCTGCATGTAACGCAGCTGGCGCCCTTCCTGTTGACTGGTAAGCTTTCGGAAAATCTGACTCTGCACGTTCGAAAAGACTCTGTGATGTGAATTTTCCAAGCTCTGACATCAGAAATGCATCATGCAGCACGTCGACGTTCGATATCATGGGCAGTGGGAGGACGTCTTAACAAACTTTGGCAGGAAGTGTGAAACGTACTAGTCGTTTCTTTACACGCGCTCTTCAGTAAAAGGACTGTTTTAAGCGCATGGCAGATTTTTTAAAGTCTGTTGACTTCGTAGATGTCTAGGAGACTCCACACACATGTGGCATTACCCTGTAACTTGACCAAACTGCGGGCTAGATTATGGTTGGAAAAATGAATAAGCCGGCCGTGGTGGTCTCGCGGTTCTAGCCGCGCAGTCCGGAACCGTGCGACTGCTACGGTCGCAGGTTCGAATCCTGCCTCGGGCATGGATGTGTGTGATGTCCTTAGGTTAGTTAGGTTTAAGTAGTTCTAAGTTCTAAGGGACTGTGACCTCAGATGTTAAGTCTCATAGTGCTCAGAAACATTTGAACCATTTTTGAACCAAAAATTAATAAACATCCGTAATACAATCTAGGTACTTTTCAGTAATTGAATCATATACTGAATCCTTGCTTAATACTGTGAGTTTAATTACAGATCGATCTGCGAGTTCGATGAAGAGTGCACTAACTCCGGCGCGCCACAATGCTGATCAAAGTTTTGAAGTTAGAATTATCAGTTTTTGGATAATTTGCCAAATCCGCAAACCTTTGGAGAAATTTCACATGTTTTTAAGTAAGACACAGTTGCTTAGAAGTAAAGTCCGCGAGCCGATGTATACATTTTACATGACACTTTTGTTCCGAGTTGAAGTCCACGGACCGTCTTAAAGGCCGCTCTGTTGAGCAGTTAAAAGCCCACGGACGTGAGTGTAGAAAACATGTCTAAGTTCTCAAACTCTTGGAGAAATTCTAATGTCCGTAGACTCGTCATCTGAAAAATTTGAACACTTTAATCTCTACTGACGCACCGCTCATTAGCTCATATCTCGAATCACCGACTGCGTGAAGCCAACTCACACAGTCCAACATGACCGCTGGCCTAATAAGACTTCGGGCTGTAGTAGAAAAAACTAAGAAAATGCACCTACAGCACATATTACTATTAAAAATACACGTCTGAACACTTTAGATGTCTCACATGTGCTCGCTGATTTATTTCAGATGTTTGAAATCGCTGTTTTACTTTTTTTTTTTTTAATTTGCTACCACACATTGCATAGTATTTAAAAATGGTCATGGCTGCGCGACCAACAGTTGCTAATAAATACTCTATTGCAACCGATTTCAATTTCAGATCACTCTCAGATATCTTAGCGTCACTTAAAACAGCTTACATGCTGATATTAAAGCTATGGAATTAAAAAATATAAAATCCATCAGTGCTGTCAAGTATTAAAATACATTACACTGTCAATCATAAAGTGTACTGTAATATCCACAGCACTATGTTCTAGCCCCAAGATGTTAAAATGAACTAAATGTACAAACTTCAACTAATAGCTATTATCGATACTACGTATAAAAAAGACTGTATCGTGTAAAAATGACAATTATTTCATTATTTCTGTAATAATTTAATTTCTGTGTGAATTAAAACTATTATCAGAGAACTACACTCATGGGCAACGACAATAATGGGATAATCATTTTTGAGATCAAACGAATTGTTACGCTGACAATAGGTAACTGGTTATATATTTTTTTATCTACTTGAAATATCATTTGTAAGTAGTTAAAGTCACGAATTACTATAAACCGGTTCCGACTCAGTACGAAACGCATTTAATCCTCATTCTACCTAGGGGGACGTGTTGTAAGTAAAGAATAGTGTAGCTGGGAATACATGATGTTTTTTGGTCGATACTTGAGTCTAGTGACTGATTTTAAAATCACATGAAGAAATGCGCGCTAGACACGACGATAGGCAGTTTCCGACATTTTCTACAGTTTTGTTGTTGTTAGAAATGAGGTTGTATTTTACACCGCATTTCTGAATGTTTCTCGTTCTACAGATTTAAGTGCTGTACCATATATTCAAACTACTTGATATATACTGTTAATTCTTCAGGTACACAATATTATGGTCAATAAAATACTATATATTTTTAGAATTACTTACATAACGGAGGTGCAAAATCTGCACCTTGAAACATAACAAGGTGTTTTACCATGTGAGTTGTGATACTTGTAAGGAAACTGAGTCTCTTTAATGTCTTAACAATTTTACATGCCTTTAAACTGGAAATTCATATCAGTTGCCAATACTTTGAAAATGAATCTAACTTGTAACTTCTTTATGATAATACGTCTGCTTAAACTGGTTTCACCTACTGATTCTTGACGTGAAGTAGAGTAACAGATAGATTATTGAATATTGACAATATTTTCTCGATTTTTGTTCCTAGCTACATGATTTGACATCGTGAAAAACTTTAATTTTTCTGTGTAATTTTGATTATTTCATAAAAAAATCAGGTAAAATATTAAGCTTCTATTACATGGCTGGCTAGAGGCTAAAGTCTAAGAAAGTGTGCCAAAATATAGCGTTCCCTCTACCACTCCACAGCTGTGACACAGGATGGATTTTATGCTAGATAACGCCACAATTTTTATATCGCCTTGTAAGCTGCTTTAAATCGTTTAAGAATCTTAATTAAAATAAGAGGATGGATAACGGTTGTAATAAAGAATTATTAGTGGCTCATAGCGGTGGAACGACTTTCGAAATAATTTTGGAGTCAACGGTCAGGTTTTTGTGAATTCATTTATCTAAAAGCAAGAAATAAAATAGATTAGAGACACACCTTACGTGCCTTTGATTGCTGCTCGAAATCAAGTACAGCAATGGTGTTTCAACAAAAGAATATTATCCAGTAATCTTTAAAATCTAAGTTCACCGCTGAGCTTCAAATTTTTACTTAGGACTCCATTTGCTTGACATCATTTCGAGCAACATCCAAATTTCTTAACTTTTTAATTTTTTACTTTTAGTCAAATCATTTCACAAAATATTTGACCGCTATTTTTCAGTTTTGTGTGTTTCAAGTTTTGTTCTTAATTATCCTAATTACTTTCAAGCAACTATATTTCTACAAAACTAGTCATCACGCTGGTCCCATTAATATTTCAGTCAAAATTTGGAAAATTAGATATTGTAACTTTCTCCTAAAGAACTATTTGGTATTTTCTGATTGCTTTCAAGCAATTAAATATTTTTTTACGAAACAAGGTCTCATGCTGATCAGTTATGTACTTCATTTGTTCATTTCCTTTTCTTCGTCTGTCTACGAAAATTCTCACAAAAAATCATAGTGTAATGTGTAGGCAGTCTTGTGTGATGGTACGAGATTTTACTAGATTTTATAAGTAATAGTTCTGATGGGTACAGTGGACTTTAGGGAAAACAACGTACGGCATTGCAGTAGCATGTAAATGAACAAGCGTGACAAGTTTCGCTTTAGTACGAAGAGGTGCTTGCGGATTTAAATTATCTCTTGTTGGTTTCATGGTTTCTTTAGATTACGTTTTGTTGTTGTTGTGTTTGCCTGTCTGAGGTATTCGTTTTGGGCTTCGTGTCGCGCTGAGTTTCATCAAAGTGGGCCTGACGTCACAAGTGCAGCAAGAGATTCAAATGGTTCAAATGGCTCTGAGCACTATGGGACTTAGCTGCTGAGGTCATCAGTCCCCCGGAACTTAGAACTACTTAAACCTAACTAACTTAAGGACATCACACACAGCCATGCCCGAGGCAGGATTCGAACCTGCGACCGCAGCGGTCGCTCGCTTCCAGACTGAAGCGCCCAGAACCACTCGGTCACTCAGGCCGGCGCAGCAAGAGACATGTGAGCCGTGAGCTGCTTCAAGGAATACCGACGACCAGAACGTCGGACTAAAAAGAATGTCAACGGCGTTTTCATATTAAGAGCTTGTGTGCAAAACTCAATGAGAGTGAGTCGTTGCATAAAGAGAAGAGTAAATAGTGTTTGATATACAGGCTGTTTAGTTGTTCCTTCAGTATAGTTGCTAATAACTACGTAACGAGTAACTGAGGAGAATCTGTCGAAAGTCCGTTAACTTTTATTGCATCAGGAGAGTTTGACAGTCGTGTAACTCCGCACTTGTTTTCGCTCGGCAGAAACATTTTAGTAATAAAGTAGGGAGGATGTTTCTTTCACCTACACTCCATCAGCCGGCCGGAGTGGCCGAACGGTTCTAGGCGCTTCTGTCTGGTACCGCGCGACCGCTACGGTCGCAGGTTCGAATCCTGCCTCGGGCATGGATGTGTGTGATGTCCTTAGATTAGTTAGGTTTCAGTAGTTCTAAGTTCTAGGGGACTGATGACCACTGCAGTCAAGTCCCATAGTGCTCAGAGCCTTACCTACTCCCCATCTGGCAGCCAGCTTACGTCGTAGTCCGTAAATGTCGCCATTAGCAGCGATTCAGGTAACGTCTGCTGGTCAGACAGACAGCAGCACACATTACGTGCTCGCCTGTGGCGGGACTCGCGCCGCCTGGCCACGCCCGCCTGTCACCTCAGAAAGGTTCTCGCAGACCTGCACGGCCACCAGCTGGCGGGCGTTGTCGCGGTCGCGGTCGCCGGCGCGTCCTTGTAGGCTGCCGAGGTCCGGCTCGGCGCGCCCGGATCCCGGCCACAGCTGACCCCGCCCTCCACCGGGGCCGTCCAGCCGCAGCCGCTATAACACCGTGTAACGTGGCGCAAGGTCGTTCACCGTGCGAGGGCGTGTCGCGACCCTGCCAAGGCGTCTTCCGTTCCGTGCACTGCTCCCGGTGGAGAGTAACTGTGTCGTGCTGTCGTCGCGATACCGTCCATCCGAAAGCGAAATATTGTTGCTATGAAATAATCATCACATAAACGTCAAATGAGTAGCACTGGTTTCAATAAATGACAACAAGTTTAATCACATCCCTTTGGCCTTCCTACCGCATGTAAAATAATTACCTGTTGAAATTTATGTATAACACTGTCAACTTCGAGGTATCATCTGCTACGAATCTGTTCCTTGGGTGCAGTCTCTGCTGTGATATTTGTGCTCACTAGTCGAATATTGAAATGGTTCCATACGATCCACTTATTTAAGATATCTTATCATTCGTTCTGTTTTCAAAAAAATGTTCAAATGTGTGTGAAATCTTATGGGACATAACTGCTAAGGTCATCAGCCCCTAGGCTTACACACTACTTAACCTAAATTATCCTAAGGACAAACACACACCCCCGGGACCAGCCACAGTCCACGACTGCAGCGCCCTTAGAGCGTTAGGCTAATCCCGCGCGGCCTTGTGTTTTCCTGTCATCGTAAGCCCAGCGAGGGTAACAACCCACTAGAGGAAAACGGGCTGTTGTATGTATCTTACGTACTTAAGTTTTATTCTGTGATTCTGTATTGTATGTAGACATCTATTCCCCTCATGATTCCACATTCTGTGAATGAGAGGTAGAATGCTTGATTTTTTAGATGGTTTGAATTCGCCACTTCCACGGGTGTCGTGAACCTGTAGCTTCGGGTAACAGTTCTGCCAACTTTTAGGGTCGACGAGTAGTACACACAGGTGATCTATACTGAAGAGTCAAAGAAACTGGTACACCTGCCTAATATCATGTAGGGCCTCTGTGAGCACGCAGAAGTGCCACAACACGGCGTGTCATGGACTCGGCAAATGTCTAAAGTATTGCTGGAGGGAAATGACACCATTAATTCTGCAGGACTGTCCATAAATCCGTAAGAGTGCGAGGGGGTGGAGATCACTTCTGAACAGCATTTTGTAAGACATACCACCTATACTCAATAAATTTCTTGTCTGGCCAGTTTGGCGAGCAGCGGAAGGGTTTAAACTCAAAAGAGTGTTCTGGAGCCACTCTGTAGAACTTCTGGACGTGTGGGGTGTCGCATTGTTCTACTAGAATTGCCTAAGTCCGCCATACATGAATGGGTGCAGATGATCACACAGGACCCTTATATATGTGTCACCTGTCATAGTCGTATCTAGGCATATCAGGGGTCTCATATCAACCCAACTCTACACGCTCCACACCATTACAGAACCTCCATTAGCTTCAACAGTCTCCTGCTGACGTGCAGGGTCCATGGATTCATGAGGTTGTCTCCATATGCATACATATCCATCCGCTCGAAGCAATTTGAAACGAGACTCGTCCGACCAGGCAGCATGTGTCTAGAAATCAACAGTCGAATGTCTGTGTTGACGGCCCAGGCGAGGTGTAAAGCTTTGTGTTCTGCAGTCATTAAGGGTACACTAGTGGACATTCAGCTCCGAAATGTTGATGTTTCGTCGAATAATTCTCACGCTGATACTTGTTGATGGCCCAGCCCTGAAAACTGCAGCAATGTGCTGAAGGATTGCACTTCCATCACGTTGAACGATTCTCTTCAATCGACGTTGATCCTGTCTTCGCAGGATCTTTTTCCAGCCACCCGATGTCGGAAATTTGCTGTTTTATAGGGATACTGATATTCACGATACACTCGTGAAATGCTACTACTGGAAAATCTCGACTTCATCGCTACCTTGGAGATTCTGAGTCCCATCGCTCGTACGCCGACTATAAAACGTTCAAACTCACTTAAATCTTGGTAACCTGCCATTGTGGCAGTAGTAACAGATCTAACAACTGCGCCAGACACCTGTCTTTTATAGGTGTTTACATGTGTCTGTTCTTTGGCGCTTCAGTGTATATCGACTGTGCGTACGCTTAATGGGAGATTAGTACAGTTAACATTCGCAGAAGGTCCATCTGAGCACTTCCGCGCCTCTCCCTCATCAAACATCGGGACCGCGCGGCAACATACCCTTGCGAACAATCGGTCACGGATTCTTGGTAAGAGCCGATGTGTCCCTACGACAGTGCAGTGAGGTGTATTTTGTTGCTGGAATTCTGCCTAGGTTCACCATAAAGATATTCTAAAGATATTTTCGGAGCAATCTGTTAAGTAATTTATCCTGTCTGTGGGAGACGCTTCGTTTGATAATGAACTGGGACTGGAAGACAAATGTGCTTTGTCCTTCTGAAGCAGTATTCAATGGATTTCAGGTGAGCGTTTTTTTCTATTCTGTACATGGGATCATTTGTATTTATTTTATCTCATTAATCTGTAACACTTGTTGAACTTGTGGCTTTGTTCAGTAGCTTCCCTTGTGTTCTCATGATGGTGCCGTAGTCTTCAGCTCTCGCGACCAAGATTCTGTCCTAGCATCTTCTATATTTCATTCAGAAAGTGCATGCTGTTCGTCCGTGATCAAATTTCTGTAAAGTATGAGTTTTCTTTGATCCATGCGGTCTAGTGTCGTCCATTAGATCAATCATGTACGTCTATTCTGTATGTAATGCATGAACAGGTGGTTTCTCTACATAGTAGGCCTACACAATCTTATCGTTCTGATGAATTCGCAGATGTGTCAATGATTTCTTTTCATTGGCGGATTACTGAATAAAGCGCTTTTTCCGTGGCAGGCCAGTCGCGTACTACTATCCTGAATGTGTCGCGTAACAAGGGATTTCTTTGAAAGTACACAATCTTATCATTCTCATGAATACGTAAATGTGTGAATGATTTCCTTTAGTTGGAGAAGTATTCAGTTTAATGTGCTTTCTCTGACTACTCCAGTCAGACCAGCCACATGCTGCTGTCCTGAAGTAACATACAAACAGGTGACTTATTCAAACAGCACGCAATGTTATCATTCTGATGAATAGGTAAGTATGATTTTTTTTCTTTTGGTTTGGGAACTATCGAACCTAGTGATTTACCAAGATTAGTACGACGACCAGCCACGTGCTTTTGTCCTCAGTGTGAAGCATGAACTGATGTTTTCTTCTAATAGCACGTAACCGTAACAAATGGCTCAGTGTCCAGGGAATTTCTTTCCATCTGGTACATAAGAAATTTAACAGATATTTGTGATTTTGTGTCAGACTATAAAAGACATACAGGCACACAAGGTGAACAATAAAACTGTAATAAGCGATAACCTTTCCTCCTTTCATTACTTTTTGCAGAATGTCAGCGAGAAAAAGTTTCCAAAAGGTTTGAAATTATGTACAAAGCTTGCTGAAAGTCACTAAGTGCATCATTTTCAAAAATTGAGAGAATAATCTGTGTAATTTGGGCGCCATCAATCACACTGCCGCAATACATGTACACAGTTCCATACTTGCTTATTGTGACAAATATTTAATGTACGATTATACCTTTTACTGTATAGATGAGAGAAATTTAATTTTTTAATTTCGGTCAGTAATTATATGAAATATTGAAAATCAAATTTTTGTTGTCCATAGAAGCCGTTAGACAGCCGACCTGAAACTAGTAATGGGTTAATTTAACCATTTAGCAATATAGATACTAAATGGTAGGACACAGGGCATTGTATAGGTCACTAATGGGCCCGATGTTCTCACGATGTAGCATATACGTAGATGTATATCAGTGAAACTGTCTTAGATCCTCCACTGTATTTGAAACACACACTGGGGGAAATGGAAAGTGTAACACTGTGAAGCGCTAGTCAGATATTTACTAAAAGCAGGCCAGTGTAGCCGAGCGGTTCTAGACGCGTCAACCTGAAACCGCGCGACCACTATGGTCGCAGGTTCGAATCCTGCTTCGGGCATGGATGTGTGTGATGTCCTTAGGTTAGTTAAATTTAAGTAGTTCTAAGTTCTAGGGGACTAATTACCTCAGATGTCAAGTCCCATAGTGCTCAGAGCCATTTGAACCATTTCCTAAAACTTGTGGAGATGTTCATCATATAGAGGGTATTAAATATATTGTAAGGCATCCGGATTTTATGGACCTTACATGAGCTCGGTCCATAATGATAGTATGATACAGTATGAGATCCGCAGAAAACTTTATTATCAACAAAAAGCAATTGCAGTAATCTCATGTACCTCAAACTAACAAAACAATATCTATCAATATAAGGACTTGGCATGCATAAATAAGTTAAAGTAAAATGCATTTTGGAGACAAATCGAGCAGGTACTTAATGGCATTGGAAAACCCCACTTAACAAGACAATGCCAAGCTTCAGCACAGAAAGGGATAAGGCCAGAAAAATACATTATTACTTTTAATGTAAATATGGCCAGAACTGAGAGTAAGTGGCTGCATGGCTTTAACGGGTCTAGCAGCAACCTGGCAAGGAAAATAAAAATTCACATCTAACGAGACGGCAGTTGGCTGAAGCCATACTGGGCGACACAAACGCGACATGGTGGGGAGATCTCTATTATATGAAATCATTTTGAGAACTAAAAGCTTGCTAGATCTCTGTTGTCTGCGGCAGACCACACAAGTACGTGGAAAATAGCGGGGGCATTGAAAGCTTTACATCTGCGAAATGTGGACGATATGCTTCACATGTCGTGGCAACAGATAGCAAACAGGTCGTTAAACATTCCTGCAGGAATTTTTGTGGGCAATTAAATAGTGCACATCGCACCAACCCTTAGCGAGTGTTCAACTAGGGAAACATAAACATTCTGCAGAACGCAGGAAAGTTGAGACTGAGTGAATTCAGTCAAGACCAGAGTAGGAAATTAGCATTTCAGATCCAGCAAAGAGACAGCACCATTGCAGATCCCCATTGGTAAAGTACCATAGCGCATTAGGCCACAGTAAATGTTGAGTCGAGATTTTGCTCACTACAACCCATGTACACTTTGACCACTGAATATCAAAAGCTAGGGTACTAACCTACCATCACATTGAGAACATGAGAGTCTTTTCATTGGTTTAAAATGTAAATTTATTCTCCACTAACTTAGTGCATTGACCAACTACAATGTTATAGAATTAAGTTTAATAGATGAAGGTTTTTGATCATTCTTGCCTGTGATAACATTTTCAATTGAAGAGATAACGATTTAATAATTGACAATTCAGTACATCCAAGAGTTAAATATTTTATTATTGAGTGTTCACAGTTATTGAAAATGATTGTTGTGTATCACTTGAACCCTGAAAGCACGGTTGATAAATTATACGTAGAATGAAAAAGGGAACAGCTGTTTTGTCTTTCTAGAATATACGCCAAACTTTCACTTTTATTAATTCCTGCATTCTAGTCACCTGGCAGCGGCATTTCTAATTAATTTGCTATGATCCACACCTAATATTAGCTGCCAGATTCATATCTATATACAATATCTGTTTAACAACCTGGGCTTGAGAAGATAGTTCAGATGTTTTATCCATTTGTGCACATATCTTACAACTTAAGCCGTCATTCCATTCAAAACTGACGTCCATCATGGTGTGAGATGTGATCCAAACGGGCACAATTACAATCCTGTATTCGTTGTGATAGGTGGCAAACACATATGTTGAGAAATATCTCGTCATGCCTGGAACACCTGCTCTGTCCGTTCATGAAGATTGCTCGTTGTAGGCTGGTATGGAAGCATACCTTTTCATCGCATCTCACATATGCTCTGTTGGTGTCAAATCAGAAGATTGGGTGAGCCAGTCAAGAGCCCATACATTCTGTAATGCCTTTGTGGTATGAATTGCATTGGGGATCTTGCATTACACGGGTGTAACTCACTGTTTGGTACACTTATCATGAATTGTATTACAGCAGGGGCTACCACTCTTGCCACACTCTGGCGAGCATTCAGCCTCCGTGACTGCTCGAGTTGGAGAGGAATGGGTCGCAAAAGGCACTGCTTCCTGCAATCTTCACCAGGTCATGTACGGACACCTAGGCGTCGATCTGACCACCATAAACAGAAGCAGACTTATCGCTGAATACCACAGAATGCCACGGGGTACACCGCTTAACTGGTGCTCGACACCGTGAAAGTCTGTTTTGTCTGTGGTGTGGTGTCAGCGGCAAACGAAGCACTGATACACGAGATCTCAGCCCATCGTAATTTAACCTGTTTCAGACTGTCCTTGGAGACACTCTGCCGGTATCCTCTGTCCCAACATCAGCCATTGTCGTCCTTATGACCGTCAGAGCCAATCCAATAATCCTACCGTGGTCCCACTGGAGGTACCTGTGAGTGCGCCCACTGCCACGCTGTTGTGGTGATGCCATCTGACCTCTACTCTTATTGCAATCACTGCACTGCAACCAACTGTATATGCGACCTGTCGGCGTGATTCTTCCATGCACCCATGTCTCATGACAATTATTCAGAAACGCCAAAAGCTGGTGATGAGCAGCAGGGCCTTTGATCATGTTGTCTTGCGATCTCGACCTGAAAGGCTCCAGTAACGTTAGACACAACCAATAGCCATCATGTACTCAAGCCATTTTTTTCAGTAGGAAAGACTTTCATTAGAATGGAAAATACGGAAGCGGGCTCGCAGAAAGATGATAATTTAATCAACTTATCCCACAGAGATGGAAATATAGTAGGATCAGTTTGGTAGCTTTGGATAAAAAAATTAATTCTATAACACTTTGCATTTTAATTCGTTCAGTTAAATTATATTCACTTGTTCTCCATGAAACACTGAACAATTTTCTGTTGCTGTTGATATCATCCTACTTTCATCTGACCAGAAATCCTTCTCTCCATTTCATTTCACTGAGCCTCACTACGTCTAGATTAAGCCTCTGCATTTACCTTTTCAGATTTTCTATGTTCCTTGCCTTGTTCAAGCTTCTGGCACTCCACGCCCCGACTCGTAGAACATTATCCTTTCGTTGGTTATTCGGTCTTTTACTCATAGTCATCTCCCCCTTGGCAATCGCCTCCCGGAGATCCGAGTGGGGTCTACTCCGGAAGCTTTTGCCTATGGAGAGATCATCATGACAGTTTTTTCCGTTACATCCTTTTATCGTGAATCTCTTGCCCAGCACAAAGTCCCAAGCGACTGGCAAAAAGCGCAGGTGACTCCACTACAAAGGTACAAGAACCGACCCGGAAAATTGCAGACCAATATTCTTGACCTCTGTTTGCTGCAGAATCCTTGAACGCATTCTCAGTTTGTATACAATAGACTTTCATAAGGCTAAGCAGCTTATGCCCACTAGTCAGCATGGTTTTAGAAGGCATCGCTCGTGCGAAATTCAGATCGCCCTTTTCTCACATGATATACTGAGAACTATGAATGAAGGGCAACAGGCAGATTCCATATTTTTAGATTTCCGGAAAGCATTTGACACGATGCCCCACTGCAGGCTGTTAACGGAGGTACGAGCATGTGTAATACGTTTACATATATGTGGCTGACTTGAAGACTTCTTAAATAATAGAACCCAGTATGTTGTCCTCGACGGTGATTGTTCACAGGAGACAAGGGTTTCGTCAACAGTGCCCCAGAGAATTGTGATAGAACCGCTGTTGTTCTCTGTATACATAAATGACTTGGAGGACAGGGTGGGCAGCAATCTGCAGTTGTTTGATGCCGTGGTGTACGGTAAGGCGTCGAAGTTAAGTGACTGTAGAAAGACACAAGACGACATAGAGGAAATTTCCAGTTGGTGCCTCAACGTGGAACAATGTTCAAATGGTTCAAATGGCTCTGAGCACTACGGGACTTAACATCTATGGTCATCAGTCCCCTAGAACTTAGAACTACTTAAACCTAACTAACCTAAGGACATCACACAACACCCAGTCATCACGAGGCACAGAAAATCCCTGATCCCGCCGGGAATCGAACCCGGGCGCGGGAAGCGAGACCGTTACCGCACGACCACGAGCTGCGGACTGGAACAATGTAAGTCAATGCGGATGAGTAGGAAGAACAAAGCTCTAATGTTCGGATACAGTGTCAGTAAAGTCCAGCTTGACACAGTCTAGTCGTTTAAATATCTGGGAGTAACGTTGCAAAACGATATGACGTGGAAAGAGAGTGTGAAAATTGTAGTAGGGAAGGCAAATGGTCGACTTCGGTTTATTGGCAGAATTTTGGGAAAGAGTGGTTCAGCTGTGAAGTAGACCGCGTATATGGCGTTGGTGCGACCTGTTCTTCAATACTGCTCGAGTTTTGGGATCCATACCAGATCGGATGGAACGAAGACATCGAAGCAGTTCAGAGGAGGGCTGCTAGATTTGTTACCGGAAGGTCCAAACAAAACGTAAGTGTTATGGAGATGCTTAGGGAACTCAAATGGAAATTCCTGGAACAAAGGCGACGTTCTTTTCGTGGGACACTATTAAGAAAATTTAGAGAACCGGCATTTGAAGCTGATTGAAGGATTCTGCTCCTGCCAACACACATCGCGCGTAAGGACCACGAAGATAAGATACGAGAAATTAGGGATCGAATGGAGGAGTACAGACAGTTGTTTTTCCGTCGCTCTGTTTGCGAGTGGAACAGGAGGGGAAATGACAAGTGGTGGTACAGGGTACTCTCCGCCGCACACCTTACAGTGACTTGTGGAGTACCTACGTAGATGTAAATGTGTATTTAATTCAGTAGTTTTTATTGCCTTCTGCACCCTCATGCTGTTGATCATTGCTGATTCTTCCGCCTTTAGGGAAAGAAGCACAGGCAGTTCCTGTTTTCAACAACGGTCATTGCAAAGAATCACAGAACTATACCCCCTTATCTCTGACGTCGGTCTCTTGTAGAATTCTGGAGAATGTTTTATGCTCGTGTATGGTGGCATTTCTGGAGACCTAAAATCTCCTCTGAACGAATCAACTTGAGTTCCGAAAACAACGATCGTGTCAAACCCGGCTCGCTCTATTCGTCCACAACATCCAGACAGGAATAGACACAGGCGCCCAGGCAGAAGATGTGTTTCTTGACTTCCATAAGGCTGCCGCCTATTGAAAAAACTACGAACGTATGGAACATTAGACTAATGGTGTGACTTGACTGTTAAGTCTCTAGCAAACTGGACGCAGAGAGATGTCTTCATCCGTAAAAGTAATAATAGTTTGGTGTGCAGTGTCTAGACGTCGTATTAATGGTCCCATCTTCTTTCATCAGAGCTGACTTCGGCAAGTTACATTGCGAGTTACATGGCAACATTAACGGAGGATGGAGAAACTGCTCATACAGCCGGTCGAGCCTTGGAGCACATTTACACAGTCTTCACGCCTGAGAATTGTTAGCAGAGTTCAGTGCGGTCGCAACCCTAGGTCACCTGATCTGTCACTCTGAATGGGGAGCCCTCAAGTCTAAGGTGTGTCGCAACAACCCTCAAAGCCTTCAAGAACTGCAGCAGAACATTTCGGATGAGACTGCAGCAATTCCAACAGTACAATCTCGGTCCGCCTTCAGCTACTTGCTCACCAGATGAACGGTGGTCACTTTCAGCGTCTGCTATAGTCAGTATTGTATTTCCTTTCCTCTTCTGTGTTTCTTTGTAGCCCGGAACTGTGTTCTCGAGGCCATTTTTATTTTCCCCACCCTATATACGAACTAGTAGATAACATCGGAAGTTTCATGAGGCTTTTTACAAGGCTAGAAAATAGTACCGAGTCGCACAAAAACCTCTCTCGCACCAGAGCTTCTGTGAAGTTTGGAAGTTACGAGACGAGGTACTGGCGTAATTAAAGCTGTGAGGACGGTGCGTTAGTTGTGCTTGGGTAGCTCAGTTGGTAGAGCAGTTGCCCGCGAAGGTAAAGGTCCCGAGTTCGAGTCTAGGTCCGGCACACAGTTTTAATCTGCCAGGAAGTTTCATATCAGCGCACACTCCGCTGTAGAATGAAAATTTCATTCTAGTAACCTCCAGAGGATCGATTTTCTGTACGGGGAGTGGCAGTTGACCCTGAACATAAACAAATGTAACGTGTTTCGAATAAATAGAAGGGCCATACAGTAAGTATGATTACACGATTGCAGAACAGTCGCTGGAAGCAGTTACTTCAATAAAATATCTAGGACTATGCGTAAGAAGCGATCTGAAGTGAAACGACCACATAAAATTAATCGCGGGGAGGGTCATGCCAAAGTGAGATACATCGGGAGAATCTTAAGGAAATGTAGTCCTTCCACAAAGGAAGTAGCTTACAAAACATTAGTTCGTATGATTCAAATGGCTCTAAGCACTATGGCACTTAAAATCTGAGGTCACAGTCCCCTAGACTTAGAACTACTTAAACCTAACTAACCTAACGACATCAAGCATATCCATGCCCGAAACAGGTTTCGAACCTGCGACCGTAACAGCAGCGCGGGTCTGGACTGAAGCGCCTAGAACCGCTCTGTCACAGCGGCCGGCCATTAATTCGACCAATAATTGAATATTACTCATCTGTATGGGTCGTGGACCAGATAGAACTGATATAGCAAATAGAGAAGGTCCAAAGGAGAGCCGCACGTTTCGTTACAGCTTCATTTAGTAAGCACGAAAGCGTCAAAGAAATGTTCAACCCCAGTGGCAGACGCTGCAAGACAGGCGTTCTGCATCACGGCATGGTCTACTGTCAAAACTCAGAAAGCGTACGTACCTAGAAGAGTCCACCAATAAATTGCTTCATTCTATGTGTATTTCGCGAAAAGACAAATAAGATAAAATTCGAGAGATTCAAGTCCGCACGGAGGCTTACCAGCAATCGTTCTTCCCACGAACGATACGCGACTGGAACAGGGAAACACGGAAGTGATACTGGTGCACAAAATACTCTCTCCCACACACCGTAAAGCGGCTTGCGGAGTATAGATGTAGATGTTGACTTAAGAGATAACGAATGTTCTGAAGACATAAGCGATCGACAGATAAGTGGGATCAATAAGAAGGAATTCCGTTGTGAAGTACTGACTGCAGCTGAATGAAGTAAATGTACCATTTTAAAACAACTGTGCTGGATGAGCTTTTAAGTGAAAAGGATAATCTGTAAACATCTGTGTAACGCAGATGTTCTTGTAGGTGAAAGTAATGGCATATGACATTGACTGAAACACCTCGATATTTTGTTTATGCCTCCCCGCAGATAAGCAGTTGTCGTGTGGTTGCTGGCGCAATTCCCACGAAGATGTGCTTTCGGCACGGAACGTCTTCTACATTCAACACGGGCGATAGACGGGGCACCAAGCTTTCAGACGTCAGTGCGTAACTCAGTCTTAAGCTGCAACGCAAAACAGTCCTTACCTGTATACTCTCAACCACTGCCACGTGGCACAGTAGTACGTTGTTCTGAGGGCCCTTTTGTGTAGTCCTAGAGCAGTAATAACCGGTAGATTCTTCATCCGTACGATGAACAACTTCAAGGAGCAATGTTATATGCTGATGTTCTTTGTATTCTCTGGCTAACTAAAGTGAAAGGTTCTTTGATTTATGAGCAGATATAGTATTATGAACTCCATGTCCAGGCTTTCATCAAACTCTGTAGACATGTGAAAAATGAGATGGGACTCCAAATACTTGGAATGTTAAGGGCAGCCCGCGGAAACGGACCAATGAGACCAGATTGCGTGCGTTGTACATTGTCTCAGGAGGCAATTTTGGAAGTTATTGCGCATGCACTATTCCAAGAAATTGCTGGAGGCACAAAAGTGCATCGAAGGTGACCACTGAAACACCTTCAATAATACCTCTCTCGTCAAACGAAAAAGAGGTTTTTAAGATAGTTATGCCTTCAGTAATGATAATCCCGTGAGCATGACAATGTACCCAGCCATCGTGACAATGAAGCGAGCAGCCCAGCGTACACAGATTGGTGTTTCTGTGTTATTTGTTCATTCCATTCTACTACTTTAACAGTAACAAAAATTTGTAAGGCTGTACAGAATGCATAATAGCTGATAAAAGATAGGGTTAACACAGCATTGTAACCAGCAACACTTACAATTCCTTTAGGATAATACGCAGTAAAAGATAAGACGTTGGACGAATATGCTGATTTGTTATGAAGTAATCGTGAGACATGATCTTCTTGTTTCAGTAAGGTAAAGGTTAAGTAATACACACACATTTATAAGTATCGATTGACAGTCTATGGGAAGGTATAGAGGCTCTCCTTGGAGGTACACTCCATTATACAGGGCTTTCACTATTATAAGTACAAGCAAAAGGGGCGAATACACGACAGTGAAACAAGTAAATAAGCCTAATAAATACAGGTCCTTTAAGCCAAAAGTTTTTCCGAAACGATGTCTTACGACTGAGTACATGAACACCTTATACAGTCCTCCAGGATCCAAACTACATACGTCCACTTGGAGCAAAAAATGTTACATGTGAAACTTCCTGGCAGATTAAAACTGTGTGCCCGACCGAGACTCGAACTCGGGACCTTTGCCTTTCGCGGGCAAGTGCTCTACCAACTGAGCTACCGAAGCACGACTCACTCCCGGTACTCACAGCTTTACTTCTGCCAGTATCCGTCTCCTACCTTCCAAACTTTACAGAAGCTCTTCTGCGAAACATCCCCCAGGCTGTGGCTAAGCCATGTCTCCACAGTATCCTTTCTTTCAGGAGTGCTAGTTCTGCATGTTTCGCAGAAGAGCTTCTGTAAAGTTTGGAAGGTAGGAGACGGATACTGGCAGAAGTAAAGCTGTGAGTACCGGGCGTGAGTCGTGCTTCGGTAGCTCAGTTGGTAGAGCACTTGCCCGCGAAAGGCAAAGGTCCCGAGTTCGAGTCTCGGTCGGGCACACAGTTTTAATCTGCCAGGAAGTTTCTTATCAGCGCACACTCCGCTGCAGAGTGAAAATCTCATTCTGGAATGTTACATGTGTTCCACATTGCCGTTGCTAATGTGAAAGCAGTCTCATCGATGCCTGTACACGTTGAAGAATCCAAAGCGTATTTCTGATGCATTCACAACCATCTTCCCCCACTGCAGTCTGTTAATGAAGCTGTGAGCATACGGAATGGGTTCCCAGATATGAGTGGCTTCTTAAGTAATAGAACCCAGTACGCTATGTTCGACGACGAGTCTTTATCAGGAAGCAGGAAATGTGGTAGGACCGGTATTATTGTCTGCATACATAAATGATCTGACGGGTAGGGAGAGCAGCAATCTGTGGCTGTGGTGGTTGGGAACGTGTCGTCGTTGAATGATTGTAGAAGAATACAAGATGACGTAGACAAAACTTCTAGTTGGTGTGAAGACTGGCAGCTATGTAGGAAGATTTAAGTTAGCGCGGATGCGTAAGGGAAAAAGAAGCAAACAAACCTGTAACGTTCGAATACAGTATTGGTAGTGTGCTGCTTGACACAGACACATCAATTAAATATCTAGGCGCAACGTTGCAAAGCATTATGAAATGGAACGAGTATATGAGGTTTGGGATTCGCACCAGGTCGTATTAAAGGAAGAGACTGAATCAATCTAGAGGCGGGCTGCTAGGTTTGTTACCGGTTGGTTCGAGGAACACGGAAGTATTGCGGAGATCCTTATGGGACTCAAATATGAATCTCTGGAGGGAAGACAACCTTCGTTTGGAGCAACGCTATTAAGAAAATTTATCGAACCGGCATTTGAGGCTGACTGCAGAACGATTCTACTGCCTCCAACGAACATTTCGAATACGGAGTACGAAGGTAAGATAAGCTAAATTTGAGCTCACAGGGAGACATATAGATAGCCGGTTTTTCTTCGCTCTATTTTCGAGGGGTACAGGAAAAGAAATGACTGGTAGTGGTACAATCACCACGCACTATATTGTGGCTTCCGGCGTGTGAATGTAGATGTAGATTCGCAATGCATTCTCGGAGTTCATTGGCACTATGAACAAGGCTGGAATACAGGAATACACCAAAGCTTTTAAATATCCCCCCCCCCCTTCCCCACACACACACACACTCATACACACAAACACACAAAATCGACAAGTTCAAGTCGGGGGAAGTGGAAGTGCATAGATTTGGCGAACCACGACCGATACACTTGCTGTGCATACGATATATAATAATATATTGCGATTGATGATAAAATCAAACTGGGACGGGTTATCACTGTAATTTATGCCTTCCTTGTGGTATTTCGAAATAAAGGTACCCTTAGACGTTAACAGTGTTGAAGCAGTGGCATGACTGTACTTGTGCACACGTTATACAAGGTTCCCGGACCTGTGTTTATTACGATTTATGCTTGTTTCAGTGTCCTCTCCTCTCCCTTTTGTTTGTGCCTATAAGTAGAACACCATGCATATGCATCACTGTTAGAAAACCATTCAAAGACGTCGCACTACATTTTGCAAACTCATGTCTCCAAAATGTATAAATAATATTCTTGAAGCTTCTTTTTATTCTTAATTCCACTCTGTATACGAGTTTATTTGCGCTATTGACGTGCATTATGTAGAACTACTGAATCCGTACTATCCTGTCATCAGGCAATAATTCATTTTCACCATTTTAGATTTTAGTATCTCCCAGAAAATTCCAATCACCGTTTATCCATCTTGGAAGCTCGTTATATACCGACTTCAGACTTCATTTAGGAAGCTAGTAATGGGTGCCTTTAACTTTATCTGCTTACAAGAAGTTTTATTCGACGTGAAATGCTGACTATATGTCTCTCAGAAGCACGCGGAAAAGTAAGAAGTAAACAAATAGAAAGTCTCTATAAAAACATCGTGTAACATATTACACAGCAAAATGAGAAGGACCGTAACATTGTAAAGAAATAGATAGGGACAGATGTTTATTGCAACAGAAGTACTCTTCATCAACACATACGAGTATTTTAAACAAAAAAATGAAAACCTTTCTCACAGTCTGTCTCTCATTCCGAGAAAAGGAAAGATAGACGAGACACGGTGGAGACAGAAAACTGAAAGACAACATCTCTGTACGACCAGTATAAGAGTCTGTGACATGAGTTGTAACCGATATGGTCGGCTGAATGGACGCTATTATATAAAGACGTGAGTTTTTCAAAATTAATTGACTCGCTCTAACGACTGCAAGGAAGCTAATAAGTTCAGTCGAGCCTTCGAGTTCTCTTAACCTTGTAATCATGCTGTAATCTCATGAAACGTTGAAGGAATTGAAACTTACGGTACGCACACGTTTAATCAGTACAACTTTGGGCATTAAGTGCAATGACACTCAAAATGGCGAGGACCATATGTAAGTGGGCTGTTTAGCTTTGTAACGCCACGTAGCGCTCTGTATGAAAATCACTGACTGTGCTGTGTGCAATCTGTGGCTGGTGTGCATTGTTGGAATATTCGCTATTGTAGTGTTGGGCAGTTGGGTGTGAACAGCACAAAGCATTGTGCAGTTGGAAGGTGAGCCTCCAGCAGTGGTGGATGTGGGGAGAGAGATGGCAGAATTTTGAGAGCGGACAATCTGGACGTGTGTTCATCAGAAAGAGTAAATTTGTAATACTGGATATCATGAATTGATAGATATATATATGATGACTTTTGCACAATATTATGGTAAATATATTGTTTGTTCTCTATGAAAATCTTTCATTTGCTATCTATGCTTAACAGTAGTTAGTGCCTTCAGTAGTTAGAGACTTTTATGTAGCTGGCTGTATTGACGCTCTCTGCATTGCAGTAGTTCGAGTAGCGAAGATTTTTGTGAGGTAAGTGATTCATGAAAGGTATAGGTTATTGTTAGTCAGGGCAATTCTTTTGTCGGAATTATTTAAAGTCGGATTGCGTTGCGCTATAAAAATATTGTGTGTCAGTTTAGTGATGATCCGAATAAATAAAGAGAAAAATGTCTGAGCACGTTCAGTTTTGCTCAGCTGCTTGAAAAATAAATAACGTAAGAGGTTTACCAGCAAAGTAATACATAATTTTCTAAGGTGATGTTACACAGACAATAGCCAGACTCTTTAAGTTACAAACAGGAATGTGAAAGATGAAAACACTTAGAAGCTACAAGACAATAAAGAGGATCATTGATAGCTTAATTTGTGAGATAAAATTAAAGGAACACTTTTCTTTGGTAGAGGAACGGTGGAGAAGTGAGAAGGACATATTATATATTTATTCATTTCATGAATATCCATTGCTGCAGCATCTATTTTTCTAAATTTGGCTGTGGTTCACGTATTTGTTTAACAGTTACAAACAATAAGCGAAGACTGTTAGTTCAGCTGTAAATTACATTTTGATGTTCATTTATCACAGTTCAAAAATAAAAACGACAAATGCAGCTTACATATCAATGTTGAAACCAAATGATTATTTATAAAATATCCTTTACTCTCCCCTTCTATCAGTAGCATTACATGGCAATAAAAAGCACGTCGCCTTATGGTTAATACATTAATAAAATTACATATACGCTATTTGACTACAGAAATTAGATCTGTCTATGGGCCTGCCCCATATTCCCTGCTTCCGTGCGAGCTATTCCACGTCAGTGATGGACGGATTCAGTAGCCGTGTCCTCTATATTCTATAAATACATTCTGTGGTTTCCTTTTTTCCCATAGTTTTTATCCTATATTTAGGTGGTACGGTATTGTACATGCTGATACCAAGATTATTTGCAAGTAAAACTCTTCTCTTAGAAACAAAATTCGCTGAATTGTTCATAATTGCTAATGTGTGTGTGCTTGCAAATGAGGCAGAAACATATAATCTATGTTCAAATATAAGCTACCCTTAATGTGTTTATCGTATTTCCAGCTCATCTCTCTCTTGTTCCTCTCTGTATCTCCCTCTGTATCTCTCTCTCTCTCTCTCTCTCTCTCTCTCTCCCTCACACACACACACACACCACTCTCTCTCTCTCTCTCTCTCTCTCTCTCTCTCTCTCTCTCTCTCTTTTCCGGTCTCTCTCTCAGACACACACACACACACACACACTCACACTGCTCAGGCTCAGTACAATTATGATAATCGGAATGTGTCCCAGGATGTTCAGATCAATTTGCACACCTTGGAAAATCACAACAATTCAAATACTATTTTCAAGAATGTAACTTACCTCGAGATTAGCGATCCATTTCCTTAACTAGCTTGTTATCTAAACTTTAGGATGCAGTTTCTGGAATCAAATATTTCATGCACTTTCCATCAGTTTCCCGTCCGGAAATAATACTAAGAAAGAGAGAAAAGAAGAAACCAGGAGCGGTGAATGACGCGAAGGCTAGCAGAGGAAGGGGACGGACAATGCTCCCTTCCAGGCGACCCGACCACGCCAGAGCAGACGCGCCGGTGTAATCTCGTTACGGAAACCAGGTCGTCGCTCCGAGAGCTATGACGTCCGTCCCTCAACATGTGTGGGGAAAGAAAAGATGCTGAAGCTGCTTCGTGTACCAGACGTGGCAGTGAAGTTTTCCTTCGGACTCAACTGGTCAACGCATATGCATACGGCGTGTATCTTACTGCGAATTGCAGCTACATACGTACGAAACCGGCAATATTATTACCATATGCCTCGCATAGCACAAAGGCGGGAAACAAAAGAGGTTGTCTGGCCGCGTCTCGAGGGATGAAAAAGTGTCAAGAAAAAACTTGACGTCATTAATGCTTCACTAAAATATTTTCTACTTTCTGATGATCGTTGTCAGAAATACTAATTGTGACGCATTTTCTAACCGAAAAGGAAAATTAAAACTTCCCCAGAATTAATTCAGCCATGACAAAAAACCACACAAAATTGTGTTTTCCTCACTAAAAACAACTTCACAGATTGCTGTGGTCCTCAGTCCGAGGACTGGTATGGCGTAGCTGCCCGCGCTAGTATGTCATCTGCAAGTCTCTGCATCTGTGCATAACTACTGCAGTCTACATCTACAAGGGTGGACAAAGAAAGGAAACAACGAAAGCACAAAACATAGTCATGCCTAATACTGTTTATAAAAACCGTTGGCACTGAAAACAGCTTCCAGTCGTGTCGTAATGGATAAATACAGCTCCTGTATGGTTTTCAAATGCGTCTTACACTTTTAGTCCTGAAAAGTACTGGAAAGTTCAGGCAGCGATGACGGAGGTTGACACCGACAATGCATTCTTCTCTCTAATGTTGACCACAAAAGCTCAATAATATTGCGATCTGGTGAATGTGGTGGCCAGGGAGGATGCGACAAAACTAGTCGTGGGTGATGCGAACTGGGTGAAACTGGGCAGTGTCGTCTTGGAACGTTGCGTCACCACTCGGGAAACAACTATGTACCAGTCGGATCAGCCAAAATAGTCACATCATCCTTGGCAGTAATTCAGCCCTGCAGATTAATCATGTGGCCCACGAAATATAATGATATAGCTGTCCAAGTCATCACTGAACCCCCGCCATGTTCCACCTTTGGGTCGCAAATACAACCAGAAGCTGGAAACTGAAAGAAGACACTTCCGGAAAACACTGACTTTCTTCCATTGCTCCACGGACCAAGTTTCATGGTGCCGGCACCACGTTATCCTGTTACGGACATTTGTATCACACAAGAGTGGGTTTGGACTTCCAGCTCACCCTATAACTCTCTGCTTACAGAGCTTTCTTCGTGTTGTTTTGATGCAAGTGAAAAATCGATTCTGCGATGACTTTTTCAGCTGTCGACCGTTTATTTTTCGTCACAGTCCTCTTCAGTAACTTCATGTCAAAATCACTCAACACACACTTTCGTCCGCGTTGTGACACAGTGGATGATGTTTCTCCGCTTTTCCTGTATGCGGTATAAATATTCGATGTGGTGACTCTTCCAGCACCAAACACTTCGGCTACTTTGGATACGGAAGCGCCCACCACACGAGTACCAGCTATTTCACTGACTTCCGACATGATGCTCTCACAACTACACACAACACTGTTCTGACCACGGCTGACACTTGCCACATATTGAGGACATTCCAGATGTGTCGTTAGTGGTCAAATACAAGAGGATAACCTGTAGGCATGACTAAGATTTGCATTTGTATTTAAGCATGTATTTCTCTCAGTGTTGCTATGTTTGTGTCCAACCCCGGTATTTCAACTGGCTTACTATAAACGAGCTTTGGTTTCTCTCTACAATTTTTACCTCCCACACTTCTCATTTACCAAATTAATTATTACTTGATGTCTCAGGATGTGTCCTATCAACTATCCCTTCTTTTAGTCAATTTGTGCCGAAAAGATCTTTTCTGTCGGGCTCTGTTCAGTACCTCTTCTTCGGTTATCTCATCTTATTTTCAATATTCTTCTTTAACACCACATTTAAAAAGCTTACAAAAATGGTTCAAATGGCTCTAAGCAATATGGGACTTGACATCTGAGGTCATCAGTCCCCTAGAACTTAGAACTACTTAAACATAACTAACCTAACGACATCACACACATCCATGCCCGAGGGAGGATTCGAACCTGCGAACAGCAGCGCGGTTCCGAACTGAAGCCCCTAGAACCGCTCGGTCACAAGGCCGCCGAAAAGCTTACATGCTCTTCTTGTTTATGCTGTTTATGTTCCAAGCTTGATTTCAATATAACTCTACATGGCATTCAAATATTTTCGGAAAAGACTTCCTAAGGCGTACACATACATTAGGTGTTGCTGTTGTAATTGGTTTCTTATATCCTTTTTTTACATCGTCCATCACTAGTTGTTTACTGCCGAAATTGCAAAGCACATCAACTGTCTTTAGTCTCTCATTTCCTAATATAATTCCCACAGCATCATCTGGTTTTCCAAGTTACTTGCCGTCTCTGCCAAACTTACCACGCCTTCGCTAAAGCTTAGTTTTTCTTCCGTCCCTCTGAACTTTAATGCCTTTTTCAATTCGCTTCTCGGCTTCTTCTGAAGCCCCCTCACTGCACAGACTGAGTAACAAGGGGATAGGCTGCAACACTCCCTCCTCAATTGCTGCATTTAATATCCCACCACTCTTATACCTGCAGTCTTGTTGCTACACAAATTGTGAATAAGCTTTCCGTCTCTCTATATTGTCCCTGAAAGCTTCAGAATTCTACACAATCTTTTCCTGTCAATATCATAAAACACTTTTTATATATTTACAAATGTTATAAATATGGGTTTGGCTTCCTTTGATCTCTCTTCTAACGTAAGTCGTAGGGTCAATATTACCTTCCATTCCTGTATTTTTCAGGCACGACTTACTGCCCTTACTGTTCGGTAATATTCATACCTCTATACGTGCTAAAATGTAAACGTGCGGAAATGGATCGTCTGTTGTGTTCCTTTTCATTTCTGTGGGTGCTTATAAATAATATACCACTGTTGTTGTTGTTGTTGTCTTCAGTGCTGAGACTGGTTTGACGCAACTCTCCATGCTACTCTATCCTGTGCAGGTTTCTTCATCTCCCAGTACCTACTGCAACCTACATCCTTCTGAATCTGCTTAGTGTATTCATCTCTTGGTCTCCCTCTACGATTTTTACCCTCCACGCTGCCCTCCAATACTAAATTGTTGATACCTTGATGCCTCAGAACATGTCCTACCAACCGATCCCTTCTTCTAGTCAAGTTGTGCCACAAGCTACGTTTCTCCCCAATCCTATTCAATACCTCCTCATTAGTTATATGATCTACCCATCTAATCTGCAGCATTCTTCTGTAGCACCACATTTCGAAAGCTTCTATTCTCTTCTCGTCCAAACTAGTTATCGTCCATATTGCACTCCCATACATGGCTACACTCCATACAAACTTTCTGAAACGACTTCCTGACACTTAAATCTATACTCGATATTAACAAATTTCTCTTCTTCAGAAACGCTTTCCTTGCCATTGCCAGCCTACATTTTATATCCTCTCTACTTCTACCGCCATCAGTTATTTTGCTCCCCAAATAGCAAAACTCCTTTACTACTTTAAGTGTCTCATTTCCTAACCTAACTGCCTCACCATCATCCGACTTAATTCGACCACATTCCATTGTCCTCGTTTTTTTTTTGTTTTTTTGTATGTTCATCTTATATCCTCCTTTCAAGACATTATCCATTCCGTTCAACTCCTCTTCCAGGCCCTTTGCTGTATCTCACAGAATTACAATGTTTTTATTTCTTCTCCATAGATTTTAATACCTACTCCGAATTTTTCTTTTGTTTCCTTCACTGCTTGCTCAATATATAGATTGAATAACATCGGGGAGAGGCTACAACCCTGTCTCACTCCCTTCCCAATCACTGCTTCCCTTTCATGCCCCTCGACTCTAATAACTGCCATCTGGTTTCTGTTCAAATTGTAAGTAGCTTTTCGCTCCCTGTATTTTACCCCTGCCACCTTCAGAATTTGAAAGAGGGTATTCCAGTCAACATTGTCAAAAGCTTTCACTAAATCTACAAATGCTAGAAACGTAGGTTTGCCTTTCCTTAATCTAGTTTCTAAGATAAGTCGTAGGGTCAGTATCGCCTCACGTGTTCCAATATTTCTACGGAATCAAAACTGATCTTCTCCGAGGTCGGCTTCTACCAGTTTTTCCATTCGTCTGTAAAGAATTCGCGTTATTATTTTGCATCCGTAACTTGTTAAACTGATTGTTCGGTAATTTTCACATCTGTCAGTACCTGCTTTCTTTGCGATTGGAATTATTATATTCTTCTTGAAGTATGAGGGTATTTCACCTGTCTGATACATCTTGCTCACCAGATGGTAGAGTTTTGCCAGGACTGGCTCTCCCAAGGCCGTCAGTAGTTCTAAAGGATTGTTGTCTACTCCCAGGGCCTTGTTTCGACTCAGGTCTTTCAGTCCTCTGTCAAACTCTTCACGCAGTATCGTATCTCCCATTTCATCTTCATCCACATCCTCTTCCATTTCCATAATATTGTCCTCAAGTACATCGCCCTTGTACAGACCCTCTATATACTCCTTCCACCTTTCTGCTTTCCCTTCTTTGCTTAGAACTGGGTTTCCATCTGAGCTCTTGATATTCATACAAGTGGTTCTCTTTGCTCCAAAGGTGTCTTTAATTTTCCTGTAGGAAGTATCTATCTTACCCCTAGAGAGAAATGCCTCTACATCCTTACATTTGTCCTCTAGCCATCCCTGCTTAGCAATTTTGAACGTCCTGTCGATCTCATTTTTGAGGCGTTTGTATTCCTTTTTGCCTGCTTTATCTACTGCATTTTTATATTTTCTCCTTTCATCAATTAAATTCAATATTTCTTCGTTACCCAAGGATTTCTAGTAGCCCTAGTCTTTTTACCTACTTGATCCTCTGCTTCCTTCACTACTTCATGCCTCAGAGCTACCCATTCTTCTTCTACTGTATTTCTTTCCCCCATTCTTGTCAATTGTTCCCTTAATCCAAGATGTATAGAAAACTTTCACAATGTTTAAAGAAAATAATTAAGCTTTTTGGTGTTGGTGTTTCGTGGATGTCAATAAATCTAACATCATGCGAACGATGTGGGACTTCAACGGGACTAATTAGAGACTGAGGTGCCACATTTCCTAATTATAGGTTGCAAAAGTAATACAGCAACTTCAGATGACATTCAGTACAAAGAACTACCATTTTCTCCACGTGTAGATGGTTTTTGCTTTCAGCCGTTCCACAAATTCGCTTTATTTCACCTGAGTTCTTGCAAGATATGTAAGGATAAAATTCACGTAGTACAGATGTCTAGAGCTTCTTCAGCGGCAACAAATTCAACGTCTTAAATTAACCTAAAAGTTATACGTAAAGTAAAAGATAGAAACACAGAAAAACTGAAGAGTACACTAGTAGATTATTTAATCTTACGCTGTTCATCTACATCTACATCTACATGACTACTCTGCAATTCACATTTAAGTGCTTGGCAGAGGGTTCATCGAACCACAATCATCTATCTCTCTACCATTCCACTCATGTAGCGTAAAATATTGTTTGCAAACGAAGTATCACTTTCTTCCGAAACAAGAACGCTTCCACTAAACGAAAGTATATAAAGAGACAAAATATTTACTGTGCAATGTATTTCTATACAGGAATGGAACTGCTACTTTCATTCTTTCTCTGTTTTAATGAGTCAGCATGGTTTTAGAACGTGGCTATAGTGTAACTATGTTTGTAAAATACCTCTCCCACCCGATTGGCCGTGCGGTCTAACGCACGTCTTTCCGGGCGGAAGGAGCGCCTGGTCCCCGGCACCAATCCGCCCGGCGGACTTGAGTCGAGGTCCGGTGAATCGGCCAGTCTGTGGATGGTATTTAGGCGGTTTTCCATTCTGCCTTGGCGAATGCGGGCTGGTTCCCCTTATTCCGCCTCAGTTACACGATGTCAGCGATTGCTGCGCAAACAGGTTCTCCACGTACGCGTACACCACCATTACTCTACCACGCAACCATAGCGGTTACACTCGTCTGCTTTGGGACGTCGCCTGTGGGTTCGGTGTGGGGCGCCGGAGGGGTGAAGTGGACTGCGGTAGTCGTCGTGGAGTTGTGGACCACTGCGGCTGCGGCGGAGACGGAGCCTCTCCGTCGTTTCTAGGTCCCCGGTTAACATACAATACAATATAATATTACCTGTACTACTGTTGTGGTGGTCTTCAGTCCAGAGACTGGTTTTATGCAGCTCTCCATGCTACTCCATCCTGTGCAAGCTTCTTCATCTCCGATTAACTACTGCAGTCTACATCCTTCTGATTCTAGAATGAGATTTTCACTCTGCAGCGGATTTCGCACACTTATGAAACTTCCTGGCAGATTAAAACTGTTTGCCGGACCGAGACTCGCACTCGGGACCTTTGCCTTTCGCGGACAAGTGCTCTTCCATCTGAGCTACCCAAGCATGATTCACGACCCGTCCCCAGAGCTGCAATTCTGCCGGTACCTCGTTTCCTACCTCAGAAACTTCACTGAAGCTCTTCTGCGAACCTTGCAGAACTAGCACAACTGGAAGAAAGGATATTGCGGAGACATGACTTAGCCACAGCCTGGGGTTTGTTTTCAGAAGGAGATTTTCACTCTGCAGCGAAGAGTGAGCTGATATGAAACTTTCTGGCAGATTGAAAATCTCATTCTGGAAACAACCCCCAGGCTGTGGCTAAGCCATGTCTCCGCAATATCCTTCTCCCAGGAGTGCTACTTCTGCAAGGTTCGCAGAAGAACTTCTGTGAAGGCTGAAAGGTAGAAGACGAGGTACTGGCAGAATTGAAGCTGTGGGGACGGGTCGTGAGTCGTGCTTGGATAACATTTGCCCGCGAAAGGCAAAGGTGCCGAGTTCGAGCCTCGGTCCGGCATACAGTTTTAATCTGTCGGGAAGTTTCTTCTGAATCTTCACTGTATTCATGTGCTGGTCTCCCTCTACGGTTTTTACCCTCCGCGCTTCCTTCCATTACTAAAGTGTTAATTCCTTGATGCCTCAGAATGTGTTGAGCTACATGATCTACCCATGTAATCTTCAGCATTCTTTTGTAGCACCACATTTCGAAAGGTTCTGTTTTCTTCTTGTCTAAACTATTTAC
This sequence comes from Schistocerca gregaria, assembly GCF_023897955.1. Lineage (NCBI taxonomy): Eukaryota > Metazoa > Arthropoda > Insecta > Orthoptera > Acrididae > Schistocerca > Schistocerca gregaria. The sequence continues at coordinate 527,452,672 of NC_064922.1, read as the reverse complement.
CGTCCATATTTCACTTCCATACGTGGCTGAACTCCAGGTGTCAATAGACCCTAGTTCCCCTGTTAGATAATCTTTTATTCTGTTAAGAAATTTCCATGCGATTTTAATTGCATACGTTTCCTCGGCCAGAGTCAGTTGACAGAATTTCTCTTAGTGTGATACAACATTATAATTTAAAAACTATTCTGGAGAAATCAGGGTTTCGGTCACGGTCACAATGGTCTTCTGGGTCTACTTCTCCACTACATTTTTGACATTATGATGTGATGCCGATACCATACACAGAAAAAAATTTTCAGCTGCCTTGTGATTATTTCCTTCTATGTCCACTTCCATATGACTATTTTTTCTTTAATATTATTTCTCATGCAAGAAACGCTTCGCTTTCAATCAGTAATGTTTTGCAGAAGAACCTGAGGAAATTCTTCCTCCTTCTCTGTCAATATTTGATTATAATGACATGTTTTTATAATAAAGGATTCTCCGATTGTATGAATTTATTCTTTGTGAGTTTTTGATAACGAAGACATATTTTTAGGGTTCTGTACCTCAGTCGGTAAAAACGGAACCATCTGTCCATCAGTTAAGACCTCTTTTCGTAGGAATGGGTTAAGGTATCGAGTTGAAATTTATAGAAATACTAAAGTCTACAGACCCTTGGTGGTGCAAAAACCTGAAGCCTATAGGTCAATGTAGTCAAAAAATACGCACATCTGTTACGGCCCTTTTTTCTCAGTAACAGGTACTGGCATTAAGTTGAAATTTATCTCAAACACTACGGTCTACGATCCCTTGACGGTGCAAAAGAATTAAGCTTCTAAATAAATGCAGTCAAAAGATACGGTCATTTATGTCACATGTATTGAAATTCGCAAACTCACTCATCAAAACCTACAGATGAACGATCTATGCACGCGTACATAATTAAATTCGCATGGAACTCCTGTCCCACCCATATCACCACTGTCGCCTGTGAACTTTATTGCATTGCCGTCGGTGAACTTTATTAGTTGTACTTACCACTCCCGTTTTCATATTTGCTTTCACTTTTTTCTGCATTATTTATTCTGCAGAGAGGTTAAAGTAGTGAGAAACAGGTTATTCACACTAGTGCTCGCTGAAAACTACTGCGACCGGACCTGAGCACAATTAGAGAAAAAGCGGCAGCTTTTACCTCAAGGGCATTATAAAAACCTCTCGCTGAGGAAACAAGCCACTTTATAAAATGTAGAGAAAGGTCAACAGCCTGTTATTTTAGACTGTCTTAGAAAATAAGAAATTTTTTCAGGGCCGGCAGGTTCAATGTAGCTATTGCTACATCCTGAAAAATTAGATACGAAAGCTAACACAATATAAATACGAACGTAGAAAGTCAGACATATTCCACTGTGCACAGACTGTTGAGAAAGTCTACAACGCTTGTAAGGGTTTTGCACAGTAGATTGTGCTCGGAAATAACTGTTAAGAAAAACATTTGATACATCGCGCCGTTTCCAAGTTAATTAGCATTGCAGTTAGCCAAATGCAAGCGGCTCTCCAGAGATGGTATCGTCAAACGTGTTCTTCGTGCGGTTTCCTAAAGCCGAACAAAATAGTGATATAAAAATTCGACGTGGATCGGTAGTAAGAATGGAACCCGAGTCAAGTGTTGGGCAGTTTCGTGCGGTACCATCTACGCTATGAGAACAACTGACGCTAATTGAACTAGCGCACCCAGCAACCTTACCGCCTAAGTTCAATGTTATTTAACTCGGAAACGGCGCAACGTATCAAATTTTTTCTTGACAATTGTTTCTTAGCACGAGACACTCTGTAACACCCTTACAAAATTTTCAGACCATTTCTGACCGCCATGTATAGAGTCACTGAATGTACGTAGTACTAGGTACATATAACAATAAGTTATCTCATGCCGGCTAATTGTGAGAGTTTAGCTGTAGATCCCCATTGGTGGAAAGCACAGCTACACAGTTACACCTTTGAGCCGAAACATTATAACCGTCTGTTTAATGGCATGTTGATCCACTTTTCAAACAGGGCACAAGAGCGATTCTGCTGGGCATGGATGCTATAAGTCCTTGATAGTTTTCCAGAAGTATGTGGCACGAGATGTCTACTGACAGGTCATTAAATTCCCCGCTAGTTACTGGATTGTGGTGTGAGTTCGCTATCATGCTCCTCAAACCACTGCACCACGATTCTGGCCTTTCGTCGCGGAGAGTTACATTACCAGATGTGTGGCTGGATTGAAGAGTTTTTAGCAAACAGAACACAGCATGTTGTTATCAATGGAGAGACGTCTCCAGACGTTAAAGTAACCTCTGGTGTGCCACAGGGGAGTGTTATGGGACCATTGCTTTTCACAATATATATAAATGACCTAGTAGATTGTGTCGGAAGTTCCATGCGGCTTTTCGTGGATGATGCTGTAGTATACAGAGAAGTTTCAGCATTAGAAAATTGTAGCGAAATGCAGGAAGATCTGCAGCGGATAGGCACTTGGTGCAGGGAGTGACAACTGACCCTTAACATAGACAAATGTAATATATTGCGAATACATAGAAAGAAGGATCCTTTATTGTATGATTATATGATAGCGGAACAAACACTGGTAGCAGTTACTTCTGTAAAATATCTGGGAGTATGCGTGCGGAACGATTTGAAGTGGAATGATCATATAAAACTAATTGTTGGTAAGGCGGGAACCAGGTTGAGATTCATTGGGAGAGTCCTTCGAAAATGTAGTCCATCAACAAAGGAGGTGGCTTACAAAACACTCGTTCGACCTATACTTGAGTATTGCGTGGGATCCGTACCAGATCGGGTTGACGGAGGAGATAGAGAAGATCCAAAGAAGAGCGGCGCGTTTCGTCACAGGGTTATTTGGTAACCGTGATAGCGTTACGGAGATATTTAGCAAACTCAAGTGGCAGACTCTGCAAGAGAGGAAATCTGCATCGCGGTGTAGCTTGCTGTCCAGGTTTCAAGAGGGTGCGTTTCTGGATAAGGCATCGAATATATTGCTTCCCCCTACTTATACCTGCCGAGGAAATCAAGAATGTAAAATTAGAGAGATTCGAGCGCGCACGGAGACTTTCAGACAGTCCTTCTTCCCGCGAACCATACGCGACTGGAACAGAAAGCGGAGGTAATGACAGTGGCACGTAAAGTGCTCTCCGCCACACACCGTTGGGTGGCTTGCGGAGTATAAATGTAGATGTATATGTAGATGTAGATGCTGTAACATGTCATGGCCATGAGGGAAGACTTCAAGCATGAAGGAATGCAGGCTGTCAGCAGTAATGTTCACGTCGTTCACTGCCGTCGTGACGTCTTCGAGTGCTACCGTAGATCCCATAGAAGCCCAACTCAATGTACCACGTATCACAATCCTGCTCTCAGTGGCCTGCATCTTTGACGCGGTGTACATTTCAAACAGCCATTCGCCTAGACGACGGCGTGTAAGGGCCCAACCGTCGACGTGGTATAAAAGGAAATGCGATTGCTTCAACAGGCAAAACGTTTCTACTGATCCATGGTGAAAGCTCAGTGATGCTGTGCCACCGCGATCGTAACTGACGGTGTCTTTGGGTCAACACAGTAATACCTTGGAATCGAGCTCCATCTTCAACGACGGCCTTTGAACCACCTGCCCCGAAACACTCAAGCCTGCGCCCCAGCATTGTACTCTGTCGTCAGATCTGCCACAGATTCTATTCTGGAACACACAGCGGGGATCCTCCGGCGTCTAGGTTTTGTGGTAGGACGTGGATGTCCATTACCATACGGCCTACGCGTTATGCCTCGATCCTACAACTACTTTCCATACAGCTGCTACCCTTTTCTCCAAAGGACGCTTTAATTTTCCGTTACTCAACATCTCTCTTTCCCCTGGTTATGCACCTTTCTACAGCCTTGAATTTCTCATCGAGCTATTCCTGCTTGGACATTTTCACTTCTTCTCAGTCTCATTTCTTATACTTATGTTTTCCCTTTCATCTGCTTCATCTATTGCATTTTACATTTTCTTCTTTCGTCAATTAAGTCCAATATGTGGCGCATTATACATGATTTTCTACTAGGCCTTGCTTTTTATCTACTTGATCCTCTCATTCCTTCACTATTTAGTCTCTCGGACCAACACATTCATCACATATTGCTTTCCTTTTCCCTGTGTCAGTTAATCTTTGTCTATTTCTCCCTTTGAAACGCTCAACAACCTCTGGTTCTTTCAATTTATCCATTTCTTATCTCCTTAAATTCCTATCTTATTGCAATTTATTCAATTTCAATTTGCATTTCATAACCAATAATTTATGGTCAGACTCCTCAGTTGTCCCTTGAAATGTCTTAAAAATTAAAATCTGCTTTCGAAATATCTGTCTTACCATTACACAGAGTTATTCATAAGTATCTCCGATGACGACTGCACGAAAACTACAAGACATACAAGAAACATCACGAGTGCTCAATATGGGCACAGCTTGTGACTCAAAACCTCGGTGTGTGCGTGCGGTTGACTGAAATGGCTGCTGGAGGCGCAACGACAGCAGCCTGCTGTTGAACTCTGTTCACTGGGTTGCCTGTCTGCAGGCGCGAACTCAATCGATGCGACAATACAGAGCGGATGACTTGTCTACATGTCCTGACTCGCCTGCCCCTCAGTGGAGTGTTCTACAACAAAGCCGAGGCGATCATTAGGAATCGAAACTTGGAGAGACGCTCTATGCACTGATAGGTGTCATTTTTGTGTATATCCTTTTGGTTTCATGTAGCCGTAACCTGAAACCTCAAAGGTACTTATAAACAACCCTGTTAAACCTCACAGTGTCTCCATATCTCTCTTCCACTTATACAACCTTTTCACGTTATTCTTTTTATCCAATATTCTACTAGGCTACTTCCTAATTCGTTCCTTTAACCCACACCAAGTTCTCCTTTCGTCAGTTAAATTCAGTATCAGTTTTTTCAACGGCATCTACTAGCCCTGTTTGATCCTGTGTTGCTTTTACTATTTCATCTCTCAGAGTTACCCATTCTTCTTCTATTGTATACCTTTTCCCTGTTTCAGTCAAGCGTTGCCTGATGCTCACTCTCAAACTCGTACTTACCTCCAGTATCTTCTATTTAGCTGTAAGCCCCATTTCCTAAAATTTTTCGAATTTGAGTTTTACTCTGCATTTAATAACCGATAAGCTATGGTCAGAATCAACATCAGCGCTCCAAAATGCCTTAGAAATAATTTGGTTTTGATATCTATCTGAATCTATCTATACTCATATGTGGATCAGAACAAGAATATATGAAAGCTGGCAATATAAATACGCACAGCTATAAAAAAAAAAAATTGGCAATTAGCGTGGTTCCTGAAAAACAGCAAGCAAAATTATAGCAAGCTCAACGGTGAAAAAATAAATAGTTGTGGTATGTGCTCATCAAAAATTCCATCTAGCTAAGTTCAATGACGTTTGCCTCTGTTGGATAGGTAGTGAGTGTGTACCAACCCTTTTTGTCCCATGCAAAATTCCTGGCGGTTACTCACCTGTTTTTTTTTCCTTCCGATTGTGGAGATATGCTGCACACTTTATATTGTTAAGTCTCCTTGACAAACCATCTCTGCAAGTTCCGTGCAAGACTGTCATCAATTTGAGTGGCATGGTGTTGAGTGATGATGCGGTCTCGGTTTTGCAGAGGGGTCTCAACTTCGCTCCCACCCCCAAGTTCACTCCGGTCGCAGAAATTGTTAGTGCTGTTGAACAGGTTGCAGCTCGACTTCCGCCAGAATCAGCCGAGGAAATACGTCGTGAAACTTGTCGTGCATTGACGAAATCCAAGCCGATGAAGTCAAATATCAGCAGTAAAGAGAGGGCGGCCATTCGTGATCTGAGGGAACGCTCTGAAATTGTTGTCTTGCCGGCTGACAGGCAATGCTACAGTTGTTGTCTCCCATAAGGACTACACTGATAAGATGCAGAGCCTGCTAAATGACGATTCCTACCGGAAGATCAGCGTTGACCCTACAAAGAAGGTGGAGAACAAGACGAGGGTTCTTCTCAAGGACGCAGATTTACCGGAGGGTGACGCTAAGAAATTGTTACCCCGGGGTCCGGGACCGTCTAGAATATATGGACTCCCGAAGGTCCACAAAGAGAGGGTACCATTACGCCCCATTGTCAGCCAAACCAGGGCACCTACGTATTTGTTGGCCAAATACCTGACGGGAATATTAAGTCCTTATGTGGGTAAATGCCCTCATCACATCCGTAATTCCGTGGATTGTGTTAAAAGTCTTGATAGCTTCAGGTTGGATGAGTCAGATATCATGGTGAGTTTTGACCTCGTTTCCTTGTTTACGAGGCTACCCCTGCGAGAGTCGCTAGAGTTGATTGGTCAGAGGTTTGACGAAAATACCACTGAACTTTTTAGGCATGTCTTGACTTCCACGTATTTTCTTTTTAATGGAGAATACTACGATAAAACTTTTTAGGCATGTCTTGACTTCCACGTATTTTCTTTTTAATGGAGAATACTACGATAAAACGGAGGGAGTCGCCATGGGTAGCCCACTCTCACCGGTGGTAGCGAATTTGTACATGGAGAACTTCGAGGAGGAAGCCCTGTCGTCATCCGAATGGAAACCTACTTGCTATTTCCGTTACGTGGACGACACGTTCGTCATCTGGCCACATGGTATGGATAAACTCCTTGACTTTCTTACACATCTAAACTCCATACACCCCAACATCAAATTCACTATGGAGACTGAAACGAGGGTAAATTACCGTTCCTTACGTCTTGGTCAGGAGAAGGGATGACGGCACCCTAGGTCATGGGGTGTATCGAAAGACAACACAAACTGATCTGTATTTGCACGCAGACAGCTGCCACCACCCTTCACAGAGGAATGGGGTACTTGAAACTCTGGTACATAGGGCGCGCACTATCTCTGACACAGAGTCTACCCCAGGAATTGGAACATCTGAGAACTGTATTTCGAAAAAATGGGTACTCAGAGTGGCAGATCCAACGTGCTCTCCGCCCAACCACTGCATCGCAACCTGTTGAGATGGATGAAGTCACGAGGGAGGAGGTAGGCACTGCATTTATTCCATACACAGGCGCACTCACGGGGAAAATCGCCCGCATTCTGAAGAAACACCGGGTCGGAACTGTGTTTTGTCCTCCGAATAAAACTCGTGCACTGGTGGGGAGCGCCAAAGATGACCTCGGTTTGAGGAAGGCCGGCGTGTACCAGATTCCGTGTCAATGTGGCAAGTCGTATATTGGTCAGACGATGCGTACCGTCGAGGATCGATGCCGTGAACACCAGAGGCACACTCGACTGTTGTATCCGAGCAAGTCGGCGGTCGCTGAACATTGTTTGTCGGAAAATCACGCTATGGAGTATGACCGCACGAGGATTCTGGTACAGACGTCGAGATACTGGGACAGCGTTGTTAGAGAGGCCATCGAAATTCGCACCAATGACGACCTCATAAACCGTGACTGTGGCTATAATCTTAGCAAGGCTTGGGAACCAGCGATTGGGTTAATCAAGAGTAAATCGAGCAAACGCATAGTTGTGACGACCACGGCGGACAGAGCCATCACACCGACGTCATCTCAGACGCCGTCGCAATCTGTTCCACCGCGCTACCGTGGCGCGGGGCGCGGACGGCGGAGGGAGCGCGCCGCGGGCGGAGGGTATTTAAATCGGCCGCCGCCGCGACCGAACCCAGTTCCCCCTGAGCAGCCATAGCGTACGGATCTCCCTGCCGGCGCGTTCACAGGAGCTCAGTCCGTCAGTTCAGCTGATGATGGCGACATGTTTGATCGCCGAAATATTGTGCCCGTTGGACACTACAGACCGGCAGTACACCCGTGGATATTTTGATTATCAAACACGGCGGGAGAAACTCAAGAATCACAATAAAATGTTAATTCAGTCTGCAGTAAAGACGCTCATCACTTGAAAGTGCTAATACGTATGTAAAATCTAAAACCAGCTTTAAAAATAGCGCAAAGGGTCAGTTCAATTGAGCTGGTCACTTTTAGTGTTTATCACGTATAAACAACAATGCTCTGTGAGGAACCGTCACAGCAAGTGCTTCTTTTAATACGTATGTTGAACTTGTAAAATGTAGGTATTTTAAATGGTCTTACAATTTATGAAATTTTATGATCGTTGTAAAACTTTTAAATCTGATGGGCTTACCGAAGGCTTATAAGGGAACTTGAATGGCCCTCCTGATCATTCTGCCTCAAGTGGTCATTCTGTGCTGAGTAGTCATTGAGGTAACGCGTATGTTGGGGAAATGTTAGCTTCGTTTAGAACTTGTTAAGTGACAGGTTTTGAGTGGCAAGCGACTGCGCAAATACTTTCGTTTATACTTAGATTATTTCAAACTAAATAGGGCTCAGAATCTCTAAGCCAGTTAGCACTTCAACATTTTGCGAGTGTTGTGCGATGGACAGCATTGAGCTCTGAATTATTTCAATTGCATTTTCGGAATTATTAATGGCTAGCCTGTTGGAATCCCCTCATGATTACACGAAATTAGATATGTTATTGGCTATACTGACCTTTATTTGTTTGTGAACTGGCAATAGTTTCCCGTCCATGTTAGCGGAATGGGATCTGGTATTTCAAGAACCTGCTACCAATGAAATACTCAAATACTCAATGTTCACTGCAATTGACTGCCGGTATTCTTGTTATTTTATTTCATGTCTATACGCATATTTATACGACCACTAATGTACGTACTTAAGTGTTTTCACAGACTGAATAAATCAGCAGTTCATTCAATCTAAATGCGTTAGTGTCCTCTACAATCTGTTATTCGAAAGAATGCAACTTTTTACCGTTTTGTTAATATTTCATTTATTTTAATTTGTATTTTACTTAATTTTACTTAACTTGCCAAAATTCGGATAATTTAGGCTGCAGGATCACGAGTTACAATAATTTTGAGGGGAGTTTCGCTGCAGGGCATGGAATCAGAGTATGCACGGCTCAAGCATAAGACACTATCGAGTAAATATTTCAAACAAAGCCGTGCTTTTGCCCAGTCACGTGCGGTCTAATTAGTTGTAGCATGTACAGCCGCACACTTCTGGTGGGATTTCCGTAAGTGCATCAGAAGCACTTTCATTTGTAAATCAACACAAATCACCCCAATTACGACTCATAGCGACTTCAACTTTTAGATTAGCTTAGAAATGTGTGATTTTTTAAACCGGTTGTGCATCTGCAAGCCTTGGAATTTCACTCATACTGTTTTATTTAGTGTGACCACAAATGTCTGTTTCTGGAAGCTGCAGGTCATTAACACTCAGTTTTAGGTATTTTCATCTACCATTAGGGCCGTTTTTGTTGTATTTGCGTTTGAATCCTTGATTAGTGGTTTTTGAACAGTCCTTTAGAGTCGTTTAATGGCATTTAGATATGATAAGAATAGGAATGCACCCTGTAACTGTTCTACAGTTTCGCTGATTAGATTGGCTTATATTTATATGTGCAAGGTATTCTGTTGCTACCCAAAGGGCAGCCACACTGTTGATTCTATCATCAGATGAAATTAATCTCCTCTTCTGTCTAATTTACTAGCTTTCGTAACGTCTTTCCACAGTCCTGTCACCAGCTTAAACAAACAGGCTTCCTGAAAAAAGTGCATACTCTACATACTTTAGTTCTACACTAACGACGAAGTAAGTAGTCACATATATGCAGCCATACGCCCACTCACATTTTCATAGCTGCAGTACACATGAAAGAAAACAGGTCAATAACAAAATGAGATTGTGGCTGTTCTAAATTGCGGACAACTCATAATGCGAAGCAATGAATTCGTTTCTCAGTTTAGTTTAGTTTACACTGCGAGAAAGTTCATATCATCGAATCAAAAGAAGCAGCCTTCATAATTTAATGTAATTCTGACGTTTATAGGATTTGATGGATTTACTCTTAAATGGTAGAGGTTATCCTTTATTTACTGGGAACTAATACAAGCTGTCGTTTCTTCCCGTCACCCTGCTTCTCTTTGAGACTTGTTCGGCGACAATAAAAGTCGAGAGTTCCATCACTGCTCCTACCTGATGATTGTAGGTGACGAGGAATGCTGCTTTTGGGACCCACTATCTCTGCTTGCACACCTGTGTGTCTTGTATCGTGACTCTTCTTTTTTTTAATTTACGAAGATTGGTCTTCAAAATTATGCTTGTTACTTTCGTGCGCTGAGATGCCGGAAGGTTCACTTTTGGGGTAAACAAATAGTTTCAGGAGGCTTGGGATAAATTATTTGGATGGAATTGATATAAAAATGTTACTTCGACATAAGTTTTCACTTACGAATGATTGAGCGCCCGATTTATAATGATATATATAAAGTAACCATTCAGTTTTTCAACGTGTGCTTTTCATATATCACTGGTTGTTGTTATTGCTCAGGCAAACTATCTAGGCAAGGTCATGTCTATGTAAATTTTTGTGAATCTGCTAGACAATAGGGCACATATCCCTTGCGATCAATAAACTCTTTCTTTAAAAATTTTATCGTGAAATCTTGGGCAATACGAGCTCTCTTTGCATATCTCCCACACAGGTATTTAAATTTTAATGTCCTTAGCTATAAAACTCCTGTGCAGCCAAAAATATTGGCAAGCACTATTACAACCTTCTCTAAACATGTACTATTTTTCAAATTGTGAGTAGAATAGTAGCGTTGATTATGTACAATTTGAACTCTCCTCCAGGTACATTTCCACACAAAAATAACTGGCCTTATGCGAGAGGTAGACATTACGTTTTAATTAATACTGGGAAAAAATAAGTTACGAAGTAAATTTTTGTTTGTTGCATTATGCAGGGTTACGGATATAAGTACAGATATTGTCATCATTGGTATATTAATACACAGCCAGTTCAGTGCGTTAGTTGTCTGTTTTTTTTCTCCATCATTCTTCTCACAAACACGTCACACAATTTACTACCTACTGTTTTCTGAACAGTCGTAACTGCATCACTAAGCGAACTACGCCTGTCGGTATAGATTAACTGTTTTGCGTTAGCTCGTTCACACTTCGACAGCTGACGTGCTGCTCAGGAGAAAAAAAGCGTTAATGACTTGCCGTTTCCACGCGCGCTTGGAGATACTAATCAGTTTCAAAACGTACTATTCCTAATAAAAATAGTTATTAGTATGTAAATAAAGTAAATTCTAATGCAATGTTGTTCTCTACATTGCCCTCAGTCACCAACAAAAATATCTGCACTTACACTTCCAGCACTGTGTGCATCTGCAGTGCTGGTACACATTCAGATCTTCGCGCCGTAGTACCGTAGCACATAGCTAGGAGAGCCCATATCGAATGGCGCAGTCCATCTTCACATTCTCACGAAACTACGGCGCCGGAATCTCGATGTGTTCCAGCTCTATATACCAACAAAAAATTAATTTTTTGCTGTCGTGGTCTTCAGTCTGAAGACTGTTTTCATACAGCTCTCCGTGCGAGCCTCTTCATCCCCGGATAACTACTGCAAGTAGAGCCTTCTGAATCTGCTTTCTGTACTCATCTCTTGGTCTCTCTCTGCAATTTTTACCGCCCCACACTTCCCTCCAATACTAAACTGAAGATCCCTTGATGTCTCAGAATGTTACCTGTCAACCAGTCACTTCTTTTAGTTAAGTTGCGTCACAGATTTCTTTTCTCCCCAGTTCTATTCAGTACTTTTCATTAGTTATGTGATCTACCCGTATAATCTTCAACGTTCTTCTATACCACCACGTTTCAACAGCTTCTATTCTCTTCTTGTCTAAACTGTTTATTGCCTACGTTTCATTTCCAAAAATGGCTACATTCCATACAAATATACTTTCAGAAAAGGCTTCCTAACACTTAAATGTATATCCGATGTAAACAAATTTCCTTTCTTGGGAAGCGTATTTCTTGCCATTGCCAGCCTACATTTTATATTTTCCCTTCTTCGGCCATCATCACTTATTTTACTTCCCAAATAACAAAACTGATCAACTACTTTACGTGTCTCATTTCCTAATCTAATTCCCTGAGCATCACCCGACTTAATTCGACTACATTCCATTATCCTTGTTTTGCTTTTGTTGATGTTCATCTTATATCCTCCTTTCAAGACACTGTCCATTCCATTCAACTGGTCTTCCAAGTCCTTTACTGTCACTGAGAGAATTGGAACGTCGTCGGCAAACCTCAAAGTTTTTATTTCTTCTCTCTGAACTTTAATTCGTTCTCCAGATTTTACTTTGGTTTCATTTGTTGCTTGCTCAGGTACAGACTGAATAACACTGGGGATAGCTTACAACCCTATCCGACTCCCTTCTCAGTCACTGCTTCCTTTCCATGCCCTCGACTCTTACAACTGCCGTGTGGAACTTGTACAGCTTGTAAATAGCTTTTCGTTCCCAGTATTTTGCCCCTGCTACCTTCATAATTTCAAAGAGAGCATTCCAGTCCAAACTGTCAAAAGGTTTCTCTAAATCTACAAATGAAGGTTTGCCTTTAGTTAACCTATCTTCTGGGAATATTTGTAGGGTCAGTACTGCCTCGCATGTGCCCACATCTCTCAGGAAAAAAATTAATTACGAAAGTTTATTTTTTTTTTTAAGGTGACAATAATTATACTTTCACAGAGAAACTTCCACACTGTCTCTGAGCACTACTCTATAACCCCACTCCTAATCTCTTTCAAAAATTTCCCCATTCCTCTTACTGATTTTGCATAGAAAATATTTACTCTCTGGGGACAGCACTCAAGTTAGATAAAATTTGCACCTTGACACATAAAATGTAGACATCAGGTAACGTTAATGTACGATAAGAATGTAAAAAATGCGTAAAGAAAGAAACCGCCTCAACCCAGAGACGAACCTTGTGTGTATGTGTATTGTATATTTCCACATTCTGAATTAAGTTTTCCTCGTCCGGTACATTTAACCACTGTGGCACTTCGCTTTCCGTCTAGAAATCAAGGCACATGCATGACCTCAATAACTATACCTCCGTCACAGCGCGTACAACAGTTCATCAGCCCTCACCTTGGCACACTCTCTACAAAACGAGCAACGACACAATTGGGCTGCCTGTAGACAAATAAACTATTAGGGCTTAATGCGAAAAGGCCCTCGTCCAGGGGCTTCTGTGATTTCACCAGCACGTCGGAAGCCAATTATCTGGACTGCGGAGGGCTGCAGAAGGAGTTGGTGCCTACAAAGGACGGCCTTCACGGGAGCGATATGGTCGGAGTGCTCATTCCTGACGGTCGGCGGACAGCGGCCCACGTGAGGACAGATGGGGGGAACACGGGCCGCTCCGCGTGACTCGGAGAGCAGGCAACTTCTGCCCTCCACGTTGTATCATATCTCCTCTGACGTCGCACAGTTATTGGCCGTATCGGGCCAATGTGTGCCGATCTCCGGCGGACATTTTCGAGATCTGCCACGTGACTGACCGCGACCGTTGCGTACGCACTTTTCTAAGAAGGCAGCCTTTTTCGTGCTCCCCATCCACGGCCCGGAATAGCGCCACGTGGCAGACTAGCGTATTCTTTCCCGTGCACACTATTTTTATAATTCACGGTACCGCTAAAAGCAGCTGCGTTTGAATATGAGCACAAACACACGCCCAGACACTTTTTTTCCATTTACAGTATTGTTCCAGATATAATTTAAAAATAGTTCTAGTCCCCTAGTTTCACGCAAAGTCAAATGCCGATACTGGTAATCCCACTCATTTATTCGCATATGGAAACCTCTGTGTCGACTACATTCTCTCGCGGTAATTGCCTAAGAAGACTTCATAATGGATCGGATGTCAAAAAGCATGCTCTGCTCCTTGCAGCAGAGAAAGTGAAAAATTGGGGGAGTTGCATTTCTGATATCCTGATCAACAACCTGACTTTAAGGGAGGGACTATCTGTAGTCAGGTAATTCCACATCACTCCTCTACTTGTCCAGTGCAGTCTTACAGAAAATTATGTGTGTTGTGTTCGTGCCAGAAAAATGATTTTCAGAAACGTTTTGTGTGAATATGAGGATGATGTCGATAAATACGAGTCAGGTATGGATCCTGAATATGTTGCTGAATGCAAGTATACTTCGAACAATGTTGCTAGTCAGGTATTTATTCAGACACATGAATAATGTTAAGCCGTGTCCATTATCGTTGTTGCCGTGCATTTACGCGACAGTGTCCTGACAGACATATTAAGGGTCATTATTAACATTATTTACGTGCTACAATAAGTTGCTTGCTAAAAATTAATTTTACAGTGAGCTGTGTCATAGTCTAATTTTGGGTTTTACCGCAAAAATTGTTATTGCAAAAATTGTTAATTCAAATCTTATTATCAAAAACTCAAACAGTTTGGTCTTTTAATATGTATTTTTGAGAAGTTTTATAGTAATATTAGGTTAATTCGCCCACCAACTAAACAGTGGTAAGCCTGAATGTTAAGCCATAGTAAGTGCACTCAGTTTTCAAGTAAACAATGTTAAGTGCCACCTACGACTGCTTAAAAATGGTCTTATTTTAAAAATACGTTGTTACTCTAGAACTATATTTTAAAACAATGACATATCTAAGTAAAAAGTCACATTGATGTACTTGAAATATCGTATTTATGAGTTTTTATTGAAATTTTGCTGCGAAATTTCTCGAAACAAGCGAGGTCTCCAATTATTCAGCATAACTTATGCTTTAATGTGATTTATATATTAATCACAATTCTAATTTTCCTGGTTGCTTTTGCCGAACTTACTACACTTAAATATATCTAAAATAACTCGACGGCTATAAGCCTTATTCGTTCATACGGTATGTTTCTTTTATGAATTCTTCAACACTGTGTAGCCATCACTTAATAATGAAATAATTGTTTAATGTATTCGCGTAAACTGTCACGGTGCCGAAGAAACCTTGAACAACACTACAACCGAAAGGAAAGTCTCAGTCAAAAACAGAAACAATCTCTGGTGTATCAAAAGGCTGTGTCATAGGAGTGGCGAAGGGCGTGTCACTTGAGGTTGCGGTTAGGACTGGATTCGCACTCTGCCGGCCGGAGTGGCCGAGCGATTCTAGGCGGTCGCTGGTTCGAATCCTGCCTCGGGCATGGATGTGTGTGATGTCCTTAGGTTAGTTAGGTTTAAGTAGTTCTACGTTCTAGGGGACTGATGACCTCAGATGTTGAGTCCCATAGTCTCTGTTTCTTGTATTTTCTCTGTATTGCTATCAAGTACTAACGTATGTCTTCTTCTTACATTGCAGATGGATCCGAAAGTCGTGGTGGCTGTCTCGGTTTCTAAACATCCAGGAATAGGAGATAACACATAACTACTCTCCTGAAAAATAATAAGGAGATTGTGGAAGAGATCAGGACTTTAAGATTTGCCGGAGGCGATGGAAAAGACTGGAACGGGGGAATGGACTTAGGAGATGATGGCGTCGATACGGAACAACAATGGTCGTCGCAAACAGTCGTCTCCCTCTACTTCGAGTTCATCGTCAGCCGAGTATGTGCCTTCACCCAAAACAAACGAGAAAGCAAAATGGTCCAGCAGACATGACAGAAGAGGTCTGGACTCCTTACAGGCAGCGCACTTTATTGAACTGGATGACAAACAAAACGTTTGCCGCATGCGTAAGTAATGAATCAGTTCAAGAAAATTAAGAACCTGAACATTCTGTACAATTTGGAGAAAAAAATGAATACTCTGTTGATCCAAAAAAAAGTCAACCAGGCTGTCCTGCAGAAATTCAAAGAGAAGGAAACGGCAGGAGCAAGTTATTCACGACTGGACGTTGCGACTGTGGGCCATGCAAATGTATCCTCAAAATAGAATCGATTTTATAGCTTCTGATTCCTGGGTATAGTGCTTCAAGAAGCGGAATAATGTTGCTGACAGAACAATAACCCATGCAGTCGGCAATAATTAACATAATAAGAGGCAAATTTGTCACAGGTCCGCAATGATTTTGTTGTCTTCGCAGAAAACTTTAAACCGACACATACCTACAGTGCTGACCAGATCATTTTTGACAAAGAGTTACATGGCCTCCGAACCCTGCCAATCAGAGGAACAACGGTTGTTCGCACTGTTGTTGGATCAGTTTCTGCAACACAGCACAGTTTAATGATTACGCCTGTGATTTCAATGGAAGGCGAAATACTGCGGCCAACGTATATGCTTTGTATCCGAGCCATCTGGAAACTGCCCGCAGTCAAAGCCGGCAGATCCTCCGAATATAAGATCGTATGCTGGAAAATAGCGAACATGTCGACAGCACACCTCAAACGGTTCCGTCGTGACGCATTTTGGTCAAGGGTGTTTAGTGACAGGAAGAAAACTCTGCTATTAGTGGATTCATGGTGCCCCAACATCATGCATTGGATACCTCTAAAGTACCTGCTGGTAAAGTCCTACTAAGAGAACTAGTACCTGAAGCATGTTAGGTAAAGATCCGGCCTGTAGATAGTCATTTTTTTCAAACACAACAAATCCCTTGCTGGCACATGACCACATTTGGCACCGCGAGTTTTCTGGCCTTGCAGTCCTTTTCTGTATATTACTTCAGCGCTCCTCGTTTCAAGAACTTGATTAAGTATGCTTTTTACAGGGGGGAAACTTGGTCGACGATCCTGGAATGTGGACTACGCCAATGGATTACTGCTTCGATTCATTAACAAATGATGGGTGTGCAAAGTACGAGGCTGTCGCTTTTTTAAAAAGTGTCCATTGTGAAACGTCATTCTACACATCTCGCAGTTTATTTCATGAATTGCACATTGATTGCTGTTTGTAATAGATTTTGTTTGAAATCAATAACGAGTCACATTTTCAGCATCACAAAGTACACTCCTTGTAGTGGAAGAAAGAACACATTGACACCGGTGTGTCAGACCCACCATACTTGCTCCGGACACTGCGAGAGGGCTGTACAAGCAATGATCACACGCACGGCACAGCGGACACACCAGGAACCGCGGTGTTGGCCGTCGAATGGCGCTAGCTGCGCAGCATTTGTGCACCGCCGACGTCAGTGTCAGCCAGTTTACCGTGGCATACGGAGCTCCATCGCAGTCTTTAACACTGGTAGCATGTCGCGACAGCGTGGACGTGAACCGTATGTGCATTTGACGGACTTTGAGCGAGGGCGTATAATGGGCATGCGGGAGGCCGGGTGGACGTACCGCCGAATTGCTCAACACGTGGGGCGTGAGGTCTCCACAGTACATCGATGTTGTCACCAGTGGTCGGCGGAAGGTGCACGTGCCCGTCGACCTGGGACCCGACCGCAGCGACGCACGGATGCACGCCAAGACCGTAGGATCCTACGCAGTGCCGTAGGGGACCGCACCGCCACTTCCCAGCAAATTAGGGACACTGTTGCTCCTGGGGTATCGGCGAGGACCATTTGCAACCGTCTCCATGAAGCTGGGCTACGGTCACGCACACCGTTAGGCCGTCTTCCGCTCCCGCCCCAACATCGTGCAGCCCGCCTTCAGTGGTGTCGCGACAGCGCGAATGGAGGGACGAATGGAGACGTGTCGTCTTCAGCGATGAGAGTCGCTTCTGCCTAGGTGCCAATGATGGTCATATGCGTGTTTGGCGCCGTGCAGGTGAGCGCCACAATCAGGACTGCATACGACCGAGGCACACAGAGCCTACACCCGGCATCATGGTGGGGGGAGCGATCTCCTACACTGGCCGTACACCTCTGGTGATCGTCGAGGGGACACTGAATAGTGCACGGCACATCCAAATCGTCATCGAACCCATCGTTCTACCATTCCCAGACCGGCAAGGGAACTTGCTGTTCCAACAGGACAATGCACGTCCGCATGTATCCCGTGCCACCCAACGTGCTCTAGAAGGTGTAAGTCAACTACCCTGGCCAGCAAGTTTTCCCTTCCTGGGACAATGAATTCACGGTGTTCTTATTTCAATTTCCAGGAGTGTATATTGTTTCTTTTCAACGAGTTGTTTCTGCCTTTATATTGAGATCTCCAACTTCTTTCCATATTATTAGTTCATATAAATACGTGAAACGAGCATTTTAGCGACTTTTGCTGTCATATTTCAAACACTTTACTGATGCTTTGTGTGTGCTACAGCTGCTAAAGGCTTGTTTCTCTGCCCCTAAAATGTCAATGTTTTTCTACTCATGACATACGCTTTCAGAAAATATATGCCTTTCCAGAAAACCAGTATCAAAGGTGAGAAGATTTACCTGTAAGACTCGATTAGATAATATTATGCGTTCATGGAAATACACTCCTGGAAATTGAAATAAGAACACCGTGAATTCATTGTCCCAGGAAGGGGAAACTTTATTGACACATTCCTGCGGTCAGATACATCACATGATCACACTGACAGAACCACAGGCACATAGACACAGGCAACAGAGCATGCACAATGTCGGCACTAGTACAGTGTATATCCACCTTTCGCAGCAATGAAGGCTACTATTCTCCCATGGAGACGATCGTAGAGATGCTGGATGTACTCCTGTGGAACGGCTTGCCATGCCATTTCCACCTGGCGCCTCAGTTGGACCAGCGTTCGTGCTGGACGTGCAGACCGCGTGAGAAGACGCTTCATCCAGTCCCAAACATGCTCAATGGGGGACAGATCCGGAGATCTTGCTGGCCAGGGTAGTTGACTTACACCTTCTAGAGCACGTTGGGTGGCACGGGATAC
This sequence comes from Schistocerca gregaria, assembly GCF_023897955.1. Lineage (NCBI taxonomy): Eukaryota > Metazoa > Arthropoda > Insecta > Orthoptera > Acrididae > Schistocerca > Schistocerca gregaria. Next base: position 527,433,935 of record NC_064922.1, on the reverse strand, counting down.
ATGCGGACGTGCATTGTCCTGTTGGAACAGCAAGTTCCCTTGCCGGTCTAGGAATGGTAGAACGAGGGTCTCGATGATGGTTTGGATGTACCGTGCACTATTCAGTGTCCCCTCGACGATCACCAGAGGTGTACGGCCAGTGTAGGAGATCGCTCCCCATACCATGATGCCGGGTGTTGGCCCTGTGTGCCTCGGTCGTATGCAGTCCTGATTGTGGCGCTCACCTGCACGGCGCCAAACACGCATACGACCATCATTGGCACCAAGGCAGAAGCGACTCTCATCGCTGAAGACGACACGTCTCCATTCGTCCCTCCATTCACGCTGTCGCGACACCACTGGAGGCGGGCTGCACGATGTTGGGGCGTGAGCGGAAGACGGCCTAACGGTGTGCGGAACCGTAGCCCAGCTACATGGAGACGGTTGCCAATGGTCCTCGCCGATACCCCAGGAGCAACAGTGTCCCTAATTTGCTGGGAAGTGGCGGTGCGGTCCCCTACGGCACTGCGTTGGATCCTACGGTCTTGGCGTGCATGCGTGCGTCGCTGCGGTCCGGTCCCAGGTCGACGGGCACGTGCACCTTCCGCCGACCACTGGCGACAACATCGATGTACTGTGGAGACCTCATGTCCCACGTGTTGAGCAATTCGGCGGTACGTCCACCCGGCCTCCCGCATGCCCACTATACGCCCTCGCTCAAAGTCCGTCAACTGCACATACGGTTCACGTCCACGCTGTCGCGGCATGCTACCAGTGTTAAAGACTGCGATGGAGCTCCGTATGCCACGGCAAACTGGCTGACACTGACGTCGGCGGTGCACAAATGCTGCGCAGCTAGCGCCATTCGACGGCCAACACCGCGGTTCCTGGTGTGTCCGCTGTGCCGTGCGTGTGATCATTGCTTGTACAGCCCTCTCGCAGTGTCCGGAGCAAGTATGGTGGGTCTGACACACCGGTGTCAATGTGTTCTTTTTTCCATTTCCGGGAGTGTATAATGGAAATCGCACTCTTCTGGGTACGCTTCGGTGATCGTTTAGAACATTATATACTCATTTCTGCAATGCGTTTCGGTACGTACAATGATAGCTTGTAGTTGCATCAATCGGTGTAAATCTTTTCAGAGTTTATCTCTAAGGGACAAATGTTAAGCCTATTTATAATAAAGCAAAACAGTTGTCCTTGTGCACTCAGATACTTGTTCGATACCGTAACTCACCTATTTAATTATATAGTTAGGTTGGGTAATGCTAAATTATACTGTTACGTACCCTGGTCCATTATTACGTGAATTTGAAATAGGAATCTACTACAGAAGATATCTCACGTCGCCACCTGAACTGACCTGTCACTTAATTACCCTGAACATGTGCAACAACAACAAAACTAGAAAAATACCTTGACAGTTGCTGATCAGTTCTGTAGGAGAATCAGCTAGGAAATGTTCTTAAATATACTAATCATCATACACGTGCGAGATGGAGTGGGAGGCAGGAAATTGGACAGATAACGGGTGATTAAATGACGATCAGGAATGCCTTCTAATATACAACTACTGGTTGGCGTTCCTTCTGTGCGGCTGTCCGGCGGAGTACAGTCTCCGCGAACATGCAGTGACCGGTTCTCTTGTAATGACTGGCCCGACCGCATGTTAACGGTATGTGTTACAGAATACAATAATTTCATGCACCTTAAGATGGGTTTGAAAACCCAGAAAGCGACTGTGGTTTGAATAAATAATTAGTACAACTCAAGCAGATCTCTCTAAACTAATTATCATGCCTCCCAGTTGCGGATGTCGTACGTACCAAATCTTGAATGATCATTTGAAATCGAAAGGCTAAGGAAAGATGTATTACGCACTCACACATTCAGACAAACTATTCATCACACAGAAAGAAGTTGTTGCGTAATTTAATAAAGGAAACAAGATCTAAATTGCGTTAGAGGAAGACTAGCTCCGATGGTCAAATACTTTAACAGAAACTTATTCCTAAATTTATAGTAAATTACGAGAGACTGCAGAATGAATTACCTTAGAAGAAAGATTAAGGAAAGGCAAACCTACGTTTCTAGCATTTGTAGACTTAGAGAAAGCTTTTGACAATGTTGATTGGAATAATCTCTTTCAAATTCTGAAGGTGGCAGGGGTAAAATACAGGGAGCGAAAGGCTATTTACAATTTGTACAGAAACCAGATGGCAGTTATAAGAGTCGAGGGACATGAAAGGGAAGCAGTGGTTTGGAAGGGAGTGAGACAGGGTTGTAGCTTCTGCCCAATGTTATTCAATCTGTATATTGAACAAGCAGTAAAGGAAACAAAAGAAAAATTTGGGGTAGGTATTAAAATCCAGGGAGAAGAAATAAAAACTTTGAGGTTCGCCGATGACATTGTAATTCTGTCAGAGACAGCAAAGGACTTGGAAGAGCAGTTGAACGGAATGGGCAGTGTCTTGAAAGGAGGGTATAAGATGAACATCAACAAAAGCAAAACGAGGGTAATGGAATGTAGTCGAATTAAGTCGGGTGATGCTGAGGGAATTAGTTTAGGAAATGAGACACTTAAAGTAGTAAAGGAGTTTTGCTATTTGGGGAGCAAAACAACTGATGATAGTCGAAGTAGAGAGGATATAAAATGTAGACTGGCAATGGGAAGGAAAGCGTTTCTGAAGAAGAAAAATTTGTTAACATCGAATATAGATTTAAATGTCAGCAAGTCGTTTCTGAAAGTATTTGTATGGAGTGTAGCCATGTATGGAAGTGAAACGTGGACGATAAATAGTTAGAAGCTTTCAAAATGTGGTGCTACAGAAAAATGCTGAAGATTAGATGGGTAGATCACATAACTAACGAGGAGGTAGTGAATAGAATTGGGGAGAAGAGGAGCTTGTGGCACAACTTGACTAGAAGAAGAGATCGGTTGGTATGACATGTTCTGAGACATCAAGGGATCACCAATTTAGTATTGGAGGGCAGCGGGGAGGGTAAATATCATAGAGGGAGACCAAGAGATGAATACACTAAGCAGATTCAGAAGGATGTAGGCTGCAGTAGGCACTGGGAGATGAAGAAGCTTGCACAGGATAGAGTAGCATGGAGAGCTGCATCAAACCAGCCTCAGGACTGAAGACCAAAAACAACAGCAGAATGAATAAAAACTACATCCTGTAAACAATTCTTCCGAAAGCTAGGAGCCACCAGAAATCAAAAGTAGTCATGTGGCTACCAACTACAAAGAAAAATTGACAAAATAAAATCAAAAATCACGACTAGAAAGATCACGAAATAAAAACATTAAGCACGAGAATTTATTGATACAATGAAACTGGTGCTTTTGCACGCATAGGATACTGAAGCACAATCTCACGAGCAAAGCACAAGGTAACGGCTACCAATCGTGGACAAAAGAAACTCACTCAAATATTCACAGTACACAGTGGCCTTTTATTAATACAACTACTAAATTTTAAAACCATAAGCACTGCTCATAATCAAGTACATGATTTATTCAGGAATCTAATCACACTCATAGATCCATATGGCCTCATGCTCACAACCCCAAAGTTCAAGAGCACGAAGAAAACACTGCAATAAATTCCAAATATCGTGAAATTATTCTCAATTCTTTCCTATACGACGTATCTCGAGTTATTCTATAATATCTGAAACCTACTAAGAAATGAATTAAGGGCTCGGATAAGCTGAAACTTACTCAGTTACAAAATTATAACACTAAGTAATAAAGCTAGAAGTTAGACGTTACCTCTTCGACCATTCCCAGAGCAGTGCCGCTGCTCGATACTCATTTACAGTCCCTACCACGAACTGGAAGCCGGCACACAGGCAATATGTACTTTCTACCTGTGCACTTTAACAAATGCGACGGATCATATCTCGCCGGTGTCTGTCTAACCCAGATGGGTCCCTTTAACTATGAGCCTGGCTAAGCTGTCTCTAGATCCAAGGAAATTTATCCAAAGTCCTAAGAAATATAGACACTCCAGCTGACGACAAACACGGCTCTAAGCAGACAACCACAAGGACGGAGCTAGGAAAACATAGGGCGACAACGCAAATATAGAATGAGATTTTCACTCTCCAGCGGAATGTGCGCTCATATGAAACTTCCTGGCAGATTAAAACTGTGTGCCGGACCGAGACTCGAACTCGGGACCTTTGTCTTTCGTGGGCGAGTGCTCTGCTATAAATCCCAAAAAGAGCACTTGCCCGCGAAAGGCAAAGGTCCTGCCCGAGTTCGAATCTCTGTGCGCCACGCAGTTTTAATCTGCCAGGAATTTTCAACGCAAATCTATAGGATTGCTTTCCCGTATCAAATTCTTAATATCTATCTAGTTGATAAGGAAAATGATTTAGATATCAGATACAATTCAGCTATGATAATTTAGTACTGAAATATCTCAATGGCTGCCATATATATCACCCAGCTCATCATCCTCTCAGTTTTAATTTATAGGGAACCGACAACTAACTGATGCTGTTTGGGAATGTGAAAGAGGGCATCAACCCTAAAAGTCAATGAAGCGACTTGTATAGAGACGCTTCAACCAGATATTACAAGCGCTCTAAAAGACCAGTTACAGTGATAAATCATGTGTTATCGTACTTCGTCCGTAAAGCGACGTTTATGAGCTTAAGTAAATAACAGCTGGATTAATAAAGCGGTCACCAATACGCGACCGACCAACTGAATCGGCAAATAAAAGAAATCTCTTTGGGAGCATGTGAAAGAAATGTTGAGAAATACGTCATGAAGCAGATCTCACTTCAGCAAATTTCCCCAGACAGGTCATCAAAGTGACATACAACAAGGTTCATAGTTCATCAGCTTATTTATGGTGGCTTTTAAATGTCTGCCAAGCCGCTTTCCGTGGGTTTACACAGTACTGTTAAACCATATAATGTCTTGATTTTAAAAGAAATTTCCAGAGCACAGAAATGGTGCTGGATCTTCTGCTCTTGCATCCACTAAGCACTCAGTCTTTCGTAACTGTGTACTGAAAATTGATATTTCGACCAGTACTTCGACAAGATATATTCCAAGACGCCTAGTATTGTTCCTTTTATTCCTATTTATCACTCTACTTACATACTGCATGAGAAAGTTATGCTGATCCGAGTGATAAAATTATTACTGCGTCCTCTTTGGTGAAACATGGCACTGCGATACGTTCGTCTGCCCATCGGCTTCATACCAGTCCAGATGAAACTGTGCTAAACCTTGTGTCGAGCTCATGATGGTTCAGTGTGAAGTTCCGACGGGCTTGCAGATTGGACAACTAACCACATTTCCACCAAAGGAACTGCGAGTGCACAAACTATTCATATTTCACTATGATCGTCAGCTTCACATCAAGCATTACATAAAAGTTCTCTTCAGGCAAAAACCGAACAAAAAAAAAAATGATTACTGCCGTGGCATAAAAACCGGTAACGATTTTCCAATACTGTAGCAGAGAAAAGAGATCAAACCTAAGCAATTGGATTCAGTCTGGAGCAATAAACCAAAAAAACTTAACTCTCGATTTTCCGTTTAAAAATATGTTGTAAGCAAAATATTACCAAGAACACACAAACGTTTTAACAGCTACAACATGCAGTGCTATTATAACCGAATTATTTCCACTGCGTATTTTGTTAAACATGTGTTAATACTTTTTTAACGTTATACAAGAACTACTGTGGTGTTCAAATTAAAATTAAGCTTCTTGTTCACTTCATGGAGTACTATTACAGACAGCTCCGTCTTCACTGAAGCCATATGTTCATTAATCTTTGAGAATAAATAATTCGTCTAACAGGACATGTGTGTCATTACTTCGGAAACTCAGACAAAAGAAGTTGGTGATTTAGATGTTAACCATTCCGAAACACCTTTCTTTGGAAATGTTCCTCTTAAAGCAATTTTTTATATGCTAATTTATACTGCGTCATTTTGTAGCGTGCACTTAAACTACCTGTGTCGTCGTTAATTAAACAGCTTATCTGGCTGTTGAACAAAGCGGACTCGTTGTTAATGTGGTCTCTCCACTTAATGGAAATGCAAATACAAACTGCGTTAAACAGTATAATGACGCAGAATCAGTTTTCAGTGAAAACGTTAGAGTTCTAGAAAATAAATTCTACATCACCGAACTTCCAAACCTTTTTATAATATTTCAAAGCCAATTGCACCTATCTGCTGTTAATAATTTTTAATAAATGATTTTCATTTATACAGTCACTGTGAGATCGGCAAGTATTGACTTATTTCAGTGCAGTACTCGACAACGTGCACGTATGAAAGTGACTCACAATGCACCATCCAGGTGAATTATATATATAGTGTTATTTCTGCCACTCCAACCGAGTGCTATTGTTTTTCAACGGGTAATTGCATCTCTCAGCCCTGTATTTCAGCAGTACTGGAATTTAGCTGAAATTGCTGACAAGGATATTTCATGTTTGTTGGTGTATTAAACTTACAATTCGGGTGTCACCGTTGATTTCCTAGACTCAAAATAACTCTCTGATGAAATGAGAGAACTTGTGGCTCCCACATTCAGTTAATAAACTTTATTTGAAAGAAAATATCTTGAAGGGTTGTTCGTGTACTAACATGTCACCGAATGCATATACTTGTCGCACTGATGTATCCAGAGAGAGGTTCTCACATATCTTAGATACACAAATTCATGGGGCGTAATCCACATACAGAGGTAAGCTCCACAATGAAACATTTGAATTTCCTTTATTTTGTACAATACTTGCTATCGAGACCAATGACAGCGACATTAAAAATCGTCATTGCCTTCTATTTAGCTATAAGACATTGATAATCCATAACATTATCACCATTCATTTAACAGCGTGTTGATTCATCTTTGGGACGCATTATAGGAGCTATTCTGCGTGTCAAGGATTCTGGAAGTTTTTGAAAGTTTCCAGTGGTATGTGGGACCAGAACTGTACGTATACTGCCTTCAGTACCTGCCTGGTAGTTAGCAGAACGGGCAGGATGCTTTACCTCCATCCAAGCCAAGCTGTGCTCAACCCAAGAAGGCTAAAGAACTCTTGGTTGCTTACTCGACTTCCCACTGTGCTACACTACACAGCAGTTTATTCTGTACGCTTTCATTCTAAGAGTATGGCTCGAAAGTTTATTAAGAGCCCTTTTTTAACCAAGTATCACAAGAAGAGGCCCATGGTGGACTTTGTCCTTTCTTTTCATTCTCCGTGTTTTTCTGCATTATTTATTTATTTTTAGAGAAATCAACGGTTTCCCTTGAAACTTAACCGTCTTTCGACTATTACTGGCTGTTCACAATTCGAACTACTGCCAGGTCACCTCCAACACATGTTTTCTGTAGTAAGTAGAACCACCTCTGAAAATCCTCTGCATGCAAGAAGCTGAAGATGATTATTATACGCACCGCCAACTAAAGTAAGGTTTTGCAAGTCTAGTTTCTGGAACCTTAGTTTGTTCCAGCCAAATATGACTCCAGCTATACCAATTTTAATTACGTTTCACAAGATAAGTATTACTGGTTCACTGAATTCATTCTAAGTGGCCAAATTTGTTCTGAATTCCCGAAATGCACTTAAGCTAACACAAATGTCATTTTTCAAATTATGTTAATCTTAAAAAATACACCCAGAATGAGATTTTCACTCTGCAGCGGAGTGTGCGCTGATATGAAACTTCCTGGCAGATTGAAACTGTGTGCCCGACCGAGACTCGAACTCGGGACCTTTGCCTTTAGCGGTCAAGTGCTCTACCATATAAGTTACCGAAGCACGACTCACGCCCGTTACTCACAGCTTTACTTCTGTCAGTATCTCATCTCCTACCTTCCAAACTTTACAGAAGCTCTCCTGCGAACCGGCTCTTGAGTACTGCTCGAGTATTTGGGATCCCACAGGTGACATTCAAGGAAGACATTGACGCACTTCAAAGACGGACTGCCAGATTTGTTACCAGTCGCTCGATCTACACGCAAACGTACCTGTGATGCTTCGTGAACTTAAGTAGGAATCCCTGGAAGAAATATGACGCATCTCGCGGAACACTGTTGAGGAAGTTCAGAGAACCGCGGTGTGAAGCTGACTCGTAACGCTTCCGCTGCCGCCAACGTACATCCCGCGTAAGGACCACTAAGATAAGATAAAAGAAATTACGGCTAGTATCGAGACGCACACAGTCGTTTTTACTTCGCTCTTTTTGCGAGTGGAACGGGAAAGCAGGTCAGGAGCTTCTGTAAAGTTTGGAAGGTAGGAGACAAGATACTGGCAGAAGTAAAGCTGTGAGTAGCAGGCGTGAGTCGTGCTTCGGTAGCTTAGATGGTAGAGCACTTGCCCGCGAAAGGCAAAGGTTCTAGTTCGAGTCTCGGTCGGGCACACAGTTTTAATCTGCCAGGAAGTTTTAAAAAATACATGTCTGAAAGGAGAAACGTTTATTCGTACTACGTTGCATACCACCAGAATTTTGTATTTTGAATTTTTTAAATATTTTGACCCTATTTTCCATACTGTATGTCCTTACACGACCGTTTTAGGTTTTTTTTTTTTAATTGTGTCTAGATCTTCAGCTTTCGTCCAGTTAATATACAGGTACAGGAACGAAATTATTTTCCAGAGTGTATGCGTGACTCAACATGAAGTACTGTTTATTTAAGCAGCTTACGATAAGGTAGATCACATAACTACTGAGGAGGTACTGAATAGAATCGGAGAGCCGGCCGCTGTTGCTACAGTCACAGGTTTGAATCCTGCCTCGGGTATGGATGTGTGTGATGTCCCTAGGTTAGTTAGGTTTATGTAGCTCTAAGTCTAGGAGACTGATGACCTCAGACGTTAAGTCCCATAGTGCTTAGAGCCATTTGAACCAAGAATCGGGGAGAAGAGGAATTTGTGGCACAACTTGACTAGAAGAAGGGATCGGTTAGTAGGACACGTTCTGCGGCATCAAGGGATCACCAATTTAGTGATGGAGGGAAACATGGAGGTTAAAAATCGTAGAGGGAGACCAAGAGATGAATACACTACGCAGATTCAAAAGGATGTAGGTTGCAGTAGTTACTAGGAGATAAAGATGCTTCCACAGGATAGAGTAGCATGGAGAGCTGCATCAAACAAATCTCTGGACTGAGTGCCACAACATCAACGATAAGGTGACAAAACTCATGGAATACCTCCTAGTATCGTGTCAGACCTCATTGTTCCCAGCGTAGTGCAGCAGTTCGACAAGGCATGGACTCAACATGTCGTTGGAAATCCCCTGCAGATATACTGAGAAACGCTGCCTTTGTAGCCGTCCATAACTGCGAAAGTGTTGCCGATGTAGAAATTTATGCACGAGCTGGCATCTCGATTATGTCGTATAAATGGTCGATTGGATTCATGTCGGGAGATCTGCCAAAATCATTCACTAGAGCTGTCCAGAATGTTCGTCAAACCAATCATGAACAGTTGTGGCCAGGTGTCATGCTGCACTGTCATGGGAACATTAAGTCAATGAATGGCTGAAAATTGTCTCAGAATAGCCGAACATAAGTATTTCCAGTCAATGATCGCTTCATTTGGATCAGAGGACCCAGTTCATTCCATGTAAACGCAGCCCACACCAGTATGGAGCAACCACCAGCTTGCACAGTGACCTGTTGACAGCTTCGGTCCGCGGATTCGTGGGGTCTGCGCCACACTCGAAATCTACCATCAGCTCTTTCGAATTGAAATCGAGACTGATCAGACCAGGCCACGGTTTTCCAGTTGTCTAGGGTACAACCGATATGGCCACGAGCTCAAGAGGGGCGCTGCAGGCGATGTTGTGCTGTAAGCAAAGCCATTCACTTCAATCGTCTTCTGTTGCAGCGTATTAAACCAAATTTCGCCGCACAGTCCTAAAGCATACGTTCGTCGCACGTCCCACATCAATTTCTGTTGTAATTTCACGACCACATTGATTTCAGCTGTTATTTCACTAAATGTTGGCTGTCTGTTAGCGGTGACAGCTGTACGCAAATGCCGCTGCTGTCGACCGATAAGTGAAGGCTGTTGGCCACTGGGTTGTCCTTGGTGTGAGGTAATGCATGAAATTTGGTATTCTCGGCACACTTTTGACACTGTGCACCTCGAAATATTTAATTGCCCAACGATTTCCGAAATGGAATCTCCCATGCGTTTAGCTCCAACTAATTTTCCGCGTTCAAAGTCTGTTAATATCTGTCGTGCGGCCATAATCACGTCGGAAACCTTGTCACATGAATACCCTGAGTATAAACGGTAGCTCCGCCAATGCACTTCACTTTTATACCTTGTGTACGCGATACTGCCGTCGTCTGTATATCTGTGCATATCGCTATCACATCACTTTCATCGCCTCTGTGTCTTTTCTGTATTGCCTTAATCGATAGCAAATGAATATTTTATTTTGCAGAACATATCTAAATATTTACAAAATATCTTTGAGTGCCACTAATCGAATTATTTCATCCAAACCAGATCCTCCAAAGAAAATTGTGTCAGTAATTTAGCAAACAAAAGCAATTGAAAACGGTTTACAAACAATAACAAACGTCATTTGAGACTATTAAAATTAAATGGTTTAATGTCAAACAAAAATGAATTCTATTTATAATATCTTATAATTTCTTACCTGAGAAATCCTCTCCGAAAAAGCACAACGAAGAAAACTACACACTTCAATACAAACCATTTTAATTCAGTTTCTCCTATTTACTGTTTATGTTTTTCATTCCGATGCATTACACTTGTTCCTGTATTCTGAATGTGTGTACTGACTAGAGTTTGAGTGAATTACGACGAGATCGTTAAATCTTTCTGCATGAACACATGGTTGTTTCTCACTCATCATGTTTCCCGCGCAACTAAAGATTCTCTCGCTGCAAGCACTCGGTGGCATGTACACGTATATTTAACATTTATCTTACCACAGAAGCAAGCTGAGGAAGGCTGGAGTTATCTTTTCCATCACTTAAGAGTATTTTCGTCGCTCATTTAGCTTTCTTGTAATTAACTACTTCCGAGTCCTCAAATTTGGTTTTCTTACGACGTCCTGCATTTCCTTCTTGCCTTCTGTGATTGGACACTTGCACTTATACTGAGTTAATATTTTCATAATAATGTTGGGATCTACCAGTATTTAAACCGCATATAATTAAAATAATATCTGCGTAACCTTATAAACTTACCTTAAGCACACATCTGTCGAGCCACTTGTTAAACACACATTTTTTCCTCGTCTGCCAACTTCGTTCACGTGCGATATTTAGGAACCACATACGTTGCAATTTTATGAAAGACCTAGCGTCCACTTTCTCTCTAGAAAGACTTTGGCAGCTTGTTTCAAAGGTTTCAGATACTGAAATACATTTGTATCAACACTCAAACTTCACAAGAGGTATTATAAAATTCAGATGTAGTAAAATCGTTAACTTGTAGAGCACAATGTGCTTTTAAGGCATTAAGCCGCTGTAGAACTAGATGCAAGGTTGGCTTCCTTAAGTGGCTTAAGAAGTGCTCTAAGATGGCTAGCTATATGGTGGTCGTAACCTAGCATTTTACGAGAGACGAGTTCCTTATCTAAAACAGCATTGACTGACTCCGTTTGAGAATGTGCTGATTGAAGGATGTGAAAATAATTATTCCAGTGGGCAGAAACACTGCTTTAAAGGTGAATTCAATCTCGCACAGAGGTCTCTTGAAGTAGGAGACCGTAGCCCGAACTGAATTAAGAACTGCTAATACATCTGGAACGTTTTCTTTCAAAATCTGTTAGCTGAGAACATGCCTGAAGACGGGGTTTACGCTACGAAACTCGCATCCAAGTCGTCTACATATGTCGAGAACTTTAAGAATATTAATGCTCTGATCTGTGAAAAACATAATTTTGGCAGTGTCCTCGCAAGAAACGCCTACTGTTTCTAATCATCTTCCAACCTATCCCGAATTTTTGTTCCAGCAACTAGGAAACGCCGACGGTGTTAATACATATTTATTCAAATGCCCGTCTGAATTCTTGTAGTGCATTGTGACAGACATGTAATGTGCCCCCTTACAATTTTCTTTCCATAATGAAGTGCACTTCCACAGATACTAGAGCGAATTGCATGCACTATGTCGGCGAGCATTTTGCTGCGCGCATTATCATCTAAGGTCTAAACGTTCCTAGTTGCTGTCTCTCGAGGACGCAGTAAATTTTTAATGTCCACTGAGCCTTATTTTTTCCTGTTTCAACCAATGTTTGCCTTAAATTGAGAAAAACCTTCTTCTTCTGTACTGCTTAATGGCCTCAACTCCTTATTACACGTTACCTAATACTTGTGAGCTACTAAGTCCTTGCTTTCATTCAAATCATTTATGGAGTGGGGTAACTGCTGGTCAAATTTACGTACACATACTAACCAAAAAAAAAAATGGTTCAAATGGCTCTGAGCACTATGCGACTTAACTTCTGAGGTCATCAGTCGCCTAGAACTTAGAACTAATTAAACCTAACTAACCTAAGGACATCACACACAGCCATGCCCGAGACAGGATTCGAACCTGCGACCGTAGCGGTCACTGGGCTCCAGACTGTAGCGCCTAGAACCGCATGGAGACTCTGGCCGGCACATGCTAACATACTCGATGTTTTGTCATTGCGAGATTCATACCGATTTATCTGAAACTACCTCACAAACACGTGAAAACGTTTTTCTTGCTGAACTCGAGCTCTGTTTCGTAACTAGTAGATATTCACCAAGTCTTAAAATATCCTCAATCTTCTTTAAGTTTGCTTTGTTCATTTTACTTAGACCACTATTACTATATCTGAGCTGCAGTGAAACTACCTACTCAGACATATGCCTGGGTATTCTGTAGTAACGCTGCATTGATAGTCCAACCTATTGTCAAATGCAGTAGATGGAACAGGTCGCGTGAAAGTATTAGTTGTTAGCCTTGAGGAAACTCGGGCTGGCCTGCTTTAACCTCTGTGCTTCAGTATACGTGTAGAGTCTGTACAGGATACAGTAGCCATTTTTGTCCAGAGCGGTGGGCGAGTCCACTCGTTTGTTCAGAAGTGGAGGCTGACCTTGTGTGCCAGCTCTCGGCCGGTCGGCGGCGACCACAATCGAGGCCCAAGCCCTGCAATCTTTCTCAAACGATATGAAACTATTCAATAAAAAAATCATTTTTGTATTTCTTATAGCTTTATATGTCAGCTTCCTCATCATGTGCCCATCATTTCATTAATAGTGATAGTTATTGTCACACCTGCGTGTAAGTAAGACACTGCTCAAAATTTGAAAAATTTTGTTGTTGAAAGTACTAATATGTTGCTGTGTATAAAATTTAGCCAAAATATTGAATTTTTCGTTAGTATTGGGTGGTGGCCTTTACCTGTCATCAATCGCGAGAAAACTAATCTGACATAGCATCTCCATTTGAGATCGCGCGCGCCAGCGATAAAAACTCCTCCCGAAGAGGCCATGAAGGCCCAACGATACCGAACGGCTGTCATTCTCAGCCCACAGGCGTCACTGGATGCGGATATGGAGGGGCATGTGGTCAGCACACCGCTCTCCGTCTGCGATAAAACCAGAATGAAATATTCCCAACATTCCTCATATTTCATAAATGGTTTGAGATAACGAAATGAGATTTGGGCAAATGATAGCACACAGAAAGGAGAGTATTTTGACATAGTGTGATTACCAAAAATTTCAGGTTCTACCGTGTTATTCCATTAACAACAGACTTTTCCAATGAAAGAATGTACACTCCTGGAAATTGAAATAAGAACACCGTGAATTCATTGTCCCAGGAAGGGGAAACTTTATTGACACATTCCTGCGGTCAGATACATCACATGATCACACTGACAGAACCACAGGCACATAGACACGGGCAACAGAGCATGCACAATGTCGGCACTAGTACAGTGTATATCCACCTTTCGCAGCAATGCAGGCTGCTATTCTCCCATGGAGACGATCGTAGAGATGCTGGATGTAGTCCTGTGGAACGGCTTGCCATGCCATTTCCACCTGGCGCCTCAGTTGGACCAGCGTTCGTGCTGGACGTGCAGACCGCGTGAGACGACGCTTCATCCAGTCCCAAACATGCTCAATGGGGGACAGATCCGGAGATCTTGCTGGCCAGGGCAGTTGACTTACACCTTCTAGAGCACGTTGGGTGGCACGGGATACATGCGGACGTGCATTGTCCTGTTGGAACAGCAAGTTCCCTTTCCGGTCTAGCAATGGTAGAACGATGGGTTCGATGACGGTTTGGATGTACCGTGCACTATTCAGTGTCCCCACGACGATCACCAGAGGTGTACGGCCAGTGTAGGAGATCGCTCCCCATACCATGATGCCGGGTGTTGGCCCTGTGTCCCTGTGTGCCTCGGTCGTATGCAGTCCTGATTGTGGCGCTCACCTGCACGGCGCCAAACACGCATACGACCATCATTGGCACCAAGGCAGAAGCGACTCTCATCGCTGAAGACGACACGTCTCCATTCCTCCCTCCATTCACGCCTGTCGCGACACCACTGGAGGCGGGCTGCACGATGTTGGGGCGTAAGCGGAAGACGGCCTAACGGTGTGCGGGACCGTAGCCCAGCTTCATGGAGACGGTTGCGAATGGTCCTCGCCGATACCCCAGGAGCAACAGTGTCCCTAATTTGCTGGGAAGTGGCGGTGTGGTCCCCTACGGCACTGCGTAGGATCCTACGGTCTTGGCGTGCATCCGTGCGTCGCTGCGGTCCGGTCCCAGGTCGACGGGCACGTGCACCTTCCGCCGACCACTGGCGACAACATCGATGTACTGTGGAGACCTCACGCCCCACGTGTTGAGCAATTCGGCGGTACGTCCACCCGGCCTCCCGCATGCCCACTATACGCCCTCGCTCAAAGTCCGTCAACTGCACATACGGTTCACGTCCACGCTGTCGTGGCATGCTACCAGTGTTAAAGATTGCGATGGAGCTCCGTATGCCACAGCAAACTGGCTGACACTGACGGCGGCGGTGCACAAATGCTGCGCAGCTAGCGCCATTCGACAGCCAACACCGCGGTTCCTGGTGTGTCCGCTGTGCCGTGCGTGTGATCATTGCTTGTACAGCCCTCTCGCAGTGTCCGGAGCAAGTATGGTGGGTCTGACACACCGTTGTCAATGTGTTCTTTTTTCCATTTCCAGGAGTGTAATTTTTAAGGGCTATCGATAGTTGGTGAAAAGAAAAAGCTGTGGGTTTTGGAACAAAATAAGGAGGACACTAGACATCTACTTCTGTCCTGTGGATTTGCTTTTTCATAAGCTATTGACATTACTTTCCTCACTTAATAAACTTCTGTTTCAATATTCTCTCGCAGTTACACTTTGACATTTTGTAAACTCCTCTGTGTTTTGACAAAAGATGCAAATTTTAACATAGCAACAAAAGAAATGTAGGTTTTGCTCAAAATTCACCCTTCCCGGTGCTACTCTCAAAGCTACAAATGGTTAATAAGCCAGGTGAAAATAATTTTCTACTTTTGTTACATTTTCAGAGGAATTCATTTTAGATACCAGCCAAAGCGGAGGTGACAGCTATCTTTCTGAACAGTCACCACGTAAGTACTGAGAGGCTCCATTTAATATTTACAAAAAATTTGAAAGTAGGCTTCAGTTTAGAATGGCACATCCCCTCCATTCCTCAGCATTTCCCCTGCTGCACCTGCCCACGACCCCTAACACTACTACCATGCGAACTGCACATAGCATACCAGATGAATTCCAAGAGCTTGAGATGAGGCAAAACCTAGTTGCCATGACTTTAGCTTGAGTTTACTGGCTTGCTCCTCAGAACAACTGTAGCACCATTCTGGACTTGTGGCATGGTCAGTTATCCCTCTATAACAGGGATCCCCAAACTATTTTGGACAAGTGACCCCTTTTCCAAAATGAACTGTTACCTCAGACCCCCATGGCCAAATTACCTACTTTTAGGATCAACCCCCTTATTCATAATGGTCCGCTAACTTAAAACAGCTGCTACAGAGTGTTATTTTTCATTATGACTTAGGTCAATAGAAGAAGACAGAGTGAGAATTAGCAATGCTTTAAGTTAGCGGACTATTATGAATGAGGGGGCCTATCTTTAGTTTTTCCCTGTTGATACAGCCGGCCGCAGTGGCCGTGCGGTTCTGGCGCTGCAGTCCGGAACCGCGGGGCTGCTACGGTCGCAGGTTCGAATCCTGCCTCGGGCATGAGTGTGTGTGATGTCCTTAGGTTAGTTAGGTTTAAGTAGTTCTAAGTTCTAGGGGACTTATGACCTAAGATGTTGAGTCCCATAGTGCTCAGAGCCATTTGAACCAACCCTATTGATGCAAAATACCTGAAAGACGTTCGCTCGAACTCATTATCTGGCACAAACTTGTCCAGACAGACTTGTCGAGTTTTTCATCTTGTACGAACTTGAGACTTTACATTACCACAACAATGCTATTTCCTACAAAAATATTAATTATTCTTAGTACACGTAACACGACATAAACATACAGTACCTACCTATCTTGAAAGTTTTAAATAAGAACTTGTGCTAATTTAATAGGGGTCGATTTTTAGACCTCGTCGACCCCCAAAATCAGTTTTCGTTTATGTCGACCCCTAGGAAACCGATATCGACCCCAAGATGTCAATATCGAACACTTTTGGAATCCCTGCTCTACAAGAAGCCAACACTATCAGGTAAGACGTCAAGCATGGACAAATGCAGGTTGTCCGCATTAATGTTCCTTTGATCCACTGTGCAATCTCGATGTTATTATACCCACTGCAACAGCAACTGAAGATGTCATTGAGTCTACGTGGGAACACATAGGGGTCATCTACAGCGGAGAATCATGCTCAACAGTGTGCGCTGAATGATGTGCTCCGAAACACTTGTATCTGCACGAGCACTATATGCTTGTCCACGATGAGTCGACGACTCATGCGGTGGTTGTCGGGAACGGCAACAAGCGTGCCTCGCTACCGCATCAAGACTGCCTAGGAGACAGGAGTGTTGACGGGAAGGCAGCACAAGCTTCTTACAGCAGTTCTGCCACAATTATCAGCTTGTTGTGTTTATACGAAAGCGGAGGTGGCGCTCACGGAGATGACTTGAAAGATAAGTGAATTAAATGAAAACGTACTTCCAGATGCAAATAAGCTTAAATAATTGCCACTATTTCATCCATTTTAGTTGAAGTACAAGGCATTCTGTTTGTAAATTACACTGTAGGAAATACTGCAACCAGTCACAAGTCTTTTTGAAATGATTTTATTGTACCATTACTAGTTTTGGGTCTGTGCCCCAAATTTTACATTGTCCGAACTGGTAAGGGTTTCAACGTACGATTCCGTGAACACGCGGATGCTCTCAGGCTCAACAACTTAAATAAACCAACTTTCGCTAATCACTTGGCCCAACACGGAAACACAGACAGCCGGCCACTGTGGCCGAGCGGTTCTATACCCTTCAGTTCGGGATCGCGCTGCTGCTTCGGTTGCGGGTTCGAATCCTGCCTAGGGCATTGATGTGTGTGATGTCCTTAAGTTAGTTAGGTTTAAGTACTTCTAAGTCTAGGTGACTGATGACCTCAGATGTTAAAGTCCCATAGAGCTTAGAGCCAATTTGAAACACAGACATGAGCATCGAAGAAAATTAGAAATATCACATGTTGTGGAAAAAGGAGTACAGGTGAATTTGTTAGAGGAATTGGAAATATACAACCGTATGTGCAATAGTTCTGACAGCATACTGAATTAAAAAACCAAATATACCTCCATAATTTCATACAGCTCCTTTAACTTGAAACGATAGAAACAACAATTAATTGACAGAGAAAATTCGTCATTGCCACTACCAGCATTTTTCAAACTCAAATTATTAAATGTCTAACTGTATAAAATTATCTGCACTATGTAGAACTATCTTTGAAGTAACTCCTGAAGTATAACATATCTGTACACGTATTACGTTCTTTGGCACATAATCAGCCTATGTAAACATATGTCTCTGACATCTTATTTTTAGTTCAGCTCATTGATCAACATGGACTGAAAAGAGAGTCAAATCTCTGTCCTATAACAAGTAAAGAAGGGCTTTTCAGGGAGTAACTACAATATATAGAGCATTTATAAGTGTAAAACTATGTAATCACACTTTGCTATATTTTTATTACTTGACACAAGTGTTGAGGCTGCCAGCAATCGGAAACAACTATCTTTCAGCTAGTACTGATTTTCTTCGCTTCTGGTAGAACCAGAAAATGGTCAACTGCACTACTCTGACGACAGACTTTCCACAGAAGTCTGTCTATCCAGCTTCACTGAGTGGGAAATCCTCCAACATCCACGTTCTGTGAAGAGTCGTGGACGTCTTTAACATCTTTCCATAGATCGTCACGACAACAACGTGAACGGCCCACCAGCTTTACCGTTTCCCAGACGCCGTTTGCTGACGCCGGTCGTATAATAATCTACACCTCGCCAAAGTCGCAGTGTTAATGACGTTCTCCATTAGCGACCACCATCACTGCTGTAATGATTCTCCATTAGCCTCTGATCCGCTTATACACGGTGGTCCTAAACAGTCTGGAAAGCTTGTTGCAGGGTAGGTCGTGTTGAGAAATAATTATTAAGAAAAAAATTCCATAGGTTGCGTCGTTTCCAATGTAAGTAGCACTGAAGTTACTCAATCAGACCATGCAGGCGCAGATGTAAGTGGCCTGCCAGAGATGGTGTTGCCAAATGTGTTCTTCGTTTGGTTTCCTAAAATGGAACATGAGGCAATAGTAAGGATTGAACCCAAGCCAACGACTGCATCTAGCGGGCCGCTTGATTTGTGTGCGCAACGGCCTGACTGGCTAACTTCAATGCTAAATAACTCGGAAACAGCGCAAAGTATCGAATATTTTTTAACAATTATTTCTCAGCACAATCTAACCTGCAACATCCTTACAAGCCTTTCACAATGTTTCTGTCGCTTCATGAACCACTACGCTACGTGGCTGCATTCAGTCTCGCTATGCGTAGTGGTCATGTGTTTTGGCTCATCACTGTAAAAGGAATCTGTGGTTTATGCACTTTGGGTAATCCATAGAACCCACGCGGGTACAATTCCGTTTTACAAAGTAGCTTCCTATCGTCAGAGGTGAAGAAAGACATTTTCAGCAACTGATTAGAGATTGTTAATACCCGCCAGCGCTAATGCGCTGCTTTCTAGACTCGGGTAAACGCGGCGGCCCTGGATCGAATCCTCCCAGCGGATTAACGACGAGGCCCGGTGTGCCGGCCAGCCTGGATGTGGATTTAGGTGGTTTTCCACATCCCACTAGGTGAATGCCAGACTCGTCCCCACATCCCACCTCAGTTACACGACTCGCACACATTTGAAAACGTTCACATTGTGGCAACAGGAAGGGCATCCTTCCACACTCCGACACTAACATTGCCATCTCCATAGTAACAAGGCCGAACCCACGTTGAAGTGAGGAAAGGGCCCTGGGAAGGGCATCCCTCCACCCTCTTACATTAACATGCCAACTCCATAGTAGCAAGGCTGACCATGTGTTGAAGTGAGACAAAGGCCCTAAGAAAATTATGATGATTAGGGATTGTTAATATCTTATTAGTATGACCATTCTGATTTTTTTCGTAGTGGCTGGGTTCCAAAAAACCATTAACCTTTAACTTTAAGGCGTGTTGTGAGTGCTATAGGGTTTGCAGTGCACATCCCATGCGAAGGCAGCAGCTTACATTCTGCAGTAGTGTAACTGCTTCCACGCAAGACTTATTAATATATAAGATCTATTTACGCAGTGAGTGGTGTCATATTACATCATATCTATACACTTAGGTTTTGTTGTCAGTTTTGCAGACTCTGGTTCAAATGGCTGTGAGCATTATGGGACTTAACATCTGAGGTCATCAGTCCCCTAGAACTTAGAACTACTTAAACCTAAGGACATCACACACATCAATGCCAGAGGCTGGATTCGAACCTGCGACCTAGCGGTCGCGTGGTTCCAGACTGAAGCGCCTAAAACCGCTCGGCCACACCGACCGGCTGCAGACTCTGATCTGATGCTGGTCAACAGCACAGTCACAACTCAGAGGTAATAGAACAGAAGTAGACAGTGGACTGTATGTCATAAGATTCAGGCACCATATCCTGGAATACAACTAATGTACACCAGAGGCAGTTTCTGCGATATGTGCAAGATATGGCTATCTGGCAAGCAATTGCCACAAATGTAAATCGTTCGATCACTGATGAAGTGAAAGTAAGAGGGGCAGTTAGATATATACAGAGTGACAATTATTGAACTATATGAAAAAAAACTTAAATTAGTTTCAAACTACAGGATGCACACACTCTATTCAACACGTAAACATCACTACAGATATTTGGTTTTAGGTTATGACATGTTCGATATTTCTGCCATCATCGGCGATGATGTTGTGCACACAAATAGTGAAACTCTGCAAGACCTGCAAAACTGTTGGAACACTGAGACTGTCGATGACCTCCTGAATAGCTGTTTTCTGCTTAGAAATAGTTTCGAGGTTATTGCTGTGCACCTGGTCTTTAATATAGCACCACGAAAAGGAGTCACATTTGTTCATATCCGGAGAATATGGTGGCCAATAGAGGTCCATGCCAATGGTCTCTGGACACCCCAGACCCCGAATGCAGTCCCCAAAGCAATCCTCCAGGACATCAAACACTCTCATTCTTTGATGCGATCGAGCTCCCTCTTGCATGAATCACATGGCTGGAGCTCGGTGATGATTTGGGCAGCCATATAGCCGTATTTCAAGGCTCCAGGGTTGCTGCTAACGATTATGTGGCCATTTTGGCTGAGCAAGTCCATCCTATTGTACCGTGTTTGTTCCTCAATGGTGATGCTGTGTTCCAAGACGAGAGGTCCCCTATTCACACAGCTCGTGTCGTCCAGGACTGTTTTTGTGAGCACAAGCATGAATTCTCGCATCTCCCTTGGACACTACAGTCATCAGATCTCAGTGTTATTGAGGTTTATGATCTAATTTCAAGAGAAAGGTGCGTGATCGCTAACCACATCCAACATGGTTACCTGAGCTCGCCAGCATTTTGCAGGAAGAATGATATAAGACTGCTTTGAAAACCATTCAGGAACTGTATTCCTCCTTTCATGACAACTGGAAGCAGTTTTGAATTCTGACGGATTTCCTACGACGTTTTAGGTACGATAATGTGTCGTGTTTTTGGTCTCTACATAGTTTTATCCAACCCCTTCCGTTTCCGTTTGTATACTGCTAACTCCAACAAGAGGGCCAGTTACATACCTGCATTATGTGCTACTGCAAGAGAGACGATTTTAGTTTTGTGTTACGTTTTTAATAGCGTCATGTTAACGTCACTGGAACACTATCAAACGATTTTAAACAGATCTTGCGGAGAGGAAGTTTATTACCAAATAAAAAATTATAGGGTGCTACTTAAAAAAGACGTGTGCTGTTGATACCTTCGTAACAAACAAAGTTGCAAGAGTCAACCATGCTGGTTGATATCTCCCTGGAAGCTAAGCAACATTTGCTTGTAAAATATTTTTCATTTTGCTTCTGGGCGAAAAGTTATTTGGTGGTCGAGATACATGGGATTATGCTTTATACAAAAGATTAAAGGGAATCGTTTTATTATGCCAACGATTTAAAGAACCTGTACATGTAGAAAATCTGATGTGGTTTTATTCTTTCATATCAAGCAAATTACTATGACCCACATTCTGGAGGACGCTGGGACGGGAAATTCACGCCCAAAGGAACTCGGGAAGCATCCAAATGGAAGGAAGGACTGGACCAGGTGCTTTTTCTTTTTCAGCGACCTTCACCGTTTTACCAAAAATACAAATACAACTTCATTGCACCAACAAACAAATTAAGGAAATAATTATAACAGGTTAAGTAACTGAAATCACTTAAAAGGGCCATAATAACAATTAGCTCGGGCAAAACTGATAATAAGGAAATTTTTAAAAACATCTACACGGTCTCCTTTAAAGACAGAACCATGAATTCGTTATACAACTTCGAGTTAAGCTAAGAATATGAAATGTTTTTCTCTCATTAACAACATAAAATCACAGCTCTGAAAACGCTAGTGATGTTCACTTACACTTTCTTACATAAGATTACCAGACATACGGAGTAAAATATCACAACAATAATTGTTTGCCCTCACTGATAATCCCCCCAAGGCTCTCAAGCGCCAGGGCTCATTTTAAGAGAGAAAAAATACAATTAACATGAACACACAGGTCAGACAGCCAAGATTTCAACTTTGATGACACTGGACTTCTCTGTAGAGGCCGCAACTTGCAAGCACTAGGCTTTAATCACAGAATGGGGAGCACTTGCCGCCGTCACACTCACCGGCTGACACATGCAATATGTGGGTTTCTCTCCTGATATCAAGGTGCCGGTGTAACCGACCGATCACCCCAGACGGCACTAGTGCTTGCTTATTCGGCTGCAAGGCACGGCCAAACCAAACACGCGGCAGACCAAACTGTACCAAGTTCCTTGGATAACATGTTCAGCTAGCGCACCTTAAGTACAGACAGACTTAATAATTGGTGTACAAATATCATATGCCCATCTGAGGCACTCAATAGCCAATGTGCAAATTCCGATTACGAAATATTGCCCAAATAAGCCGCACGGAGAGAAAATAAAGATTTACTACCTATCTACAGTGCCGATGACACAACATTTCATGCATAATGCTTACGGCTGAGCTAACAAGGATGGCAAACAAATGGACTTAAGTACACGTGTACCTTCAATTTGTGGACTTTGGTCGAATCTATCAATTAATCAACACAAAATACGAGTAACAACATCTCTTATACATTTTTCGCCTGAAGGGCACAGCAAAGCATGAGTGGTGATTCCACATAAGTACCTTTCTTAGTAATTAGGAATTCAAAGCAGCCTCATAAGACCTTAAGATTACATACAACTCAGAGCCCTGACGGGGCGTATATCACACAGGAAATTCAGTAAGGTTAAAATACTCGGACGAGTAGCAGATGTGCCTCTAGGTTACGGTTTGCTCCGCTCTCTGCAGCACACGTAGGGAAAATAACACGTCCAGAACATTCAAATGGTTCAAATAGCTCTGAGCACTATGGGACTTAACTTCTGATGTCATCAGTCCCCTAGAACTTAGAACTACTTAAACCTAACTAACCTAAGGACATCACACACATCCATGTCCAATGCAGGATTCGAACCGGCGACCGTAACGGTCGCGCGGTTCCAGACTCCAGAACATTAACCGGAACAATCGCACGATGACGCAGCTCACGTTTAGTCCTACCGGAACCCATAGGAAACACTAAAACTCACTGAAACGCGACATTAGGAGAACCAGAGCATGGACAAGGAGCATGACAAAGAGCTCTTCCTTATGTAACGCAAGATTCACTCAAGCTACTCACACAGGAGGCTTAGTAAGCAATAACATGTAAAATATTCATTTATAAATATTTCGGGGTGAAAACCCCTCACAACAATACAGAATTCATTCACTTTCTTTGACGAAAAACCGACAAGTCATCATTTAAGCAGAAGCGACCGCAAAGCGTGGAATAAGAGTAGCCAACGTATAATACCCAAGTTTCCAAATAATAGAAATCTTCACCTCCAAGTCTTCCCAAAAACAACCATCGGGGAAGACGAAAAGAAACTAAGACACTTGCGGGTAAGACAACGTGCGACAAATCCACGGTAGCGAGATAAATACAGCAACCACTGTAAGCCACTGCCAGACCCACAGCAAAACACGGCTGCAACCGCCGCACTGCACGGCCAAGCACGCCCCTTCTCAATCTGCCTTGTACTGGCTTGTCTCCACTCCACCGACTACTGACTTCCTTTCTCTCCGCGATCCAGCTCAAGCTCACCTCGCTTCGACCGAGAGCCACTTAGCTTCCTCGTTCGATGCGGAAATCGACTCGCAGCGAGCCGCCCCAGGTGAGATTTATCGTTCTAAACACGGTGATAATGCAAAAATTATATCACTGGAGCTCCAGCGGTAGCGGTGCATTTGGCTACACGTCTACAAGTCGTCAAAAAGAAGAAGGAAGTGCGACCGTGTGTGTTGGGGTTTACATCGCAACTGCGTATATCCTTAGAGCAGATCCGAGAGCTGGATTGGACCAGGCGTTACTATTACGAGCGCCTGTGGGAAGACAGACGCCCGGCAGTCCGCACACAGATCGACTGAAAAGGGAAGCAACGGGATGGGGACCTAATCGGCAACTAGTTGCCCTCTGGCTGCAACGCAGTTACGCACAATGCGTCAACTCTGAAATGCGAAACTGCAGCTGCCGCGTGCGAGCATCATTTGACTACACTCGTCATCTCGAATGCAGATTTAAGCTCAGAAGTAGATATGGTTATTGTTGCCAGGTGTCTGGTTTCAACTGCACATGTACAGCTTCTTAGGATCATGTCCGGCAAAATACTTACATGTCCGACTGCCCGATTTTCATTGGCCTTTCTAGTGATGAAGCAGAAAAAGCACACCTGAGATCCGTTTCAAGCTAACGAATTAATCGTAGTAAGTGTAAGGCGAAATAAAGAGCTACACTATAATGGTATATATACTGAAGATCCAAAGAAACTGGTACACCTGCCCAATATCGTGTAGGGCCCCGCGAGCACGCAGAAGTGCCGCAACACGATGTGGCATGGACTTGACTAAAGTCTGAAGTAGTGCTGGTGAG
This sequence comes from Schistocerca gregaria, assembly GCF_023897955.1. NCBI lineage: Eukaryota > Metazoa > Arthropoda > Insecta > Orthoptera > Acrididae > Schistocerca > Schistocerca gregaria. Next base: position 527,409,135 of record NC_064922.1, on the reverse strand, counting down.
AACTGACACAATGAATCCTGCAGGCCTGTCCATAAATCCGTAAGAGTACAAGGGGGTGGAGATCTCTTCTGAACAGCACATTGCAAGGCATCCCAGATATGCTCAATAATGTTCATGTCAGGGGAGTTCGGTGGCCAGCAGAAGTGTTTAAACTCACAAGAGTGTTCCTGGTGCAACTGTTAGCAATTATGGACGTGTGAGGTTTCGCATTGTACTGCTGGAACTGCCCAAGTCCGTCGGATTGCACAAGGGGCATTAATGGCTGGAGATGATCAGACAGGACGCTTACAAACGTGTCACTTGTCAGAGTCGTTTCTAGACGTATCAGGGGTCCCATATCACTCCAGCTGCACACTCCTCACGCCATTACAGAGCCTCCACCAGCTTGAACAGTCTCTTGCTGACATGCAGAGTCATTGGATCAATGAGGTTGTCTCCATACCCATTCATGTCCATCCGCTCGATAGAATTTGAAACGAGACTCGTACGACCAGGAAACATGTTTCCAGTCATCAACAGTCCAAGGTCGGTGTTGACGGGGCAAGGCGAGGCGTAAAGCATTGTGTCGTGCAGTCATCAAGGGTACACGAGTGGGTCTTCCACTCCAAAAGCCCATATCGATGATGTTTCGTTGAATGGTTGGCACGCTCACACTTTTTGATGGCCCAGCATTGAAACATGCAGCAATTTGACGAAGGATACGTGGTACTTACTGGAATTCTGGAAGGAGGGACCCACCAATATAACTTTCTTTTCATACAACCTGTTTATTTAACAATATGTAAATTGCGTTTTACAGATTTTCAAAGCATTTAACCATAACATTTTCTTTCACAAAATGAACAAATTTGCAAAATTCTTTTGACCTTAAACCAGAAGTTGAAAAGTTTTTAATCTTTGCAAAAGAAATCTGAAGTGTTGTATTGCAAAACAGCAAACAATGTGACAATGATTACAAGACGGCCAGACCTGCAACTCGTCCGTTATAAGGGGTGAAGAGCGGCCTTTACTACCGCGCAGGACACTGTCTTATTAAACACCCTTCTGCAACACATGAAAACAATATATGCACCACTGATGACAAGAGTGATTCAATTACTCAATACAGAGGACTTAACTTTTAATTTGAAAGCTGTACGTCGAAAGGTTCGGGGTTCAGATGGGCACCTGCGCTTAAACGTTAAACAGATTAGCAAACAATATGACAATGATAAGGTTTACTTCAAAGCAATCAGCCTCTTAATTTCAATCATCAACGAAGATGCGAATGGATCCCAACCCGTGTCTTCAGACAATTCTATTTTGAATAAAGCCCGGGTGACAACCCGTCTCTTCTGACAATTTTATTTTGACTAAAACCCTGGTGACACTTGGCTGTTAATATTTTCAAAGTTAAACTGACTGTCTGTTATTATGACCGCTCTGAAGGAACGTCTTAAAACATTACTTATGAACACTTATTACAAGAGAATTCACTCGTCGGAACCACAACATCCAGCTAGTATACACCAATAATGACTCCGTCTTTCATACACACAAACGAACAGCTTAGTACAACAGGTTGTTCAGATATAACTAATGACTGAAAAATGCAAATTAAAATCAAAGAATTGAACCGGTTAGCAGCCTTAGTACAATTGTTCTGGCTGTGTTAACGACCAAGAGCTGATTAATTTGAACATTAATGATCAAGTACAAACCAGAAAGGAAAGGCAATATAATAGCGCTACAAATTTTCAAATGACAACCAGTATCTTAGTACAATACTACTGACTATATTTACGACAAAAGAGCCAACCGAGTAAAACTCTGAGGGTCGGGTACAAACCAGAAAACAATAAGGAGGACAGGTAGACAATGACACAATTCACCACGAAGATTACAGAATGTTACTCCCCTTTATCAGCAAGCAGTTCCATGGATCCACGGTGCGCTGCGGCGGTTACTGAGTGGTGCCGATGGAAGCCAGGTAGGAGAGAGCTGCCAGGCCCCGAGCGGTCGCCCGACACGAATGTTGCCAAACAACCGACGGGATGTCGCCCTGCTGCTTGTAGTCGACGCTGACTTCGGTGAAGTGCTCCGGTATCTGCGCAGGCCCTCTTGCACAGTTCGTGGCTTCGGTCGCTCGGACCTCGTGACCACCTCTTGTCGCGACGCTACCGCCAGTACCCAAACATCGTGTCTCAGCTTCGTGTCTCAGTCTCGGGCCGGCGAAGCCCGTATATACATAGCAAAGACCTTCTAAGGACACAACCCACAGATACCAACTCTTCCTAATAGATACTGACAGTGAGGCCGCAAGAGGGATAGTCGATACTACACCTGAGCCAGTGACGCCAGACGGAACGGTCTACTAACCCAAAGGCGCCACAGCTCAGGTTGCACTTCTGTCACGTTGAACGATCCTCTTCAGTCATCGTTGGTCTCGTTCTTGCAGGATCTTTTTCCGGTCGCTGCGATATCAGAGATTTGATGTTTTACCGGATTCCTGATATTCACGGTACACTCGTGAAATCGTCGTACGGGAAAATTTCCAGTTCATCGCTACCTTTGAGATGCTGTGTCCCATCCCTCGTGCGCCGACTATAACACCACGTTCAGACTCACTTAAATCTTGATAACCTGCCATTGTCGCAGCAGTAACCGTTCTAACAACTGCGCCAAACACTTGTCTTATGTATATAGGCGTTGCCGACCGCAGTGCGGTATTCTGACTGTTTACGTATCTCTGTATTTGGATACGCATGCCTAAACCATTTTCTTTGGCGCTTCAGTGTGTAATAACCAGTGGAATTCTTATTTGTGTGTCCTACGTTTTTCTTCGTAGATCGAACGAACCTAACACACAGTATGAAAAACACAATACCCAAGAGCGAGTGAGGCAAAGTACAGTGTACCGATCAGCCGATGCCAGCCCGCTACGCCAATATTTAACTGCACGATATAGTCATTTCTTTAATAGTCTAATTGAAATGGCCAAAGTTATCAAATACCTTTCTGTTTTCCGTCCCAGAAGAACAGATAATAGTTTACTTTGTTTCATAAAGAACTTTTAATTTATTTCGACATTGATTCAAATGGCTCTGAGCACTATGGGACTTAACATCTGTGGTAATTAGTCCCCTAGAACTTACAACTACTTAAACCTAACTAACCTAAGGACATCACACACATCCATGCCCGAGGCAGGATTCGAACCTGCGACCGTAGCAGTCGCGCGGTTCCGGACTGAGCGCCTAGAACCGCTACACCACCGCGGTATTTCGACATTAGAAGAAGACTAAGCAATTAAGAAAACTGAGCACTTAGATGCTGTCGTAAGCGCCTAATTATAAGACTGTTTAAAGATTTCTTTTTAGTTTAAGCACGTTTAAGGTTGACCACATAAAAAGTGACAGTGACTGATTAGTAATAAACGACTGAAAATATCCAGCTCACTCTATGCCTGCATTTACTGACTATGTTTCTATTTAAAATAGATAGCTCGACTTTTAGGACAAAACGTCCAGCCAAACATAACGTCAAGAACGGCTTTCCAATATTTGGACCCGGACATTCTAACGTACTGCTCTATTGTTACTGCGCGCAAATAAGAAAACTAATAAAATTCTAGAATCATTCCTACTCCCACAGAAACATGAACTGTAGGCAGGTTGTAACAGTCAAGCAGCTGCAACAGGCAGATTCGAAATTCACTGCTTTTTCCAGAACGACTACACAGTGCTACAGTGATTCGGCGCAGCTGATTTCTTCCGGCACAATATTTTGAAAACACAGATCTCTTGAGATTTATGTACACAGAAATATAGTGATGGTTCGTGCTACTTAAATCATTAGCATGAGAACATCATTGCGTTCACACGTATCGGACAGCTTGTGGCTTTTCCGTCCTTTTTCCGCCGTTTCCACTGTTCCTTTGCATAGTACAACGTAATTTTAAAGAACGACACAGGCGCTGTTAGTCGCAAAAAAGAATATTCCCGGTACGATTGGTTGTTTTTTTTTTTTACTCACTGACGTATCGGCAATTTTATTTCAGACCTTACAAGTACGGTACACTGCTCAGTTGTCATATCTTTTGCCCATACATAGTTTCGTGAGCGCCATCGATGACAGCTTGCCTCACTACCCTGGGGCGAGACCCACGCCAGCTCACTTGCATCCATATCGACTTCTGCTGGCAAGGATACACTAGGAAACATGCCTACCTTTTACGTCCCTGAATTGTGTTGCTCCGTTATCTTCAAAAGTGCAAGGAAATCACGGCGTAAATTCGATTTCCAGCAGATTGCATCAATGAGCTGAAAATTGTCCAGTGAATTTTTAAGCCTAGTAAACAGTAATTTACTCTTTTCCTAACTTACCTTTTTACGTAAGATTATAGTCGATAGTAAAATTTCACTGCCATGTCTCAGTTTCAGATTTGGAAAATTGTAAGAAAAGTACAGCACTACAACTTGAACTAACTTTAGGTAAACGATGCTGAACTTCGTCGTCTAAATTTTGCAAAATTTGTAAATTTGTGGTAGGATCCTATGGGACCAAACTGCTTAGGTCATCGGTCCCTAAGCTTACACACTACTTAATCTAATTCAAACGAACTTACGCAATGGAAAACACACGCACCTATGCCCGAGGGAGGACTCGCTGGCCGTGACAAGATGCCTCAGACTGCGCGGCTCTAAATTTAGTAATTGCTTTGTTTTTTACTTAGTATTAATTGAGTATGTGGATTTTTGTAATGAAGGGAAAGCTAGGAAGTGTGGCGTAATCTGGCGTTAATGGGCTGTGGCAGCAGAGAACCTCGCGAGTGCCTTTTCTAGCAGCACGATATTGTCTCCAGCGCCTCTCCTAGGCTCGTGACCACATCGCTTGGACCCTACATGACTGGAAAACCGTCCTGATTTCACTTGATAAGGAGTTGATGGTAAATTACGAGTGCGGCACAGACCCAACAAAGCCATGGAGCCAATTTGCCAAAAAGGCACAGTGCCATATGGTGGTGGTTCCACATCGGTGTGGGCTGTGGTTCCACACTGGTGTGGGCTGTGCTAACATGGAATGGACTGGGTCCTCTGTTCCAGCTGAACTGATCATTGACTGGAAATGGTTGTGAACGGTTACTTGTAGATCATTTGCAGACATGTTTTTAAGGACAACAATGCACCATGTCACCGGTCCACAGTTATTCGCGATGAGTTTGAAGAATAATTGCTGGCGGCTGTGGCCGAGCCGTTCTGGGCGCTTCAGTTCGGATCCGCGCTGCTGCTACGGTCGCAAGTTCGAATCCTGCCTCGGGCGTGGATGTGTGTGATGTCCTTATGTTAGTTAGGTTTAAATAGTTCTAACTTTTGGGGGACTGATGACCTTAGATGTTAAGTCCCATAGTGCTCAGAGCCATTTGAACCATTTTTAAGATTAATTCGAGAGAATGTTCTGGCCCCGCAGATAGTTCTACCTGAATCCCATAGAACATTTATGGGACATAACCGAGACGTCAGTTCGTGCTCAGAGTCCTGTACCGGCAGCACTTCCGCAATTATGTACAGCTATGGAGGCAGCATATCTCAGTACGTCTGCAGTGGACTTCCGACGACTTGATGAGTCCATGCCACGTCGAGCTGCTGCACTATGCCGGACGAAAGAGGTCCTACAAGATATTAAGAGGTATCCCATGACTTTTCTCACCTTAGTGCATAACTTCTTCTACATCAGTAGCACCAGATAATAAACTGAAGTCTTGTGCTAAATAGACACAAAATAGTTTAGGACGTAGTTTGAGCTAGTCCATAAAAGTATACATTGAACACACTGTCTTTAAGGTGTGACCAGAAAACATAGAACAATACATGGGTGATTCCTCTGGAAGAAACAATGATGGAGCTACAAGGTTACCGGAGAAACTAAAACGATTTTTATCCAAAGAAAGTATGACATCGCACACTTCCTGTGCTTATCATTTCCACTCAGTCTTGTCCAGTTTCCTTTTCTTCAGTGAGCAATCGGTAGGTTCACTACCAGCATCGAGGGCAGTTTCTTTTCGGATCTTAGTGATATTTACCATGGAGGCTGACATTACTTTATATGCAGAACACACAGCAACATCTTCGTGTTGTAGCTGACCAAGAAACCTCGACAAGTAATATAATTTTACGGAAGAATTCAACAAATAATTAAAACTGCAACTTTTTATGACCGAGAACCTGGTAAATTGCCGGTCGCTGTGGCCGAGCGATTCTAGGCGCTTCAGTCCGAAACCGCGCTGCTGCTACGGTCGCAGGTTCGAATCCTGCCTCGGCCCCGGATGTGTGCGATATCCTTGGGTTACTTAGTTTAAAGCAGTTATAAGTCTAGGCATCAATCGGAGCCAGTGCTTCACTGTGTGAACTTCCTTTGCTGATTGACAGATACAGCGCCAACTGCCGAGTCGTAGTAATGTGTCTGTCCTCGCGAGTGACATCAGCTCGCTACAATATGTCAAGTATGATAGCCGTGGATGGTCTCCACGGCTGCTGCAAATCATGGAGCTCCTCCGAATAGCCTTCTGATGACCCCATCCTCTGTGCCTCACGACTAACTGGACTTCTGTCGATAGCCTAACGACTAACTGGACTTCTGTCGACAGCAGATGCTCCACAGACTTTGCACAAGCGTTTGTGAATATTCCCCACAGGCTGTCTCTTCAGTGAGAAATTCAATGAGGGCACGTTGCTTGTACCGTACATCACCTGTAGACGGCATTTTGAAACTGTCCCGCAGTTACGCTATCTGTCGGAAGTGACGGAAACTTGGGACACTCACTCAGTAAACTTCAAATAATACATACGTAGCGCTTGGCATTCGTAGCATTGTCTTCGGCTGAGAAAAAAATGCGACGCATTACTGTCTGGGGAGCCCCCGTACTTCATTCGGATAGCATGAGGCCCGCAGGCCGCAGTTTTACGACCATTGCTTTAAAGGACCCAAGAATAAAAACATGAAAATGCTGCTTACAGGACAATGTTTCGGGTGATATTTTCACAAATAAGCACAAAAATTAGCTCGAGGTTTTATTTGCCAACGACGTAGTACGCAAACAGCTTAACGCACTAACTAGTCGATTCACTGAATGGTCTCGAAGCTAACAAAGGCCGCTTCCGACGTAATACAAATCACACACATGGTCACACAATCTGATTTAACATACCAAAAATAAAATTGCTCCAGCAACATTAAGTTGTGAGGTTTTGTTCGTGATTTTAGAGGAAAGTTCTTCAGCACTGACGGGGGAAACATTACTTTATAACCTTTTTGAGGTTATTAAATTTAGTGCCGGAAAGCGCTTTAATGCGCGACAACAGTGAACACCGCCAAACACAGCAGCTGTGTGAAGGGAAGAGCGGATAGGTCCAATTTCAACGGTGGAATCATTCTTCAAGGATTTGGGTGAGGTGATGGTATCTTGCAACATCCCATAGGAGAAGCTAATGAATCCAATCCTCAGACAGTTCTTGAAGAAGTACATAGCACATCGAGTTCCAGATGAATCTATACTGAGTAAGAACTATTTATCTGTGTGCTACGAGAAGGTGCTAATTAAAGTACGAATTAATGTTGCTGACCAAAGTGTCTAGGTGTCCATAGATCAAACCAACGATATGGTTGGGAATTTTGCTGCAAATGTTGTTGGTAGTGTTTTAAAAGTTGACGGGCTTCGATAAATGTTCCTCTTAACGCGTGAAGTTCTCGAAAGAGTAAACAACTCGACAATTGCCAGTTTGCTTGACTACTCTATGAAGCTACTGTGGCCGATTGGTGAGAAGAGAGACAACGGTTTGCTGCTAGTAACAGATGGTGCTTCATACGTAGCTAAAGAAGCCAAGGACATGGCCGGATTTGGGGGAGGGCAACCTGGTCTTCAGCCCTGGAGCCTCCTCAAGAGAGCCCCCCCCCCCCCCCAACCCACAAATTTTCTAACGATGCTAAATAATATGCAAAACTATATTTGGAAAAATCCTTATTTCATTCCACCTACACCATTGCATTAATACTACAGCTACTTAATTATTACACTGAAGAGCCAAAGAAACTGGCGCACCTGCCTAATATCGTGCATGGTCCCCGCGAGCAGAAGTGTCGCAACACGACGCGGCATGGACTCGACTAATGTCTAAAGTAGTGTTGGAGGGAATTGACACAACGAATCTTGCAGGCCTGTCCATGAATCTTGAAGAGTGGAGCGGAGATCTCTTCTGAAATATCAAGTTGCAGGGCATCCCAGATATGCTCAATAATGTTGATATCAGGGGAGTCTGGCGGCCAGCGGAAATTTTTAAACTCATAAGAGTGTTATCGATCCACACTGTAGCAGTTTTGGACGTGTGGGGTGTCGCATTGTCCTGCTGGAATTGCCCAAGTCTGTCAGAATGTACAATGGACATGAATGGATGAAGGTAATCAGACAGGATGCTTACATATGTGCCAGGTATCAGAGTCGTATCTAGATGTATCAGATATATGACTCCAACTACACACGCTCCACACCATTACAGAGCTTCCATCAACTTGAACAGTCCCCTGCTGGCGTGCAGGGTCCTTAGATTTATGAGGTTGTCTGTATACCCGTACACGTCCATCCGCTCGATACAATTTGAAACGAGACTCGTCCAACCAAGCAACATGTTTCCAGTCATCAATAGTCTAATGTCGGTGTTGACGGGCCCAGTCGAGGTGTAAAGCTTTGTGTCATGCAGTCATCAAGGGTACATGAGAGGACCTTTGGCTCCGAAAGCCCGTATCGATGGCGTTTGATTAAATGGTTCGCATGGTGACACTTGTTGATGGCCCAGCATTGAAATCTGCAGCAATTTGCGGAAGAGTTGCACTTCTGTAACGCTGAGCAATTCTCTTCAGTCGTAGTTGGTCCCGTTCTTGTAGGATCTTTTTCCGGCCACAGTGATGTCAGAGATTTGACGTTTTACCGGATTCCTGATATCCACGGTAGACTCTTGAGTGGTCGTACGGGAAAATCTCCACTTCGTCGATACCTCGGAGATGCAGTGTCCCATCGCTAGTGCGCCGATTATAACACCACTTTCAAACTCACTTAAATCTTGATAACCAACCATTGTAGCAGCAGTAACCGATGTGACAACTGCGCCAGACACTTGTTGTCTTATATAGGCGTTGCCGGCCTCAGCGCCGTATTCTTTCTGTTTACGTATCTCTGTATTTGAATATGCATACCTACACCAGTTTCATTGGCGCTTAAGTGTATATTAGTGTGAAATTCGTTTCAATAACTTTTTCATTTCCTATTTTGTTACGAGCGTGCGTCAGATGAAGTGGGACCAGATGAGATGAAAAAATAATTTAGCCACAGTTATCGGCAGCCACTGTGCCCAATCTGTTCTAGGTGCTTCAGTCCGGACCCAGCTGCTACTACGGTCGCAAGTTCGAATCCTGCCTCGAGCATGGATGTGCATGTTGTCCTTAGCTTAGTCAGGTTTGAGTAGTTCTAAGTCTAGAGGACTGATGACCTCCGATGTTAAGTCCCATAGTGCTTACGGCCATTTGAACCACAGTTCTCTAACTACCCTTATCCACAAGCCTTTACTATTCCAAGCAGCCCTGATTAGCAGATACCATTTTCTTCCAACATTTCGTGAGTACACCAGTGGGAAATTGGGGCAGTACCGTACTTCCGATTCGAAGGTATTGTTTTCAGCAATGTTATCTATTTTGTACATAACGTTAGATATACAAATAATTATTTTTTGAAACGAATTAATTGGATGAGCTATTCACATTACCTAGTGCATCAAATCAGATAGGAAATAAATAAATTATTATTTTTTAACAATCGAAGAATATCAGTTGATCACATATTATTATTTAATTGTGTTCATCATTTTGTAATGAGAAGAAAAATAATAGCAACGAGCAATCGACCACTGAAGGACCTTCATGCCTGTCATTGCTCCTTTTAAATGATAATTAATTGAAACCCTCAGCTGCCGACAGGTGTTGTTGATATCCCTCGATGGGGATGCGAATGCGCACAGGTTGCCCGAACTGTTACGGGAATCGCCAAATTGTACGCGAGTAATGAGTGGATGGCAAATATCTATTAGGTACATTACATATGTAGAGTTGTGGACAGTTGGGAATGCGGGTCTCACGGAAAGCGTGCAAGGGATATGTCCCTGCAGTTGCACTGTTCATCTGTGTCCTCGGGGGATCAAGTGGGTAGAGCGTCTGCCATGTAAGCAGGAGATCCAGGGTTCGAGTCCCAATCAAGGCACACACTTTCAGCTCTCCCCATCGATGGATATCAACAACACCTGTCGGCAGCTGATTGTTTCAATTAATTATCATTTATTCTAGAGAAGCTGCACGGTAATCAATGGTTTCTGTTCTTTCGAGAACAGTTACTATCTTCATATATAATGCTCCGTTTTCTCCGTTTTTTTTTTTTCTGAACGGTCGTTCATGGCGTTAACAAGCGTCCGCCTCGTGACGAACGTGTAGCAGAGAATCCAGCCTCATGGCGTGCTTGTAGCAGGGAATCCCCCCTCATGGCGTGCTTGTAACTGGGGAATCCCCGATAACTATGACTCACGTTACATTGTCTTAAGTGAGCCTAATTGTCTATGAATGTTGTACAACAAATGTAAATTCCTGTAAATATCGTTGTTCTGAATTTGTATGGACACACGTATTTTCATATTCTTATTATGATATCTAACACAAATTCCATAACTGGACATCTGTTCTATTCTTTTCATTTTCCAAGTGCTCTCGTAATCAGTTTTTGTGTTCTCACGATCCCAAACATCATTTCGTTCTTTGTTACTTTTTGGCTTCTTCTCAATTATCGATTTTTCACGACTATTTCCTTATTGGTTAAGGGCTTATCTTTTGCATGTTCTCTCAGCGGTTGAAGCTCATCCCTTCTTTTATAGTGGAAACATGAGTGATCCTCACAAAACTCCTCGAGTATTCGCTAGTGATTCCCAGAAGGGAAAACTGCAAGCAGAACATGAAATAGAAAATTGAAGAACTTTAGCTAAAACACCCATATTGACTCCGCAACTTTCTTTTCATCTTCCTTTTTTAATTTGGTGACAGCCGCAACAGCGTCTCCTTCTTCATCCCCGAATATAGTGCGACTTACTGACTGAAGTGCAGTTGTTAATAATATTGAGGTGCCTAAGACAAAGGACATGCTTAAGCGAGCCACTTCTCTCCTACAGTGATCGGCTCGCTGCATCGATTCGCAATCACCCAACTCAATTTTCTCGCATTTTTCACTGTTTTAAGTTTAAAGGAAGTGTCCCGGTTTCTGCTTCCTCTCAGATTACGAGCATTTTTGTTAGGTTAAGAGAAATATCACGGTTTGTCAGACAGAAGCTCTATCAATATTCCCAAACACTGAAATTACACTGAGAATGTACTTGGTTTTGATGGCCTCGAATTGCAACGGAGAGCGCTCGTTTTCAAAAATTAAAATTATAAAAACAGGCTCAGAAGCAAAACACCTATCAAAGTTATCCCCATCAGCACTGAAAGTGATATACTTTGGGAGCTGGATTTCGGTGAAATCATCAATGATTTTTCGTAGAAAACTGCTAGCACGGTTCCATTCTTCCATTCGTTAACTTCATATCTTAATTTGGTTTCTTTCTGGTATTTTATTTTGTCATTTTTATTATTTTTTCTCGCAATAAATTATTGAATCATTCGAAGGGAAATAATTATTTAAACTATTTAACAAATAAATTAAGGGCCTTCACTTTGTCGTTCCAGGGCCTCCACACCTCTAAATCCGGTCCTGGCCAAGAGGCTTCAAATTCTCTGACCAATATTGTGTACATGACATGCATTATACAGAATTGCAGAAAAGATGCAATCAAATTAATTTTCTGTGACAACAAAATCTATGTGAAACCTCTACTACGGCTGCAGAAACACCCTCACGGCCCCACCCCTCTCAGCACGATGGGTTTCTTGGTTTAATGCTGCTGAGTATTATTGCATCAACTACACCAAAATAAAGACACTTTTTTGTGAGATTGACAGCAATGAGTCATGTGCTATCAAAACTGTGACAGAATTTAGAAACTGTGAAATAAGTCTTTGCTGATACCTTATCTGGAAACATGGCATACATCAATGCCAACTTTTCGGTGATCTCAGAAGCAATCACAAAATGGTAACTGCCAGTACTCAACTGTGTGATGCAATGGATACTTTACCCCATGTGCAACCCCGAACCTACGATATTTTAAAAAGAAACGATTTTTCACAAATATGTTCATTTTGTTGCGCACATCTTTCTGAAAAGTTTGATGTATAAAACATATATGTTCGAGGAAATGTAAGACAATGTATTTGTTCTTAAACATGCCAAAGTGAATTGCCACACCTCCTTACATAGCAACTTCTACCGCATATCACTGTATTTCGTTCGGTGGAATTCAAACGTGTATATTATGTAATGGAAGCCATCAAACATATACTTAGGACAGTGGAAATTAAAAGCTCACAATTAGTACTGGTTGGAATTATTTGTAACCGAGAGAATAAAAACTCTTCAGAAACTATCACTCTTTATTGCCTTTTAGCTAATAATTTTCTCTTTTTCGAACGTAAAATTAAATATAGCAAACATAAAACCTGGAAGGACAAGAGACACGGAAGACAGTAGGCCTACACATGTCTTCAATACTTAGGTCTCAGCATTTTTTTCTCTCTGACCTTCCTACAGCCTTACATGACGTGCTTTCCTTTCGCTCAAAGAATCTGTTACCTCATCAAAGTTCGTCAAATGTTTTGTTACATGAAAAATCAAAATGTCGTGTCTAATACTGAAAAAGCTGTTAATACGAATAGCACCCAAGATTGGTGTGGTTTCTCAATTTGATTACGTCTGTTTTATCACTGTCTGCTAGGTAAAACGAAATAGGCCTTTCTAATACGGTAGTGCAGTAATTTTGACACTCGGCAAATAAGCGAGGCTGTTTTAGCACAATTAGTCAGTTGTATCTACCTCATTTACATAAGTAACACGTCAGAATATAATTCACAAAGTACCAATATCAAATGCCTGTTAGGTCTACTACGAGAAATGGCCGAGAGGTTCTAGGCGCCTGAGTCGGGAACCGCGCGACTGCTACCGTCGCAGGTTCGAATCCTGCCTTGGGCATGGATGTGTGTGATGTCCTTAGGTTAGTTAGGTTTAAGTAGTTCTAAGTTCTAGGGGACTGATGACCTCAGCTGTTAAGTCCCATAGTGCTCAGAGCCATTTTACTACGAGAAAAGAAATTTATATTAGGAACAGTTTCACATTTCATTCATATGCTCCAGTTTCTCAAGCAAGAGATCGAAAAGCAGTAGTATGAAATTTTTATACAAATTTGGAATCGTCATATCCTTCCATACAGTTTGTGTTATGTCTCTGTTTCTTCTCTTTCCACGTTCTACCAATCAATCTTGTCATCACTAATATTGTAACTATTCCTGCCGTTGTCAAAGCCTATTCTCCGGTTAACTTTACTAACCCTGCCTGAATAACCGGTTTAATTATCCCGCGTTTATTCTCCGATCAGCTGTTATTACGTATATGTACAACACGTTTTCCGCGCTGTTCCGAGAATAGAACTTCATCGGCTGCTAACCGGGGCTGCACAGCTGGCCCTTAGTAGTGTAGCGATCTTCTATTCATTTCCATACTATACATCGCAAGGAATGTGTAGTATTGCGAAGATGTGATGCAGATGACAGCGCATTCTTGTGGCACGTGGGAGAACGATTCAGTCTCTAGTGATGCCAGATGTCAGGCACTGTAACTAGTGTCGCCGCGAAGTTTAAAATTGAGGCAAGCAATGAAATTAATAACGCAATTGCGCAATTATGCTTGTTGATTAAATTCATCGCAGTGTTCAATAAAATCTATAAAATGGAGTATTTACGTACCCACCTTCTGTAACACGTTACTCCTCTTTTGAGAGCCAGATTACAGTAAGTTGGGTGACAAAATAGGGCATAATCGATATGCACGCGACAGCAGGGGTACCTAATATGTTCCAAAACGCAGCGCATAAAAACAAGATTTTCCGGTGCCCATAAATGGGTTGACGATTAAAAGGGTCACGATCTCAAACAGCCTTCTGCTGTAAATTTTCAACTAGGGGTATACGAATGTTCTAAGACTACCATTGATAATATTTTTATAGACAATTCTAGGCAACTAAGCCACATTACAAAACCAGTAGTAAATGGGCTATCTGACCATGACAGGCAACACCTAACATTAAATTCTGAAAATTGTTGGGGTAAAATATCAGAACTGAGTACAGAAGGCCAATAAAGCAGCCAAAACTGAGAAATTTAGGAGATTGCTCAAATAAATTAATTGGATGGATGTTTACAGCATCCAAGACACAAATAAAAAATACAAAACATTCATTAATAAAGTTAGATCATTATTTGAAAATTGTTTTCCGCTGAAGGTGACTCAAATTAAACAGAAGTCTAATAAGAAACCATGGATCACACAAGGGATAAAGACATCATGTGAGACAAAAAAGAAACTCTATCTAAAATGTAGGGACACCTTTGATACTAGTATTATAGCTCATTACAAAAATAACTACAAGATATTGAAGAAGGTTACCCAGAAATCTAAACACCTGCATTATGAGAAGAAGATAAATACATCCAGCAATAAAATTAAAACAATATGGGTTTTAGATAAGTCAGAGACAGATAGGACCAGAAACTGAGGGGGAACAAACAGCTCTAAAAAGAAATGAAACCCTGGTAACAAACACATGTTGTGTTGCAAACCATTTAAATAAGTATTTTGTCTCTGTTACAGATAGCATGGGGTTGTCAGGTTCAGTAAATAATGCAATGGAATAACTGAGACCAGTGCACACAAGCAATCTCAGTAAAATGGAGTTGACACTTACTCACCCAAAGAAATAGAATACATCATAAAGTCCTTGAAATCAAAGCACTCTAGAGGTTATAACATATCAACAAAGTTAATAAAAGAGTTTTCATGTGAGCTTAGTTGTATCTTAAGTTATTTGTGTAATCAATCACTTATCACAGGATCATTCCTGGACTGGCTTAAATACGCTAAAGTTACACCTCTCTATAAGAAAGGGGACAAAGAAATGCCATCAAATTACCGACTGATCTCACTTTTGCCATCTTTTTCAAAAATCTTTGAAAAGATTATGTTCAAGTGACTATTTTAGCACCTTAGTGAAAATAATGTTGTCAGTGTCACAGTTTGGGTTTCTTAAGGATTCTGATATTGAGAAGGCTATTTACACTTACAGTGAAAAATGTCCTTAATTCATAAGACAACAAATTAGAGGTAATTGGCATATTCTGTGACCTTTCAAAGGCTTTTGACTGTGTTAATCACATCATTCTTTTAAGTAAATTAAAATATTATGGCATCACTGGTAGTGCTGCAAAGTGGTTTCAGTCATATCTTACTAATGGAAAACAAAGGGTGTCATTATGTAACACTTCAGCAGTAGGCAATCAGACATCATCTGACTGGGAAGAAATTACATCTGGTGTTCCCCAATTTTCCATACTAGGTCCACCACTTTTTCTTGAGTTTATTAATGACCTGTCATCTGTTAAATTACCAGATGCCAAGTTTCTCTTATTTACAGATGATACAAACATTGCAATAAATAGTAAATCAAATATAATATTAGATAGGGCAGCCAATAAAACTTTTACTGACATTAATAAGTGGTTCATAGCCAATTCACTGTTATTAAACTTTGAAAAGACCTACTATATGCAGTTCGGAGCTTCCAAGAGATTTCCTTCTGGTGTGTGTATAAAATATGATGACATGGAAATAGGAGAAGTTGAGAGTGTAAAGTTCTTGGGATTACAACTTGATAATAAATTCAGTTAGGAGTGACATGCTAACAAACTGCTAAAGCACCTAAACAAGTCCGTGTTTGCAATGTGAATGATGTCAGACACAGGAGATGTAAATATAAAAAAAACTGCTGTATTTTGGTTATTTTCACTCCACTATGTCATATTTTGGGGTAACAACACAAACCAAGAAAAAAACATTTAGCGTACAGAAGCATATAATAAGAGTAATGCACAGTGTAAATCCAAGAACATCATGTCAAAACCTATTCAAAGAATTGGGCATACCAGCCACAGCTTTTCAGTATACCATATTTATTCCTTAACGAAGTTTGTTATAACTAATACATCTCTTTTTTCAACTAACTGCTTACTACACAGTATCAATACTAGGAATAAGAATGATATACATTAAGATTTAAAATCACTTAATCTTGCCCAGAGAGGAGGTCAGTATTCAGCAACACATATCATCAATAAATTACCAGCAACCATTAAGTGTTTAGTTTGAGAGAAGGCACAATTTAAACATAATTTAAAAGAATTTTTGGTGGCCAACTCCTTCTATTCCATCCATGAATTTCTCAACAACTGCAGTAAACCATTTTAATGAAAATTTATTATACTTTAATTTTTGACAATAGTTGGTTGTAACAACCAAGTAACCACCTACTGTGTGAATGATGGATGTGTGGAAAGCAGATGTAAGTCTTAAGTCTGTAAATAGTGGAAATTTAATTTTAAATATTGTACATAATTTGACTATTCTCAACTGAGGATCATCAAAATGAATAATTAACTTTAATTTTTGACAATACTTGGTTGTAATAGCCAAGTAAATAGCTATGGTGTTAATGATGGATTTAATGAAAGCAGATGTAAGTATTAAGCCTGTAAATATTAGAAGGTTACTTTTAATTCAGGTATGTAATTTTACTGTTTATTGACTGAGGATCATTAAAAGCAATCAAACTCAAGTTTTTCTAATTACATTTTTGTAATGTGTTTATCTGACATGTTCCACACCCAGGAGGACCCCCTCTTTTGTGGGTCTATAGAATGAATAATTAATCTAATCTAATCTTGAAAATATTCTTGGTATCTTTATTCGTTTCCAAGATATGGAGGTTCAAAGTTTCCTACTTCTACATGTAGAATCCAGTATGAGGCAAAATATAATAAATAACTGCAAGAAACTGCTAAAATTTTAGCTGTACATTCTCTAGGCATTTATCTAGAGGAGCCATCTCCCCGTTTTAAAACATCTTTATCCATTATTGAGAAACACCACTAACATTTTTTAACAAAAACCAGCCGCAGACAGACGGTTATGCACAGCAAATGGCTGTAATTCTTGTGATATATTCCTAAGATCCCAATCCTGAACAACCTTGAAAATTTTCTTCATATTTTTATCCATTTCTGAGACATAGAGAAGATGGAGATAGTGGTAAAGAGATGAAAAACTATTAATACTGGAATATAGTGGGTGGTGGTTGTGTTGCAGAAAGAGTGAATGAGACAATGGCAGTGTGAGAGAAAGAGAGGGACACAATGGCAGTGGAACATAGTTGACAGTGACAGAACAGTGCTATGAAAAGAATCAAGGGACAGCTCTATGGATGGGAGGAATAAAGAAATGGAAAAAGTGAAAGTGGTTGAGAGGCACTGACAATGAGACACAGAGTATATGACAATGACAACAAGGAGGAGAAAGAGACTGACAGTAAGAAGACACAGCAGCAGTAGGAAGGAAGGGATCAAATATTAGCACTGAGAGAGAGCAAGAGAGGCTGTGACAATGATAGGAGACTGTAGCAGTAAGACAGATTGCAGGGGGCCATGGCAGTGACACAAGAGGCAATGACAGAGAGACACAAAGAGATAATGACAATGAGTTGGGCTGAATGAGTGACAGCAAAAGAGCAACTGGAAGTGAATGGAGAAGAGTAACTTAGAACAATTAACTAGTGGGTGTGAGTGAGTTACAGTTAGGGGAGCCTTTGAGACTATGGTGTGAGTTATATGTTAAAAAAGGCACAAATATGTTCACATGGCAAAATTTGGGGGAACATTTTTGAAGGTGCTGAGAAAGGCACACTGAAGCAGCTGGTACCTCACTTTTCAGTCAGTCTTTTAAATAAATGGTAACACTTTCCCATTTTCTGTACTCCAATAGGAACATTTTTCTTTGGTTTGTACTTACTTTCTTTGTTTCTTAAAGGTTAGCTGAGCTGAAAAATCTATGTTTTTGCACTGTGTGAGAAGGATGTAAACTATTTGATGAGTGACATGTAAGCTCAGAATAGCAGAATGCTACATTTGTAAATAATGTAGTTAGTTTAGTGACACGTTTTAATGGCACCTAAAAGTGAGCACAATACCCCATTCAATGCAGATGAAACAGTGCAGGCATGAGGTGGGTAATACCACTGGGGGCACAGAAATCATGGAACAACACTTAAGTGAACTGTTGGCAGTTATGGAACAATTGTACAGGTCCACACTCCAATTATGAGAACCTAAGTGAAATCTACACAGACACTTCCACTTGACTGAAGTGTGTATGCATGACATAGGGATAATTTGACAGAATGTCAACCAATACCAACCACACAGAATTACAGAAGGCACCCATTAAGTCAGTGTGGATACAGTCTCATGGCTGACTTGGTGTGGGCTATGCAGTGAATGTCATTGCAGTGCTGCTTGCTGCTTGGCAGACTGTTGGCACTCATGGACAACCTTCACAATTGTTGAATCAATGCCAGACCAGTAGGAAAATGCCATGCAAGGACCTTCACATTGGTTTTATCCCAGAGACCATGGTCTAGGAGAGCAAGGATGTGGGCCTGTAAGCCTGTAGATGACAATGTGAGGTCATTCACATCAGGGCTAAGAAGGAGATGCTGTTGACAGCTGCCAGCTGATGTCAGAGGAGGAAATAGTTGTGGAGCGGTTCAAACTCCTTCGCAGGCAGTTGTTCTGGCCAACCATGCACACAAGATGAATCTCCTATCAGAGCAGGGGATCTTGCCAGGTAACTTGAGTTACATGTTGGGTAATTAAGAGAAGCTCAAGTGACCATCAATCTGAAGACACTTTGCCAAAGGCCAGGTTGGGTCCCAAAGGTCAAATGCAACAATGCATCTGCATTAGCATGTTGTGCTGTTGATCTTTCCAATCAATTTTTCCAATTATTCAAGCAATTATTAATCATTTTGCATCACACCACACATCCCCATTCACTGTATACCAAAACTCCTCATGCTCATGCTCTGTCCACTACTGAAAATTACCTCACCCAGCGCCCACCTGTTTCCAAACCTATGACATCCTTCCCATACACCTTAATCAATTTTATACTTAAGAACAACTACTTTACATTAGACGGGCAGACACATAAAAAGACCAGCAACGCAGCCATGGGAACCATGATGCATCCCTCCTATGCCAACGGTTTCCTGGTTTGCTTGGAGGAGACTTTCCTGTGATAGATAAGCCTTCATACCCTACTTGGCTTAGATATATTGATGATATCTTTACTACTGGCCGTTGTGGGAGAGTGGCTCTAGCATCTTCAGTCCAAAACCACGCTGCTGCAACGATCGCAGGCTCGAATCCTGCTTCGGGCATGGATGTGTGTGACGAACTTAGGTTATTTTGGTTTAAGTAGTTCTAAGTCTAGAGGACTGATGACATCAGATGTTTAGTCCCTTAGTTCTTAGAGCCATTTGAACCCTATGCCATATGGATTCAAGGTGAGGCTGACCTGTTAAAATTCTTGGAATCTCTGAAGGCATTCTCCAAATTGAATTTCACATAATCATATTCTGAATACCACACCATTTCTATTATGTTGAACTTTACCTCATCGAGAGTCAGCTACACACTTCTGTTGATATTAAAACACTGACAAACAACAGTACTTACATTTTGACAGTTGCCATCTTTCCCACATTGTACGTTCCCTCCTAAACAGCTTTGATATTCGAGGGAAACAGATTTGATCAGATGCAGATTCTTTACAGCAATACACCACCATATTCACCTCAGCATTCACTAGACGTAATTACCTCGCCATGACTAGGTCAAAAGTGGATTTCCCTGCTCACCATATCCTATCCTGTTACTGCTGATTCCTTTAAAAAAAAAAAAAAAAAAAAAAAAAAAAAAAAAAAAAAAAAAAAAAAAAACTCTTGTCACTCAATGTTATCCTAGTCTTGAATGCATTAATCAGCTACTTCAACAAGGCTATGACTTCCTAAAAATCTGCCCTGAAATGAGGTGCATTCTTTCCGATGTTTTTCCCACCACACCTCCTACAACAGCACCTCCCCCCATGCAATCTCCCCAATATCCTGCTCTCAGACCCTATGCACCTTCTGCACCCATTTCCCTACCCTATCTCCCCACCCCTGTGAGTGTCTCTTCAGTTAGACTTGCCCTATGCACCTCCTACCACCTCATCTACATCTACATCTACATCCATACTCCGCAAGCCACCTGACGGTGTGTGGTGGAGGGTACCCTGAGTACCTCTATCTGTTCTCCCTTCTATTCCAGTCTCATATTGTTCGTGGAAAAACCACCTTTACCAGCCCTGTAACTGGCAAAGCACATACTATTTTTATATTGGTATACTACCACCAAGTTATTAGTTAGAATGAATGGGCATTGACTGAGGGTGTATATTGGCAACACATTCTATCCTGTTGCAAAGCATGCTCTACAATATGAGATTCATGACCTTGGTGCCTGTTTTACCACATGTGCCATCTGGATTCTTCCTCCAGGCACCAGTTTCTAAAAACTCTGCAGGTGGAGACTTGTTATGACATGTCCTTGTAACTCATCACCCACCTAGCCTTAATTCACATTAATTTCTTCAGTATCAGCATTTCATCGTGGTAACTATTCCTCCCTTCACTACCTTTAAGTTTTCTATACCTTTTATTTTCATTCATGTCTCTCTGCCCCCCCCCCCCCCCCCCCCCGGTGCACATCACATATAAAAGACTTAGCTTACCACTCTCTGTCTTGCCTATTACATTATCTTCCACCATCAACCTCTCAAGCTTCCAAACCTTGGCTGGTGCAGTCTCCAACAACCAGTCTTTCCTCCTTATCCCATCCAATAAGTATTCCTTGACCTGAGGTTCTGGGCAACTCTACTAAAGTCTCCCCATTTTCTAGATCTTCCCAGTTCTTTGCCTTCATTACTTGTCATTCCCCTTCAACCCTTCTGCCAGAAGAAGGGGCTACTCCCTCCAAAAGTTACACATTTCCGCTATCTTTATAAGTGTTTATGTGCTCGGTGCTCCTGCCACTGCTTGGAGGGAAGGTTTTTTATCCATCCAATTACATTACAAGTTCATCTGGGAGTTGTTTAAGTTTATTTGCACTAATGATGAAAAATGATGTGTATGAAGAGGAATTCTTTCTTTTTATTGGTTTAAGGAGATAAAAACTTCTTTTATGGCTGCTGACATTAATATCAATCATATACAATCTCTAATTCTGAATATCCTGCAATACTAATGAAGTCAAGTGGGAGAGGCAGAATTTCTTAGGAATAATTATGCACTCTGCATCAACATTTCACTATAAATGAATTCTCTTTAATAAACTGACTGTCAACAGGATCTTAAAGTGAGACCTGATAGTACAATTATTAATTTCAAACTTTAGCCTTTCCTTAGACAACCAAGGTTAAAATAATACAAGGTATCTCACAAAATTACTGTACATGAACACTGCTGTCTAAATTATTGTGTGCATAATTCCTGTCTATAAATTATTTCAACTCTAAATTCAGGTAGTTAAAATTATAACAACTTTCAGTGAATTATTACAAATGCTACCCATAATAAACAAAGTATATACATATATCAGTTTTTATTGCCGTGATCAAAAGGATTAAAATATCAAACATTGGTTTGGTTTCTTGGTGATAATCATCCTTGGCACCTTCACTGTGGGTAGCACTATTTCTTTGGACACATGCAGAACTAACTTACTGGCATTCTCATGTACATCTTTTTAAGATGGTCAATATGTAATGAAATTGTGTTTCATATATCAGAAACCCAACACTTAGGTACAGAAGAAGATGTACTGTACCAACACAAAGTAAGTACAAATACCTAGAATGTAGTTGTTGCCAAAGCTACATGGGCCTCTCTCGGGGTTGTGCAAGATCCAATATCCGTTGAGTTACTGAAACAAAAATGAACAAGAGAAGATTTGTCAAGGATATAGGAATATGGAACATTTCACTACTCAGCTATTGGTGTGGTTTTAAGAAGCATTCCAAGGAAAATTACCCTTCTGTTAAAAAACTACAAATTTTAAAATAATACATTATTTTTCATTCTTTTTCTAAACTAAATTTGGCACATCCTACTAAATCACAATTATCAAGTTAGAGGATAAAATAACCAAAACAGTACCACTATCCACATGAATAGTCGAGTTTGTTATACAGTGTTGGTAGCATAATTGTTTCAAATTCATGTTGTGGTTAAAAAAGTCCTACAACTTTTAGTTTCTCACAAATAATTAATTACAAGTAGTGACTGAAAATGTGAATCAGTCCTGTCACTTCAGTGTCACTACCCAACTACTTTTTTCATTCTATTTTTTACTTATTTTTTTCCCCTAATGACTTCAGTTAGCACCACAACTAAAGCTATGCTGACGGGTTTAAGCAGGCACATGACTTTTGCCACTCTATGATATGCTCAGAATGTATCACCAAGATTAATTACTGAATACATTGATCATACCTGACACAAAAGTACTTGCAATATTGAGGACACTGCAATGAATGAGATTTATTAATGTTGCGCAATTCATCATGTACTCTGACTGACTGCACTTTTAAACTATCCAGTGCAGGTATCCGTGGAGAAATGAGTTGTATCCACTAAACAGATTCTCCTTTACCATTGTCTACAGCATAAAGTAATATTCTAATGTGTACTGAAATATGAGGGAAACCAGAAGATTGAAGTGGTGGATGTAACAGCCCATAAGGCATCCACGTTACCTATTGCAGTCAGTGTGAAGCCTCCTTATATGCATCTACATCTACATCTACATGACTACTCTGCAATTCACATTTAAGTGCTTGGCAGAGGGTTCATCGAACCACAATCATACTATCTCTCTACCATTCCACTCCCGAACAGCGCATGGGAAAAACAAACACCTAAACCTTTCTGTTCAAGCTCTGATTTCTCTTATTTTATTTTGATGATCATTCCTACCTATGTAGGTTGGGCTCAACAAAAATTTTGCACATTCGGAAGAGAAAGTTGGTGACTGAAATTTCGTAAATAGATTTCGCCGCGACGAAAGACGTCTTTGCTTTAATGACTTCCATCCCAATTCGTGTATCATATCTGCCACACTCTCTCCCCTATTACGTGATAATACAAAACGAGCTGCCCTTTTTTGCACCCTTTCAATGTCCTCTGTCAATCCCACCTGGTAAGGATCCCACACTGTGCAGCAATATTGTAACAGAGGACGAACGAGTGTAGTATAAGCTGTCTCATTAGTGTACTTGTTGAATCTTGTAAGTGTCCTGCCAATGAAATGCAACCTTTGACTCGCCTTCCCCACAATATTATCTATGTGGTCTTTCCAACTGAAGTTGTTCGTAATTTGAACGCCCAGGTACTTAGTTGAATTGACAGCCTTGAGAATTGTACTATTTATCGAGTAATCGAATTCCAACGAATTTCTTTTGGAACTCATGTGGATCACATCAAACTTTTCGTTATTTAGCATCAACTGCCACCTGCCACACCAAACAGCAATCTTTTTTAAATCGCTTTGTAACTGATACTGGTCTTCGGATGACCTTACTAGATGGTAAATTACAGCATCATCTGCGAACAACCAAAGTGAACTGCTCAGATTGTCACCCACGTCATTTATATAGATCAGGAACAGCAGAGGTCCCAGGACGCTTCCCTGGGGAACACCTGATATCATTTCAGTTTTACTCGATGATTTGCGTCTATTACTATGATCTGCAACCTTTCTGACAGGAAATCATGAATCCAGTAGCACAACTGAGACGATACCCCATAGGCCCGCAGTTTGAATAGAAGAATTAAGTAACATATTAATATGAGATTTGCAGTCTGGTTTACATTTTCATTACACTGCACCTTCAGTTCTAAAATTTTGTTGTTTACATATATGCAGTTTTATATGGCATTGCTATCTGACTCACTTGTATGTTCTTTTTGTATCAAAGAAAAAGAGCTATGTATTTTCTCTATGAACTATCCATTCTTCTTACTTTACATTTAGTTTTATAAACTGTTACTACTTCTTCTGTTAAGAGAATAACAAATACAGCAGAAGCACTTATTCTACTCATGCTATACTCATGGATAATGCCCTGTGAGCTTACTGTATCAACAGTTATTGCTAATGTTTAATTAATAGAACAATCTTACTAAAACTAGCTTTCTTACAGTGTGTCTTTTATTTTGGTATCTGTCTTATCACTGACCCTGAAAGGACACCTCAATAGTATATTGCACCTCACAGATGCACTAGTTTGTTGTTCAAATTGATCTGACAAAGGCACAACTCTTGATTTGGCACTACACACAGACACAAAGATTTTTTCTTAACAGTAGCACTTGATAGTATGTGCTGCTTCTGGCACAGAGATTGGGGTGCACCAAAACTGAACTGAATGTGTTATCTACTATGGTAAGAAGGCAGAAGTTGGTTTTTCAGTTCATCTGTCCTCTATTTTAACACATGAAGGGACCAAATGAGGCACAACTATTAACATTTACTGACATGTTCAATGTGTTTTTTTAAATTATTGGATACAAGACTTGAATGTTCCATCAGGATACTTGACTGTATCCTTTTTTCTGTAAACGCTCAGTCTGGACACTTTCCTATGATAATACTATGTCGTTCTTGAGGACCAACATTATAGATTCTGAATTATTCCTCAATGGTGACAGAAATATCAAACTGTTAAATGATTCTAATACTAATACAATAAAATGAATACGAGGCTGCTGATTTTTTTGTTGAGGCTTCAGCCAGAGAAAAAATTGAAGTTGAGCACTAAAAACTTAAATACTTGTAGAGATACTGGCAATGATTTCATCTCAAGGTCAATTCAGAAAACTAAGAACTTCCTCTTTATGAAAAATCTATATCAACTACTACTTAAAATATGGAATCAGGAGCAATAACTTAAGGCTAACAGGAATGTCTCATATGCCCAGTTTACAAACAAAACTGTGATCCTAACATATGTAGTAACTATAGACGTATCTCAGTGCTCAATACAGCATAGATGCCTCAAAATACCAAGGCTTGTATATTGATAGCAAACTGAATTGGTCAAACTACGTCCTGGATATATGTAAAAGACTAAGTTCAGCAACATACACACTGTGCATTGTTTCTTCTTATAGAAATATGGAAACCATGAAGTCAGCATATTATGGTTATTTTCATGCAATTATGGCATTTGGAATTATATTTTGGGGAAATCAGCCACTAAATAAAAAAGTACTGCGTGTACAAAAAAGAGCCATAAGGATCATGTGTGGAGTCCATCCTAGAGCCACATATAGGAATATTTTTAAGAAGCTTGAAATACTTACATCCATTGCACAATATATATTCTCTTTTATGTGCTTCATAAGGAAAGAAAAATCCATCTTTAAGCTGAATAGTGCATATCACAGTCAATACTAGAAGGAAACATGATATCCACTATGAACAGCCAAATCTAAGTATAGTGCAGAAAGGAGTCCATTTCAGTGGCTGTAAGATTTTTAATGCCTTCTCTTCAAGACTTAAGTGTTTGGTAGATGACGATCTATTGTTTAAAAAAACCTTAAGGCAGTTTCTATTGCAAGGATCATTTTATACAAAAGAAGAATTCTTGAACTACAGTGTTTAACATTTCTTGTATTGTAAATTGCAAATGTATGCCCAAATTTGTATTTGTAATACTGATTATTTTTATTGTGAACATATATTTGGCAATACATACTTCTCTGTAACACTTATTATTTTGTAATATTTATCTATCTCTCTTTTTTTTAGTGGGACCTAAGTTACTGTTTACTGTTTTGTTTTGTTTTATGTACTACCAAAAATTCTGGCCAAAAGTTTGTAAAATTGACACATTCCATATCCTGTGATAGTGTCACAACATGGATCACCAAAACAAGAGATAAATAAATAAATAAAATATAAAATCTTAACTAATCTACTCTAAAAGAAGATTTAGTCAATGATAGCAGGTTTCTGAGGAAAAGTATCTACTGTGGACCATGTATTTACATTAATAATTGTGTTTGAGAAATAAATATAAATAATATGGTCAAGAATTACAAGCTCTTCTTCTTAATTTAAATAAAAGCCATAGACAGTGTTACCAGGTATTATTTTTGTGAACTATGAGGGAATTTAAAATACAATAATGGAGAAAGTGAGTTGACAAGCAAAAACCTTAAATGAAAGCACAACATTTACCATAAAATTCCAATTTGGGCTCATAATGGGGATTTAATTCCCTTCAGACACAATAAAAGTCACATTATAACTTTCAGATAGCAATTCATAGAAGACGTCATTGCAATAGGTTTCATTAAAGCTTTGTGATCATACTACAAAAGACAATGGTAATTTAAGAAACCCAACGAAAGCATTGGAAAAGAAATAAAAAATAAATACCTGGAAGTCTCCTTTAATGCAGTAAATAATGTAATATGGAAGATAAACACACAAACAAAACATATCATACCTAGTCAAATATCTTTAAAAAGCAAAAACATCTCTATTAAACAATTTTTTTAGAAGTTCTTAGATGGCCCTGTTGTTGTTATTGTTCTTGTTGTTGTCCTCAGTTCTGGGACTGGTTTGATGCAGTTCTCCATGCTACTCTGTCCTGTGCAAGCTTCTTCATCTCCCAATACCTACTGCAACCTACATCCTTCTGAATCTGCTTAGTGTATTCATCTCTTGGTCTCCCTCTACGATTTTTAACCACCATGCTGCCCTCCAATGCTAAATTTGTGATCCCTTGATGCCTCAGGACATGTCCTACCAACCAATCCCTTCTTCTAGTCAAGTTGTGCCACAAACTTCTCTTCTCCCCAATTCTATTCCATACCTCCTCATTAGTTACGTGATCTATCCACCTTATCTTCAACATTCTTCTGTAGCACCACATTTCGAAAGCTTCTATTCTCTTCTTGTCCAAACTAGTTATTGTCCATGTTTCACTTCCATACATGGCTACACTCCAAAAAAATACTTTCAGAAACGACTTCCTGATACATAAATCTATATTCGATGTTAACAAATTTCCCTTCTTCAGAAACGTTTTCCTTGCCATTGCCACTCTACATTTTATATCCTCTCTAGTTTGACCATCATCAGTTATTTTACTTCCTAAATAGCAAAACTCCTTTACTACTTTAAGTGTCTCATTTCCTAATCTAATTCCCTCAGCATCACCCGACTTAATTTGACTGCATTCCATTATCCTCGTTGTGCTTTTGTTGATGTTCATCTTATATCCTCCTTTCAAGACACTGTCAATTCCGTTCAACTGCTCTTCCAGGTCCTTTACTGTCGCTGACAGAATTAAAATGTTGTCGGCGAACCTCAAAGTTTTTACTTCTTCTCCATGAATTTTAATACCTACTCCAAATTTTTCTTTTGTTTCCTTTACTGCTTGCGCAATATAGAGATTGAATAACATCGGGGAGAGGCTACAACCCTGTCTCATTCCTTTCCCAACCACTGCTTCCCTTTCATGATCCTCGACTCTTATGACTGCGATCTGGTTTCTGTACAAATTGTAAATAGCCTTTTGCTTCCTGTATTTTACCCCTGCCACCTTCAGAATTTGAAAGCTTTCTACAAGTCTACAAATGCTAGAAACGTAGGTTTGCCTTTTCTTAATCTTTCTTCTAAGATAAGTCGTAAGGTCAGTATAGCCTCAAACATTTCTACGGAATTCAAACTGATCCTCCCCGAGGTCCGCATCTACCAGTTTTTCGATTCGTCTGTAAAGAATTCGCGTTAGTATTTTGCAGCTGTGACTTATTAAACTGATAGTTCGGTAATTTTCACATCTGTCAACACCTGCTTTCTTTGGGATTGGAATTATTATATTCTTCTTGAAGTCTGAGGGTATTTCACCTGTCTCATACATCTTGCTCACCAGCTGGTAGAGTTTTGTCATGACTGGCTCTCCCAAGGCCGTCAGTAGTTCTAATGGTATGTTGTCTACTCCCGGGGCCTTGTTTCGACTCAGGTCTTTCAGTGTTCTGTCAAACTCTTCACGCAGTATCTTACCTCCCATTTCGTCTTCATCTACATCCTCTTTCCATTTCCATAATATTGTTCTCAAGTATATCGCCCTTGTATAGACCCTCTAAATACTCCTTCCACCTTTCTGCCTTCCCTTCTTTGCTTAGAACTGGGTTGCCATCTGAGCTCTTGATATTCATACAAGTGGTTCTCTTCTCTCCTAAGGTCTCTTTAATTTTCCTATAGACAATATCTATCTTAACCCTAGTGAGATAAGCTTCAACATCCTTACATTTGTCCTCTAGCCATCCCTGCTTAGCCATTTTGCACTTCCTGTCGATCTCATTTTTGAGCCGTTTGTATTCCTTTTTGCCTGCTTCATTTACTGCATTGTTATATTTTCTCCTTTCATCAATTAAATTCAATATTTCTTCTGTTACCCAAGGATTTCTAGCAGCCCTCGTCTTTTTACCTACTTTATCCTCTGCTGCCTTCACTACTTCATCCCTCAGAGCTACCCATTCTTCTTCTACTGTGTTTCTTTTCCCCCATTGCTGTCAATTGTTCCCTTATGCTCTCCTTGAAACTCTGTACAACCTCTGGTTCTTTCAGCTTATCCAGATCCCATGTCCTTAAATTCCCACCTTTTTGCAGTTTCTTCAATTTTAATCTACAGCTCATAACCAATAGATTGTAGTCAGAGTCCACATCTGCCCCTGTAAATGTGCTACAATTTAAAATATGATTCCTAAATCACTGTCTTACCATTATATAATCTATCTGATACCTTTTAGTATCTCCAGGATTCTTCCATGTATACAACCTTCTTTTATGATTCTTGAACCAAGTGTTAGCTATGATTAAGTTATGCTCTGTGCAAAATTCTACCAGAAGGCTTCCTCTTTCATTTCTTAGCCCCAATCCATATTCACCCACTATGTTTCCTTCTCTCCCTTTTCCTACTGACGAATTCCAGTCACCCATGACTATTAAATTTTCGTCTCCCTTCACTACCTGAATAATTTCTTTTATCTCATCATACATTTCATCAATCTCTTCATCATCTGCAGGGCTAGTTGGCATATAAACTTGTACTACTGTAGTAGGCATGGGCTTTGTGTCTATCTTGGCCACAATAATGCGTTCACTATGCTGTTTGTAGTAGCTTACCCGCACTCCTATTTTTTTATTCATTATTAAACCTACTCCTGCATTACCACTATTTGATTTTGTATTTATAACCCTGTATTCAACTGACCAAAAGTCTTGTTCCTCCTGCCACCGAACTTCACTAATTCCCACTATATCTAACTTTAACCTATCCATTTCCCTTTTAAAATTTTCAAACCTACTGAGTAGTCCCCGCCCGGAGATCTGAATGGGGAACTATTTTACCTCCGGAATATTTTACCCAAGAGGACGCCATCATCATTTAATCATACAGTAAAGCTGCATGCCCTCGGGAAAAATTACGGCTGTAGTTTCCCCTTGCTTTCAGCCGTTCGCAGTACCAGCACAGCAAGGCCGTTTTGGTTAATGTTGCAAGGCCAGATCAGTTAATCATCCAGACTGTTGCCCCTGCAACTACTGAAAAGGCTGCTGCCCCTCCTCAGGAAACACATGTTTGTCTGGCCTCTCAACAGATACCCCTCCGTTGTGGTTGGATCTACGGTAAGGCCATCTGTATCGCTGAGGCACGCAAGACTCCCCACCAATGGCAAGGTCCATGGTTCATGGGGGGGGGCATGGCCCTGTTGTTGTTGTACAACATATACAAATGAAACCTGTACTCTGGAGAGTGGAAAAAATGACTTAAAACACCAAGGAATTGGATAAAAAACATCAAACTGCTCAAGAATAGCTATGTGCTACCTGTTTATCAGCAGCCATGTGAGTGTTCAATTCATGGGGAAAGAATAAGACTTAATACTTTACTCACTTTCAGCAACTGTATTTGTATTTGTTGAAATAATTGGCAACCAGATGCATAACAGAAATTTTATTTCTTAACCAGTTTCAGGCACCTTGTGTACTTCTTCAGAATATTACAATAATTTTTGACACTTGCTAAAATGCAATAATTATAATCCTCTGAAACTAGTTAAGAAATAAAATTTCTTTTGTGCCTCTGATTGGTGATTATTTAAACAAATAAGTTTTAAAAAAGAGATAGGTGCTTCAATTCCTTGTCTATCTCATGACAAAAGGTTTCTATTCAGTCATTCATCAACCATGCTGATGTGGCAATTGAAGGCAACAAAATAAAAGCTCAAGTTTTACATTTTGTATTTAAAAATATGATTTACATAGTAGGACTGGACAGACAAATCATCATTTGACTATCATTTAATATCCACACCATCAGGGGTTACGGATAGCAGATTTCTATGATTGATTGATTGATTGATTGATTGATTTTTATTGTTGTAAAGACCTCAGAGATCATCTGAGGCATTACAAAAGTCAATATTACACAGTATAAATGTTACACAAATAATTAGAAAACCAAGAAAGATATTACACAATATAAATATTACACAAATAATTATGGTACCTTCAGACAAATACAAAACTGAGAAACTTCTGGTACAAATTGATATTGC
The DNA here is from genome assembly GCF_023897955.1 of Schistocerca gregaria. Lineage (NCBI taxonomy): Eukaryota > Metazoa > Arthropoda > Insecta > Orthoptera > Acrididae > Schistocerca > Schistocerca gregaria. The sequence goes on along the minus strand of NC_064922.1, from coordinate 527,378,305 downwards.
ATAGTAAATTTAGCCAATTACAGACTTACTCATATATAGAAGCATATAAAAACTGATCACAAAGTGTAGTCATACCATATTCTTTGCCTTCATTAAAAAATTCATAAGTTTCATAAATGCTGAGCTCAAGAAGAAATTCTTTTACTTTTTTTTCAATTGTTGAATTGGAAGATCCTTGATTGTTGGGGTATGGCATTAAAAATTTTATGGACTTGTATAAGAAGCACTTTTGTGTTTTTTGTAGTTACATCAGAAAGAAACTAGGTCCTGCTTGTTCCTTGTGTTATAATTATGTTGCATGTCAAACTGTTGATAACTCGGATAGTTTTCCTTAATATGCATTCACACTGTAGTATAAATATTGACGGCAGGGTCATAATCTGTAATTTTTTAAAGGTTGGCCTACAGTGAGCTCTGGGTGCCAAGCTACATGTCAGTCTTATTGCCTTCTTTTGTAGTTTGAAGACATTAGCTGCCTTGCTTTGATGTCCCCACAGTATTGTGCCATAGGAAATGTGACTGTGTATTAAAGCAAAATAAACCACTGTAAGTACTGGCACGTTTAGACAAAGACACAGCTTCCTTAGAGCAAAAGCTTAGTAAAACCTGCTATCTATTACGATCATTAAAAGACACAGCCAGTGTAGATACCTTCAAGCTGGTGTACCATGCCCTGTTTGAGTCTGTCTTGAGCTATGGCCTAATCTTTTGGGGAAAGAGCTCTGATTCTCTCACAATTTTCAAGTTACAAAAACAAGTAGTAAGCATAATGAAATGTAAAAAAAAGAACTGAACATTGTAAACCATTATTTCAACAGTTAAAAATCCTGCCACTGCCATGTCTCTGTATATTGAAACTAGCTTGTTTTACAGTACAACACTTGGACACCCTCGACAGAAATGCAGACCGCCACACACAAGACACCAGAAACAAAACACAGTTACAAATTATAGCCCACAACATAAAATTGTATGCGAATGGGGTTAAATGTATGGGCATTCCAATATATAACCACCTCCCAACAGACATAAAAACAAGCAAAAAATCAAAAATTATGAGAACTAAATTAAAGAAATTGCCACTAAATCACTGTTTCTATTCCATACACGAATTTCTTGAAACAAGATTTTAATTACTTGCAATAAGCTGTTTATTCAGTTGTAGATGTTTCTACTTAGTAAGATAATTTAATTATTGTACCTTATCTATATTCTGTCCGTATCTCATATAGGCCTATGTATTCTGCTATGTGAACTATGTACCACAATATTTTAATTACTTGTAATAAGCTGTATATCCACTTGTAGATATTTCTACTTAGTAAGATAATTTAACTATTGTTTGTTACTCATATTCTGTCTGTATATCATATATGTATTCTGCTATGTGAACTATGTACCACAATATTTTAATTACTTGTAATAAGCTGTATATTCACTGGTAGATATTTCTACTTAGTAAGATAATTTAACTATTGTTTGTTACTCCTGTTCTCTCTGTATCTCGTATATGTATTCTGCTATGTGCAGTATCCACCACTGTCATCTTTCATCACACACCACCTTTTGTATATTTTGTCTATATAACCTGCATGTATTCTGCTATGTGAGTTATGTACCACTACTGTCACCTTTCATAATATACCATCTTAACATAATTTTCAAATTGACTTGTCCTATATCATGATGTGCTTTGCTGTACAAATTGTATGATCTACAGGACCAATAATAAATCAAATCAAATATTCCTTTGCTAATGCTGCTTCCCACTTTTTCTATATAGCTACCCCAGGATAATTTGGAATCAATTGAGATTCCAAGGAAATTAACAGCATTTGAGCTTTGCTCAAGTTCAGTGTTATTATTCCATGATACATACAGGTCTTGTATTTTTTTTCGGTTGACACAAAGGGAATTAGCTTTACACCAATTTTCAACTTTGACAGTGCACTGGTCTGCTTTATATTTCACCTACTTTGCTGTTTCTGCAGTTATACAGACTGCTAGATCATCAGCAAATAAGTAATTCCTAGTTGACGGCCCAACTATGTTACATGGTAAGTCATTTATATAAATAAGAAATAGAATTGGGCCAAGTAGAGAACCTTGTGGGACGCCCATGCCCAGAGGTAAGTAATCTGATTCTGCACCTTAAAAAACCACTTTCTGCACTCTATTACTTAGATAATATTTTATCAATTCCAGAACACTCCTGTAAAGCCACAGAATTGGAGTTTGTTCAATAAGATTTCATGAGACGCAGTGTCGAAAGCTTTTGATAAATCAAAGATTTTATTCGGAACCACTAACTTGCTTTCTAGTTGCTTCACACACTGTGTTAAAAGTGATAAGGCAGATTTAACAGTTCCTAACCCTAATCTGAAGCCAAATTGACTATCATTGAAGTATTTTACTATTTGATTATTTACTATAGCTTCTATCACTTTAGACAAGATTGGCACAATTGAAACAGGCCTAAAACTATCACAACTTGAGAGGCTGCCTTTTTTGTGTATGGGAGTGACTTTAACAAACTTAAGTGCCTTTGGGAACTGAGCCTCCAAAATACATCTATTTACTACATGTGTTATCAATTCTGATAGTTGAACTGAATCACACTTTAAGATGGCAGAACTTAAACCATAAATGTCGTTAATAAAACTGTTCTTCATTTTCCTCAGTATATTAGTAACATCCTGTACCTTGACCAGTTTAAAGCTAAATGTACTTTCAGGCTTTGTGGTGTTTCTCAGGTAGTATTTATGGTCAGTGGCTATATTGGAAGTGCCAATCATCTTTATTATTTCTTGCACCTTCTCAGTGAAGCATGTATTTAACTGTGCAGCATTCAGATTACTGCTTTCAGCCTGTGAAGTCATTTTTCTGTTGCACTGACTGTTAATGGTAATTGACATTGCACGAGTCTTATTTTCAGATGTTAGTATTATATCTTCATTTTTTTTTACACCTAGCTGTCTTAATCTTTTCTTTTTCACTGTGAGCATATCTTTAAATAATTGAGAACCTGTACTTCTATACCAGTCATAATATTGATCACACTCCCTCTTGATCCTCAACAGCTTTTCATCCTTGACCTTATTTACTCTAAGTGCCTTTTTATTATTTAGTAACTTAATGAGAAAGGACATCTTAGCATATACAGAAAGAGTAGATATGTTCTTCCAACTTTCTATCTATTGCATGTTCTCGATAAACCTGCAACCAATTACTTTTATCAATATGAGATTCAAACATATTTAGATTATCATAATTGACCTACATAATTTCTTTCCTGCCATGTGCACTGAGTCAGTGTTACAATTTCTTGTTATATCTGTTCTAAGAAGTAGTGGCCAGTGGTCAGATACCCAGGTCTTAATGACCTCTGACTTGAGATGCATTAACTCATTTGATACAACTATATTGTCAATACAGGTAACAGTACCTTTATAATGTGGCCCTATTATTTCAGTGGTTGTAATATAAAGACCAAAAGAATTTAATAAATTATTTACATATTAGTTATAGATAGTGGACCACTGAAAATTCAAATTGAAATCTCCACAGATTAGTATCCAACACTTATACTTACAGACTGTCTCACATAAAGACACAAACTTGTTAACAAAATCATCTGTTGAATTGCCTCCAGTCTTAGTTGAGTACAGAGCTACAACTATTAAATTTAAATCTGTTAACCTAACAGCTGCAATTTCACATAACATTTCTAGAGATAATGCTTTAACTTTTGCTATTGGTTCAAATTGAATCCCTTTTCTTAGAAATATAACACACCCACCATGATTTTTATTAGTTCTACTATTTTTGTCAGCTACGGTGTAGCCCTCAGTGCAGAATAGATCTATTTCATCATCCTTTAACCAGTGTTCTACGAGACAGACTACATCTAAGTGATAAGTCTCTATGACATCTTCCACTACTTCCAACTTATTAGATAAACACAGTACATTCCAGTGAAGGACATTAAATTTGTCTGATCTGTGCCTGAGTCTGTTTACCTTGAGATCTTCCTCCCCCTTTGGCCTATCACTAATGCTCTTGATGAGGATTGTCTTACTTCAGTCGATGCTGGTTTTTCTGCCACTGGCGAGGGCTGTGCTGAATCAGCTGATGATGGTGGTTTTGTTTCTGATATTGATAGTGGTTTTTTTTTTTGTTGATGTAGTTCTGATGGTTTCACTGCTGTAGTTGGTGGTGGTTGTTGTACTATTGTTTGTGGCTGGCATGGTAACCTTGGTTCTATTGTTGTCATCAATGTTTCTAAAATTTTAAAGCTGAGAAGTCTTTTTCCCTTTCCGTTTAAGTGCATACCATGTCTTGTAAATCTGTCTCTCTGTAGATAGTTAACAGGTAGAAATTGAGCGTTTTTCATACATTTTGCATATGTTCTCGAACTGTTTGTTGGCTTTCATGATTTCTTTATTTACACACGAAACGTTTATGAGGTCGTGTCTATGAGGAATACCAATGATGATCATTATTTTACTCTTATTGGTATTCAGTACTTCTTTTAAGTTTTCGAGGGCACTCGATAATTCATATAGGTAAACATCATTGGCTCCCCCCACTATTATTGTGCATTCATTTGCATTTGATGAAATTCCGGCATTTATGTTTTTAGTAATTTCGTGACCCTGGTTTCACGTAACTAGATGCGTTTGTACCATGTTCATGACGTAAAATTTTTGTGAGACCACGCCCATGGTTATCCGAGTGTATGTTTACTTTGGAAAATTTCGTTCCTACCTTTCTCATCGAAATTATAGATGTACTTTTGGTTGTGTTTTGATTTTCATATAATTTTTCAGGTTTTTCATCTGTTTTTAAAACACTGAAACTGTTTTTTAATGGCACTTCGAGTATGTTTTCACTTTGTTTTCCACGATTGAATTGTTTAGGTCTCACAGACTCGGCATAGCTTTTGTTTGGCGTAACATGCGTCATATTTGCACTTTTGCAAGACTGTAAATATTTCAAGTCTTGCCGTAATTTTATAATATCATCACACAAGATGTTACTAATTTTTTTTATTTTATGTCTATTTCACGTAGTATTTTGTCTTTGTTTCTCTGCAAAGGTCCGCATTTTGAGGGTTCGTCACTGTCACTTTTACTTGCACATGGATTTGCTTCTTCTTTCCTTCTAGTGTTTTTTATTATGATATGACACCGCACACACATATTTTCGTACATTGCACTATATTTCTCGCACAAAGAGCATTTACGCACGCGTTTTTTTCCATTATATACTTCACCAATTGTAAATCTTCTACTGCCGCCATGTTTGTCTCTGAGCCTGACATTGCTTTGGACACTGACTTGTTGGCCTACATTCTTGATGTTTACTTAGTGCTTCAATCACGACAACCTCGGCTTTTGTTATTGCTTGCATCTGACTCATCATCGCTATCATCATCATCATCATCATCATCATCATCATCATTATCTAATTCTGCCTCTAAGTCTCACCTGAGTAACTGGTGTCTGGATTGCCAGCAACTCTTGAGAGACTTGTGAGCATGGTCACTTGGCCATTGTATACCAACAGGTGATTCACCAGCAGCATACTCGGTCACAGTATGAGAACAACATGGAGATCCACATCATCATGAATGTAGATCAGGCACCTCCTGTGCCATCAAGGAAGCTTACTTTGGAGTTCATGCTGCTTGATCACTCCATGGAATTCCAAATGGACACTGGTACCATTGTGCCTTTAATGTGTGAGGATGCACACAGCTGGCTGGTTCACCTCCACTGCAATGGGCATTGAGCCAGGTCCTGTCTTACTGCTGCAGGGTCATCCCTTTCCTCAGAGAACTGTCACTAGTGGCTAAGTAGAAAAAGTTTAATGCTTGCTAACTTTTTTAGTTGTGTGCTCACCTGCTGCTACTAACACTTTCAACTGAGGTCCCTTCACCAGTTTTGGATTCAGAGTGAAGGACCAAGTTAAATTAGTGTTAGACACAATGCCCTTTTCTGACCTTTACACACTATGCATGACATAAGACGATTTTTGCAATGACAATTGGCTGTGCACATACCTTTATGACTCACACTTCTTGTAAGCCTTCTGCAGTACATAAATTGAGTTGAGCTGGCCCACTTCCATTTCACGAGGCTTTTCAGGCAGAACGTGTATGGCTTCAGGACCAAGTCATTATTTCCCCAGTTTCCACCAGGCAATAGGTGACACCTTTGCTCATCATTAAAAAGCCAGACAGGTTGTCACATAATTGTGGTGATTCTAAGTCCACTATTAATTGCCAGTCTTGCACTGATCTTTATCCACTGCCTTGCCTGAAGGACTTGTTGGTTAAACTGGCTGGGGGCAGAATTACTCAAAGATAGATTTAAAGGATGTGTATCTCCAACCACCTCTTGATGATGCTTCACTTCAGTTGTTAGTTTTAAATAGGCCACTTGGCTTTTTCAGGTATAATCGCTTAACATTAATGGTTGCAAGCATACCTGCCACTTTTCAGTAGAATAGTTTTTGCCAGTCAAATGTTTAATGTCTTTGTATGAGTAGTTTTTTTTCCATTCAAACATCCAATGTCTCTCACACAAACCTCCAGACCCAGACATTCAGATCAGTACCAAACATTGTATGTCAATAGAGTATCAACCAAAACGCCAATTTAGTTCATGCCACATACTGTCACCCAATAGAACATGTATAAAAGGTAATTAAAAATAACACTCTGTACTACAGAGCACAGGAAAAGTGTATCTGCGCATAATTGTTCTGTAGATATAGCACTGGTGAATTGCTAGAGCATCAGGATGACACATCAAACGTCCCGTGTTCAAACCCCACAGACAATAGCTTTTTTAGCTGTTTATGCATGGATCTGTTACACAAGTGAACATTTTCCTGGCATGTAAAATGACTTTTTGGAATTTGTAGAAACATTCTTTCGTAAGTCTGCCTTCGATTTATTAATTGAAAGCAGTGAACCTGTAGAGTACATTAGTATACATGCATGTGGTGTTATGTCGCACATGTGTTCACTACTTTCAACTGTTGAAGCAAAAGCAGACTTCCAAAAGAACATTCCTACAAACTCCAAAAAGTCTTTTTACATGTAAGGAAAATGTTCTTCCATATAACAGTTTCACGTGTAAACAATTTAAAAAAATTGTCATCAGTGGCGTTTGAATGCAGGATCTTTGATATGTTGTCCTCATGCTCTAGCAACTCACCCATGTGATGTTTACAGAATAAATACTCACAGATATGCTTTTTTATGCTCAGTAGTTCTGGTGTTACTTTTAATTACCATTTACACATATTCTACTGGACGACAGCACATAGCATGAACTACATTGGTGTTTTTGTTTATATTCTATCACCATACAATTTTTGGTACCGATCTGAGTGTCTGACATATAGAGGTTTGGGTGTCAGTCGCATACTAAGCAAAGGTAGTCTCATGCCCACATCAGCTCACATTGAAGCAAAGTGTGATATATCCACACCCAAAGATTTGAAGCAACTTATGTCATTCTTGGACAACATATATTATTATCACAAATTTATACTGAATGTTATGCAGATAGGTGGGAATTTAAGGAGATGGGACCTGGATAAACTGAAAGATCCAGAGGTTGTACAGAGTTTCAGGGAGAGCATAAGGGAACAATTGACGGGAATGGGGGAAAGAAATACAGTAGAAGAAGAATGGGTAGCTTTGAGGGATGAAGTAGTGAAAGCAGCAGAGGATCAAGTAGGTAAAAAGACAAGGACTAGTAGAAATCCTTGGGTAACAGAAGAAATTTTGATTTTAATTGATGAAAGGAGAAAATATAAAAATGCAGTAAATGAAGCAGGCAAAAAGGAATACAAACGGCTCAAAAATGAGATCGATAGGAAGTGCAAAATGGCTAAGCAGGGATGGCTAGAGGACAAATGTAAGGATGTAGAGGCTTATCTCACTAGGGGTAAGATAGATATTGCCTATAGGAAAATTAAAGAGACCTTTGGAGAGAAGAGAACCACTTGTATGAACATCAAGAGCTCAGATGGAAACCCAGTTCTAAGCAAAGAAGGGAAAGCAGAAAGGTGGAAAGAGTATATAGAGGGATTATACAAGGGCGATGTACTTGAGGACAAATTTATGGAAATGGAAGAGGATGTAGATGAAGATGAAATGGGAGATATGATACTGCGTGAAGCATTTGACAGAGCACTGAAAGACCGAGTCGAAACAAGGCCATGGGAGTCGACAACATTCCATTAGAACTAGTGACAGACTTGGGAGAGCCAGTCATGACAAAACTCTACCAGCCAGTGAGCAAGATGTATGAAACAGGCGAAATACCCTCAGACTTCAAGAAGAATATAATAATTCCAATCCCAAATAAAGCAGGTGTTGACAGATGTGAAAATTACCGAACTATCAGTTTAATAAGCCACAGCTGCAAAATACTAACATGAATTCTTTTCAGGAGAATGGAAAAACTAGTAGAAGCCGACCTTGGGGAAGATCAGTTTGGATTCCGTAGAAAAACTGGAACATGTGAGGCAATACTGACCTTATGACTTATCTTAGAAGAAAGATTAAGGAAAGGCAAACCTACGTTTCTAGCATTTGTAGACTTGGAGAAAGCTTTTGACAATGTTCATTGGAATACTCTCTTTCAAATTTTAAAGGTGGCAGGGGTAAAATACAGGGAGCGAAAGGCTATTTACAGTTTGTACAGAAACCAGATGGCAATTATAAGAGTCGAGGGACATGAAAGGGAAGCAGTGGTGCGAAGGGAGTGAGACAGGGTTGTAGCCTCTCACCGATGTTATTCAATCTGTATATTGAGCAAGCAGTAAAGGAAACAAAAGAAAAATTTGGAGTACGGATTAAAGTCCATGGAGAAGAAATAAAAACTTTGAGGTTCGCTGATGACATTGTAATTCTGTCAGAGACAGCAAAGGACTTGGAAGGGTAGTTGAGTGGAATGGACAGTGTCTTGAGAGAAGTATATAAGATGAACATCAACAAAAGCAAAATGAGGATAATGGAATGCAGTCGAATTAAGTCGGGTAATACTGAAGGAATTAGATTAGGAAATGAGACGCTTAAGGTAGTAAAGCAGTTTTGCTATTTGGGGAGCAAAATAATTGATGATGATCGAAGTAGAGAGGATATAAAATGTAGACTGGCAATGCAAGGAAAGTGTTTCTGAAGAAGAGAAATCTGTTAACATCGAGTATAGATTTAAGTGTCAGGAATTCCTTTCTGAAAGTATTTGTATGTAGTGTAGCCATGCATGGAAGTGAAACATGGACGATAAATAGTTTGGACAAGAAGAGAATAGAAGCTTTTGAAATGTGGTGCTACAGAAGAATGCTGAAGATTAGATGGGTAGATCGCATAACTAATGAGGAAGTATTGGATAGGATTGGGGAGAAGAGAAGTTTGTGGCATAACTTGACCAGAAGAAGGGATCGGTTGGTAGGACATGTTCTGAAGCATCAAGGGATCACCAATTTAGTATTTGAGGACAGTGTGGAGGGTAAAAATCATAGAGGGAGACCAAGAGATGAATACACCAAGCAGATTCAGAAGGATGTGGGTTGCAGTAGGTACTGGAAGATGAAGAAGCTTGCACAGGATAAAGTAGCGTGGAGAGCTGCATCAAACCAGTCTCAGGACTGGAGACCACAACAACAACAACATGCAGATAGCATACCTCATCAGTCATCTTTGAAAGAAAGGTTTCAAATTTCAGCATTTGACAATCTGTAAAGAAGCATTATTGAAGGTAATACAATGTTCAAAGTGTGCTCCCTGTCCTCGTTACACCAAGACAACATTCAGTTTTGACTATAACTGCTTCTTAATTCATGACAGTCGCCATTTTGTCACTTAAGTCATCTGATGGCATGGATCAAATGATGGTATGCATATCTAAAACATTAAGGACAGTACAGGTGAATTATAGCCTGACAGAGAAGGTAGCCCTAGATATTATTAATGTAATCAAAAAATTTAATTTTTTCTCACACAGGACAATATTCCACCTGATGATTGAGAAAAAGGCCCTAATTTCTCTTTTTGTCCTGAAGAAAGCAACAATTACAACATTGAGTGCTCTTTTCGAGCAATTATTACTATGAAATCAACTTCTTCCTCAATGCATGACTCACTAATGACTTGATGCCTCCCGATTATGAGTTTAATAAGAAAGAGAGACTTCATTTCCAGTTTTGTATTATTATCAGGTGTGATTTGTTAAGGTTAGTGGAAACATTAGGTACACATTGGACGAATTCTGTAAGGTGGCCTGAGATCTCCATACCTGAAACTCTGTAAGCCTCACATACTTTAGCTAGCAAATTAGGAATGTTGTGGAATCATGACGAAGACATTGACAAGGCACTGTGCGTATTGGCCAAGTATTGACACCAATCTGAAAATGAAGTCTGGGCCTGCTAAGCATGCACACAAAGTTAGTCATATATGTCATGACCTACTGTCATAGGGCTGTGCACATATAAGCCTTACAGGGCTGTTCAAGGGCCCTGTGGCATAGCAGCTGGAACTACTCCATGTGTTATGACTTCCATCCCTGATGAATAACAATTTTTCTTCCTATTAATTATGTTGTTCACCATATTTTTATGTGTTTCATATATACAAAGTGGCAACCATGCCACAGAAATGTGTGAACAGACCAGAGCTGCTCACAGCCAGCATGGGTTAACCTGAGTCAGGCATCTGTCAATGCACAAGGAAGTTTGTTTGATGCTCTCCATTCATTTTGCTTTCATTTAGTCACATCTGTAAAGTAAAGAGTCTCTGTGATTCTGGAGAAAGTTTGTTTTATTCTGGACACATGTGCATTACTTTCCAGCTCTCACACAATTGGACGATATTCCCATCTGTGGGGAGTGTACACCCTCCTTGGTCAGTATTCCGAGTACTACTGTTGTGTAAATACTATTATCACAATCAGATTTCATTTTTGTCAGTTGTGCACTAACTCTTTTGTGCAGGATAAATACATTTTCTGCAAATGTGTATTCTATCAATTCCTGCCACCACACCATCACTGTAAACTACATCCCAAGTACAGTGCGTGGGTGTGGCAGTACAGCCTCCTCACTGCACAGTTGACATGTAAGTGGCAACACCACATGTTCTTGCTTCAACATGACATGCACCTAAACACTTGAAAAATTGAATCAGCCTTTGCACCACGTAAACCTATTACTCAGTAAATTATTTTCATTATGGTGAGTCCAGCAGGTATGATTAGTTTTCACTTAGATCATATTCATCAGAAAAATATTGGTATTTGAATTTCTTACTATCATACCGTAGTGTCAACATCAAAAAAGTTATTACACATTTGCAAAAGTAGTAGCAACATTCATAATAATAACTGGCAACCCAGCTTTACAGTAACATATTTTGTTTTATATGAAACTAATTAACTTATGAGATGATTAACAATGAAATGTCCATAATGTCATAATTTCTATTGGCTATTTTGGCTTTGGGCTTGTTAGAGTCTATATTTTGAGGTTGTACTTTAGCTGCTCTATTTTTTCTGAATCAGATGCTGCTGCTCATTAATTAATTAAGATACTAATTATGATTTTGAATACTTTATCATTATGTAAAATGATTTTCAATGTGAATGCATAAAGTGATTCCACAAGCTTTTCTGAACTCCTAGATTACCATTATTTTCTAAACCCTGAATTCATTGCATAATTTCTGAAATAAAAATCTGATCATACACCAGTTTTTAAATAATCAGGCAACACTCAAAGTCAGTCATAGTACATCCAGTTCTGATCAAGCTAACAAGCATGTAACACCAACACTTCCAGTGTTTGCTCACATTATAGCTAAGCACAGTTTGTTCATGGAAATATGTGTGCCGTACCTGCACTCACAAAAAATCAGTAATGTCAATGGATATTTTGACTGAACTATGTTGTGGTTGATAAGAGATCTGATATATCATTATCACATGAGTGGGTTATGTTGAATGCCATGACTTACTAATTACTGAGTGAAGTAAGTGAACATTGCAGTGTATGTTACCATAAAAGATTACTGCAACACAATATGGCATGTGAACTGTGATTTTATGAGGGGATATGGACAGTCTATTGTGTAACATTTGATTACTTCGTGTAGTGACTTATTATACCCTTGATTATTGGGCAGTGCTTCATCAACATCTTTTCATAACTTTGCAGTTTATAAAACTAATTCTGCCAGTGGGCTTTTATTTATATGTAAGTGCCAACCTGATAGTAAGTACTAATAATTTCACAAAGGAGGAAAACTTACCACATTGCAAACAATATAACTTTGAAACTAATAAAATTCATGAAAAAGTGCAATTTAAATTGTGGTCTTGTGTACATCTTTCTTCAGCAAACACCATTAAGTACTGAGTAAGATTTCTGACCTCAAGACAACAAACAGACATGCAACTGAGGAGGCAACAGAGACTACAAGAAATCAGTTGATGCTTTCCAGCTATGTACTTAACTGTGAAGGATGCTTGCTCTAACTTTTGAGATTGTGCCCAGACATCATCAGTGACATCAGTAGCTATGTTTCAGGTACTAGAGGCAATTGAGTTTTATTTCTTTTGCAAAAGGAATGATGTAACATATCTGACCACCATTCCTTCTTGTTTTACACAAAAACTTAGAAGATAAGTGGTTATTCAAAACACTCAAGACCCAGATGACCAAGGCAATGATGGCACTGAACACAGTCATAGCCCAGCCAAGATGGTGAACAGGTACAGCCACTATACTATTTTCAGTCTCCTGCACCCAACCCAGCAAACCCCTGTCCTTATGGAACAAACACTGTGTCAAGGCCAGTAGCACTGTCTGCAACATATAAGTGTGGTAACTTTCCACATATGTCCTTGCCAGGTCCCAAGTGTTATCCTGAGACTGCTACAACAGCTTACAATTCCTCCCAGTTGGCTAAGGTCCAGACCACCACCTCACAGACACCATACTACCTACTGTATCATTTCCACTCCCACTGATCAATGGATAGAGCAAAAATTCTCACCATAGGCCCCACTTTCCTAAAAAGGCAGGGGTGCCTGCCTCTCCTCCCCCCCCCCCCCCCCCCCCCCACACACACACAGTGTGTTCTCCAGGTACTACCACCCTTACATGCTAATCACAGCAGGGCAGGAATCCGACATCTCACTACTCCAGCCATATGGAGACAATGCTATCCTTGTAGCACGTAATTCCCCTTTCAATGACTGCAGCTTCAAGAATCACAGCAAACATGTCACATGAGGTTGGCTGTTGGTTCATTAGAGAAACTATATAAATCTGGTCCAGTGGCTGGATCAGCAGTTCACATTTTTTTGTTGAAACCTATGTAAACAAATCCTTAAATACAATAATTGTGCATGTTGTGTTTAGATGATATTCACTTTGTTTGTGTTGTGTTTAAATGACATTGACTTTGTTCACTGGTATTAATTTAAGGTAACTATACTTACAGTCATGTAGTTCACTCTCTACTACATTGTTGACTGTCAGCTTGGCACTGATATATGTTTATGTATGTTTCTGACATGCCTGATTTGTGTCTGACTATAAGAGAAAAGTAACGGTGTGCTGTGTGTTGTGTACCTTAATATTTAGTTCTTTTTTCTATCTGGCCATTTATGCAATGGAAAAGACTTCTGCTCACTAGGGAAAAACAAGTGTAAATGCACAGAAACTTCACCTGTATACATGCGGAAATGCTCATGTATCTTGCCTCAGATAGGCACATTTGGGTGAATGTATATTGTACAAGGCATAGCAGAAACAATGGCCTATTGTAAGCATTTTATTTGGCCAAGAAGTATTTTGTTAGACATATTACTTTCTATAATTTATGCCCTTTACATGTACACTATTGTTGGTGATGCAATTTTTGCCATGAACATGTAAACTCGCCATACTCTTGTGAAGAGCGTCACTTGTTATGGCTCTTATTTCAGCATGAATGTTGTTTTTCAAGCCCTCAATAATTGTTAGCCTGTTGATAAACATTTTGGATTTCAGAAATACCCACCAAAAACAGTCAAAGCCATTAATAAACTAGGTGGTTGGGGTGATCATTTGACATCAGAAGGCACATAGGAAACATTCTGCATAAGGCTACCACATGTGTTCTGATTTTGTGAGCAGTTGCGCAGTACTCTTGGAATCATAATGACTGCATATGGATATTATTTCAATGCATTTCCTGCATTATGAACTGTTGCTATATAGCAATATATCAGTCTGCTGTTACTAAGGCAGTGTCACCTGCACCAACCTAAAAAAAAAAAAAAAAAAAAACAGATCAACAACACCCCCTCACAGATATGTCACACCACACAGTAACATTTGCACTATAAAATGGCTTTTAATGCATATTATGAAAATTGGGCAGTGCCCAGAACGTAAAGCTTTGTTTTTCCATATAGCCTGATAAATAAAAATGGCCTTTATCAGATATCCAGCTGTAAAACATCCACCAAATACCTTAATCTGAGGTGTTAAGGACTTGTGAATGCTGACAAATTTCACTGAAAAGCAGCTGTTACTGATGTAATGTTGTCTGGTGTGGGAACTGTTCGTGGTCTACTGGGCAGCATCTTATTAATGCCACATGCTGTTGCTCTGAACTGCTCAACCTATCTCACAACTGACTTCTGGGACAGAATTTGATGATTATCATCAATATCAAAATGCTGCCAAAATGAATGCTGTGTTTGTGCAATGTTATTATCACATTGACATCTCATGAGGTTAGTTTGGCAATGACTGATACTGACTGATAATGCCTTGAACCATAGAATGCATTGGTAACAACATCTAGTTATGAGGAAGCAGTGTTCAACATGGCATGCAATTTAAGAGAGACCATTGTTTCTGTCATGCCCTGTACACACAGGCAGTTTTCTTAGTCTGTTAGGAAACAAAGATGACAAGGATGTAAGTAAAATAATATATAATAACTGTGTATGACAAAGCCATTTTGTCGAAGAATATTTGAAAAAAAAAAAAGATATGGAAATATATTTAGCAATCTCACATGTGTTTCTATTATAATAAGAAAGCATTAAACAGAAACATTTATTAGTTTCCTAAAGTTATAAAGAAATATACTTACTTTTATATCTTAGGGCAGCCCTCTTTACCTGCCCTGGAATGAGTCCCCTGTCTTCAAACCTCTCTTTGGGTTTGGCTAATTCTATCATACGTGGACTAGCTTCATAACGAAGAGCAGCTGGTGACACCTGCAATGTAAAATGATCTTACATACAATCCATCTGGTGTTTTAAATGCTAATTTTTGTGTATATTAACCCATTGCAGTAATACAGATATTGTTTCAGTTGTTCATGTTCTTTTAAGAGTCAGCACCCTTCAACCCCCTCCAGGTAACTGATTGCAAAAAGTGTTAGAACTGCTTGAACTGTTTTTGTCTTCAGTTGTTAGTTGCACTGTCTTTAATATTTTGCAGAATAGTATTGTACATCAAAGTGCACATACAATCATAATTTTATTTATGTAGGCTATGTTGTCGGTATTGACACTTTCGGTGTTAAAAACTCTGTTTGCATTGACAGGTAGATAAGAATATTAGCAAAACATGTAGAAAAGCATTAGAGTGTATAAAAAATATTAAAATTAAAAAGATAATGCGAAAGGACTGGCAGTAAGTCCTGACAATAGGTGGGAGGATACCCATTGTCAAGCAGTAAGTAGGAGCCAGAGTAGTGAACCAGAGCAGAGAGTCCAATGAATGGTGAACTGGACAACTGAAATGTATTTACGTTCAAAGAACATTAGCATGCAGCCTTCAGTGTTGCACAACATTCCACACAATGCAGCCACAGTAGTTCAAGAAAACAAAGAGTAAATGTCACAAAAAGCAACATCATAATTTTGCCTGGCAGTGCTGTAGTAGAATATATGATTGCAACCATCATATTTTTTGAGGTGTGGAATAATGTGTGAAAACATAGAGTAAATTTGGTTAGAGTACCACTACAAATTATCAGTATGGACAAAATAGAATAAATATTTGGCAAGGTAAATAAAGACCAGGAAAAAAACATTGCATAATAGAGGATGAGACCAAGGATTCCGGATTTTTAGCAGGTAGTGAAATAACAATGGAAGACAGTATAACGTACAGCAGCACAAAGATCAACAAAAGGAAGAACAACTATCAGTGAATCAGGAACACAAAGTCAACTCAATGTGTTCATAGATTTCATAATTGGAAATGAGGAGGCAAGGGAGGTGCAACAGTCAAAAATGAGGGAGGTACTCCCTTTGACTGTTCAAGCTGGTGGAGGTTCTGTAATGATGTGTGGTATGTGCAGTTGGAGTGGTACGGGATCCCTGATATGTCTAGCTATAACTCCAACAGGTGACACTGTTGTATATCTATGAGCAGTAAACTATAGTAGCAGTATGCTGATGTTTGCCTGCTAATGAGGCTTATCGAAAGTTAACCAATAGCAGACTGGCCATATTAACTGCGTAATATTGAAGGGTTGTGAATAGTGAAAGTAAAGAACTGTGAAACATAACTATGCAACTGTCAGTTACATCATTTACAGTAGTCAGTGTTGAACTTCCGCCCTCCATTTTTCAGACAGTGTAGCAACACAATACATCAACACCGAGGTCTATCAATGAAGAAATAAAGCAGGTGAACAACACATATGATGCACTGGGTAAAGACTATTGTATTTGGGTACAATAAACTAGGACTTGTGAACTTTGAACAGTGAACTCAAGAACAGTTTACAGTGCAGTGATTTTAACGAAGGAAGTAGAACAGCCAATCAGCACGTGGGTTTCATGGCCACAGTATGACAGCAGCCAATCAGTGTGTGGGTTCTATGGAAGCAGCCATTGAGTACAGGAGCAGCCAATCAGCAAGAAGGTGGATGCAGCCAACCGGGATAAACAACATGCATCACTGAGAAAATTACAACTTGCAGCAGCCGTGCAGATGATGAACAGAGATGACAACCATAGCAGCAGCAGTAGGAGAAGAGTGAATAAGAATAGCAAAGCTGTTTTATACTAAGTTATACACAAAGAGTGGCCTTAACAAACGTGACAGTACAATGGGGAAAAAAATGGACAACAGGAGTGTGATGTCAGCCACAAAGCTGTAGAGGTTATGTTTTTAAATGAACAGAAAGATTTAATGGAGACTGGCTCTGTAGATGATGGTGGCTATGAATCAGACATGAAAGTAACTCTGAATGATGGTGATGATAAAAGCGTCATTTACATTGTATGGTGATGTGAGAGAAATGGACATAAACAGTACTGAAGTGGATGAAATCGTTAAGGCTAAGGCGTAGGAACATAATAGCGAAAGTCAGCAATGCCAAAAGTTTATGGTAGATGGAAAAGTGGAAGTGATGTTAAGGCAAATTACGAGTAGTATGTCTTTGAAAGAAGACATTAGTAGTATCTGAACTGAAATGATTAGCTAAAAGGATGAACTGAAGAAAGAAATTAAAGAAGAAATTAAGGTAGTCAATTCTGATTTTTCAGAATTAAATAAGAAGGTTGAGGTGATAATTAAAGATTGTGATGAAAAGATTAAGAAGGTGGTGCATTATATTAATGAGAAATTAACATTAATGAGTAGTAAATGTGTAGAAGAGAGAGAGAAGCTTTGTGATGAGTATAGTAGGAGGGGGGAGGCTTGTGTGAAACAGTTTGTTGAAAATAGGGTTAAACTTGAGACCCAAATCGATCAGATTAAAAACTATTTAGAAACTGAGGTAGAAATCAAGTGTGCAATAGTGGTAGAGGATAAACTGGTAAAAGTAAATGAAAATGTAGATTCAAAATTGGCTGAAATATAAGAAAATGGTGGAAGAGGTACAAAATCTAAAGCATAGAGAAAGTGACAGTAGGTCTGATTCTGACAGTTGTTGTAATGATGATAGCAATGACAAATCCAGTAGTGATGAGAATGAGGTGTTTGAATGTATAATTTATAATGATGACAATGTGTTAAGTAAAGAAAGAATAATGGAGTATAATATTAGGCCTAATGAAGAGTTAGAGTCTGAAAGTGGTAATGATGAAGCGGATCATGCCATCTATCATTTGACCGTATCTGGCCATTATTTTGGTAAGTAGGGTGATAGTTTTTTTCCAGGAAAAGGATTAATGAGGATTTGTTGTATGAAGAAGATCACATGGTAAGTAAAAAGGAAGTGTGGCACCCTGTAATAACAGCAAGTGTACAAGGTACACATGTTAAGTGTTTACTCAACAGTGGTAGTGATTTCAGTGACATTTCACAGGCATTTTCTTAATATATTAAGAACACAGAGGGTATAGTAGTGACACATGTTTCTGGAATAAAAATTATTGGTGCTACTGGTAAGCTATCAAAGAGTGTGAAATGAGAGGTACTATTAACTGTCAAATTGGCAGGGCAGATACTGGAGTGCAATTTCTTGCTGATTCAAAATCTCAGCTTTGCTGTAATATTTAGGACTAATTTCTTGTGCAAATAACATCTAGGGGGTTCAAAATTCTGTGTTGGATTCATTATGTGGTCATATTTTTCATGTTCCCTCAGACAGCCAAACTCTTTCCTTATCCTACCTATCATTAATAAGTGAATCAGAAACTATATATATAATTAACATCTGAAGTAATCATCTCATGAGTTCAGCAGCAGAGGCATTATGCAGTATAAACCATCTTGAATGCTAGGTCCTAATTTTAATAGCAGGATAATGGAAGTGTTTGCTTTCAGTACAATCAGTATATGGAGATAACTACATATAGAAGTGTGTCATGCTAACATTAAGGAAATAAAAACTTTAAACATAGTTGCCTGGAGTAATGTGTGTGGAAAGAATACACAACATTTGTATGTATTCAACCTAGAATCTCAAGCAATTTAATCAAGCAATTTAATGGGTTACAGTGGAATAATAATTTTTCTACGTAATGAGAGTTAAGTTTGCCTTAGCATAAGGATCTGTTACTGTGCTGTGTTTTTCAGTAGAATTAATTTTGCATTGGATAAGCAGAGCAGGTATTTATTTATTAGATAATGAAGCAATAATGAAATAATAAAATAATGAATAAAGTTACCGTCTTAATGGTTAAGGAGCCTGTCTCTGCAGTAGGGATATTTTTTGACAACACACTCCACTAGCTAATAAGGTAAGGAACGTAAGTAAAATAATGAAACTGACAGACATGATTACTGAAAATGATAACTGTATACAAATGAATGTGGTGTAACTGTATTGATGATCTAATTTTGAACTAGGCAACATTGAGTACTGTGTATATTGTGCAATTCATGTCACTGCAGTTGAGAATGAGAGCTTAACAGAAAGAGGAACATTTTAGTAGATACAAGTCATGTAATGCTGCACCATCTGAAACCTTCCATTTGTGTTCTGAGGAATTATGAGCTTAAAGCGGTAATACTGAAACAAAGAAAAGTAATTTTGCTGTTTAACTGATAACTGTGGTGCTAGGCTGATTTGAATATTCTGACAGGTCACCTATTTTGTGAATGAGAGTGGTGCTCAGAGTTGAGTGGAGAAACAGGGCAATGATTTGGTACAACTTCCATCCCCTTAATTTTGATTTGAGTAGTAATTAAGTTATGTGACTGTGATTCTATTCTTGTTCCACACCATCACATCGCGAAAACAAGATGAACATCATCATCACCTGACAGTACTTTGTGTCAGGGCACATTCAAATGGTGTGTTATAGTACACATTTGACAACTGGACATAAACTATGGAGTGTAGAGCTTCACTCTTTCTGTTTGCAAGGTGGCAAAAGTGAAACCTAACTCACATAAAGTAAAATATTTGCAATATACCATTTAATGACTTTTCCAGATGGAAATATTTTTCTCTGATTCATCCAAGTTTCCAAAGAGTTGAGGCCACAGTCAACAATCTCTGTACAGTTCAGTATCAAACTGAAAGGACAGTACACTAGAAGCTGTGATTTCTAGGTGAATGGAAGGTTCTTGAGAAGAGGTCATGACAGACTCAAGAGAATGGAAATATAAAGGAACTATGCAAACAGCAAAGAACACAGATCTATTACAAAACATAAATATGATCATACTCAGCAGCTGAAACATTTGATTCCTGAAGATTTACATTTGCTTTATGACACTACATCATATGTAGATACTTAGTTTTGGAATATTAAAGGCTCTATGACCATCTGCATTAGCAGAAATGTAGAAATGGGAAAGAACCAAATTTAGCATTAACACAGCAAAAATGGAAGCTGTAAAGAATAAGAAGAAACTGAAAAAGAAGAATGGTCTTAGAATATGGAATGATGAAATAAAACAAGATGCTTGAGAAAAATATGTAGAAAAGTACAACTAGATCAAAACAGTAGCAAGAAATCCTTATCAAGATTTGTAGGGCAGATTTATATTAACCATAGGAAATGATGTGCATGATATACAAGAGATGGGCTATAAAAACATGAAACAAGTTAACAAGCAAGAAAGAAGAGCTACAAGAATAAGTGTCACAGATAAAGAGACTTGGATAAAAAACTACAAAGAACTACAAATTGAAGAAAATTAAATGTGGAAGAAATAGCAACTTGAGAGGATGAAGGAGGCTCTGAAACAAATTAAAAATGGGAAAGGTGCAAGACCTGACAGAATAAATGCAGAACTTCTTAAAAGAGGTGGATTCAAGCTACAACTGAGACTCTTGCATCTCCTAAATTAATGGTGGGAGACAAGGATGGGACCTCAATCATAGAAGGCAATGAAGGTGGTACCACTCTATAAAAAGAAGAGAAGAAATTTCTGTTGGAATTACAGAGGAATAAACCTGCTAGATGCTTGTTTCACAGTCTATGCAAGAATTAACAACAACAGAGTGAGAAAGCACACAGTGTTCTTTTCATAGGACAACTGCAACTGTATGTGTACATTTTCACAAAATTAATAAAAATGCAACAGTTGTTGAACCAACAATATTTTATTTTCTATGGCCAGTTTCAGGATAATATAATTTCATCTTCTCGAATAAAATAAAGCATCAATTTCTTATTTATGGAGCCCTGAAGAAAGCCATTTGTGACCACCAATTTGCTTCGGATGAAGAGGTGCAGTCCTGAGTACAATGGTTCTGTAGGCAACTGCAAAGATTTTTCTGTGAAGCCATTGACTGTCACGTCTCACAGAGGGATAAATGTATTAACAGTTATGGCAATTAATTTTGAAATAATAAACAGTTTACTTACTTTTTTCCATCTCTTGCACTTTCATAATCAGCATATAGCCACAGTTACATATGAATGTGTAATGGGACCACAGAGGGCTTGTTTCACATCATCATGATTAATCATAAAAATGTTCCTTGGAACATGAAACTGACCCACTTACTAACTAATGAATTAAGTACAATATATGCTCTCACTATACCAGATATAGCACCTTCAACCTCCATTTCAGCTTTAATAATCAGAATATCTTTTCCACATAGTTAAAACCAAATAAACAAGGGGATAGCCATTAAATTTTAATTATAACCATGACATATAAAGTTACACAATTAATATTTTCTTTCTATGCCAGTGCATATCTGCAGTCCTGGTACACAATGAAATCCACATACCACAGCATGTCACCGCATACCAGCACTGCAGACATGTACCTGCATACAAAGAAAAAACTAGTTATGAAACTTCATATTTCATGTTGGATAATTTAAACCTTGCCTTCCTGTTGTGTAATGTAAGCACCAGACACTGTAAGCATTAATAATTAAGCAGAAAACAATGACAACTTTAATGCATAAGAATTTTCCTTCGTCTGATGTCTATGATCATACAATGATAGCAGTAGCCATCAAAACACAAGAGCTAGCAGTAGATGTCTATGTAGTTCTTCTATGTGGTGCTTTCTGTACTGTTCGACATATTTTTACCATAATGGTAAACTTATTTGAAGATTTAAATTTTTCTCTTTCAATAAATCACATTATTCTGTACTTTACCTTAAATGGATCAGGTTCCACTTGTGGCTTGCGTCGTTCTAGAGGCCTCGAAAGCCTATTGAAAGTGGCCCTTAGCTTCCTCAATTTGACTCGTTTGGGCTGCAAAATATATCACACATGTTTATCCACTACAAAAAAGAGTTGCAGAAAATCAGTGGAAGAATTTTAAAAAGATTTCTACATCAATAGTAACAATAAATAAATAAAATATACTGCACTATCTCTGGTTGGATGACTGTATTCATCACTCAGTAAACTTTTAAATCTTAGGAATTGTCATTTGATGGATTTTTCTTAGAAGTTAGGTGGACTTACAAGATAAATGATAGAAGGAGAATGATAGCTGTAAACCTACAATTTCAACTTTATGAGTCAATGTGTTCACACCCTTATGAAGAGGCAGAACAGATCTATGAAGAATTACGGAAGTTGATAAATGACATACAATTCCAGCACAACATGATAATAGATGATTTTAATTCAAAGACAAAATAATAGTTCATTAGAAGGAAATGTTGGGTACGATACTAGAAATGACACATTTCATACAGATGAGTAGAATCTGTTAAGAGGTAAATACATTCTTAGAATAGAAAACAAATACAAAATGTGCTTGGCAATGAGCAAATATACCTAGAAAGGACACTTAATAGATTTGATCCAACAATGAACCTGTTATACAGTATGTGACTGGCTTAAACCACTTTTCAAGTAACCATAGACTATTAGAAACCAGATAAAGAAATTACAAGAATTTAAATAACAATAAACGTTAACAAATCAAATTATGCAATAAGTTCAGGATCTGAGAAAATGAACCTCACACTGATATAGCCAAAGGAGTACCTTAAATGTAACAAAGCAACTGTTATAAAGAGAGTGGGAGTTGCAATTATACGATAACAGTAACACGATAGAATAGGCAGAGTTAAGGAACATTTTTTTGAAATGTCTCTGAGCGGATTTGAGACTGTACACTGAAAATCTGATATGAGAACTGATAGGAAAAAAGTAAGAGTACAAAGATATATTAAAAACAAAGATTCCAAGACTTACCAGGCGGGAAAGCGCCGGCAGACAGGCACATGAACAAAACACACAAACACACACACAGAATTACGAGCTTTCGCAACTGGCAGTTGCTTCGTCAGGAAGGAAGGAAGGAGTGTGCGAGTGTACACCTGTCGTTTTTTTCCCCTAAGGGAAGTCTTTCCACTCCCGGGATTGGAATGACTCCTTACCCTCTCCCTTAAAACCCACATCCTTTCATTTTTCCCCCTCCTTCCTTCCTTCCTGACGAAGCAACTGCCAGTTGCGAAAGCTCGAATTCTGTGTGTGTGTTTTGTTCATGTGCCTGTCTGCCGGCGCTTTCCCGCCTGGTAAGTCTTGGAATCTTTGTTTTTAATATATTTTTCCCATGTGGAAGTTACTTCCGTTTTATTTACATCATCATTAATAAGAGTATAAAGAAATGAAACAAACATATGTTGAGTAGATGTCAAATTTTGTTCATTTGTGACAACAGATGAGACACTAATTAATATCAGAGACAAAATTGTTAGAGCATTCCAATATATCTTTGAATACTTACACAGTTTGTGAAATGGATCATAAATGGAGGTAGTTAACACCTCATTGAAAACAATGACATTGTGGAAGTAATGAGGTACATAAAGTCATTCAAGGAAAAAAGGAAGAAAGGCACCAGAAGATGTCAATATATCAGAAGAAATGATGACATCAGGAGGAGAAATAGTACAACAGTAGCTTCAAAAATTATTTCTGTACTGTTTATTAAAGAAAATAGTTATTCAGAATTAGAACAATGCTATAGTTAATCTACTTCACAAGAAAGGAGACTGACAAGACAAAAAAATCTATATATCTATTGACTTCATCTCTGTCATGTGATAGATATTTACTGAAGTTGTGATGAATTAGAAAAGCTGGGCTCTTAATCAAGAAAATGAACAAAAATGCTTCAGAAGTCCAGCTAACATAATGAACCATTTCTGAGCTGTGCATAATATCAAGGAATTGAGCAATGATTATGATTTCCCATGTGGGATTCATAAATTCTGATCAATACAGACTAATACTAACAGCACTAACAGCCCTTAAGAAACAATGCTTTGATTCAATCTTTATTGGCGTACTGGAGAAATGTTACTTTGTCTGGATAGCTGGAAACCTAGAACGGGCAAAGGAGTCAAACAAGCAGATTTCATATCACCAAAACTATACTCTGCTTGCCCCAGTGAAAGTATTCAGATAAATTAACTGAGAAATTAGCTTAAATTAATGCAACATATTTAAACCAAATGTTTTTTGCTGATGAATTTTACTGTTTACTTTTATTTTAGATAAATGTCAACAAGTAATGGAAAAATTTTACACAGAAAACTTGAAAGTAGCGTTGAAAATGTACTATAATAAGACTAAAGTAATGTACATGGATAGTGATAAGGAATATGGCTGTTGTGTATTTGCACTGCACTAGGCCAGTAGTACTGATAAAGCAATGTATCCAGATAGCACACAAGATAACTATTAATTATTAAAGATCAAGGAATAACCAACTACCACAAACGCAAAGAGTACACATGTATCACTGAACCTATCACTCAACATAGACGCTTTGAACACTGTGTACTGTCACTACTATCATCACTGCAATGCCTGATCAGTACATTACTCTCCTGCTAGTGTCAACAGTATTTGGTATTCAAGCATACATGACAGCTCACTTGCGCGATCATATACTTCATGAGAGTGTGGTGCAGTATTGTGTGAACTGCTGTTTGTTGGTGTTGTTGTGGCACAGTCATGTTTACTGCACTATCCATGATTTTGTTGTTCATTCATTGTTGGGGCTGGTATGTGATGGGCTGCTTGTCATTAATTGAAGGTGCAGTTTTCCGACTGGGTGGAGCACCTGTATTGTCTGGGCCAATGGGTCAGCTGCAAAATGTGCGATTCAGGCAATACATGGAGACTGCTGTGGGAGTACCCATAATGTTGATCTTGAACATTTTTTCATCACTGTCAAGGGTTGAGTAAGGCATGCCTCAAGGATTGTGTAAGGTCCATCATAAGGAGATTGGATTGGTTTGTGTTCGATGTAGTGCCAAATAAAGACTTGGTCACAAGTTGCTATAGCCTTGAAAAAGAAAAGATGATGACTGAGTTGGCTCCTTGATGCAACAGCACAGAGTGGTCAGATCAATGACCATAGTTTGGAGAATAAGTTGGGCACAGCAGCATAATCATTAGGAGTATCATTAAGGAATTCACCTGGTAGTCATACTGTTTTGGTCATATAGGAGATCATCTGCTGTAGCCTTGAGATCTTCTTCAATGGATGCAGATCAACAAGCATGATGAGTAATGCTCCCATCCAATGATGCAAGTCATGACATCTTAATGTTGCCTTTGATTGCTGGTGCAGCTGTTCCACAAGTCTGTTAGCTGCAGGTTGGTAAGTTGTAGTGTTTATATGCTTTGTGCCTGAAAGGGTGGTGACTGCTTAAGACTCAAACTGGTGGCTTTGACCTGTGAATGCACAAAGAGCTACACTGAAATGCACAGCCTATCCTTGAAACAACATGGTAGCCTCCATTTCAGATATTATATTACGCATAGAGAAGGCTTGTGGCGATGCAAAAAGTGGTGATGCCCATGAGATTGTAAGTGAAACCTTCAGATGTGGTAAATGTTCAGTTACATCTACAAGGACGTGCTCATATCATTGATTAGAAGGGATAAACCTGTCGAGCAGTGCTTTGACATGTTGAGTGATTTTATTCCTCTGGCAAGAAATGTACTGTCACACAAACAGCTTGAAATCCTTGTTCATACCTAGCCACACAAGCACATGTCACAAGATTCACCATGCTGTGGAGCCCCAGATGGACCATGTTATGCAATGAAGCCATGGCTTGATGTCAAAATTACTGGGGAACAAGCACTCATGTCTTCAGCATTGAAACATCACAATATATTTGTATGTTCACTGATGTTACTGGGATGTGTTTGAGGTGCAGGCCAGTTGGTTGCTCCAGTACTGCACATAGCTATGTATCAAGATGTAACCGTGCAAGGGCTTCTATCTTCTATCTCAAATGATGAAGATGATTTGGTGATGGTGTATAGCTAACAACATAAAACACTTTGGAGCAAAAAGTATGTGAACAGCTGAAGATTGTAAGCCTCAGAGCAGTCTCACAACATTCTATCTCAAACAACTGATAACAATTGATGAAAATAATCAATTTTTTAAATAATAGGATATATAAAAAATAATTGGATAGATAAAAAGTCTACTCACCAAATGGCAGCATGAGAAAACATACATAAAGGTACTGAAATTTGTAAGCTTTCAGAGCCAGTATTTCCTTCTTCTGGCAGAGGGACTGAACTAGAAGGAAGACTGCTTCAGGAAAAGGATGGGTGAGGTTTAGGAAATGGGGAGAGACTGGGAAAGTCACCCAGAGTCCCAGGTGAGGGGAGACACACCAGACACGATATGAAGGAAAGACTGACTGTCGGAGGTCTCATCAGATGGAATTTGAAGACCTGAGAGCTTAAAGATGGAAGATTGGGTAATATGTAAGACAGAGATTACTGACAAAACATGGTACACAAATTAATAAAAGTGGAAAGCTAAGTGCACTGTATCTGGCAAGGGTAGGAGGGGGGTGGGGAGGGGAGGGAATAGGTCAGAAAATAAAGGACATAGAAAACAAAACAGAATGAAGAAAAGAACAGCAACTGAGAAGAACCACTGAGATCGAAGAAATTAACATAAATTAAGGCCAGGCCAGATGGGGGCAAAAAACAAAGACAAGTTGTAATGCCAGTTGTCAGCTGCAGAGTTCTGAGAAACTGGTGCCCAGAGCAAGAATCCCGATGGCATATATGGAACAACAGGCACCGAGTTCATGACTGTAATATTGTAGACCATGCTCTGCAATCAGATGTTGTGTGTTTCAGTATACACACTCTGCCTATGCACATTCATCCCAACTGATAACCTGCTAGTACTCATGCCAATGTAAAAGACCAAAAAGTGTTTGCAAGTTGGCTGCTACACAACATGTGTCATTTCACAGGTGGCTCTCCTTTTGATAGCATATGTTTTGACAGTTACAGGACTGGTATGGGTGCTGGTAGGAAGGTGTATAGGAGAATTCTTATAGTGGGGACAAATGCAGGGGTAGGAGGCATAGGGCAGGAAAAAGGATGCATAAGGATTGTTGGATCTGACAAGGATATAGTAAAAATTGGGAGGGCAACAAAGAGATTTTCTAGGTATGGTTGGCAAAATGTAAGATAGAATGAACCTCATTTCAGGGTACGAATTTAGAAAGTTATAGCATTGCCAAAGTAGCTGATTACTACATTCAAGGTCAGGATAATACTGATTGCCAAGAGATGTACTCCTAAGATGTTTTTTTGGAGGGATCAGCAGTACCTGGACAAAACATGATAGCCTGGGAAACTTGCTTTTCGAACTAGGCTGGTGAGGGAATTGCATCCAATGAAGACTGAGTTGAGAATGGTGGTGAACTGCAGAAAAGAGTCTACATCTGAATGAATATGTTTGCCTTGAAAGCCAAGGCTGTATGGAAGGGATCTACCACTGTGTTACTTGAGAGACAGGAGTATATCAGTGAGGATCTATGCCACCTGTCTGACACCTCTAAGAACAGCATCTGCCAATCACATCCCATCCCTGTGATACAAACTAGCCTACAATCCCTCCTTAAAATCTCATAAGGACTAACACACCCCAATCGACAGAGCTTCTCACCCCATCCAGATCACACACTCGCACCTGTTACCTTCTTCCTAAGATCCATAAACCTAATCACATTGGCCATCCCATAGTTCCTGGCTTCAAAGCACCCAATGAATGTGTATCTGCCTTAGTTGATCAACACCTGCAACCTATAGTACATAGATTTCCCTCCTATATTAAAGACATCAATCATTTCCTAGTTTGTCTAAAATCTGTGCACTACCCACTCCCACAGCACACCTTGCTTGTCACAATTGATGCAACTTCCCTCTATACCAACATCCCCCATGTACATGGTCTTCCTGCTACTAAACATTTCCTCAATCAGTCCCATCTGATCCCAAAACTATGATGTCCTTCCTGCTCGCCTTACTCAACTCTATGTTACATTACCTCTAAGGGGCAGACACACTAACAGATCAGGGGCACAGCCATGGGGACCAGGATAGCTTCTTTCTCCACCAATCTTTTCTTGGGTTGCTTGGTGGGAGCTTTCCTGGGGCCCATACACTTTCATCTCCTGCTTTGGATTAGATACACTGATACACAAGGGCTCATGGTGAAGCTGGCCTGTTAAAATTCTCGGAATCTCTAAATATATTCTTCCAGTTACATTTCACATGGTCCTGTTCTGAATCCTATGCCACTTTCCTTGATGTTGATCTCATCTTCACTGAGTGTCAGCTACATTTTTGTTTTCACATTAAACTTTCAAACTGGCAACAATAATTATATTTTCACAGTTGCCATCCTTTCCATGTCAATGGTTACCTCACATACAGTCTTGTTATTTGAGGGAAACATATTTATTCCAATGCACACCCTTTACAGCAGTGCACCACCATTCCCATCTCAGCCTTCACTGTATGTAACTACTTCACCAACCTAGTTCAAAAGTAGATTTTCTGGGTCATCACATTCTACCCTGGTACTACCGATCCCCCCAAAAAGCAATTTTAAGAATATGCCTCTTGTCACTCAGTATTCTCCTGGTCTTGAGTGCATCGATCAGCTGCTTCAACAAGGCTATGGCTTTCTAAAATCATGCCATGAAATGAGAGCTATTCTGTCTGGCATCTTGCCCACCTCACCTAGAATAGCTTTTTGTCACCCTCCCAAATTCCTCAATATCCTTGTCAGACTCCATGTTCCTTCTGGGCCCATCTCCCTGCCCTAGAGCTCCTACCACTGTGACCATACCTGCTGCAAGACTATACACCATACTACCACCACCTATTCCAGCCCTGTAACTGGCAAAATATATACTATCAAAGGAAGAGCGATGTATGAAATGACACGTCATATACCAGCTGTTATGTAAGCACTGTTTGCATGACTATCACCCAGTTATCAGTCAGGGTGAATGGGCATAAAAAGGGGGTGTATACAGGCAACACACAATATCCTGTTACAGAGCATGCTATACAACATGACAGTCAAGAGCTCAGTGCCTGTTTCACCACATGTGCCATATGGACTCTTTCCCCCCCCCAGACACAAGTTTCTCAGAATTCTGCAGGTGAAACTGGCTTTTAAAAATGTCCTTGGTTCTTACCATCCACTTGCCCTTAATTTGTGTTCAATCCTTTGGTTTCAGTATTCAGTAACTATTTCTTTCTTCACCCTCTTTTAGTTGTCTATGGCTTTTATTTTTGAGCCTTTCTATTTTTTTCTTCACATCCACACCTCTACCATACACAACGCACTTAGCCTTCCACTCTTATTATTTCACGCATGATGTTTTGACAGTAATCTCTGTTTTGTGTATTACACTATCTTCCACCTTAAGCTTCAGATTTTCAAATCTCACCCAGTGCAGACCCAAACAATTAGCCTTTTTATTTCATCCCATCTGGCAAGTCTTTCTTGGCCTCGGATTCTGGGTGACTTTTCAAACTCTCCCCATTTTCTATACCTCACCAGCCCTATTACTGTACATCCCTCTTCCTTCACCTACAACCATTCTGCCAGAAGAAAAGAGGCACTGGCTTCACAGGCTTGCAAATTTTGATACTTTTATATGATAACAATTGAGCTTTCACACTCGTGAGAACATACAGATTAGTATAATCTTACTTGTAGTTAACTGTAAAACGTTGCTACTTTACAACAACATGAGAAGAAAGTATAAATAGCCTGAGGTAGTTTTCAGGTCTGCTATGAATGGACTTTTGTTTAGAAAAAGAGAGCTTAAAATGATTGTGTATTATACTGGTTACTGAAACATATCAAGCAATTTATTTAACTGTACAGAAGCAAGACAATTACATCTTAAATTAACACCTCTGATGACAGAACTGTATGTATAAAGTAGGCTTAAATATGAAACAAAACAGGTCATTGGTGAAAAGAAAGCTTTTAGCTGACTTCTCAAAGTTACACCATAGCTTGAAGAATAAAAAAATAAAATAAAATGTAAAAAAAAAAACTGGCAACTATTGTCATGTCACACCCACTATTATGTCCAAATCCAAAAGCTTGGTCATCAAAGAAGTACAACACTTAGTACTGAAAGCATGTTTATGACAAATCTCAATGTACAGCCAGAAAAGAATTAAGTTCCTCGATGGGGAATGGCGCCCACTGTTTCAGAAGTTCTCACTGTAGCCAAGTGCGGCATCCTTCATCTAGATCTTGTCAGTGGTGCTCTGTATGGCAGCACTCATGGACTCTAATGTTCTAGTCATGTTGTCACTTCCTTTTCACTATTACGAGCAATGAAGTTAACCCCACTCATCATGTCATAACATGTCTCTGTGCTTTTGTGCTGTTGATGAAGGATCATAATTCCCGACTTCATATGTGATGTCTGACAAGTGACAAAGGATGTGACATGGCCCAAAGTAGTGCTTCAGAAACTTTTGCAATAGTCGCACTTTCTGCATATATATGAATATCAATATCAAGTCTCCTGGGCTGTATTTCAATGGTTGGTGACTGGCATTATAGCACACTCAGTCTTTCAATGGACTGGCATCCAGGGTCCATGAGCAAGCCAGCCGTCTTGATTCATTGGTCCTGGTAGTAAGATGTTTCACGTAAACATCCCAAGTATCATCCAGTTGAAATAGGAACAGTATATCCATTGTAGTTTTTGCCTTGCAACTGCAAAAGAAGAAAGAAGAGGGTGAAGCCTTTAGTGTTCTTGCTTCACTGTACTGTATGAGAATGTCACAACAAGGAGTATTGGTATCATCCCAGTCTCTCTGTTCAACATCACACGTGCTCTTTGTTTAAAAATGTTGTCTTCTACAAAGAACCCAGCAATTTCTGGAGCTTCAGGTGTTGACACAGCTTCAGTGGGTGAAGTAGTAAGTGTAGACTGTTATTTATCGATTTTCAAATAGAACTGTTGTGATAGTTGATGTCTGGAGGTGCAGTAGTAATTGAAAACTCATCTTCTTTCTCTACAGTAGTGTATAACATGTCCTGGGTGTCCACAGTGGAAACAGCCCAGGGTGTTGTCCTCTGTCCTCTGCTCTCCTGTGAGGTACTGTACTTGGCAGAGGAATTAGTTGTATCTGGTTGGTTATTGCGGTTTCATTTGATGACTGTGGCCTAAGACTGAGTTGGTCAAGTCCATTCTCCCTGGTGTCTTCAATCAGTGGTGAGACTGGTGCTAATGACCGGTGCACCTCTTCTTCAACATTCTGTTCCCTACATTCTCTATTCCTAGCTATCTCTTGCTTCCATGGTCTGTCAGTTCTGGCTGCCATAAAATGCTGTATCTCTTCTCTTTCTACTTTGCATATGAGAGTGGTGAAGTCATGCTGGTCTTCCACAAGTGCCATAGGGACAATATTTGGGGGTCATACTTCTTTCATTCCACTCTTTTATGTAGTGTTTCCTTGATGCACTGGTACCCTTTGATGAAGTCTTCAGTTGTTGCAATATCCTTTACAAAAAGAAAGCTTGGCTTATGTCTTCTGCTACCCCTTTCATCAATAGTGAAAGTTTGTCAGCTTCTGTGATGTTCAGATTTTCCACATGATGTAGGGAAAAAACATTCTGTTTATAAGACAGTGTTGTTCCCCATGACGTTGGACTCCGTTCTTCAATTGTTCTATTACTAAGCAGACTTGCTGCTGACTATAGCCAATGTTTTCTTCATTCCAGAACACAATTTGTCTCACCTATTGAACCTCTCTTCATTGTTCTCTACTACTGCTGGGCTATGCCATCACAGTAAAAGTACACATTTGCTCATATTATCTCATCTACTGTATTTGGTGGCTTGGGTGAATCCTTTGCAGCCACGTCATCAGATTCTGACCAATGTATCTGGAAATCACTGAGGGATGCTTGATGTGCTGCTGACTTGGTGTTTTGGGATCTATTAGTTTCCCAAATATATGGACCTTGGGGATGATGCATTGCTTGTATTCTGGTTCCTGTCTGTTTTCCAGTTCCTGTCTGTGTAGGCAGTAGCTTTTATGTTGCCCAATAAGAGCCACAGTGATGTAGATGTTGTGTAGGCAGTAGCTTTTATGTTGCTCAATCAGAACCACAGTTATGTAGATGTTTTATGGTAGCCAACATCTCTGCCAATCAGTGTCACATTAAATATAACCACAATCAAGTCCAAATCAGAAAAAGCAGTTGTCAATGAAGTACAACACCTAACACTGAAATCAGTTTTATTACAAACACTAATATGAAGCTATAACAGAACTGAAAACCTGCATGCATGGAGCTCTTATTTATACAAAAATCAAATATTCAAAAATATATAAATGTTAAAAATATAGGAAATTCTGAGGACTCTCCAAAAGTGATAAATACTACATAACAAGTAATTGCTGGTTCTCAGATTTCACCTGGAAAACAACAGTCCACCAGCAAGTAATACTAAACATTATGCCACATAGTACGCAGCACAGCTCACAGAAATATTTTCACTACCATCATGGTAAACTGTCTTGAGATACCAAGTAAAATCTTGCAGCATCTAAATTCATGTTGCTTAGTTACAATATATGTTACCCTCACAAACACCAAAATCAGACATAGTGTCTAACTCTACCAAACACTTCCAATATCCACCACACGCCATCAAACACATCAACTGCGCACTGAGGACTCAGTGACCTATCATAATATCTATGATTAAGTTTGTGATATATCAAACTACTGGTTATATTCTTGGGAAAATTGTATCTCAGACTGTCACAACTTTATAGGCCATTCATAAATCTTTCTTTCAATTTTGTCTATTTTTCATCTTGAATTTCCTGAAGGAATGAAATATATTGTTGTAAAGCCTATTGATAAAAATTAAGATTACTTAGTATTCCCACTTACAAACTTTACAGTTCAGTATAATACAGGATGACGATTATTGAACTATACGAAATAAAATTGTCATTAACTTCTGAATGATTTGCATTAGAACATTCAAACTGCATGGCTGACTGTGGGGCATGATGGGAATTGTATGGTTTGGCTTAGCAACAAAGCTCACTTTCATTTGGATGGGTTTGTCAATAAGAAAAATTGGTGCATTTAGGGGAGTGAGAATCTGCATTTCTCGATCGAGAAGTCTCTTCACCCTCAAAGGGTCACTGTGTGGTGTGCAATGTCCAGTCATGGAATAATCAGTGAGATATTCCTTGATGGCACTGTGACTACCAAATGGTACATGAAGGTTTTGGAAGGTTATTGCATCTCCATTATCCAAAGTGACCCTGACTTTGACAAGGTATGGTTCAACCAAGACAGAGCTTGACCCTATCAAAGTAGGAGAGCAGCACTTTGGGGACCACATTCTGGATCTGCAATACCCAGAGACCACTGGCATGTGCCTCATATTCTCTGGATCTGAACACATGTGACTCTTTTTTGTCGGGCTATATTAAGGACAAGGTGTACAGCAATAACCTCAAAACCATTGCTGAGCAGGAAAAAGCCACTCAGGAGGTCATCAACAGAGTTGATGTTCCAACACTTCATTGGGTCTTGCAGAGTTTCACTATTTGTCTGCAGCACATCATCGCCAATGATGGCAGGTATATCAAACATGTCATAACCTAAATCCAAATATCTGTAGTAATGTTTACATGTTGAACAGAGTGTGTGAATCCTGTAGTTTGGAACTAATTTAAATTTTTTTTCATGTAGTTCTATAATTGTCACCCTGTGTGATATAATAATGGACTTCTTCTGGTATGATATGATGTTAATGACATCCCATTTTATCATCTGTGAGGCTTATATCACTGAGGAAGTAATGTTAGCTAAACCAAACAAAATATTAATCATCAGCCCCAATTATGCATATAATATCTCCTCAGTAATGAAATAACAGTACACAGGAGAACAGCACACATGCTTCCTTGTCTGTGGTATCTGCTGTTTTCTTTTTCTAGAGTTTCATGTCAAATGATAGCTTATCCAGCAGATTACCTGTCTGCTGCTCACCACCTCCTCTATGTGCTGAGTGGCAATTTATTATAATTTATATTGTTTAGGCAATGTTGAACATAAAATACTACTAAACAAGGTAGAAGCCAGAATCACAAATAGCAAATGAGTGGTTCCAGTACTTCCTGTAAATCAGGGTGCAAAAGGTAGATATAGTTCATATGTCTGGTAATGATAAATTTTTAGTAAAACAAAATAAAAACACAAACATGAGGGCTTGTCAGGTTACTATATTGGGTCCAGTTCTCTTCTTTTGATATCAGTGACTTTCGAGAGAGTATACATTTTGGAAAATATGTTCTCTTTGATGGTGACGCTATGTCATACTCATTGATGAAACACCAGAACTCCTACTAGAGAAATCAAATGAAACCCTCAAGGATGCTTATGACTGAGTAATATGTAATAAATTATTATTGATCATACAGAAAACAAACAGCATGCACATCAGCATAGAAAGAGAAAAAACAACTCTGCCACATTAAGGATGATGATACATCTGTAGATTGTGAAGCAAACATCAAGCTTTTTTATGGATGAATATTGACTGTTAGTCAACATGAATGAACACAGAATGAACAGGAATGCCATCAGCATGTAGGGCTTATTTATCAATATGTAACAGCCAGCCAACAGCCTTGTCGCAGCAGTAACAGCAGTTCCCATCAGTTCACTGAAGTTAGCCACTGTCGGGCTATGCTAGCACTTGGAAGGGTGACCATCTGGTCTGGCGAGCCGCTGTTGGCAAGTGAGGAGCACTGAGGAACTACTTGACTGAGAAGTAGCAACTCCGGCTCGTAAACTGACAAGTAGTAACTCTGGTCTCGTAAACTGACATATGGCCGGGAGAGCAGGGTGCTGACCACATGCCCTTCCATATCTGCATCCAGTGATGCCTGTGGGCTGAGGTTGACACAGCAGCTGATTGATACCATTGGGCCTTCCAAGGTGTGTTCGGATGGAGTTTAGTTTTAAACGTCTTGTGGTGACACACGTGTCCTATGTATACTCAATTCTTACTTATGGGTCTCTTTCCTGGGTTTAACACATTTTGTTGTGCATATCTGGGAAGATATTACTGAGTATTTCACTAGTAGCTCTACACATAATCATAGAACATTAACCAGTTTACATTTACCAAGGAAAATCAAACAAAGAAAAGTAAAACAGCATTTTGTGTCAGAGAAAAAACTGAATAACAAAGTAATTTAAGTATCCTTCACAAGTAATTCATACTGCACAATTAGATTACTTAGAGACTCAGAGTAGTGGTTAATTATGAAATGGGGTAACTACGATACCCTGTCATATTAAAATACACAAAAGAAATGTAATTTTTTAACAAGAAAATCATATGCAAACATATGAGTGCCATCCAGAAAGTAAATGATGTTCCTGCACCCAGTCCACACACGTCTTGTGGCAATTGCTAATTGGCTTCTGGTGTTCAGTATAGTGTGCCGATAGTTGCCACATACAGTCGTAAGTCAGACCTCGTCAGATGGTAGGAGCAGAGATAGCTGTGACCACAGCTGTTACTGACTACAAATCCTGCCAACTGTGAGGTGTGAGGTGGTATTAATTTTCTGCAGGTGGGAAATGTTAGGGCCTGTGACATTCACTACAGACTTCTTACCATTTCGGTGAAGGTAAATGAATGCAGCCAGTGTCCAAAAGTTAGTTACCCCATTTCATTATTAACCACTACTCTGAGTCTCTAACTAATCTAACTGTGTAGTATGAATTACTTGTGAAGGATACTTTAAGAATGGGAGATAAATGTTTACGATGAAGAGACATCAGGTTGGCCCTCCATCATCACAGATGCACTTAAATAAAAGGTGGATCACATCATTCAAGAGAATCAATGATTCATAATTTGCAATGTGCATGAACAATGTCTGGAAATGTGTCATTAATTGTGTTCAAAATTGTCACTCAACACTTAAGATACCACAAATCTATCTAAAGTGAGTGCCATGCTTGCTTGCAGATGACCAAAATGCTGTGAGAACTAGTATGCCTTTGCAAACTTGGAGCATTATAGAAAGAGATGGCGACATGTTTGTTGACCATATTGTTACAGGAGGAGAAGCATTGGTTTCTCATAACATTCCCACAATGAAGCAAATATCTATGGAGTGGCTTCATCCTCAGTCACTATACACAAGTTCAAACAAACTGCATCACACAAGTTTAAACAATCTGTATCATCTCAAAAACTGATGTATTCCATATTCATGTCAAGGTGTCACCCCCACAACACAAAATCAATGCTGCTGCATACTGTGGTACCCTTGAATATCTTTGTTGGCTATCCAGAACTGCCAAAGAGGCAAGCTCTGCATGTAATTGTTCTGGTGAATGACAATGCACACCTGCGTACTGCCTGGAAGACTCAAGCCATGCTGGATCAGACATTCGGGTCGGATATCTTTCAGCATCCTCCCTACAACTCATATCTGGCACCATTGGAATTTTTCCTGTCTGTTCCTTGCTGGTAAACACTGTGCAAATGATGAAGACCTGAAGGATGCTGTCATGACCTGGTTGAATATCCAGCCAGACACATGGCATAAAAATGGTATACACAAAGTGGCACCAAGGTACAACAGGAGCCTAAATAAGTGAGGTGAAAAAGTGTACAAATAATGTTCCAAAACATGTATATTCAGTTTCTGTATTATTGTTAAACAATATCTTGGTATGATGGAACATTCTTTACTTTGTGGAAGGCTCTCTTATTTAGTGCATAGTAGTAATATCTCATCATTCCCCTGAGATCAATATGTCACTCACCATGAGTGGTGCTGACTCAGTTTCACAAATTGACTGAGGGGAGAAAAATTAAGTATGCATAGAACATAGTTGCATGTTTATGAGCCTGGAGTCAGTTTTCTGAAGAGAGTGGCACTAGGGCAAGGGGTATAACAGCACGTTTGTGATCCAGCAGTCACCACACATGTCCTTAGTGTGTGCAGCAATGAAGTGCAAAACTAGGTTTCTATTTATAAATTATATTGTGCATATCACTTGTAAATCAAAGAACACAGTACAACAGGGACTCACTGAATGAAGCAAGGTAGTTGTTAAGAAACTGATATATTTTGGAGGCTGGAGTTAGCTCTGTCCAGCCATCCTGAGCTATGTTTTCCATAGTTTTCCTAAATAATTTCAGGCAGATGCTTGGAAGGTTCCTGCATCAAGGCCATGTCCAGCCACCAGTCTTATCCTCATACTTATATACTCTGTATGTATGTATATAATGCACTATTTATTTTCATTGGATTGTGATGATAAATCTTATATCATCTCTAGATAATTAAATAAATCCATCCTGCATATTTTTTACTTTGAATAAGTTAGATGCTATATGGATAAGATGATTAATTGGACTTTTTTCTGATTCAGGAAGCACATGGGAAAAATACCATAAAAGCAGATACCATTCAGCTAATGTAAGCATGAATTAAAATGCTGAGAAATTTTTAATCTTTGTGAATTAATAAACATTTATTCTAAACATAATAAATTATGAGGTATTTCACTTAGTTTCATATTCAGCCACAGCTCTGTGTTTTTCAATTTCTTTTACCTAAAAAGTTTTTCATGTCAGTAGCTGCATTCAAGAAAAACTTACCATTGTTTTAATACACTATCTCAGACATTCTCTAGATTAATGAAAAATCATCAAAGAGAAAGTAAAAATTGTGGAAACAAATACTTTAATCTGGAAAGCACTTAATTTTGTTGTAATAGTCACATTTTTTTCAGATGTATTACACAGACAGCAGTAGATCGATAACATTTTAGTACTTACACGTATTTTGGGTGGTTCATGTTCCTTCTTTGGTTTTGACCGAATTGTTATCCATTTTTTCATCCTATCTCTTTCCTTTTTAGTTAATTTAATCTTCTCAGGTTTCCTGTTAAATTACACTTGTGTTACAATAACTATCTAAAACAATCTCTCTTATATTACCTTTTTATCAAATAATTGCAAAATGATTATTAACTAAACTGTACATTCTGAATGGTTTTTTAAATTATAGTTTACATATGGTAGTGACTAACACTAACTATGATACAGCTAACAGTATATATGTATGACAAGAATTTCTGTGCATTTTGTGAGCAGTCTGTCAATACAATTCTGCTATAATTGTCCTCCACGACTTCATAAAATGCGCATTTGGCATGCAAACTCTATACTCCTATATATTGTATTACACTATTGTGCAAAATTCATTGTTTCTGTAGCAGTTTCTTCATGGAGACTGTATACGATGGAGGGTTCCTCCCATCAACTACATAGTGTTCTACTAGATAAATGTTTCCAGCGTTTTGTCTGTTATTCCTCTAAACATCAGCAACAGTTCCTCAGCTTGCTCTAACCCAGAGCTAAATGTTCCAGAATCCTCCTTGACGATACTCTCCATCTCATGTACTGAACATATAAATCTACCAATTTATTTTAGTCACTCTGTGTACCATGGTAAATATTGTTACTACCACATCCTCATGGTCATAATAGCACTTTCAAAATGACCTTCCTCTTAATGGTCAAGTATACTTGTTGCCATGAGATCTAACATATTTCCATAATGAGTGGACTTCCAAGCTATCTAATCCATTTAATTTTCAGAGAAATCATTTACAATTAATTATTATTAATTGCAATCTTTCCTTTTTTGTTTTTCATAAAAGAATATCTTTAATGGAATAACTAATGCAAATTTTTATGGTCAAATGTTTGACAAAGTAATCTTGTATCAATTTAACAGAAACATAAATATGTGTAGGGAATGCCACCATTGTTTCAGACACGGTTTTCTACTACAATCAGTTTGAAGAGTAATGTTCATTATTTTTTGGCAGTGAAGTGACTACTATAATCACAAAGCAATGTAACATAAAAAAGTAGCTAGTTTTTCAACTAGCTGATCTGGCAATTCTGTAAGAGAGTTTTCACAATCACCAACTGCTGTTTGCAGCAGTAATGTTAGATCTACATCTGTGGTCAAGATTCTCAAATTAAGAACAAAATAGCTGGCCTCTGTGGCCGAGTGGTTCCAGGTGCTTCAGTATGGGACTGCACTGCTGCTATGGTCGTAGGTTTGAATTCTGCCTTGGGCATGGATGTGTGTGATGTCCTTAGGTTAGTTAGGTTTAAGTAGTTCTAAGTCCATGGGACTGATGACCTCAGATGTTAAGCCTCATAGGGCTTAGAGCCATTTTTTTAAATAACAAGATACAAGAGATAATATAATTCTAATAGCTTCAGTCAAGATACCACTGACAAGTTCAGTACTTTGAAAACTGTGGACAAAACCGCCAAAAAGCTAAAAAAATTCAGAAGCATAGTAAAAGTACTGAACATGACCTACTAGTTAAGTATAGAAATGTAAGTATTCAGAAGGCCTTATTGCCAGAGAACTGTCATGAGAGAGGAATGTATTAGTGACATGGTAGTCTTCAGCTGACAATTAAAAGTTAATTAATCTTTTTAAACCAGCTACAAGGATCATTGAAGTCATTGTGATTTAGGCTCTTCAAAAAATGCACGAGGTATTTCCAAAATAATACACTTATTACACGGTATTATGTTGTCAAAACTCTTGATTGATGGAGTATGGCTAAGTTATTGGATGAATTAATACATTGTCTAGTGTATATTCATTGTGACTAGATGTTGCTTGTCTTCTGTTTGCTTGGTTATTGTACTGTCATGTGCTGCAAACTGGCTACTCCGCAGTAGAAATCATATCGTGTTCTAAAGTTCGCAACGGCTGAAAGCAAGGGGAAACTACAGCCGTAATTTTTCCTGAGAGCATGCAGCTTTACTGTATGGCTAAATGATAATGGCGTCCTCTTGGGTAAAATATTCTGGAGGTAAAATAGTCCCCCATTCGGATCTTCTTGCGAGGACTACTCAGGGGGACGTCGTTATCAGGAGAAAGAAAACTGGTGTTCTATGGATCGGAGCGTGGAATGTCAGATCCCTTAATCGGGCAGGTAGGTTAGAAAATTTAAAAAGGGAAATCGATAGGTTGAAATTAGATATAGTGAGAATTAGTGAAGTTCAGTGGCAGGAGGAACAAGACTTTTGGACAGGTGAACACAGGGTTATAAACACAAAATCAAATAGGGGTAATGAGGGAGTAGGTTTAATAATGAATAAAAAAAATAGGAGTGCAGGCAAGCTACTACCAACAGCATAGTGAATGTATTATTGTGGACAAGATAGACACAAAGCCGATGCATACTACAGTAGAACAAGTTTATATGCCGACTAGCTCTACAGATGATGAAGAAATTGATGAAGTGTATGATGAGATAAAAGAAATTATTCATGTAGTGAAGGGAGACGAAAATTTAATAGTCATGGGTGACTGGAATTCGTCAGTAGGAAAGGGAGAGAAGGAAACATAGTGGGTGAATATGGATTGGGGCTAAGAAATGAAAGAGGAAGCCTTCTGGTAGAATTTTGCACAGAGCATAACTTAATCATAGCTAACACTTGGTTCAAGAATCATAAAAGAAGGTTGTATACATGTAAGAACCCTGGAGATACTAAAAGGTATCAAAGAGATTATATAATGGTAAGACAGAGATTTAGGGACCAGGTTTTAAATTGTAAGACATTTCCAGGGGCAGATGTGGACTCTGACCACAGTCTATTGGTTATGAACTGTAGATTAAAACTGAACAAACTGCAAAAAGGTGGGAATTTAAGGAGATGGGAGCTGGATAAACTGAATAAACCAGAGGTTGTACAGAGTTTCATGGAGAGCATAAGGGAACAATTGACAGGAATGGGGGAAAGAAATGCAGTAGAAGAAGAATGGGTAGCTCTGAACGATGAAGTAGTGAAGGCAGCAGAGGATCAAGTAGGTAAAAAGACGAGGGCTAGTAGAAATCCTTGGGTAACAGAAGAAATACTGAATGTAAGTTATGAAAGGAGAAAATATAAAAAGTCGGTAAATGAAGCAGGCAAAAAGGAATACAAACGTCTCAAAAATGAGATCGACAGGAAGTGCAAAATGGCTAAGCACGGATGGCTAAAGGACAAATGTAAGGATGTAGAGGCTTATCTCACTAGGGGTAAGATAGTTACTGCCTACACAAAAATTAATGAGACCTTTGGAGAAAACAGAGCCACTTGTATGAATATCAAGAGCTCAGATGGAAACCCAGTTCTAAGCAAAGAAGGGAAAGAAGTAGGTGGAGGGAGTATATAGAGGGTTTATACAAGGGTGATGTACTTGAGGACAATATTATGGAAATGGAAGAGGATGTAGTCAAAGATGAAATGGGAGATATGATGAAGAGTTTGACAGAGCACTGAAAGACCTGAGTTGAAACAAGGCCCCAGGAATAGACAACATTCCATTGGACTACTGATGGCCTTGGGAGAGCCAGTCCTGACAAAAATGCACCATCTGGTGAGCAAGATCTATGAGACAGGTGAAATACCCTCAGACTTCAAGAAGAATATAACAATTCCAATCCCAAAGAAAGCAGGTGTTGACAGATGTGAAAATTACCGAACTACCAGTTTAATAAGTCACAGCTGCAAAATACTAACGCGAATTCTTTAGAGACGAATGGAAAAATTGGTAGAAGCCGACCTCGGCGCGGATCAGTTTGGATTCAGCAGAAATGTTGGAACACATGAGGCAATACTGACCCTACGACTTATCTTAGAAAATAGATTAAGGAAAGGCAAACCCACATTTCTAGCATTTGTAGACTTAGAGAAAGCTTTTGACAACGTTGACTGGATTACTCTCTTTCAAATTCTAAAGGTGGCAAGGGTAAAATACAGGGAGCAAAAGGCTATTTACAATTTGTACAGAAACCACATAGCAGTTATAAGAGTCGAGGGGCATGAAAGGGAAGCTGTGGTTGCGAAGGAAGTGAGACAGGGTTGTAGCCTGTCCCCGATGTTATTAATCTGTATATTTAGCAAGCAGTAAAGGAAACAAAAGAAAAATTTGGAGTAGGGATTAAAGTACAT
The DNA here is from genome assembly GCF_023897955.1 of Schistocerca gregaria. Classification (NCBI taxonomy): domain Eukaryota; kingdom Metazoa; phylum Arthropoda; class Insecta; order Orthoptera; family Acrididae; genus Schistocerca; species Schistocerca gregaria. The sequence continues at coordinate 527,335,999 of NC_064922.1, read as the reverse complement.
GGAGAAGAAATAAAAACTTTGAGGTTTGCCGATGACATTGTAAGTCTGTCAGAGACAGCAAAGGACTTGGAAGAGCAGTTGAACGGAATGGACAGTGTCTTGAAAGGAGGATATAAGGTGAACATCAACAAAAGCAAAACGAGGATATTGGAATGTAGTAGAATTAAGTCAGGTGATGCTGAGGGAATTAGATTGGGAAATGAGACACTTAAAGAAGTAAAGGAGTTTTGCTATTTGGGGAGCAAAATAACTGATGATGGTTGAAGTAGAGAAGATATAAAATGTAGACTGGCAATGGAAAGGAAAGTGTTACTGATGAAGAGAGATTTGTTAACATCGAGTATAGATTTAAGTGTCAGGAAGTCGTTTCTGAAAGTATTTGTATGGAGTGTAGCCATGTATGGAAGTGAAACATGGACGATAAATAGTTTGGACAAGAAGTGAATAGAAGCTTTTGAAATGTGGTGCTACAGAAGAATGCTGAAGATTAGATGGGTAGATCATATAACTAATGAGGAGGTATTGAATAGAATTGGGGAGAAGAGAAATTTGTGGCACAACTTGCCTAGAAGAAGGGATCGGTTGGTAGGACATATTCTGAGGCATCAAGGGATCACCAATTTTGTACTGGAGGGCAGCGTGGAGGGTAAAAATCGTAGAGGGAGACCAAGAGATGAATACAATAAGCAGATTCAGAAGGATGTAGGTTGCAGTAAGTACTGGGAGATGAAGAAGCTTGCACATGATAGAGTAGCATGGAGAGCTGCATCAAACCAGTCCCAGGACTGAAGACAACAACAGAAACAACAATGTTTGCAGAGTGCAATTCTGTGATTATAGTGCAAAGGTGTTTCAAGTTGAGGTAACAAACTCATCTTCCAAAGGGTAGGGACATTAACAGACGGGTATCAATAGTTTGTTGACACACAGTTGTACACAAAGGAAAGGGTCCTGGCTCCCTTTGTGTTTGTGAAAAAAAGGTAACACGAATTCAAACAACCTCCCAACGTAGTCCTACAAAATCAGCTCATCATGCCAGCTGCCTAAAAAAAAATTTAGCATGTTTTGCAATGCCAGTTGGTTATGAAGCCACACAAATTACACCTGTTACAGGCTGCTATGATGACAAACACAAATGTGAGGTATGTTCAGTCATGAAGGGGATTTTCATCTTAGTGGGAAAGTAAACAAAACACAATGAAGCTGCAATCGTGTGTGTGGGAAATGCATTTGTGTGTGTGTGTGTGTGTGTGTGTGTGTGTGTGTGTGTGTGTGTGTGTGTGTGTGTGTGTGTGTCTATTTTTGACGAAGGCCTTATGGGCCTAAAGCTTTCTTTGTGTCAGTCTTTTTGTTGTGCCTATCTGTAACTCAGCATCTCTGCTATATGGTGAGTGGCAACTTTCCTTTTCATAATATTGTTACATTCAATTCTGGATTGTCCATTGTTTAATTTTTGGAAAGCACAATTTTCAAATATGGGGCCTACAGAAGACATGTACAAGCACCAAGTCAATGTGCTTTGTGTGGTATCTCACTCATCTACTTATGACCCATTCTTCTTAGATGGGAACAAGTTTAATGGTAAGCAGTCTCTTGCTACATTAAAAAACTTGTTGATTACAAGGCTGAATTAGTTCAATTTCATTTTTTAATAAGACTAGGGCACCCCATCAATGGAGTCATTGATTGCATGAATATCTGAATGAAATCTACCAAGCCATGAGATTAGTCATCAAACAGTTGATGGTTTAACTGGCCTCCAGAGTCACTAGATTTGACAACCTGTGGCTTTTCACTATGATACTTCATTAAGCACAACTGTTATGCACCCACCTGACCACAGAATCTAGAAGAGTTTAACTAGATGTGTATTGCCAAAACGTAAGTGACAATGTGCACGCTTATCCAAGTATGGGAGGAGTTCAGGTATTGATGTGATATTGTTCATGTTGTTGGTGGAGGATATTTTTGTGTCCACAGGAAACATCTAAGTCTCATCTTAACATTATTAAGAACGTAAGGATAAACTTAAATTCTTAGGCATTACCAGAGAAGCCACTGGGAAGAATGCAGAAGTTGGTGACCAGCCAGTTGCTAGTCTATCAACCAGGGGCAATTAATATAAGCTATAAGCACACACAGAGTCCACAGGGCATTACTTTTCAATGATTCATTCATATACATAAGGACAAAGCTCACTCACCTTGTAATGATAGTATAATGGTGAGACCAGCACTTCTTGTTAAACAGAGAGATCTGAGGGGCAAGGGGGACTCAAAGAGAGGGCCTTTGATGGGGACAACACATCATGAGAAGCCAATGAATGGCTTAGGATGCAGTGTGTGACAATATTAAGAGAGGCACCTCTTCCCCTCCACCTAGTCCCTGAAGAACTAACATAAGTAGACCCAAGAATGTGACAAGAGCTCTTTGACATTATATCATGGCAACAGCTGTTGGCGTTGAAGGGAAAATATGAACGAAACTTGGGAGCTGGACACTGCAAGAGTGCTCATGTCATAAGCTTATGGGAGTAGAAGTCACAGAAGCTGTGGACATGTTAGCCATCTTGAAACTGCAGTCAAGCACTGAGAACTGTTAGTTAGAGGTCGCCGTAGGAGGGTAGCGCTCTAATGGGATCCTAGAGAGCTGTTAGCTACCCGTGAGACTCTGTCTGTTTATCATGTGGGTCTCATTAGTATTACAGAAGATGGAATAGTGATAGTGAGTTTCCCTCTCTGTGTTTGAGACTTCATCGCTTCATGGAGACACTACCATCAACACAGATAGGTTGAGCTTGTACTATTTCAGTAATAAACTTAGATACTTAGATGTTATTGAATACTTCCAATGAGTTTAATTTAAAGTCACCTTCCAGTCCTTTACCTTCATACCAGGTATTTTAACAGCATAGCCAGATCAAATCTCCCTCTCCCAAGGGTCAACAGGCTAAATCCTTTATAACAAAACCTGTTGCTCAATCCCAGGCAAAAACCACACTCAGGATGTGACAGCATATTGAAAATCTGCATCTTGAGAGATTCATAAATATGTTCCCAAGTTCCATAGTTGTATGTGTAATGGGTGTATGTGCATCCATTTGTAATAGTGACAGAGGATGATGTAGTGAACAACTCTGCATCAGTATTTGTGTCGAGAATGAGATTTTCACTCTGCAGCAGAGTGTGTGCTGATATGAAACTTCCTGACAGATTAAAACTGTGTGCCGTACTGAGACTCAAACTCAGGACCTTTGCCTTTCGTGGGCAAGTGCTCTACCAACTGAGCTACCTAAGCACGACTCACGACTCATCCTCACAGCTTAAATTCTGCCAGTACCTCGTCTCCTACCTTCCAAACTTCACAGAAGCTCTTCTGCGAATCTTGCAGAACTAGCACTCCTGAAGGAAAGGATATTGCGGAGACATGGCTTAGTCACAGCCTGGGGGATGTTTCCAGAATGTTTTAGTATTTGTCATTTGCAGACAAATATTATACCTATTAGGTGTCGTACATTTTTAGGTTGGTAGTATCTCCAAGTACATGTGGTAAGAGCAAGCCATTAATGCTTCTTTTTCCTGGTCAGAAGGTCAGATATAGAAATGTGAAAGTCTTACTACAAGGTGTCAATCACTTTGTGGTCCAGATACAGCGATGCAGGAAACATTATGTTGTAAAGTTTATGATGTGTTTGTGGGAAGACTGTTTGAAGTAGAAAATAAACAACTGACACCTGGATATGTGTATATATTAAGGTAACATTTATAAAATTATCTCCAATTATACTTGTTACATTCTGTATGTGTGTGTGTGTGTGTGTGTGTGTGTGTGTGTGTGTGTGTGTGTGTGTGTGTATTCAGGGTGTCTCTCATAAGAGTCATCAGACACATTTTCTCTGGTGTTTCAGGAGATATTTCCAATTATGTTTTTTCAATGTATAGTTGGAGTCATTCTCAGTTTGTTCCCCATTCCAAAAAAAAAATGATTTTTAAAGTGGAATTTTACATGTTCATTTGACAGAGCAGTCCCAAATTACTCTAGCGTAATATTCATTTTACCAGTATCTATTAACATGGGCAGTAAAACACAAGGAATAAGGAGAACTCCAGCAGGAACAGCACTGCCCTAGCATCAAACTGACTGCTACCACCCTGCAGAAGTGCAAACATATACACGAGCATGCACACCCACCCACACACGCACCCACGCACACACACACACACACACACACACACACACACACACACACACACACACACATTTGGTTTCACAGGCTTTACTTCCGTAGCCTTCAGACCCCTCCTCACTTAACTGGCTATGGCCAGTCCATGTCTTAATTATTTAATTAAGTCTCATTTACAAAGTATGCACATGTGCACCTTTTCTACTTATATGACAATAGTCACTGTGCAGTATAACATAACCAACCAACAGTCTCACTCAGATGAACAATAGATGTGGCACTTTTATATTACAGTTAATCAGCAGGCATTGTTAATGATCCTACTTCACTGTCTGTCTTCTTATTTACAACAACATTGGGTGATGCTGTGGGAATTAGATTAGGAAATGAGACACTTGAAGTAGTAAAGGAGTTTTGGGGAGCAAAATAACTCACGATGGTTGAAGTAGAGAGGATATAAGATATAGACAGGCAATGGCAAGGAAAGTGTTTCTAAAGAAGAAAAATATAGATTTAAGATTCTGAAGAAGAGAAATTTGTTTAACATCAAGTATTGATTTAAGTGTCAGGAAGTCGTTTCTGAAAGTATTTGTATGGAGTGTAGCCATGTATGGAAGGAAATGTGGATGATAAATAGTTTAGACAAGAGAATAGAAGCTTTCAAAATGTGGTGCTACAGAAGAGTGCTGAAGATTAGATGGGTAGATCACATAACTAATGAGGAGGTACTGAACAGAATTGGGGAGAAGAGAAATTTGTGGCACAACTTGCCTAGAAGAAGGGATCGGTTGGTAGGACATATTCTGAGGCATCAAGGGATCACCAATTTTGTACTGGAGGTCAGCATGGAGGGTAAAAATCATAGAGGGAGACCAAGAGATGAATACACTGAACAGATTCAGAAGGATGTAGGTTGCAGTAGGTACTGGGAGATGAAGAAGCTTGCACAGGATGGAGTAGCGTGGATCGCTGCATCAAACCAGTCTCTGGACTGAAGACCACAACAACAACAACAACATTCTTACTGATCAGACTGACAAGGGTTCCACACTCGGAAGCTAGGCAGTGACTGTCTTTCATGTTCAATTTCATTTGCATATGTTATAGACAGTTCTAATTCACAGTCTGGTTTCACATTAAGTTAAACACATTATTGCAAAGGTACATTAAGGTTGTTCTGACTGACAGAGATTCAATGCTCAAAATCTCAGAACAGACTGAGCTAAAATGGCTTCAAATCCAGTGCTTATATACCTTTGCAAAAATTGCTGCTAAATTTCACATTGTTAAATGTGTATTTTTGATTATTTAAAATTAGAATTTTACATCTAAAATTAACTGAATAGTGCAGAAACACTGAAATAAGCCTTCTTGATGAAGAAATGGCAAAAACAGCTAAATAAACAATATCATACATAAAAGTGTTAGTTACCTGGAACCTAATTCAGTGCTGATGTTCCTACCATGTTGTGGAAATCAGCTACATGAATACTTTAAGGATTTCTATTGGTTAGTTTCCCAATTTTATCAGTAATATAGTAATTAAATCTGTTTATGTGTCAACACTGTGACTGGAATAGGAAATAGTTACTGACAGTTACCTGAACTGAGCTTAGCAAAACTAATTGCTTGAAGAGCTTCAAATTAGTTAGTATATTATTCTGACTAATGTAATTTAGCTAATTTAGGCCTGGTCTTATACTCAGATTACAGAATGACAGCTTTATCTTATGATGCATCTCTCATTAACATTAATAATAATTTTAAAAAAATATAAGGAGGCAAATAACAAAACAAAGTGGTAATGGGTCCCAGCTTGCTAACAAACTATTAAATAAATAATTGTGGAACATTAATACTGAGTATTTCAATTATTAACATGTCTATGTACCTCCAAGAACAGATGGATTATTCCATAAATATTAAAGGATAATTATAAATTTGGGTACTCTTTTAGAGGAAAAGTTAAAATACTTAAAAGAATTATAGATTTATTTTTATCATAAATTCATTTTTTTTATTTATACCACTCTGGAAGCCCTCTATCTGACCTTTTTCCTTTATGCATCTTCCCATTTACACTTTTAAAAATGTGAAATGCTTTCACTGTTTTTTTTTTTTTTTTTTTTTTTTTTTTTTTTTTTTTTTTTTTTTTTTTCAAATGTGGAAACCAAATACAGACATTGGCAATTGTGCAGACAAGGAATATAACTAAACTCTCAAAAGCTAAACAAATTCCGCTATAGTATAAACCAAATGTACTAAAATCACAGCAAACATGATTAAAATTGATTCACACACCTATTAATGGAGAAAGCTTAAAACCAGGATCCTCTGCACAATCTTTCAGACCCTTGAGCATCAGCATTTATATATTACTAGACTGGAGTATGGAGAGAAAACAGGAAAATTGTGCAATTTCAGACAATGTATAATGAACTGAAAATTCCTGACATGTACATTATGAAACAGAAAGTTAATGGAACATCAGATGTAAATTTCTGAGGCATCTAAGTGATAACCAGTCAGGACAGAATGAGCATGCTGATCAACATCTCAGTAAGCTTAGCCAGCATGCCAAATATTAATAACTGTTTGCATGTCACAGTCTGCAGGTTTTGGGTGGTGATGGGTGTGTATGTGTGAGGGAGGGGGGGGGGGGGGGGGGGGGAGGGTAATCTTCCCTCAGGCCATATGAAATGGAGAGCAGCTGAGGGAAAGTCTTCACTTTTCACTGGATGGATACAGGTTTAGTGGACCAGGGATTCTTTAGGTGTGAGCTGGTGAACACCACCTCCCTTCTGTAACAATTATTACCCTTATTATCAATTCTACACCATTCACCAGCCATGACTGGTCAGACAGCATGAAGTTTACAATATATAAAGTGAATGCACTACTGCAGTCTGGACTACCATACTAACATGGATACTGTAAAACAAAAATAACAAGGCAGTCAGTACCATAACATATAACTGTTGCTATTATGAAGTCAACACCATTCAATGGCTATGGCAAGACAGACTATGTCAAATCTTAGTGATTGTATATTAAAACCACTGCTAAAGCTAAGATAAAAGACAAGAATCATACATCAATCTGCAGCTCTTAAATGTTTCCACATTGTGACATCACATGTATATTATCACATTGACCAGTTTACAATTCCACTTGCAGAGAAAAATTCATTTACAGAATATAATGGCTGTTGGTCAAGCACATTCATCAGTTCAGCTCTGAACATCCTCAATGACAATGTTCGTACATCCGGTGGTTGAACATCTTCAGGATTGCTGTTGGAAAACTGTCCAATGTCTTACTTAGGCAGCAGCTTAGAATATCAATGTAGGCCTTATTTTGTGTGTCGTAGTTGTGAATCTCTTGTCTCTTGTAGAAGGATCCCTCATTTTCTCTTATACAGACAAGGAAGTTGAAACCATTCTTGCTAAATATTGTCATTACTCCCTCTGCTTGAAAATGAGTCTACAGACATCACATTTCTTACTGGAAGATATTATCCTTATACTAGTAGTAGTTGTTTATTCATCCAGAGACAATGTACATTGCATGGATTTCGTCAATAAATAAATAAATAAATAAATAAATTCCAAGACTTACCAAGCGGGAAAGCACCGGCAGACAGGCACAATGAACAAAACACACACACACAGAATTACTAGCTTTCGCAACCGATGGTTGCTTCTTCAGGAAAGAGGGAAGGAGAGGGAAAGACGAAAGGATGTGGGTTTTAAGGGAGAGGGTAAGGAGTCATTCCAATCCCGGGAGTGGAAAGACTTCCCTTAGGGGGAAAAAAGGACAGGTGTACACTCGCACAAACACACATATCCATCCGCACATACACAGACACAAGCAGACATATGAAAAGGCAAAGAGTTTGAGCAGAAATGTCAGTCGAGGTGGAAGTACAGAGGCAAAGATGTTACTGCATGACAGGTGAGGTATGAGTGGCGGCAACTTGAAATTAGCGGAGGTTGAAGCCTGGTAGGTAACGGGAAGAGAGGGTGTATTGAAGGGCAAGTTCTTGCCTTTAAATATGTCTGCTTGTGTCTGTGTATGTGCGGATGGATATGTGTGTGTGTGCGAGTGTACACCTGTCCTTTTTTCCCCCTAAGGGAAGTCTTTCCGCTCCCGGGATTGGAATGACTCCTTACCCTCTCCCTTAAAACCCACATCCTTTTGTCTTTCCCTCTCCTTCCCTCTTTCCTGAAGAAGCAACCATTGGTTGCGAAAGCTAGTAATTCTGTGTGTGTGTTTGTGTGTTTTGTTCATTGTGCCTGTCTGCCGGCGCTTTCCCGCTTGGTAAGTCTTGGAATCTTTGTTTTCAATATAGGGTGAACAATACTATGAAAAATACAGATGTGCATAATAGACTACATAACATCAGACCACACTGAAATAGCATGTACAACTTTGATTATTTACACTGATGTATGAGAAAGACTTTTTACATGGAATACACAGTAGATATTTAGATATAACACATACAATTCTAGCACTTTTGTACATATTATTTATTTAGATCATAGCAACAGTCAGATAAAAATTACTATTGGCACAGAGTACATAAATATAATTGTTTAGTATGAAGCTATTCCAGGTATTCTTTTACACTATAATAGCAGTTGGTCATTAAAAATTTGAATACTGGTTCTTTAAATGAAGACAAATTTTTTATTTCTTTTATCTTTACCGGTAGTTTGTTATACCATCTGCTACCTTGTATGTTTGTTTCTGCGCCAACGCCTTGTTCACTCTTTTTATATGAATGTCATTGCACTTTCTTGTGTTGTAAGTATGTAGGTCTGAGTTGGATTGGAAATGGTTAATATTTCTTTTTACATTAATTACACTTTTCTGTATATAGAGGCACGTTAGGGGTAGAATATTCAGCTGTTTAAATAATTGATTTGAAGGAGTTAGGCTTGAACTGTTGGTAATTATTCTAACAGCTCATTTTTGTAGAGTGAAGATGGTTTTCTTACTATAACCCCAGAAGGTGAGGCCATAGGTAACAGCAGAATGTATATAAGCAAAGTAAACAGTTCTGCTACATTCCCTACTACATACAAAGCTAATAATACGTAAAGCAAAGCAAGCAGAGCTTAACTTATGTGAGAGATACAGGATATGGGATTTCCAGTCTAAATTTTCGTCTATATGTACACCTAAGAATTTAGTGGGAGCAACTCTCACAATTTCTTTATTTTGTATTCTGAGATCTAGATCAGAGTGTGACTTTGCTTTCCTGTAATGGATATAATTAGTTTTAGAGATATTTATGGTTAATTTGTTCACTTCAAACCAATTTTGCAAGTATTCTATAACTCTGGTTGCAGATGTTGGCAATACCTGGTTTATGTCAGTTACCGCAATGTTTGTGTCATCCGCTAACAGGGTTATATGAGTACCATTTACTGGAATCTTGATATCATTTATGTAAAGAAGAAATAGGAGAGCTCCTAGAACACTCCCCTGTGGTACCCCAATTGGCACAGTCTGAATATCCGATCTGTAAACAATACTTTGGTTTTTACTGTTTGTTGTTGCAATTTCTACTACCTGTTTCCTATTATGGAGATATGACTGAAACCACGCTTTAGCTACTCCTCGTATACCGACATATTCTAATTTGTCTAGCAGGATATCATTTTGGACAGTATCAAATGCCTTTGAGAGGTCCAAATTTATTCCTATTGTACTGTTGTTCTTATCTAGCCCCGTTACAATATTTTCAATGAATTGGGTGATGGCTGACTCTGTACTCATTCCTTTGTGAAAGCCATGTTGGTTTACAGACAATAGATTGAATTTCTTGAAGTAATTTATAATTCTTTTTTTCATGACTGTCTCTATTACTTTTGAAAATACTGGTAATAAAGCTATTGGTCTATAGTTTCCCACTTCATGTGTATTGCCCTTTTTATACAATGGTTTTACTTTTGCAATTTTTAATCATTGTAGAAAGACACCTTCTGAAAATGATATGTTTATGATGTGTGAGAGTGGGTCTGATATGACACTAGCACATCTCATCATGACTGAGCAAGGTATCTCGTCAATCCCTGAGGACATTTTATTATTCGATTTACTTCCAATTTGTTCGTGGGAGGTAGCAGTAAAGAATTAACACTTTGTTTTTCTGGGATTGATATTCTACAAATTAGAACAATTTTTAATCAGATTGATTGGACTATTTATGAAGTAGTCATTAATGTAATTTGCTAAAGTAAAATTTCTGACTAGCACACCTTGATCATCTATTAAAACAAAGTCATCTGGATTTGTAACATTTTTGCTTGGGCCTATTTCATTTTTACAACATTCCATATAGCTTTCGATTTGTTTGCTGACCCAGAAATTACACTGTCATTGTGCATTGTCTTGGCTTTTTTGATCACCTTCCTGTAAATTTTCTTGTATGTCTTTACATATTCTGTGAAGTGTTCATCTTTGTTATCTTTTTTGAGTTGACTGATATGTTTGACTAGAACTCTAATAGCAGGTGTTATCCACTGGCTTGTGTTCCTAGGCATGACATTGATCTTTCTGCGCTTTTTTGGGAAACACATCTCAAATAGGGACATGAATGTACTAGAAAAAGCATTGAAAAATGTACCTTGTCTTTGAGTCCTCCTTAGGCAGTGTTGTGTTGCTGTAACAGTTGTTGATGGTTTTGTTTTTGCTGCTACTGTTGTTGTTGGTTCAGTTGCTGCTGCTGCTGTTTCTGTGGCCGGAGGTGGTGGTGGTGGTGGTGGTGGTGGTGGTGGTGCTGACAGGATTCTTCGTGCTGTTGCTGCCTTTGATTCTTTTATTGGCACTACTTCTGTTGATGGTGGATCTGTTGTTGTAGTATCTGTTGGTTTTGCTGTTGTTTCCGCCGAAGGTTTAGTTGCAGTTACTGGTTGTGCTTTGACCATTTGTGGTAATTTTACTGCTGCTAATGGTCATGATTTTGTTGTTGCTGTTGCTTCTGTTGTTGTTGATACTTGTGATGAACATGTTGTTATTGATTTTTGTGGTGTTACTGTTGACTGTCATTGATGGTGCTGCACAGGTGTTTGCTGGTGCCTTTTTATTTCATCCAATACTTTTTGTTCTACAATTTTCTTCCCTAGGCCATTCAAGTGAAGGCCATGAGAAGTGTGGAATCTGTGACCAATGCCACTAATATCAACAACACAAACATTTTCGAATTGACTGCATATACTGGAAAAACTCTCATTAGCAGCACTAATCTCTTTGTTCACACAAGACCAGCATGGCAGATCATAGCGATGTGGAATGTTGACAAAGAGAATGTTTGTATGAGACAAAAGAGCCAGATGCTTTTTCAATTCTGAGCAGGCTTTTGAGGTTTCATTTTTATATACATCATTAGAGCCACCAAACAAAGCTACAAAGTCTTTTGAAGTCAACTTGATAATTTCATCAGTGTAAACATTCTTAATTACCTCCAAAAGGGAAGCCCCAGGCTTGACAAAACTCGTAGATTTCACAACTGATGCCTCATTAACAAGAGAGGCTATTCCACGCCCGTGGCTATCAGCTAGAATGTGCAGTTTTCCCATGTGATTATGTACTTTTTGCTGTGACCTAGGCATATGTTGACATGAATTGCATGTAGGCCTATTCAGGGGAGCAGCAACGGCTGAAACATGTACCTGCGTACTTTCAAAAATATTTTCTGAAGCACTATCACCACTTATTTCCCTTAGCACTTCGTATCTGTTTCGTAATTGAATAGGTGGGTTTAATCTGGCCCTGTAGACATCATATTTCCTTTCTGACAATGAATTTTCATGTGTTTTTGGTGACGGATCAACTTCTGCACACCAAGAACGGAACTTTGTTTCGCATACACCATTACTGCCTACTCTCCTGTACTTTTTACACAAGTTATGACTTATATTTTTGCTACTATAGTTAATGGTTCCTGAGTGGAGTTCACTGTGCAATTTATTTACGCCCGTTGTGTTCAACTGCAGGGATTTGTTGCACTCGTGTGTCCTCTTTTGGACAAGCAATATGTTTTTACTTCCAGTAGAATGTCTCCACAGGGACAATCCATATGTGATGTGGCTGTGAAACAGTGCATAATGTTACTGATCCATTATCACACATTTGAACTTCGTAAGGAGACAAATTACTCTTTACAGCTTAGAGCACACATGTGCAGCATCTTTGGTCCATGTCAGCTTATTGTCAATTGTGATTCCCAGGAGTGTGACACTATCAACATTTGCTATGGGTCCACAGCCACCTAGGCTGCATAATATTTTCTGGGGTTTCATCTTCATTCAATTTCATTTAATTTGCTTTGAACCACTTTTTGGTTCATTCAAACAAAGTATCAGCATCATTTAGTGCTTCAGCTGAACTTCTATCCATAGTCATTAATGTCATATCATCTCCACACAGCAGAGTATGACCATCATAACTTATGTTATTGACAAATATTAAAAATAGCAGAACACCCAGTATGGAGCACCACAGTCATGATATACAAGTGCCATTTAATGAGACTTCATTCCCTGGATATAAATACTCTGCCACCTGCCTCTTAGGTAAGATGACAAAATCTCGAAAAACGATATCTTTTATATCATAAGACTTTAATTTTTCCAACAGTATCTTATAAAGAGATGCAATCAAAAGCCTTGCTTAAGTCACAAGAAATTAAACCCATGCAACTGTGTGTGTGTGTGTGTGTGTGTGTGTGTGTGTGTGTGTGTGTGTGTGTGTGTGTGTGTATGTTTTTTTTCTTCCCAAATGCTTCCATCATTCTTGTTATTACATCAAGCATTGCAGTAAATGTAGATTTTTCTCTTCCAATGAATGTTGGTTATGAAGGAAGAAGTTGATGTCTTCAAAATAATGAAACAGTTGGTTATTCATTATAATTTCAGTTACTATTACTAGTATAGGTATTATAGAAATTGGTCTATAGCTGGATTGTCTATTAGGATCACCTTTTTTATATACTGGCACTGTCTTTGTCACTTTTAAAAGTCTGGAAAAGTACAAACCTCAAGGCATTGTTGTCTTCAAAATAATGTAACAGTTGGTATGAGTATAATAGAGGGAAACAGTCCATGTGGGAAAAATATATCTAAAAACAAAAATTTTGTAACCTACCAAACGAAAGCGTTGGTACGTTGATAGAGACAATAACAAACACAAACACACACACAAATCTCAAGCTTTCGGAACCCATGGTTACTTCATCAGGAAAGAGGGAAGGAGGGGGAAAGATTAAAGGATTTGGGTTTTAAGGGAGAGGGTAAGAAGTCATTCCAACCCCGGGAGCGGAAAGACTTACCTTGGGAGGGGGGGGGAAGTGACAGGTATACACTTGCACACACACAGATATCCATCCGCACATATACAGACACAAGCAGACATATGTAAAGGCAAAGAATTTGGGCAGAGATGTCAGTCAAGGTGGAAGTACAGAGGCAAAGATGTTATTGAATGACAGGTGAAATATGAGTGGCGGCAACTTGAAATTAGCGGAGGTTGAGGCCTGGTGGGTAATTAATGATATGAATATAGTAGAGGGAAACATTCCACATGGGAAAAATATATCTAAAAACAAAGATTTTGTAACTTACCAAACAAAAGCATTGGTACGTTGATAGAAACAATAACAAATACAAACACACACACACAAATCTCAAGCTTTCGCAACCCACATCCACACTGGTTGTTCAGAGCATCCTCCTACAGCCCAACCACAAATTAGAACAGCATGCCACACTACACCTCAAAAAACTATCCAATTCCTGGTTTCCGACCTCCGGAAAGGCAACTCACTCACCCTACACAGCCTTTCCAGTAAACCTCAACCTCCTCTCATTGCACATGGTCCCAGTCCCATCTACTCAATCTCCCACTTCCAGCTCCACTCCCCCCAAAACCTCAAAATTTTAAGCAACTCAATCTGGAACCACAACACCCCAATTCAGTAGTTAACCTTTCCTCCAAACCTCTTTCCCAATCTGAAACCTCTGTCCTATGCAAAGGCCTCACCTTCACCCCTACTCCCAGATTCAGCCAAACAGCCCTCGTCAAAGATTTACTGTCTTACACTTGTACTCTCTGCTGGAAATATCATTTTGCCATGAAGAAAAATAATCCTGATCCTACTCCTAATGATACAACTCCCCAAGACACTATCCAAATTGAACCCTGCCTGGAACAGTTCCATCCTCCGTCACAGCGGGACCTCAAAATCACCCTCTCCAAACCTTCCAGGAATTTCTCACTTCCAGCCTTGCCTCTCAATCGTTCTTGAAAAACCTTAATCCCACTCCAAACATCATCACAGCTGAAGCCCAGGCTATCCGTGAACTGAAGGCTTACCGATCCATCGTCATTCTTCCGGCGGACACGGGTTCTACGACCGTGGTACTTGATCATTGGGAGTATGTGGCTCAGGGACTGCGTCAGCTTTCAGACAACACTACATACAAAGTTTGCCAAGGTAATCCCATTCCTGATGTCCAGGCGGAGCTCCGATGAATCCTCAGAACCTTAGGTCCCCTTCAAAACCTTTCACCTGACTCCATCAACCTCCTTACCCCACCGACACCCCGCACCCCTACCTTCTACCTACTTCCTAAAATTCACAAACCTAATCATCCCAGCTGCCCCATTGTAGCTGCTTACCAAGCCCCCACAGAATGTATCTCTGCCTACATAGATCAACACCTTCAACCCATTACATGCAGTCTCCCATCCTTCATCAAAGACACCAACCACTTTCTCAAACACCAGGAATCATTACCCAATCTGTTACCCCTGGACACCATCCTTGTAAACATTGATGCCACTTCCTTATACACAAATATCGCACATGTCCAGGGCCTCGCTGCAATGAAGCACTTCCTTTCACGCCGATCACCTGCCACCCTACCTAAAACCTCTTTCCTCATTACCTTAGCCAGCTTCATCTTGACCCACAACTTCTTCACTTTTAAAGGCCAGACATACCAACAATTAAAGGGAACAGCCATGGGTACCAGGATGGCCCCCTCGTATGCCAACCTGTTTATGGGTGGCTTAGAGGAAGCCTTCTTTGTTACCCAAGCCTGCCAACCCAAAGTTTGGTATAGATTTATTGATGACATCTTCATGATCTGAACTCACAGTGAAGAAGAACTCCAGAATTTCCTCTCCAATCTCAACTCCTTTGGTTCCATCAGATACACCTGGTCCTACTTCAAATCCCATGCCACTTTCCGCGACATTGAACTCCATCTGTCTAATGGCCAACTTCACACATCCGTCCACATCAAACCCACCAACAAGCAACAATACCTCCATTATGACAGCTGCCACCCATTCCATATCAAACGGTCCCTTCCCTACAGCCTAGGTCTTCGTGGCAAATTAATCTGCTCCAGTCCTGAATCCCTGAACCATTACACCAACAACCTGAAAACAGCTTTTGCATCCCGCAAATACCTTCCCGACCTGGTACAGAAGCAAATAACCAGAGCCACTTCCCCATTCCCCCAAACCCAGAGCCCCCCACAGAAGAACCCCAAAAGTGCCCTACTTGTGACAGGATACTTTCCAGGACTGGGTCAGACTCTGAATGTGGCTCTCCAGCAGGGATACGACTTCCTCAAATCCTGCCCTGAAATGAGATCCATCTTTCATGAAATCCTCCCCACTCCACCAAGAGTGTCTTTCAGCCATCCACCTAACCTTTGTAACCTCTTGGTTCATCCCTATGAAATCCCCAAACCACCTTCCCTACCCTCTGGCTCCTACCCTTGTAACTGCCACCGGTGTGAAACCTGTCCCATGCACCCTCCCACCACCACCTACTCCAGTCCTGTAACCTGGAAGGTGTACACGATCAAAGGCAGAGCCATGTGTGAAAGCACCCACGTGATTTACCAACTGACCTGCCTACACTGTGAAGCTTTCTATGTGGGAATGACCAACAACAAACTGTCCATTCACATGAATGGACACAGGCAAACAGTGTTTGTTGGTAATGAGGATCACCCTGCGGCTAAACATGCCTTGGTGCACGGCCAGCACATCTTGGCACAGTGTTACACTGTCCGGGTTATCTGGATACTTCACACTGACACCAACCTATCAGAACTCCGGAGACAAGAACTTGCCCTTCAATACACCCTCTCTTCCCGTTACCTACCAGGCTTCAACCTCCGCTAATTTCAAGTTGCCGCCACTCATACCTCACCTGTCATGCAGTAAAATCTTTGCCTCTGTACTTCCACCTCGACTGACATCTCTGCTCAAACTCTTTGCCTTTTCATATGTCTGCTTGTGTCTGTATATGTGTGGATGGATATGTGTGTGTGTGTGCAAGTGTATACCTGTCCCTTTTTCCCCCCAAGGTAAGTCTTTCCACTCCTGGGATTGGAACGACTCCTTACCCTCTCCCTTAAAACCCAAATCCTTTCGTCTTTCCCTCTCATTCCTTCTTTCCTGATAAAGCAACCATGGCTTGCAAAAGCTTGAGATTTGTGTGTGCGTTTGTGTTTTTTATTGTCTCTATCAACATACCAACGCTCTGGTTTGTTAAGTTACAAAATCTTTGTTTTTAGATATAATGTAACAGTTGGTTATACATTATAGTTTCAGTCACTATTACTAGTGTAAGTATTATAGAAATTGGTCTATAGCTGGATGGTCTATTAGGATCACCATTTTTATATACTGGCATTGTCTTTGTTTGGGACCGTACCAACCTCAAGGCATTGGCTAGTGACAGCAGCCAAAGGTTCAGCAGTATCAGATCCAGTATCCTTCAGAACAGCACGTGACATGCTATATACATCTGTGCTAACAGAGTGTTTGAAATCTTTCACAGTTTTCACTATGTCCCCTGGAAGCACTTTCTTCCACCTGGTCAAGGAACAACTATTGCTAATGCTTACATTTTTTGCAATATCTATTTATAGATCTGGTATTTCAACTATATTATTCCCAACAATACCAATAAAATATTTGTTAAAATCATCAGAGCTGCAAGCATTGAATGGGGCAGTGGATCTTTTTCTGTGTTCATTAACCAGTTCCCAGGCTGCTTTACATGGATACAGAGTTTCAGAGATGAACCTAACATTATGGGCTTTCTTGGCTGTTTCTACTTCCTTCCTGTAGATTCTTTTAGCTTTCAAATAATAACAATAAAATATATCTTTGGCCCCAGTACCTGTTGCTGTTTTAACTCAGCCATTTAGTAGGAACAAAAAGACGACATTTTATGTTTTCCTGCTTGAAGTGTACCATGCTATGCCTCTACCTATTTTTCTTCTATTTAGTAGTTTGTCTAAGGCATTCTTTATGGTTACTGATGGAAACAATTATCAAAATTTATTTTCAGGAGCTGGAAAATATATTTAAGAGCATGACTTGCTCCCAGTCATACAACTACAGATTGCCAATCAGTCCTGGCAAGCACATTTTTCAAGATCGTTACTCCTTCATCCATTATAATTCTTTTACTAAAGGTATAGTTAGAATACCACATACTGGTTTTTCCATGAAGGTTCATTTGACTGTTTAGATGTACAACTTATGCATCATGATCTCCTGTAAGTGGATCCATAGTTCCAGGTATTTAGGTTGGTGATGACTCTGTTGGGCCAAGCATCTCCTCTTGTTGGTCCACCATTAGTCACATACATAGCTAGTCCTCAATTACTTAAATATATTCTCCTTTGTGCTGTCTTCTCCTAAATGGATGCTGAAGTCACCACACAACATTATTTTTGAATTCATAGACATGAGATGAAAATTACGGAACTATCAGTTTAATAAGTCCCAGCTGCAAAATACTAACGCGAGTTCTTTACAGACGAATGGAAAAACTTGTAGACGCCGACCTCGGGGAAGATCGGTTTGGATTCCGTAGAAATGTTGGAACACGTTAGGCAATACTGACCCTACGACTTATCTTAGAAGAAAGATTAAGGAAAGGCAAATGTATGTTTCTAGCATTTGTAGACTTAGAGAAAGCTTTTGACAATGTTGACTGGAATATTCTCTTTCAAATTTTAAAGGTGGCCAGGGTAAAATACACGGAGCTTAAGGCTATTTACAATTTGTACAAAAAGCAGATGGCAGTTATAAGTGTTGAGGGGCATGAAAGGGAAGCAGTGGTTTGGAAGGGAGTGAGACAGGGTTGTAGCCTTTCCCCGATGTTATTCAGTCTGTATATTGAGCAAGCAGTAAGGGAAACAAAAGAAAAATTTGGAGTAGGTATTAAAATCCAGGGAGAAGAAATAAAAACTTTGAGGTTCACCGATGACATTGTAATTCTGTCAGAGACAGCAAAGGACTTGGAAGAGCAGTTGAATGGAATGGACAGTGTCTTGAAAGGAGGATATAAGATGAACATCAACAAAAGCAAAACAAGGATAATGGAATGTAGTCAAATTAAGTCGGGTGATGCTGAGGGTATTAGATTAGGAAATGAGACACTGGGGAGCAAAATAACTGATGATGGTCGAAGTAGAGAGGATATAAAATGTAGACTGGCAATGGCAAGGAAAGCGTTTCTGAAGTTGAGAAATTTGTTAACATTGAATATAGATTTAAATGTCAGGAAGTCATTTCTGAAAGTATTTGTATGGAGTGTAGTCATGTATGGAAGTGAAACATGGACAATAAATAGTTTGGACAAGAAAAGAATAGAAGCTTTCGAAATGTGGTGCTACAGAAGAATGTTGAAGATTAGGTGGATAGATCACGTAACTAATGAGGAGGTATTGAATAGGATTGGGGAGAAGAGAAGTTTGTGGCACAACTTGACTAGAAGGAGGGATTGGTTGGTAGGACATGTTCTGAGGCATCAAGGGATCACAAATTTAGCATTGGAGGCCAGCGTGGAGTGTAAAAATCACAGAGGGAGACCAAGAGATGGATACACTAAGCAGATTCAGAAGGATGTAGGCTGCAGTAGGTACTGGGAGATGAAGGAGCTTGCACAGGATGGATTAGCATGGAGTGCTGCATCAAATGAGTCTCAGGACTGAAGACCACAACAACAACAACAACAACAACAACACATGAGGTAGCACAAACTGCTGTTCATATTGATGAGTCTCCACCAATTGCATTCCACAAAGACATGACAATGATACTTACATCATGCAATTGTAAAGCAGCAAATTCTAAATCCATGTCAACACAAAACTTTTTTAGGTAAACTTTTCAAACACTAAGACCATTTTCATAAATAGATAGTCCCCCATGAGCAGTTGTTTTATGGTACCATACACTTATCTCTTCAATATGTTCACCATGTTTATAAAAGTCCCTTCCTACTCAGCTAGCCAGTGTCCACTGATGTGCAAAGCTTCTCGTTTGACTTGACCCACAAAGGTGGTTAAGTTGTTCAGTTTTGTTCTGACATACTGGACATTTACACTTGCTACAACATATGTACATTTTCTTGTGGAATAATTATTGAATTAAAGAGTTGTACTTCCTCTTGAATAAAAAACATCTTATAACTACACCTTTAGGCCACACTGAGGGATCCATTAATTTATCCTTTAGTTGACAGTCAGCACCTAGTTTATAACTGTAATTAAGTCCCTTTGTGCTTAGTTTATCAACAACAAAGTTCCTGTGGTCTGAGAAACACTTTTCCTGCAAAGCTCTGTGCCTGCTTCAGCAATAACCATGCAGTACAGCAGGGCAATGTTGTATGTCACAGGAAGCAGGGATCTGAGCATAACCGCCTGGATTGCAATAATGGTGCAAATCTCTGTGAAAAGAGCCTTAGTGAATCCTGTGCATTGATGGGGTGTATGGCTGTTGAGATGAAATAATAATTAGTGAGCAATCTCTGGAGCACCTGCCACATCTCAGTTGTATAAGTATTACCTAGGCAAGTCAGGCGTCTCTGTCTGTGTGGCTCACTACTTCCCTAACATATTCCTGGATGTAAATGGGTCCTATAACAACTACAAACATCCTCAGTAACTTTGATGGACCACAGGAAGTACTGGACACTTGCACAAGAAAAGATTGAGGGAGGATATTCCCCTTTCTAGTTTGATTAAATTAAAATGTTTTCCTTCTTATCCATATAAAATTGGGATATTTGAAAAAGTATCACCCTTTTATACTCGTAAAATGATGTTTAAGCACTAACCTAGTGGCTGAGACTCATGGATATGTGGCTGACAATCTACTATGAAAATCACAAAAGATAGATGAATTAGTGGCTGAGACTCATGGATATGTGGCTGACAATCTACTATGAAAATCACAAAAGACAGACGAATTTGACATAGTAGATAAAATGCACAATGCTACCAACTCAAAAAAGGATGTAGTCACATGCTGTGATGTAATGGAAATGAATACCTCAGAAATTAAACAAGAATTGGCAACAGAAGTAACAGTGAATATGACAAAATCATATGAAGAAATAATGTAGACCTGGAGAAGAAGACTGAATTAATTGTGATTTCACACACTCTGTGCTCCAAGAGTAAACCATTATGAGCTTCTTCCACCTTAGGGGTAGGCCTTCCAAACCTACCTCAATCAGGACCTACAAATGTCATCGTTTCTGCTACACAACAAGGGTTGCAAAAGTAAAGCAACTTGTGGAAAATGTGGAAAATGAGTCCACAAACTCAGAATCATTGCGTCACTGTTCTGGAAGTGACCCAGCAGGTGGCTGAGACTAACCAAAATTCATCAAGGAATTCCAATAAATAAGAGTGACATAATGGATTCCCCGTGTAGGAGCTAAATAGAACTTGCAATGTCTACGCTTCCAGTCTTTGTCATCTCCTACACAGCCTTGGTGAAGAAACCAGTCATTAAATTAGATGTTTCAGCACAAATAGCCTTCAGTAAAAATAGCCTCTAGTAACACAAGGCCCAAAACACACACACACACACACACACACACACACACACACACAAACACACACACACACACACACACACACACACACACATGTAACTGTAATTGCATCTTAGAAGAAAAACAAGATAAAAACAGCAAACCAGGCAGCCTCTATATAAGGGCACGAATGGCATATTTAAAAGTAAGTATAGAGAAGGCAGTCCAATAACAATGTGCCACTCAAATTGTTCTTCCCCCACCACTTATAAAGTGTAAAAGGGGCATCAGATGTGATACTGGTACAACTGACTGATGGGGGCACAAAGTTGCCTTCCATATTTCAACAGGATATTTATGGGTTCAGGACAAATGTAGAAGACTTGAAACTTCTTGTAGGAAATAAATATTGATGTTCCTGTATTTGCTGCTTACAGCCTCCATAGACATGATGACTTTCCTGTGACAGAGCTAAAGGTTGCGTGTGGGGAGGGAGGATCATCAGGGCAACTTGCTACTCTTAACCTGAGCCCTTAACCACAGCATTGCAGGCTGCAGTTGGCATGGTTCACACTCATGATAATAGCACAGTTTGCTTCACCCACATCCTGCATACACAGAGATTCTCAAGCATCTTACTGATGAACATCTCTGTCCTTTTCTGCTTTTAAGTGATATCAGTGCACATAGTGTGCTACACCTCCTGCCATACAGTAAGATCCTCAAGCAACTTCTTTAAAGTGGTGTCACTGCACGTAGTGCACTATGGGGCTTTACCTTTACCTGCCCAATGGGTGGAGTGGTTTGAGGTCTTGCAAACAGAGGCCATCATATTAATGCATATGAGTTATGCTGACCTCAACTTCACTGTTAGAGTCATATACAGCCATTGTCCTCTCATTTTACTCACCTGCTCTTGCAGGCACTCTGAAAAGTGGCCACTGTCCCATATAAATCCATCTGCCAGACAGAGCAGATCTCAAAAGAAGTTCTCTCAGGTGGATGCTAAGAAAGGCCTGTTGGATGGATTACAACGAGTTTGCTATTTTTAACAGCATAAAACATGTGAGGATGAGTGGATCACATTACAGCTGTGGCACTGATGAGATCGACACCAGTATTGATTGGAGCATCATCTTTGAACATAGCAAAACATCATCTTTGCGTAGTTCCACCATGCAATTCTCTGTAAGCCTTACTTGTGTCAAGAGATAAATAAATGGACTCCTGATTATAAGGTGGTGTGTGTATCTCACCCAAGCATCCACCTCACTAGTGACCCCAAGTTGTAATGTATTCTGTTTTCTCCTTTTTACTGTGTCCGCGGCCTCTGTGCCAGTTATTTTTGCTTGTATTACATCAACACAACATTCGAACAATAGCTTTGACCCAACGCCTAACACTGGATTTTGTGATCAACAGGCATCGTGTTGAGGAGAATGTATGCCCACCAGGACTGCAACACGGTGCCTCTCACTCGTCGATTACGCCGATTTTCCCAGACGTTTTTTGTGCCTGCAACAATAAGTGAGGTTAGGAGTGTGCATGTCTCTGGCTGTCAGACGCCTTTGTTCCTGCCACATGTGCCCTCCCTCATCGACAGTGCAGTTACCTCTTGTGGATCTCCGTGCAGTGCGGGATCGATGCCGATTTCTGAAAATGCTCCATTGGATAACCTACCACCACCAGGACAATGGTTTGCCATGCTGTAATCCATGCACTACCACGCAGATTCCTGCCACGTGGCCGGAACTGCTTTGATCACAGGTCAACCTCCTCAGCATCCGACCACGCCCGCACCTGCCTCAGTTCAGCATCAGCACATGCCTTCCTGCTTCAATACCTTAGCCTGCAACAGGGATGAGGCTTGTTATCTGTGCCTGACCTCCATCTCTGTCCTACTGCTACACCTCAGTGTTTTGTGCCATGAAATTCACCTTTTCCACACACTATTTTGAGTGAAGTGACTATGAACAGTGAACATTCACACATTTCGCCCAATGTTTGACATCATTTTTCTCACTGTGCTTTTGGACAGCCCACACCTCCGCAACCTCCCTGCAACACAAGTGGCTCTGACTCTGATCACACGTCAAGATTTCCACAGACTGGCAAGCATTTTCAAACTTTGATCTTTTTCTCACCTGCTGCCCTGCGCAGGCTCCAGTCAAACTTCCCCAACCGCAATTGACACATTACGGAGTGTCACCGCGTCAGCCTTTGCGTCGCGACAAATTGCGCTCAACCACAACACGTCACCTTCATGCTGCCACCCAAACAGCCCTTGTCGCCACATACCCTGGAGAAACAAGCTCATTTCAGGCAGTGCCCCAACGAATTCAACTCACCCTGTTCATCCGAATGTTCTACAATGCTACAATGCTTACCGACACTGCCACCATTCAATCTCGACGAAGTGTTTGACCGTTTCAAACTCAACAAATGAAGCAGATTTATGTACCTTATTAACCACCTGCACCAAAAGATTTTGGGAGGTGAACCTTAGGGTGGGAATGGTTGGTGTGCGGAGGAATGTGGAGGTTGATGAAGTGGCTTCTGGCGTGGTCCACGAAGGAAGGTAAGTCAGACTGAGGGAGAGAAGTGGAAGGGCCCACAAGTTCGCCAGGCAAAACAATGTTCTGGCTGTATATGAACTCAGCTATTGTGCCTTTGAGGTCTTCCTTATAGATCGCATGATCCCGAAACTGCAGTTCCACAGTGTGTTTCCATGGCCACCTGCCTGTCTTTTTGTCAGAAAGATATTTCAGAAAGTCATGACTCTCCTGTCTATAAACATTTTAAATGGGAGAACAGCACCCTCCAGGAAGTGTTCTAGTGGGAGAGTTTTCCAGGAGTGGGACTGAATTTTTGAAACCAGTTACATGGCGTCATGGCCTGCAGGCATTCACTCTGGTGGAGTCACATTTGCAAATGACTGACAAAACAATTTTCAAAGTTTCTTGTGATTAACTAGAGCCTTGAAATCATCAAAAATTTGAAAGTGATAGCAGGTAAGTTATTTGACTGGTATGCTGATGGGTTCAAATCCAATTAGGTGCAGCCCACTCCTTTATTTATTTAATTATTTATTTTTTGTCAAAATGCCTTAACTCACTATTTTAAATCTGTTAATTGGTTTAAATGTAATTTGTTTCATCTGTAATCAATTGTTGCATTACTCTAATAACCATACTAATTTCTTTATTTGCTCTCAGTTTTTACTTCCTTTTATTTTCATTTTGAATCTTTATCCTCGTGGTTTTATATATTATTAGGTTTTGACTTATATTTAATTTCTTCCTTATAATATTTTATACTTTCATCCATGTTATTGCCATCATTATTACTACAGCTCATTTTGTTTGGGTTTGATTTGATTTATGTTTTACATATCTGTATGAAGTTTATCATCCAAAAAAAATTATAAATATTGTAATGAGAAACAAATTTTTGATACTATTGTGCAGCTTATACAAACAGACTACGTAATATTTTGTTTTTAGATAATAGATTCATATTCTCAGACACTGAAATGTCATGACAGAAAAATAAACATAATTAAAATCACATGGGAAAAGGTAGCAAATGGAAAGTGAGTAAGAGGAAATAGAAAATTAGGGCAAATAAACAAATTAGTGCACTGATTAAAATGACGTGACAAAGGATTAGAAATGAAACAAATTACATTCAAATCAGTTAGTTCATTTAAAACAACAATTGCAGTTGTTTTAATAACTATGAAAAAAACCTGGATTTCAGCTGATGAGATTTGAACCCACAACCTTCAGCATGTCATTTGCATAGCTTATTTGCTGCACTACTGCACCATGTTGAAATTATCAATATTGCTTAAGGCTTTAGGCTGTCACAAGAAACAGTGAAATTCATTCTGTTGATTACTTGCAGATGGGGGTGCTTCACGCTGAACATCTTTAGGATGTGAACCCTAACACACTGAACACCTTCAGGATGTGAAACCTAATGAACACCACTTATAGTGGTTTTAAAAATTCAATCTCACCCCTGCGAACCTCTCCTTGTGAGCATAACAACCTTCAAGTTCATGATAAACAGAGTTAATTCCACAGCAAGGAGCCTTGTACAGTGCTCCTTATTTGTAATAATTGCTCCATCTTTTGTGTGTCCTCCAGCCTTGCAGTAACAACTTGACATTGCATATGACAATCAGGAAATGAGGAGGGAACAAACAACCAATGTGTTAAGTTTTTTTCCAGCCACCCAACTTCACTGTGACAGTTCTAGATTCATTCAAAGAAAGTCTATTGTCAGTAGTGTGGAAATATCCATATCACACAAGACTAGTTAATCTAACAAGTATAGACATGAATGTCTATGAATTCATTGTGGGGGGAGGGGGGGGGGGTACAGACAGACAGTCTTGTGAACTAGTTTTGAACAAGTTTTCTGAAAGCTGTCTTGTGTAGCTAGCTCAGCCGCTCACACACAATGGAAATATCTCAGATCTTGTAGCTACAAATATGTCAGACATTATCATAAATGTCAGTATAGAAATGGGGATTTATGATCATGATGTCATTACAGTGGTTATGCTTACAGAAGTTAATAAATCAGTCAAGAAGGCTAGGAGAGTGTTTCTGCTACACAGAGCAGATAAGCAGTTGTTAGAATGTCACTTAGACAGTGAACTGATATCACATAGAGGCAGTGAATTAACATCACTTAGTTCCAGTAAGGTGGATGTGGAGGAATTATGAGCAAAGTTTAACACTAGAAGTACTGGGATTTCAATCTACCTAGAAGGACCAACCCATCATTTTGACGGGTACAGATTCATTTGCTATTTTAAAAAAAGTAAACACATTTTAACGTACATCAATTTATTTCAGCCAAGTTACACCATTTACCCGGATACAGTTCTTCTTTTTTCTGTAGAGATGAATGAACATTTTATACTTAAAAATTAATCCATTAATCAAAACATTATGTAACAAATTGAGGAATGGATAACTTTCCATAGAAAAGAAAACCATGTGTTTTAACACAAATATCTTAAAAGTGCAATATATTCTAGAGAAAACATTTATAACCCTGCTTTTACTCATTTAAAACCTCCTGCTGTGTCATGACACCTTACACAGGTGTATTCAACATTGCCTAAACAAAGTCCGCAGACATACTTGCCACCCTTTATACATAAATGCTTGCTTCTATACTTGCTTCTACATCCTTAAATTTGACAAGTCTTCTGAATGTTGCAATGTTGTGATACTATATTAGGAAGAGTATTTTGTACCCTTGTGGCTTCATAAAGAGAAGCCAACTCTTCTGCCAATTTGTATATAAACTGATGTCTGCTTAATTTTTCACCTGTTACTTCCTTATAGCTTCCATTTTTAGCTGCTAAGTCCAAGACGTGGAAAAATGTGCATGGGCTATCTGCAACATCTGTACTTCACAGTGTAAAGCCAAGCCATTTGGTCAATTACATCAAAACTATACTTGGTGTTATTGTAGTAGGCCACTTAGTCTGGTAGTTTTTAGGATGTTGTTCATCGATAGTTACAGTGTCATGCATCAAACTCAAAATCCTATGTTTAAAATTTTCTGCAAGGCATTTCATTGTGAAAAATTGTTGCAGGTTATGTTTCTTTCTGTGAAAACAGAGGGCTGCATAAGACACATTACAACATGCTCTGCAAGGGGAACACCTGTAGGACGCTACTCATCTTTGCCTAGGTAAGGAAACCCATTCACCAGATACTTAGAATTCATATCAATTGAAAGCCAAAACTTTATTGCAAATTTGTCTGGTTTATTGCTCATGTATTGAATGAAAGAGCATCTAGCCTTGCATGGAAACAGTTGCTCATCCACAGTTATATTTTCTCCTGGAATACTACACAGCATGGAATTGGCAATTAGAGGATGCCACACAGCAATAGCAGGTGCAAAATCATTTGTCTTCAGTTTATGTGAACATGTGCTCTTTGCATCAAATAGTATAAACTGCAAACTTTCAATGAACTCATTGCTGCTCATTGTGTTCTGAAAAAATGCTGGTCCCCATGTATTTGACCATAGCAGCTCCCACGTGAAGTTTATTGCTCCATATACACCTCATGAATACATAAGTGATATTGCGGCTTCTATTGCATTGATGCTAATGGTCCAATCATCATGATGTAGCTTTTGGTGTGCTCTATTTTCTGTACACTTCCTTACATTTCAAAGCATGCTGTCATCAATTAGTAATCTCCATGCACTAGAATATATACCTTTCCTGGCAAACTTACTCACATACCCTGTAGGTCCCAGTGCTACCTTCAAGATGTTCTGCTGTGGATCTCTTCCAGGAACAGTTTTCATAGGTGTAACAGTCCAGGTTACTCCGTTATTAGCTGTCTCACAACTCCCAATGGAGGGATTTCC
This sequence comes from Schistocerca gregaria, assembly GCF_023897955.1. Classification (NCBI taxonomy): domain Eukaryota; kingdom Metazoa; phylum Arthropoda; class Insecta; order Orthoptera; family Acrididae; genus Schistocerca; species Schistocerca gregaria. Next base: position 527,308,529 of record NC_064922.1, on the reverse strand, counting down.
TTATATCAGAATTTTTCCTTTCACTCTGCCACAAACGCCTCTAGTGCTGTTATCTGGAGGTAAGTGCACACTGTTTTTTGGAGTGCCTGAATATACAGTATATAATAGAATAATTCAGTTACAACAAAAACAATGAATTTCAAATTATAATACAGCAAAATAAAAACATTTATAATTCTTGCTGAAATATAAATTGTGATAAAATATAAAATAATAATACAATAGCTACACAAACGTGCCCGCTATAGGTAAAGCAACATTGGTTTGCAACTTCTCCGCTTGCTCTTGTCCAGTAGTTGCAACATCGCTGTCTGAAGATTCACTGATTTCATTGATGGGAAGGATATATTCCTCACCATCAATAGCACTTGCAGCATCATCTTCTCGTCAGCTTCACAAACATCATGAGGGTCTTCTCCTTCAGATTCACAACTGCATCTTTGAACCGCCATTACGAAACAACTGAAATGTGGACAACACAAACTGTGCCACTTGAGCAACAAAGCTTCATTGCCCATTGACAATGGGTCTGCAGAAGACAATAATCAAATTAGGGTGTAAACAACAATAGCTTTGGACATGTCGAAAAGCTATTGTTCATATTTCGGCACACGTCAAAATGATGGATTTCGGTCCTCGTAGTAGGAGTTGTTTGGAACACTTTTCAGAATGGTCCTACTGGGTAAATTCTTTGCAGATGTCTACTTAACAAATATTTATGAAAAGTCATAGAAAATGGGACCAGTAGAAGAATCCACTTAGGAGAAACAAATCTATAGAAGTAGAGTACCCATTAAAATGATGGGTGCGGTCCTTCTGATACTAATCAGATTGTAAATCATAGTCTGGAGAGTTATGTGCCTAGTAAGTGGATGAAGAATGGAAAAGACCCACTGTAGTTTATCAATGAAATTCAGAGGAAGCTGAGGAAGCAGAGGCTGTTGCACTCTCAGTTCAAAAGAGAACACACAAATGACAACAAGCAAAGGTTAGTAGAGATATGGGCATCTGTGAGAAGATCCAAGCTCAAAGCATACAACATCTACCACTGTCACACCTCAGCAAAAGATCTGACAGAGAACCCAAAAAAATTCGGGTCCTGTGTAAAATCATTAGGTGCGTCTAAGGCTTACATTCAGTCCAATATTGACCAGTCTGGTGTGGAAGCTGAAGATAGCCAAATGAAAGCTGGTAAATGTTCACACAGGAGAACTGTACAAACATACCATCATTTGACCATTAGACAGACTCTTGTATAGACAACATAATAATAAGGATACTTGATGTAGAGAAACAACTGAAAGATTTGAAAGCAAATAATCAACGGGTCTGAATGGCATCCCAATTGCTTTACAAACAATACTCTACAGCACTGGCCCCTTACTTGGTTGCATTTATTGTGAATCTTTCATCCAGCACAAAATCATAAGCAACTGGAAAAAAAGCACAGGTGAGTCCTGTATATAAGAATGGTAAAATAACAGACCCACAAAATTACAGACCAATATCCCTAACTTTGGTTTGCTGCAGAATCCTTGAACACATTCTGAGTTTGAATATAATAAACTTTCTTGAGACTGAGAAGATTATGTCCATGAATCAACATGGTTTTAGAAAGCATCTTTCATGCAAAACTCAGCTTGCCCTTTTCTCATATGATACACTGGGAACTGTGAATGAGGGCCAACAGGCAGACTACGTATTTCTAAATTTTCAGAAAGCATTTGAGATGGTGCCCCACTGTAGGCTGTTAATGAAAGTACAAGAGTATGGAATAAGTTCACAGATACATGACTGGCTTGAACACTTCTTAACTAACAGAACCCAGTATGTTGTCCTTGATGGTGAATGTCCAGTAGAGACAAGGGTTATCATCAGAAGTGCCCCAGGGAAGTGTGATAGGACTGCTGTTGTTCTCTTTATATATAATTGATTTGGCAGACAGGATGCGCAGCAACATGTGGTTGTTTGCTGATCAAGCTGTGGTGTACAGCAAGGTGTCAAAGTTGAGTGACTGTAGGAAGATACAAGATGGCTTTGACAAAATTTATAGTTGGTGTGATGAATGGCAGGTAACTCTAAATGTGGGAAAATACAAGTTAATGTACATAAGTGGGAAGAACAAACCTGTAATGTTTCATTACAATATTACTAGTGTCCTGCTTGACACAGTCAAGTTGTTTATATCCAGGCATAATGTTGCAAAGTGATACGAAATGGAACAAGAATGTGAGAACTTTGGTAGGGAAGCGAATGGTGGATTTCAGTTTATTGGCAAAATTTTAGGAAACAGTGGTTCATCTGTGAAGGAGACTTTATATAGGACAATGGTGCAACCTACTCTTTAGTACTGTTTGGGCATTTGGGATCCATACCAGGTCAGTCTGGAGGAAGACACTGAAGCAATTCAGAGGCAGGTTGCTAGATTTGTTCCGGTAGGTTTGAATAACACGTTTCGGAGATGCTTCTGGGTCTCAAATGGTAATCCCTGGACGTAAGATAACATTCTTTTCAAGAAACACTGTTGAAAATAATTAGAAAACCAGCATTTGAAGCTGACTGACTATTGATTCAACAGCCACCAACATTGCACATAAGGACCATGAAGACAAGATTTATGAAATTAGATCTCGTACAGAGGCATATAGACAGTCATTTGTCTCTCACTCTATTTGCAAGTGGAACAGGAAAGGCAATGACTAGTAGTAGTAGAGGTTACCCTCCGCAACACACCATATGGTGGCTTGCAGAGCACCTATGTAAGTGTACATGTAGAATTAATTAAGGAACTGTGTGTGTGTGTGTGTGTGTGTGTGTGTGTGTCTATCATCTGTTGCTAACAAAGGCCTTAACGGCCAAAAGCTTTAATTGTGAGAGTCTTTTTGATGTGCCTATCTGCGACTCAGCATCTCCGCTATATGGTGAGTAGCAACTTTCAGTTTCATAATATTGCAGGAATTAATTAAGCCACTTATGTAAAAGATGTCTTGCAGAAAAAAACATAAATGCAATTTTTTTATTATTTGCATCAGCAAGTAGGCTACAACAGCAAATTTAGATGAAATGTAACTAAAGAAATATGCATTACACGAGATTTTTATATATTGACTTATGAATACATCCTTTGGATAGAATGTAATGTCAGAACCAAAATAGAATCCAAATTAAGTTTAATGCTAAAACACATGGATGATAAGACTTTAATCAGCAAACTACGAAACTATAATAATAGCAATAAACACAAAAATATCACAACAAAGAGCCTCCTTCACCAACCAAATCATTAAAAATCTGAAAGTTAAGAATATTTTTCAGTAAAAATAAGACTGTAAACATTACTCACATTTCAGAGATGCGAATTATTTCAGGTGGCGGATATACTTCGGCTATTTTTTTTGCCAAGTCTTCTAAATACTTCACAAATTTTGGACCACGCAATGTTTCAAACTCCTCTCTTGTATTTATGACATAGCTGAAAAAGATTATACATTGTTTTATGTGCATGAAGAAGTAGGAATTGTTATTGAATATCCTGTTATTAATGTGCTAGCAGCAATAATATAAAGAAATTTAAACCTAATCATAAAAGCACATAGGCAGGAAGCCAAAATAAGTGTATTTCCAGTAATGCAAATTCCAGAATGGATGAAACAATCAAAAACAAGAGCAGGTCACCACCCAGCATTCAAGCACACCACTTTTTTTCTGCACTATGTGATCAAAAGTATCCAGACACCCCAAGAAACATACGTTTTTCATATTAGGTGCAGTGTACTGCCACCTACTACCAGGTACTCCATATCAGTGACCTCAGTAGTCATTAGACATCGTGAGGGAGCAGAATGGGGCACTCTGCAGAACTCATGGACTTCAAATGTGGTGAGGTGATTAGGTGACACTTGTGTCATACTTCTGTACACGAGATTTCCACGCTCGTAAACATCCCTAGGTCCACTGTTTCCAACGTGATAGTGAAGTGAAAACATGAAGGGTCATGTACAGAATAAAAGCATATAGGCCAACTTCGTCTGTTGACTGACAGAGACCACTGAGAGTTGAAGAGGGTCATAATGTGTAAGAGGCAGACATCTATCCAGACCATGACACAGGAATTCCAAACTGCATCAGGATCCACTGCAAGTACTATGACACTTAGACAAGAGGTGAGAAAACTTGTATTTCATGTTCAACCAGCTGCTCATAAGCCACACATGATGGCGGTGAATGCCAAACGACGCCTCACTTGGTGTAAGGAGAGCAAACATTGGACAATTGAACAGTGAAAAAATGTTGTGTGGAGTGATAAATTATGGTACACAATGTGACAATCTGATGGCAGGGTGTGGGTATGGCAAATGCCAGGTGAACATCATCTGCCAGCATGTGCAGTCCCAACGGTAAAATTTGGAGGCAGTTGTTTTATGGTGTGGTCATGTTCTTCATGGAGGGGCCTTCCAGCCCTTGTTATTTTGTGTGGCACTATCACAGCATAGATCTACGTTGATGTTTTAAGCACCTTATTGCTTCCCACTATTGAAGAGCAATTTGGGGATGGTGATTGTACCTTTCAACACATTCATAATGCATGGCCTGTGGCAAAGTGGTTACATGACAATAACATCCCTGTAATGGAGTGCCTACACAGAGTTCTGATCTGAATCCTATAGATCACCTTCATGCTAGACCTCACCAACCGACATTGATACCTCTCCTCAGAGCAGTACTCCATGAAGAAGGGGCTGCCATTCCCCAAGAAACCTTCCAGCACCTGATTGAATGTATGTTGGCAGGGGTGGAAGCTGTCATCAAGGCTAAAGGTGGGCCAACACCGTACTGAATTTCAGCATTACCGATGGAGGGCGACATGAATTTGTAAGTCATTTTGAGCCAGATGTCCAGATACTTTTGATCACATAGTGTACATAAGTACACACTGCCTCACACATACAACCACAACACATAAATTGGTATAGTAGACTTAGAAACGGCTTGGCAACTGATTTATGTTTTCAAATTTCAGCAGCTACCTTCCAGATAATTCATACCATTGGACAGGCAATCAAAGTATTTAATGACATAATATTTCTTTTTTTTCTGAAGAACAGGGAAAATTGTGTTGATGTTCTCTTTTATCACATCTTTTAACGAATTTTTGTCATTCTCAAAGATCTAAACTTGACTAACTAGGTGCTTGAGATGACAACTAAACAGTGAAGAAGAGGGCTGCAAAATTTTATGTGAGCTCTTTGCCCATTTTAGCTAAATTTAAGATGGTTTAAAACTGGAAGTAGTTCTAATCTCAGGAAGGTATTTAGAGCAGACAAAATGTTCTGTGTTCTTCACACTGTTAAAATTTAAAGCTTGACAATTTTTAATCATTTTATGGCCACAATAATTTTTTAAACAAAATTTACACTAAGTAACTTTCAATAGTTTTGCAGATAGCTTACTTGTTATTAATTCTATTGAACAACAGCAGCTGTTTGTGAGTATTCTGAAAGGTATTAATCCATAAGCATACAATCAAATCTGTGCATGCTTTGATGCTATAATGCTAAATATAATCACCCCCTATTTTCTTCGCTTTGTTTCATTAGAGAGAGAACATATTTTCTGTACCAGAAAAAATTCTATTTGTTTTGGAGTCCCTCAGGGTTATGTTTAAAAATTATCTTGAAAATACTTCTGTGAAACTTTTTATAACCATTTAAGAAGTGTATTTTGTATAAGAAATCTAAAAATATTTATATACTAGTTCCATTCTTTAATCTGAATGTGCTGGATGTCTGAAGAAAATTTCAGAATAGTCAGTAAAGTGAGCATCCAGAGAGAGTGTGTGTGGCAAGAAAAGAGTGATTTAGTATCATTCCAGAACATTCAAACAAAATGGTGTATATCTGGGCATGCCCAGAGATAAGGACAGGGGCCACTCACGAGTCATGGTGATAGTGGAAAATGTCGTTTTGAAGCAGAACAAAATTTGCAAAATGCAATGCCAGAGAGAGCATTTGTATGGGATCTGACACTCTGGTCTTGTCTAGCTACCAGCATGTGATTTCCAGTCCACACTCTTTATTGTATAATCACAGTGGAGCATGTGGTTGGTTTTTCAACAGATTACCAGTAACAACAGCCTCTGCTAAAACTATGTTTTTTGGCAGGCACATAAGTCATGATGAATTTATGCTGGAAGAGTGTTTGAAGAACACAATGAAAATTTAGCTGGAAGGAAATTCAAATTTTTTGAGGCTAGACAATCTGCAGATCCCCCTCACTTCTGTAATGTGTACAGGTGTGGGGTGCTCCATGTTGGGGCTTAATAGCTAAGGATAACATGGACATTTTAGGCCAAATCAAATATATTGGCTTCCAAAGAAAAATTGCAAAAGTGGTAGGTTTTGTTGGTACAACTGAACCTTTCTGAGGACCACAGAGCTCTTAGGATAGCACAGCCATATGGTAAGGGCACTGCTCCCCGCAGCGGCTGCATAGCATAGGAGGCAGGTACAACTGTTTGTTTGTAGCTCTTGTACAACCACGACATTTGAGAGATATTACAAAATAGCATTGTCTTATATATTAAGGGGAAGGTTTACAACATTCTCCAGGCATGTAAAATTTTATAGGCAGATGAAGAGAAAGTATTTATTTATTTTTGCAAAATTGGAGGATCAATCGTAATTAGTATCTCCTACAATCTTGTTATTGTTAATCCCAACATTCTAAATTAATCCCTAAAAAACTAATAAGCAAGCCTACAAACAAGTTCATGCAACTGATCTTACAATACTAATTTAACCACAGATCCTTGAAAATAGTAAGTAAAACACTGGACCAAAGTTATTGTGACCAAGTCTAGATGTAAGTGTATTCACCAAGGGACAAATCAGATTTGAAGTCAAGATTACACTTTTTCAAGGTTCATCTAAACTATATTTAGGAAGGGAAAGCAGAACAATTAATTGTAGGACACAAGCTTAGTACATAATTAAGGTTAGTCATTGCAAGTCTCCTAGTGCAAGTGTAAAAATTACAAAAAAGAATGGTTACTTCTCTAAGTTGTAGTAACTAATTAAAAATATCAAGCTAGAAGAAAATAAAAGATAAGTGAAGCTGATCCAAAGTGAATTAAGCACAATTTAGCATTTTCTGCCATACAGCATCCTTTTGAAACAGTCCCTCTGTTCATATGTTAGAATTGTGAATATAGTCATAATTCACATAGACATTACAACTTGATCATTAATAACTATCCAGTTTATTTCATGCAGTGATTTATAGAGAATATTGGCGCTTAAGTTACAGGAAGGAATTCTCTTGTTACAATAAAACATAAAATGATACAATAACACAAAGTAATACACTGAAGAGCCAAACAAACTGGTACACCTGCCTAATATCGTACAGGGCCCCCGCGAACACGTAGAAGTGCCACAACACAATGTGGCACGGACTCAACTAATGTCTGAATTTGTGCTGTAGGGAGCTGATACCATGAATTCTGTAGGGCTGTCCATAAATCTGTAAGAGTACAAGGGGGTGGAGATTTCTTCTGAACAGCACATTGCAAGGAATTCCAGATATTCTCAATAACGTTCATGTCTGGGGAGTTTGGTGGCCAGCGTAAGTGTTTAAACTCAGAACAGTGTTCTTGGAGCCACTCTGAAGAAATTCTGGATGTGTAGGGTGTTGCATTGTCCTGCTGGAATTACCCCAGTCCATCAGAATGCACAATGGACATGAATGCATGCAGGTGATCAGACTGGATGCTTACATACATGTCACCTGTCAGAGTCATATCTAGACTTATCAGGGGTCCCATATCACTCCAACTGCACATGCCCCATACCATCGTAGAGCCTCTACCAGCTTCATCAGTCCCTGCTGACATGAAGGATCCATAGATTCATGAGGTTGTCTCCATACCCATGCTCTATGCAATTTGAAATGAGACTCGTCCAACCAGACAACATTTCTGCAGTCATCAGTAGTCCAATATCAATGTTTATGGGCCCAGGCAAGGTGTAAAGCTTTGTGTCATCCAGTCATCACAGGTACACAGATGGGGCTTTGGCTATGAAAGCCCATATCAATGCTGTTTCATTAATAGTTCGTACGCTGACACTTGTTGATAGCCCAGCATTGAAATCTGCAGCAATTTCCAGAAGGATTACATTTCTGTCATGTTGAATGATTTTCTTCAGTCATTGTTGGTCTTGTTCTGGCAGGATTTTTTTCTGACTGCACCAATGTTGGAGATTTGATGTTTTACCCCATTCCTTATATTCATGGTACACTTGTGAAATGGTCGTACAGAAATATCCCCACATCATCATTACCTCAGAGATGCTATGTCCCATCTCTCATGCACTGACTATAACACCACATTCAGACACACTTAAATCTTGATAACCTGCCATTGTAGCAGCAGTAACAGATCTAACAACTGTGGCATACACTTGTTGTCTTATTTAGGCATTGCCAACTGCAGCACTGTATTTTGCCTGTTTACATATCCCTGTATTTGAATATGTATGCCTATACCAGTTTCTTTGGTGCTTCAGTGTATAAAATTATACAGTTATTTCTGCTACCAGATATTGCCTTACATGCTGAGAACAAATTTTTGGTACTGCAAGTGCAGTATTATGGCAAAAGATATTCATGATAACTCAATCTCATAGTACACTGAAAGTGTATTAAAGGTAATGAAACAAGCAATGGAAAATCTAGGATGGAATAAAAACAATATTACGAAAAGGACAGAGTGCTACTGACCGCACAGAGGAGAGTGAGCCATGCATGTGCTTACATCGAATTCTTCGTCTAGTGTTGCTTAGCTACAGTGTACTCAATGTTCCAAGTGGTGGTGCCTGTGCGAGCCCTAGGAGGAATTTAAGCAGGTCAGATGCAATCAGCAGGTATTTGGTTGTTTTGATGGAACTGTGTACCTCAGAGCTGTGAAGGCTTCTCATCATGTCTGTGTGGCTGATGTTTCTTTGTGGATTGGACCTTCACCAACTGGGCAGATGCAACTTTACCCCGCTGGTGCAGTGATGGATAGTATTCTGAAATTGGTCTTTGGGAATGTTCCTGCCAGCATGGCTGGTGGATGTGCCTACATACACTGTCCATGATTTACTCTGGCCCAAACAGGTACGATGGTGAGCAACATTTTTGTGGGCATTAAGTGTTGGCTAGTAACCACTAGATAACACCCTCTCCCTGTGCCGGCACCTCTGAGTTTCATTTGTTATTTTCGCACTAAACTGATTCAGATTGTTCTACTGACTGTGTTTGGCTGATGACTTTGTGTGGATCAGCACACTGGTGATAATAATCTGTCTAAAACAAAAACCCATTCAGCTGTATGAGGATCTCAATTTCAGATGGCATATGTGGCTTCTAAATTAATGTTTTAGTGTCTGTTGCTTCTTGTATTTAACATTCTTTTTACATTTACTTTCTTATCTCATACTAGTGGACTAAATGGACTCAGTTGCATGCCATCACATTTCTGTTATGATTGGGAGTCTACATACTAACTGTCATTGACTTACTGTGTAACTTTAATTTGTACTCGGTATGAATGTTTTAGAATTTGTTGAACAACTGTCTGGGAGATTGGCCAACATTGGGCCATTAATGTTTTTACCAAACTTTACACTTGTGACACTTCACTTGCCTGGGATTCTGTTGCTCAGGTAAGTGCTGGTAAATCCCTCATTCTGCTTCACAACATGTACATTATTTTCAATTTTCTGTTTTCTATGATTATGCATATTAGTGAAATAGACTGCTTGACAGCCTTATATGTAAAGCAACAAAGCAGAAGTCTTACTGAACAGGATGACAAGGAAGTTTTTGCTTCTCATTCTATGTAATAAGTCTCCCTGACTGACGGTTTTGAGTGACTCTTCTGTAATTCTCCCTATTTCCTTAAGCTTACCAGTCCTTTTCCCTATAACTCTTCCATCTTCTTCAACCCTTCTGCGCCAAAAAAAGGAACCACTGGCTCCAAAAGCTTGCACATTTCCTTAAATTTTGTATGTGTGTGGTCTTAATGCTGCTTGGTGTGTGTGTGTGTGTGTGTGTGTGTTTTATTTCCTCTGTCAGCTATTTGCTAATGCATATTTCAGAATGTGTGTGCATAAATTTTGATAAATTTCTTGTTATATCTCAGATCCTAATGATTTATTTTGAAACTTGGTCTCTGTGACAAACAAATCACTTGCTTTTGTAATTTTAAAACATCACCCTGTAGAATGCTCCTGTCCTAGATGTTACTGATGGTGAGTCACACGGGAAGCACTTCCTTTGCCGGCCATTGTGGCCAAGCGGTTCTAGGCACTTCAGTCTGAAACCGCACGACTGCTATGGTTGCAGGTTAGAATCCTGCCTCGGGCATGGATGTGAATGACGTTCTTAGGCTAGTTAGGTTTAAATAGTTCTAAGTTCTATGGGACTGATAACCTCAGATGTTAAGTCCCATAGTGCTCAGAACCATTTGAGCACTCCTTTGTGGCTGCACTGTGGGTATGGGGGGAGATGGAAGATGACTGGAGAGACAAGACACAGCAGATCTGTTTCTGCACAAGATTAGGAGGGTTCTGTGAAGGTCTCAGTGAGACCCTTGGTGTATTTGGAGGCAGACTACTTGTCACTACAGATGTGATGGCCACGGATGGATCTGCTGTACGTAAGGACCTCTTGGAATGGAATAGGTGGCACCTGTTGAAGTGCAGATATTGCTGGTGATTGGTAGGTTTGATATGTACAGAGATACTGATGCAGCCATCCTTGAGGTGGAGGTCAACATGAAGGAAGGCAGCTGTTTGAGTTGAGAAGGACCAGGTGAAACCAGTGGAGGAGAAGGTTTTAGGTTCTGGAGGAATGTAGATCAGTGTCCTCACCATTGGCCCAGATCAATGATTCTGAATAAGGTGAGGAGTTGGGAATTCAGGGTGGTTAGGAAGGATTCCTCTAGATGACACCTGAATAGGTTGGCATAGGATGGTGCCATGTGGGTGCCCATCCTACCCACTATCCCTCCCACCCCTTCCACAGTGGTACCCCACCACCCACCAAACCTATGCAATATCCTTGGCCATCGCTACTCCAACCCACTGCCTCATGGCTCATATCCGTGCAGTAGACTTAGATGCAAGACCTACTTCATACATGCTCCCACCACCACCTACTGGGGCTACCTGAAATAGCACTCATGTTATCTACAACCTAAGCTGCAATGACTGTGATGCTTTCTATGTGGGCATGGAAACCAAGCTGTCAGTCTGCATGAATGGCCAAGAGACCAAGTTACTGAATGTGTTGTCCAACGCAACATGGTTCACTTTAATGACTGCTTCACAGCCTGATCCATCTCGATCTTTCCTACCAACACCAGCTGTTCTGAATTGCATGAGTGTGAACTCAGGCTGCCACATATCAGATGTTTTCCCCTGGCCTTAATCTCTGTTAGTCCCTGTCCTCCACCTAGCTATTCTCTTCCCCACTCCCTCTCCGGCATTACACAGCCTTGTATTCCTCCAACTCACACACTAGTCTTTTCCTCCTTCTCTACTGCCCTCCTTTTCCATTCTCTCCCAGTCTTTGCCCAACCTCATATCCTGCACAACAGCACTACACTTTTCCCCCAACCCTATCCTGCTATCCCTCCCCCTCCTCACTCACGCTTCCTACTTACCCACACCATCCATGCCAGATTGCTGCTCCCATCAAGTGCAGTTACTGTCCACAGTCAGACCTCAGTGGCCAGAGACAGAGGCCATATGAGAGTGATCTGTACTTGTATCAATGCATTTTCTGCTTCAGAAGAAGGCCTTTTTGCCAAAAGTTTAAAGATATAGCAGGTTCTTCGTTGTACCTGTCTGACACTAATGTCTCCTCTAATGATGAATATGAACCTATCATTTTCATAATATTGTTGTTAAATGGCAATTAACTGTTCTATGATATAAAACCCATTAATTAATAAACTCCACAATATTGGAGCACAAAGGAAAATCTGGAAATTAAATGGGGAGGGATAATACATGCTCATGAGGCGGAAATTCTCACAGTGCTTATTGGTCTGCAAAACATACAATAGCACAGAATAATTTGTGAAGTTATGTGAGTGTATTAATTACCTGTAATTGCCTTAAATACTACACAAGATGCCATCAAGGGTAAAGGGCAATGTTCAGAAGATAGTGAATGGGAGTGTGACAGTGACAGTTGACAGTATGTGCACACTTGAGTTCTGTAGAGCATCATGTTATCATGTTATTAAATGCCTGGCAGGCACCCATGAGTGTGAAGTGGCTGAGGGGGGAGAGGGAGGGGACATATTTACTGAGTGTGATGGCTGCCAAAGATAGAGTCAGCAGGGGAAGGCGGTCTCAAGGCTCAACAGTGGGCTAGCAGGCAGCAAATCACTGCCTAGTCATCTGGATGACTATTGGTACTGACTGTAAAGCAAGACATGGCACCCGTTTTTTCCAGCCACATGTGGGCTTCTCTTTCAGCATTGGGACAAGGGTGCATATGTCCAAGCTCTTTGGTGCATGTGGAACATCAACTCAATGTACTGAATGGAAAGGAAGCCATAGCTGTCTCATGACAGTTTATGTGAGCACCACAGTATGTTGCCACTGCCACCACACCTCAGATCCAGCAGTCACACTACAATTCGGCTGGACAGTAAACTTTTATCAACTTGTCCTGATGATGCATGAAAAGCTATGAGGGGTGTTCAGTGAGTAATGCAACACATAATTCTTTTATTTTTTATTTTTATTTACGTATTTTCCAATTCCAGTTGAATAAAAGCAGAATCTGTTGTGGGACATTGTGGAACATTCCCACTTCAGCCTGCACAGAACTGTCATTGAGTTTCTTTTGGTGGAAAACCAGAGTATTGTAGATATTTGTAGGTGCTTGCAGATTTTCTGCAGAGACCTGGCAGTGAACAAAAGCACAGGGAGTCATAGGGTGAGGTGTCTGTCATCGTAGCAACAAGGTTGCACAAACTTATCTGATCTCCCACATGCTAACTAGCAACACACAGCTGTGACTCCTACAGTGTCAAAGTATGTAGACACTTTAATTCAAGGTGATCAATGGATCACAATCAAACACCTCGCTGCACAACTGGACATTTCTGTCAATAGTGTTGACGCACTCATCCACCAGTTGCGCAACTCAAAGGTGTATGCCCACTGGGTTCCTTGCTGCCAAACAGAAGACCCTAAACAGCAATGAAGGACCACCTGTGCAGTGTAGCTTGTGCATTACAGACTTCTCATGACAAATTTTTGAACCTTGTCACAGATGATGAAACAATGGTTCATCACTTCAAACAAGAAACAAAATGGCAATCCACAGAGTGGCTACATCACCTCTCCTCTGAAAGTCCAAAGCTACACTTTAATAAAATCATGGAAGTGGTATTCTAGATCTCTGAAGGGGTTATTCTGTTTGGTGTAATGATCAACTCTGAAATGTATTGTGCTGCCCTCAGGAAGCTGAAGAAACAATTTCAGCATGTTAATTACCATAAAAATGCAAATGATCTTCTCCTTCTCCATGAGAATGCAAGGCCCCACACAAGTCTATGTGTCCAAGAGGAGCTCACAAAACTTCATTGGACTTTTCTTTCTCATCCAATGTATACCCTGTGTCTCGCACCTTCTGACTGCCATCCGTTTGGCCCAATGAAGAAGACACTCTGCGGGAAGCAGAATGTGGATGATGAGGAGATTATTGATGCAGAAAAACAGCTCCAGTGTTGACCAGTAGAATGTTACCAGGGGGACACACTGGCCATCACAGTAAGGTGGCATAAGGCTATCATGCTGAAAGGAGATTATGTTGAAAAACAGGGTTTAGTGCCCAAAAGAGTGGAGAATAACATGATGTATTGGAATCCTGAGTGAAACCAAACCAACCAGCTTCAGAAAAAAATGTGTTGCATTACTTATCAAACAATCCTCGTATCAGTATATACAGTAGGAAACAGATCTGGTTGTGTAATGGATGAGAGTTTACTAATATAGTGAATTAGAAGTCTCAGTGTGTTAAGGTTCACTTTATGAAAGGTTTGAAAGGATGTGACATACCTGATGATCTTTTTGTGAACCAAAAACTATGTGCACATGTTTGTCTTACATTCTTTGGTTAGAACTGAAGAAGGGAAGTCATTAGTTCACAAGGGACAGACAATACAAAAGATGGGGATCAGAGGTTATGGACTGTGGCAAGTTTTAGTGGAATGGTATTTTGGTGGAGAATCATCAGTTGAGCGTGAGGTAATAACAAGTACGCCTTCACCAAACAGCAGAGTCATGGAAACTATGAGTCATATTGAGATAACACTGAATGAAGGGAAACACAATGCTTCAATATGTAATAAATGCAAAGATTATAGATCCAGTCCTGCTTGAGGCAGAAGAGTAGAAAAAAAGGATACTGTGATAGGCATGGGAATAAGGTAAAATAATGGAGGCAGAGACAAGAAATAATTGGATAGAGGGTGACACAACTGCTAAAAAATACTGCAGAGCAGCATGTAAAACAGTTGTGTATCTCCCCCTCCTAGTGGGTTAAGAAACCACACACAATGAAGCTACTGTTCTCCACTTGTTCCAGAGATCCTGTGGGAGTTGTGAGGGTGAAAAGAAAGATGACAATAGATAGAACATCATAGTGAGGAAACAAAATTGAAGGTATAGTATTCACTTGGTCTATATTGCTATGAACAAACAACACAGGTGAATTGCAGGCTGCTACCTATCTCGGAAATCCCACATCAATAGCTCACATTGACACAGTTCACCTAGCTGTATACATCCTCACTTCACACAGTTTGGGTTATTTATGTGCTAAGCTCATGCAGCCTCTGCAGCATGTGGCAGTGTGAACCTCACCAATTTGTGATGCATATATTATTGTAAATGCCAGGTCAAGTGCACACTCACAGTCACACAATACCCCTCCACTGGAGGGTATCTGGGCTACCACCCAGTGCACCCTCCTAGCTTCACAGGAGCCGCATCTGCAGCCCTTCACTTGGAGTTGTTGTGAGGTGTCACAACTCAATAGACTACATCGCCTCATCCCGCTGGTGACCACCATTATCAACCCACACCTCCGACATCCATCGATGTCCGATGTCTCGGAGATATCGTCACCCCACCAGCAGATATAATTGATTAAGCCACACTCACATTAGCTGCCAATGCTTAATGTCCCAGAAGCACCACTGTACTCATGGGCACACCTTTGATTTGCTGGTATCTATCACAAATTATTGTTGGCACCCTTCTGCTCTGCCACCTACTATGGCTCTACGGATTTTACCACTGTGAACCTGTTCTAGGCAATGTTAAGGATTAACTTTTCTGTTTTGTAATAAAGCAGTGTTGACATTCATCCCTGAAACTGCATTTTGAGTTCTGGTTTTTAGTTCAGTGATAATCATTTGTTATTGCAACTTGTGCATTTCAATAGTTATCCACCATACTCGGCCATGGACACTAAACTGGCAGCACTGTTTTTCACATGTTTTAATGTTTCTTGAAGTGCAGTAGTTCATGTTGCTAGAACAAAGTTCCTTTTTTCTCTCTTGTTCACACAGATTTTCAAACAAAACTGACGACAAAGATTATGTTCCTCCATACTCTTAAACATACAATATGGTTCAATGGTTTCAGCAACTGTTTGTGTTGATTTTGTTGTACCGATATAGGTAGGCCTCCATTTTGAAGTTTGTATTCAAGTCTTCACGGTAGTTTCTTGGTTGTAACAATTTTTGAGCATATCAGTTTTGTAATTAGTGTTCGAGTTTCTCTGTCAATGGAGTCCACTGCTAAGTCCATCAGCACAATGGAGAATTTCTCCTGCAGTAGCCCACCTGCCCAGTTGCTGCCCCATCCCAGACATCATGGAGCAATAGCTGGTTCTCCTCATCTGGCTAGAAGAATATTTCATGGCCTCTGCAATCCATGGGGACTCTTGTCATTAAGCATTCCTTCTCTTTTGGTCCAGTGCTTCAGCATATGGCATTCTCCAGTTGCTTGACCCTGGGGTCAAACCTTCCTTCATTTCCTATGCTCACCTACGAGATCAGCTCAAAGCCTACATTGCTGCCCTTTGTGGATCTCCTCACTAGGACCCTCCACAGCCATAACAATCCCAGGTGCCATCAACATGGGCTTGGGTGCCCATCAGCACATTGGTGTCATGCCAAGCACCTTTGGAGATGCCTATACCTCTACTGTCAATGACACCACTCACCACCAGCTCTTTCGCAGCTGTCACCATTGCTGCCCTAGCATTGTGTTGGGAGCCTGTGGAAAAACCTTCTGCTTCACTGCCCCTGAAACCTGCTGCCACTGCCACCACCATCACTAGAGCTGGCCTCACGGCTACTGGGTCAGTTCTGCCACTCACTGTCACTGCTCCAATCACTATGGTGGCCACTTCCTGTGCAGCTGTCACAGCTTCTTGTGGTGGTGGCCTGCTTGTCAATGGAAAATTTGACTCATGCCCTGTCATGCCTGGCCTTACCTCTCACCATCACTGCCCCAACCACTATGGTGGCTGCCTCCCGCACAGCCAGCATAGCCTTTTGCACTGTTAGCCCTCTAGCCATCATCTCGATGGACTCTGGCACTGTCTTGCCCAGTCCTGTTGCTGTCGATACCTGTCCTCTCATCACCAGTTCATCATCATCTGCCCAGACAACACCAGACCTTCCATGGCCAGCCTTGTCAATGCAGATATTGACCCTCTCATCACTGGCCTGGCCACCACTGTCATGTCCTGCATTGGTGACACTGACAGCAGTCCATTTGTTGCAAGTGCTTTCATCATCAATCTGGTTGACATCAGCTCTGTTGTGGCTGGTCCTGACACTGCCAACACCAGTCCTCTTGTCACCAGCTCATTCACTGTCAGCCTGGACAACACTGGCCCTGTGGACACTAACACTGGTTCTGCCACTACTGTCCCCACCACCACCACAGCCAGACCCAGAGTGAGTTCTCCTGCCACAACTGGCTGTCTCACCATCCTCCTTAAGGTGCCCTTTCCTCAGGTCTCTTAGCTCCTGCCCAAACTTCTGTTCTCTGCTGTTTCTTCCATTGGCTGTTCTGGATGTGAGTTTTCCTCTCTATCCCTTTGTCTTGGGATTAGCATTCCTGGAAATTTCACCACAAACCCTTTGCTATGACAGGCCCTCCCCATCACCCCCTCCTGGTGATTGAATTGTCTTCCTCAATGCTGACTGTGCCTGTCTGTTGCTTTTCAGGTCCCCAGTTGTGTCAGGCTTTTGTCAGTTGCCTTGGATGCCTAAATGGCCCATTGGCGTTGTCACATTTTGGCCAACGCCACTGATCAAGAATTTCTTTCATCAGTCACCGACTCCTGCCAATCCTGCAGCCAGCTCACTGTTCCCACGGTGCTTCCTCCTGGCAGCAGATGCTTTGCTATCAAGCTGGCTGTGCCACCTCTTTTTAAGGGGAGGGATATGGTATCCACCTGGACTATACTGGTACTTATAACAGATGTATATTGCGGACTGATGCCACTCAAGGAGGTCAAACCTCAGTAACTCACAGCAACACAACTTTCCGAGCTGTTTACATCCTAGTCTCACACAGTATAGGCTGTTTATAGTCTCATGCAGCCTCCACAGCATTGAGTGCAGCCAACCTACTGATAAGCATTGTGCACATCATGCTAAATACTGGTTCAGTCATGGGCATCCCTTTCCTATGCAATCTCAAGTTCCCACTCATTGCTCCACTGGTATCCCTCTTCTGGAGAGTGTTTTGGGCAACTCCAACTGCACTGCAGCTAGTGCACACTCTGGGTTTCAGTCTGGCTACATCTGCTGCCCACTACTTGGAATCTTCTTTGACCTCACCCAGAGCACTTTTCATCATCACTATGCTGGACTTCCATCAGCCACTTCAAGAAGCCTCAGGGATACTGGGTGGCCTTCCTGAGTAATTATCCTTGCACCACACCGGGTTCCATGGTATCAACTGAATAGATTCCTAATTCTTATGTGACCAAAACAGAGAATATGGAAAACAAAACAAAAACTGAGGGACTGATACCTCGAACATCTAAGCAATAGGGTTGGAACCAATGGAAACTGTTTCCGCAATTGGATAGAGTGGTAGACCAGTCCAAGAAGTAGAAACTATCACTGAGAAGTTGGACCAGGTGAGGATAGAATCCTTGCCTGTGGCGCAGAGAAGGGAACTTATCAGTGAAAAAAGAAAAGGAAGGTGAAGAATAGATTCCTAAACATAAATGGAGGGAACTAAAAGGTCTCCAACTTATTATGACTTCCAAAAAAAGACTGTCTCAGAGTGAAGGGGGCAATGACACTACTTATATCTCTGAGACACAGAACAGTAGAACAAAGGAGGAATCCCATTTCTCACAATAAATGGATCCAGAAAAAAGTCAATGCAGTCTCAGTTTTCAAGATGGCGATTGCCAAAGAGGGACATCCACTGGTTAATATCAATTTGCAACAGATGGAACTTGTTCAGATGGCTCACTTTGACAAGACTGGTGGAGGGGGGGAGGGGGGGGGGGGGCAGGGCCCAAATCCAGGAGTATCTTTCCAGATAAAGGTGCTCTTGTCTTTGTGAGGGGATGGGAAAATTGGATTGGCTTAGGAGATGGTGCCCAAGATATCTCCATGAGAGGAAACAAAGCTGGTAAAAACAGCAGATGAGTTGTTCAACACCACAAAGTTATACGTTTTGGACTCCAAAATTGGAGAGCAATTAACTGACAGGTTATACCAGACAGACATGCTCTTGTGGTGGAAGTTGGTGAAAAATCCCTGATGGCAGCGAGAGAACAGGATGTAAAACTGAGCTTAGGGTTCATGCGGGTTGCCATCAGAATAATCAAAGACATTTGACATGACCATGGTGGCAAGTTGGAGGCTGCAAATGGTGCAGATAAAACTGCAACAAAGCAAAGGGGCAACTGCCACTCGGAGTAGTCTTCTAGGAACATAGGAGGTGGATGTGGCCCTTGTCCTCGGATTCTACCCTGTATAAATGGGGCTATTCAGGCCTTGGAGGAACTGGAGGTAAGTTCATTTATGCATGAAATCTAAAGAACTCCAGAAAATGCATTTATGTTAAAAATGGAATTTCATTAATGTCAATGGCAGATTTCTGTTTAAAAGACTTAGTGACCCTCAGAATGAAACTATGAGGAACCACTCACTCATCCAAAGATGTGTACCTAAAACTGGAAAGTTGCACAAGTCACATCAATACTCAAGAAAGGAAATAGGAATAAGAGGCTAAATTACAGAGCTATATGACTAACATTGATTTGCAGTAGGAATTAGGAACACATATTGTGTTCGAATATCATGAATTACCTCAAAGAAAATGATTTATTGACAAACAGGCAACACAGAGTCAGAAAATATCAGTCTTGTGGAACATAAATAGTCTTTATTCTCATGAAGTACTGAGTACTACTGACAGAGCATGTCAAATTGACTCCATATTTTTAGATTTCCAGAAGCTACTTCTAATCAAATTGCATGCCTATGGTGTATCACCTCTTATGTGACTGGATTTGTCATTTCCTGTCAGGAAAGTTACAGTTCATACAAATTGATGGAGTCATTGAATAAATAGAAGTAATATCTGGTGTTCCCCATGGAATTGTTATAGGCGCTCTGCTGTTCCTGATCGACAAAAACAATGTAGGAGACAATTTGATTAGCCCTCTTACACTGTTTTCAGATGATGCTGTCATTTACTGTCTTGTAAAGTCTTCAGATCAGATGATCAAAGCCAATTGCAGATTATTTAGACAAGATATCTGTATGATGCAAAAAGTGGCAACTGATTCCAAGTAATGAATAGTGTGAATTCTTCCTCACTAGTACTAAAAGAAATGCACAAAATTTTGGTTACATGATAAATCTCACAAATCTAAAGGCTATAAATTCAACTAAATACTTAAAGATTACAATTATGAATAACTCAAGTCGCAACCATCACACAGACAATATTGTGGGAAAAGCAAACCAAAAATTCCAATTTATTGTCAGTATACTCAGAAAGTGCAACAGGTCTACTGAAGAGACTGCTTACATAATGCTTGTCCATCATCTTCTGGAGTATTGCTGTGTGCTATGGGATCCACAACAAATGGGACTGAGGGAGAACATTGAAGAAGTTCAAAGAGGGGCAACTCATCTCATATCATCACAGAATAAGGGAGACAGTACCATGGCTATGATACACAAATTTGGGTGGCAGACACTGAAATAATGGTATTTTTCATTCTGGCAGGATATTCTCACAAAATTTCAATCACAAACTTTCTCCTCAGATTAAGAAAATATTCTGCTGGCACCCGCCTACATAGGGAGAAATGGTCATTGTGATAAAATACGAGAAATTAGAGCTCGCACAGAAAGATTTAAGTGCTCATTTTTCCTGCATGCTATTCAAGACTGGAATGGTAGATAAATAGTTTGAAGGTGGTTCAGTTAATGCAGAACAATCATGTAGATGCAGATGTTGATGTAGAAGTGAGAAACTGGTAGATAGCTGCTCACAGCAGAAAGAACAACTGCTGGTTGGTTGTGATAGCCATTCCTACAACCTGGTGTTAGAAAGCAGCAACATAAATAGCAGGGTTGAGCATCAACTCAAATTACCTACTCTCAAGAACAGAAGAAGGAAAGAAGTAGCTGGCATAACTTTTGGGTGCACTTTAGTGGGTAGTTATGTCAAATAGTGACATATGATGATAGAACCATCCTTATCTGATGACATGTATATTAACAATATTATGAAAAGAAAAGCTGCTACTCACCATATAGCAGAGATGCTAAGTCACAGATAGGCACAACAAAAAGACTGTCACAAATAAAGCTTTTGGCCAGTAACGCCTTCATCAAAAACAGACGACATGCACATACACACACAAACACACACTCGTGCAAATGCAACTTACAGACATGACTGCAGTCTCAGGCAACTGAAACCACATTGCAAGCAGCAGCAACAGTGCATGATGGGAGTGGCGAATGGGTGGGAGTAAAGAGAAAGCTGCAATGGGGAGGGGGAGAGATAGTAGAGTAGGGGTGGTGGACAGTGAATTGCTGCAGGTTACCCCTTACCTCATGGCTCATACCCCTGTAATAGATCTAGATGCAAGACCTACATCCTCCCGTCACTAATTACTCCAGTCCGGTCACAAACATCACATATCCCATCAAGGGCAAGGCTACCCATGAAACCAGTCATGTGATCTACAAGCTTAGTTGCAACCACTGTGCTGCATTCTATGTGGCCATGACAACCAACAGGCTGTCTATCTGCATGAATGGCCACCAACAAACGGTGGCAAGAAACAAGAGGACCACCCTGTTGCTGAGCATGCTGCAAACATGACATCCTACATTTCAATGTTTGCTTCACAACCTGCACCATATGGATCCTTCCCACTAACATGAGCTCACCAGCTTCTCTGAACTGTGCAGGTAGGAACTTTCCCTGCAATACAACCTATGTTCCCATACTCCTCCTGGCCTCAACATTCTTAGTCACTGTCGTCCTTACCCAACCAGCCCCTTCCCTGTTTACATTCCAGCACTACACAGCCTTCATTCCACCATCGCACCCAGTCTTTCTACTTCGTGTTTGTCTGTCATCAATTTTTGATGAAGGCCTTACTGGCCGAAAGCTTTATTTGTGAGAGTTGTTTTGTTGTGCCAACATTTAATTGTTGTTGTATACTATCTTCTACAACTAACTGCAAATGTAGGAAAGAAGAAAGGCTGCTGAGCTATCAGCCAAACATCTGATACTGGAATTTTGTGCTGTGTTAGATTTATGGCTGTTAAATACAGCATTCTGTTGAACAGCCTGTGAATTTCTCCAACTCCAGATACAATAGATTTTTGGTCGATTCTAACAAACACATTGACTTTTTTATTGGGAGCTCAGAGTGGAAATGACACCACCTCCCATGCTATTTCCCAGTTCCCACAAATCCTTCAAAGCCCCAGCCTGGCCCAGTAAGTGAAAAGTTGCAGCTGGCACTTTTGTTGCTGGTCTCTCCACAATTAAGTACTACAAGGGGCATGACACTTATATGCAGAATGTCCCAAATGCTTGCAAACCCCCAAAATTTGTCTTGATTGTGAACATGCAACAGATGTCACTGCCACAAGAAGAAGACATGACAAAATGATCAACTTCCTCTCTCAACAGTGCAAGGCACACTACCTCTTGTAGGGATTTGGGGGTGGGGGGCTACATTTTATTTCTTCACTAATTTGCAGGCTTATTCCTTTTATTAACACATCTACATCCCCTGCCTCTGCCTCTTCAAGTAGGACATCATTTCTCCTCTGTTCCAACCCCAGTGTATAGACATAACATGAAACTGTTGGATGGGAAAAACTTCAAAATCTTTCCTTGTCTGCAGACTAACGGTGGACAGCTAGTCATTATAAAAACTCATGGTTCTTTTGATGGAGTACCAGTCAGGTAAGCCCTTGGCCAACACTTCAAAACTGCTAGTATTTTGCAGAGACTCAACTGATTCCACATAGGTTCTTGCGTTCTCTTGTCAACCTTCGATGTGCAGTACTTAACAGAATTCTGTCAGGCCTTAAATCAATTCCACCAACTTCGCAAACATTCTACAGAAATGTGTCAATATTTTTGAGGTTTTTCACGAAAAGGTGGTATGAAACTGACAGCATGAAAACGTTTATTATGCTAAAAGGTGGTGAAAGAAGAGAACAATCAACATGCCTTAAAGAATCACCAGGTGTTACCTGAAAGTTTGGATCCAGTAATTGAGCATATGGTGGCTTTTGTTTGGCTTTCCTCTGTTTCTGCAACTCAGTATTTCTAAGCTTCTATCCAGTTTTCCAAAGTTCTGAGCACATCACCACTGTCGTCTTTGCACTATCCTCCATTTTCAAGTGGGTAGTAAGCATTTCATTCACTTAAAACGTGAAGCAGAATTTAATTACAAACATGCAAAGAACTACACTACTTCCCTAAGACTCAGCACCTGATAACAAGAATACAACTTTTCTTCTCCATTGAATGCAACATTCTCAGTGTCCCCCACAGATGGGTTGGCGAATGCAAAAACTTGCTTAGTGACAGATTAGTCATGTCATTTGGAGATGTTGATATGGCAAGAAGCAGATGGTTCTGGGCAACAAACAATTGACCCTCACAGCACTTGACACATGGCATGAAAGGCAGGCTGCAATGAGGCAAGCAGCACTCTGTGGCAGTACTATACTGGGCAGCAGGTGAGCTCCGACATCAGGTAATAATCAGCAGGATGGTGTGGACTGGTTATGCGCAGACTGAGAAAAAATGAGGAATTTGCCAACCAAGGCAGCACAGCTTCGCCATGTGATGCCAATGTGCTGTGTCTCAGCTGCTCATCACATGAGAAACAGCATGGCTTGGCTAAGCCTCAACTTGCTTTTGACATCTGGACCACAGCACATGTTGCCATGAAAATTACTACCTCCCTTACAAACCAAAAAAGGGGGGGGGGGATTCCACTTATGTCACAATATTGTGCTGGATGTCAGAAGTAAAATTTCAGAATAATCAGGAATTTTGGGAGCCAGAGAGTGTGTGTTTTTCAATATAAAAGAAGTATTTAAGATAATTTTGGTTATATTATGACAATATGGTATACAACTGGGTGCACCTAGAAGTAGAGAGACAGGCCTCTAGCCAGGGAGGGTGGGCATGGAAAATCTTGTTTTGCAACAGAACAAAGCCTGAGAGCAATTAGCTGAGAGATGAGGATGTATGTCATGCTTCTCTGAAAGCTAGAGCCAGTGCATCTGTACTGTACTGGCATGTTGTCTTGCAAACAACAGGTGATTTACCTATCATATTTCTTAATGGCTAACCACAGTTAACAGCGATACATGTGGTCAGTTAATTTCAACTTTGAATCATGTTCTTCAAACTTGGATCTTTCCATATTCATTTCATGTGTTGCTACTTTTGAAGCTCAGTGGCACTACTGCTGTTGTTTTGATAAAGAAGCTTTACAATTAAGGCCCTGCTCATCTTGTCTAGACCCATGTTGACTGTCTGCAGGTAAAATGGATGCTCATGCTTGTGTTTCAATCTCATGTTGCTGTACCAATACTGGTGGCGAATGGCAAGTCATGACACTAACACTATTAACATTGCATTGTCAAGTTGGAACATCATCACTATGAAGTTGGGTACCCATACTGTACATAGGTTTCCACCTACAATGGCTCAAGTAGTGAAAGTTTAATTATAACTAAGCTGTGCACTTGTGATGAGTGATGGCCTGTTCTACTTTTTTAATTATCTCCATCACAAACTTCCCTTGTCGTAATAAATTATTGTTTATGATTAACTGTAGATAAAAAGTAATGAAATTTGCAAATATATAAAATTATAGCAGGTAAAAAAATAACAAAAATCTGTCAAATATTAAACATAACATCAGTTTGTTACTTTCAAGAAGAGTATTTTGAAGCTCATTTTAAAGACTTTACCTGGAGGGTCTCTGTAACAAACAAAACTTTTTCTAGCACAAATAAATCTGGTCATGCTAATGAAACAAAAATAAAGAAAACAGGTGGTGATGGGATTTAATAATAAGACGTTAAAGTGTGTACAGGCTTCATGCAAAACACCTCATTGTCAAGTTTATGTATTATTGTCTAGGATACCTGCAAATTAGTGATGTAGTTCAATGGAACTGATGACAAGAAACATCTCTGTGTAACAACTAACAGACAATCAGTACACTATGTTTTTTCCAAAGTTACTGTAAACATAAAATGGTTGAAAATTTTATTTTCTCCATGCTTTGAACTCAAGTAGCATGGAAAAGCTAAATGACTCAGATGGCCAATGACTCAGTCTTTAAATTTTAACAGTATGAGGAACACAAGAAGTGCACCCAATCTTAATATCTCGCTTACCTTACCATGAGCTTCAGTTTTACACTGATTTAAATTTGAGCAAAACTGTTGTAGTAATTTAATGACATTTTATAGCCCTTCACTGAAAATCTCTCAAAACTCTGAATTACTTGTATCTTCAGCCAAAAATTTGCACTGTTTCACTTTATTTGATAGGAAACATTTGTGAACTATTTAATTCAAATTGGTGATGCTCAGTTGGGGTAGATTCCTAGAACTGTCCTAGTTTACATGGACAGAAAATCAGTCCCAGTCTTCTCTTCAGTACTAATCTATGTACAAAAAGTCCTTTGTCGTACATTGATACTCATGATATGCTCTATACATTATTTAAGTAATGACAAATGTAATGTTGTGGCTTAAACCATTTTAATCCTTATCCATGAAGATGACCCATGACTGAAACTGGTTGGGTTTAAAATAAAAGCACCTGACTGTCAAACAGGCATTTTATACATTACTTGATGCCTGTTGATAGCCACATTTCAAAAATGTTCTTGCTTCAGTCTCACTGTTGAAAAATCTTAAGGTGTTAAAGTCTGCTCAGTTAATGAAAGATAAAACTGTATGTTATAAGAATACACAGTATTTAGTGGTTGCCCTACAGTATGACTCACAATTGCTAAACACTTCTACATCCCAGGGGTCACTGAATCTTCCCATTCAGCACCTGCTTCTCTGTACTCTGGAGTGGTAGATTCCCCTACAACCTATTTTGATGTCATAACTCACTTGTAGCAAACCTGTATGTCAGACTTCTACCTTTCCCTGCCCTTACCCTTATGTCAGTTTTCAGTGTCCACTTTCTCGTCACATTCGTCTTTCTCCTATTCAGCCCACATGTCCTTCTTGTTCCACTCCTCCCCCCCCCCCCCCCCCTCTTAGTGCCACATCACATCATACCTGTATTATTAGTCTCCTGTGCCACCTCATCTTCTTCATTTGACACAGATTACCTCCTCCCCCCCCCCCCTCCCCCCTCCTCATCCAGCCATCATTTGCACCATTGCTCCTTCTGTTTT
This sequence comes from Schistocerca gregaria, assembly GCF_023897955.1. Taxonomy (NCBI): domain Eukaryota; kingdom Metazoa; phylum Arthropoda; class Insecta; order Orthoptera; family Acrididae; genus Schistocerca; species Schistocerca gregaria. Next base: position 527,282,477 of record NC_064922.1, on the reverse strand, counting down.
ATTGTCTTCATTAATATCTACTAATCTTTATTCTATCTTCATTTATCTTTGCCTATATTTATGCTAGCTTTAGCTCAAAATTTAATGAAGTATTTGAATTGACAAATACCATTTTCTTTGTTCTCTTATACATTCTTCAATGCCTGTCCGAGTTCTGTATGAACCGATCTACCACTCTTTGATAGACATAATATCTTCCTCCCCTGCTCTTATTTGTCCAGTTTAGAGATGGACCTCTACAAAGTCTACAACTGTAGTTGTGTGAGTCACATGTTGTTATCAATGAATGCATAAAAAGAGATCTTTTCAGAAAGTAAGTTCAATATGTCTGAGTTATTGTAAATAAAAACATGTGCTCCTTTTTTCTATTATACTCAAAAAGGTAAGTCTCATATGGTAAGGCATAAGGAAAGGCAAATTAGATTTTGCTGTTGAATGACACTTTTTGAGTTCACAATTTATCTGTGAAAAATATTTCCAATTTTATTTCTAGCAGTCATGTTCAATACTTGCACTCTATTTTATATAACTGTGTTAGTGAAACTAAGGATGTGTCATGTCTCAACAACTAAGTTCTGTAGGATCTACAAAAAACTTATTCTGTCACAAAAATTAATATTTATCAAGTCAATATTTTTGTGGGTACATTGCTTTGATTATTAAAGGTAATAATAATTTCATTAGTATATGTTAACTACTATACATATGTTATGATTTTAAGGCTGTGGATGACATTTTTTGCATGTACAAGTACTGATCAGAAATTAAGCCCTCATATGATTAAATCCAGCCTGTGTCCAAAAACAAAAGGTTGACAAATTATAAAATTAAACTATAAAATGTCATGAGATATATTTTTATTTCTATAATTTTTATGTTATGTTGGCACAGAAAACTGAAGATCTGTAATAGGTAAAAAAAGGCAGTACTAAAAATAGCATGTTGAACGTGAACAAAGCCAACTATCAAAAAGAATGATTGAAACTTTCAAAAAAGAATCATTGCATAATATAATCTGCCAATCCAAGCAGAATAAAGAGGCAGGAAAATGGCTTTCAATATGTTTAGTTAACTTTGGTACCATTGGAAAACTTTAGTCGCCTACAAAAACTCACACGTAGATGTATTGCATTATTTTCAAGTCTTCTATATTTTAATGTCGATTGTCATAAGTAAACTTGAGGAAATAGGTGCTGAAAGCTGAATTTTACGGTAATTCATGCAGTATATAAACCAGTTCTGTGAAGTTAGGATCAGGATGGTCTGCCACTCTTTACAACCTTCCATATCCAACCCCTCTTTCTGTTATAGCCATGAGCAACCAGTGAGTGGTGCACGGCGGAGAATGGAGACGTGATGCCACCAGGCAGGAAAGCTGCTGGAGGTATCACTAACAATGAACAGAGAGGACAGATGAACAAGCAGGGGACAACAGACACTATGACTGACCAGGACACAACATGAGACAAGCAAGCAAGAACGGATGCAATAAACACAGCAAGAAAACAACAACACAGGAACACTCCAAACAATGACAGTATGTATGTCAACATATGCAACTGGAATGCAGTATGGCCAAGATGCATGCACAAAACACAACAAGTACCAGAGTGCCGAAATAGCACCGCGTGGTCGCCTAAATACATGACCATGGGAAATGCGATTGGCCATGGAATTAATGCAGTACAGAGAGTGGCACACTCACATGGCAAGACTCAAAGTGTAGGCATGCACCGGAGCACAGCGACCCATAGTGGGTACCCAGGTCTATACCTTCTGGCATGCATTCAACTTCCGTGTATTCCGACACCAGGCTTTCTTCTTTAAAAAAAGAAAAGCTCGAACTAGAACTTTATGTGATGAGTGTTTTCATCAGCAGTACTATGAGCTGCCCCTCCTGAGGTTGAGTATCAGCCAGATTTTATGTCTCTTCATAATTTTAACAATTTTTCAATTGGATTTTCCATTTAATTTAGTAAATACATCTGCAATTAATTTTAAATTAAGCATTTGAATTGACTGTCTTTATTTAAGGCCTTACATCTTCACAAAAAATTATTTTATAGTCTTGGCAACTGGTGACACCATCAAATGATATGGCCAATTTTGGCATCATTTTCTGTTCCATAATTTAGCAAAGTTCAGTTCACAGAATACTATATGTATCATTCCCAAATTCTACTTCTTTTCTTTCCTATCGTTATGTAATATACTGAGGGAAAAACAGAAAAAAAAACACTGATTCAGTACCATCCTGAACTGCACAAAGGCCTGTTCTTCATACTATTTCATTTTAATTTTTTGCTTTGAAACCTTCATATTTTCTTCATCTTCCATGAAGTGTACATGCTCTATTTGTCACACTCACACACATTATGCAAAATTGAAATTTTAATTTTCTGTGCTTTCAGTATCTTAAAAAATGGCAAGTTGTAGCATAGAAATGGCCACACTTCTGTGGATGTTATTTCCCTTTTTTTATATCTCTTGGTCATCAGTTCAAAGACAGTTTGAATATAGCTCTTCATACTACTCTACTGTGTGCAGATCTCTTCATTCATGTGTAACTGTTGCAACTCACATCTACTTACACCTGCTTACTATAATCTAGCCTTGCTTTCCATCTACAATTTTTATTCCACATACTGTCCTTCATTATAAAATTAATTATTATTTGATGACCCAGGACATGTACTGTCAATTGATCCATCATGTCCCACAATAGGGGTGTTATTAGGGCACATCCATTTTTTCTGAGAAGCTATTCCATACAACTTGGTGTGAGGACAGGCATAAATAATGATGAATATGGTATTTAATTGTGTAAATACAACTATTAGAATACCTAGAAAACACTTGTAGAGAGACTTGTGTGATTATCTACTTCATTCTGTCACTAAAAATTAAATCTATCCATACACTCAAATTTGCATTAAATGATTTATATAACAACAATAATCATCAATATTTGATAATATGACGTAATTGGATAGATAAAAAAGATTACTCACTAAGCGGTGGTAGGAGCCATGTTGCTTTATTAAATGATTTAATAACTCTTGTTTTCCTCAAATAACTCATTAGTATCAGACTTACATAATTAGGTATCTTTTCTTGACTGTCACTTTCCTCATTTGTGTATTCACTTGAAGTTTAAAGGGCTTTCTCTCTCACACACACACACACACTGTTACCAATATTTCCAACTAGGTTGATGAGGCCCACACCTGGTTCCACCTGTGCTAACTTCTTCATCTCAAAGTAGCACTTTCAATTTCATTTGTTGGCTATATTTTAACATTATCCTACAATTTGTAAATTCTACAAATACATTGTCTACTGTAGAAGTAAGAGATGTCCTATCATCCTGTCCATTCTTGTCAACATTTTCCACATATTCCTCTCTTTTCAAATTCTTTGCAGAACCAATTCCTTCTATAGCATGATGTCTTAAATGCTTTCTCCAAGACTATGATTCACTTTCATACACCACTTTCCTCCAAATGTACACTATCAAATTAAGGCTGATGTTTGATACTAGTTGACTTCTTTTGGCCAGGAACACTCTACTTGCCTTTGCATTTTTATCTTCTCTTTGTTTCATCCTCCATGTGTTTTTTTTTATTTTATTTCAAGGTACCAGAATTCCTTCACTTCATCTATTTCATGATTACCAGTTTTGATGTTAAGCTTGTCACTAATCTCATTTCTACTATGCCTCATTACTTATTATCTTTCTTCAGGTTAATGTCAACTCATTCTGTGTGTTCATCAGATTTTCCATTCAATTCAACAAGTTCTACAATTCTTCCCCACTTTCAATGATGATAGCAGTGCCATCATCAAATCTTATCATTGATATCCTTTCACCTTGAATTTCAATCCCACTCCTGACCCTTCTTATATTCCTTTCATAAAAGAAATAATCATATATTAATACTGTTAAGCACAGCTTGAATCCATATAATTAGCATAAAGGGTTAATGGTGTAACAAGCCCCTTAATACTTCATCTAAATGATAAGAGTTAACTTTCAATTCTGTGGAGCCCTGAATTTGATCTTTTAATATGAAATTAAGTTTTTCTTTATGTTCAAACTTTCATTCCTAATTGCGCAATGAGCAAAACTAAAATTCACAATTATTAATATTTTATAATCTTATTTCTCTGACATATATTGATAAAAGAATTAAATTCGTAGGCTGCCAGGAAAACTATCAAGGAGATAAATGACTTCTTTTGTGTGATGCTTTTATTTGCCAAATAATGCATCTGTCTACTCAGGAATGTTTGATGATGATTTTTTTAAAAGATTTATTGAATGTTTCTACTAAGATACCAAATGTTTTCTGAAGGAGAATTCAGTTCAATTCAAATTCATATTTGGAATATTTATGGTATAGATCTGAGGAGGACCTGTATGTCAAACACATCTTTGCAAAGCAAGAGAGTAATCATTTGGAAGAAGCTTTTAGGTAAGTCAGTAATTGTTCCCCGTGAACCATGAACCTTGCTGTCAGTGGGGTGGCTTGCGTGCCTCACTGATATAGATAGCTTTGCTGATGACATATATCCAAGGGTACTAGCTTTTGTAAGAAGGCAGCTAGAATAGTCATTTATAGAGTAATAGTTTTCTAAAGTTATTTCAAGATCAGTTTTCTTTTTGTTGCTTTTGTTAAACATTTTATTAATATTTGCATGATGAAGTGACGTAAATGCATCTGTGAATAATGATTGGTGTAGGACATTTTTAGTGTGAAAATAGCCTCAAAAGATTATTTTGACTGGCTGGTCATTTTGAAAAACCAATCAGAGTTAAGCATTTCCTCCGCGCTGGCAGTAGTTATTGGCTCTGGAAGGAATGGCACTGGTCAGTCGCTAGTCAGCTATAGAATGTGCAGGTCATGTTGAACACTTCCGTCTTTATTATGTTTAAAATGAAGACATGATTGGGTTCTCACGTCCATATTATGTGGCTGTAATACCATATTATGTGGCTGTAACAGCAGTTGCGTTTACAGACAGTTTTGTGAAGTTTGGTAGTTTTTGGATTGTTTTGTTGGAAAGAGAACTGCATGTGAACTTTCAGCCTTTCTAAAATTCCATGTGGTATGTTTCATATTCCTCTATGGAATATTTGGTGAGCAATTTCTTTATTAGATATCCACTGAAAAAGGACCAAATGTGAAACTCATATATTGTAGCAAATTAATGACTGTAAATTGTGTGATAATTTGGGTTGGACTTAAGTACATTCCTGGCTGCCTTGTGTGTGTACTGGGTTATCTGAACTGCGAGCTGAGGACAGTGATATTACTCATTAATTAAATACAGGCTGATGCAAAGTTTTATTTTGAACATAAGGAAATGAAAGAACATGTTGAAGAATTTTGACGTTTTTCTAAAGAGATGAAGCAATTGCCCTCCACCCCAAAATTGTTATAAGATATTACAGGATAGTTTTCTACCAGAGTTCACACGGTCTTTGTAAACGTAATTACTGCGGGGGTTTTCTTCAATGTTGCTTTTAAAGCCATCTGAAGGGTATCTACACATGCAGAGAAACTGGCTGGTGACCAGATGCCGTAGTGAGGTAGGTGGAACTTGTGTAGTGCACAGTACGATGAGAGACAGTGATCAAACATTCACGCAACACAATGCGACTTTTAACCTGCCATGCTGCAACAGCAAAAACAAAGAAAAACAACAAAAAACTTTGGGAGCAGTTTTAGTTGATTTGGTGTTGAGCACACAGATCTTTTTTCTTTTTTTAGTAGTTATGCTGAGATTTTTCGAACATACACCTCCTCAAATTTTATACACTTCATATATAGTCTCAACACAATCATACTAATTCTTAAGCATAGCACACTAGCATTAGTTGATGGAAAACACTTACCTGCTTTTGAAATTTGACAGCATTATATTTTCTTACTGATTAAAGTAAGCAATAATTTTGGTATTTATAGACCCTTTTAACTAAACTGAATTTTTTGTTGATATTTTAGAACAATTTGAGAGTATTGACATGTATAAACTATTTTCTTAATGAAAACATTCAGCTTTTACAGCAAGTAAATTGTCTTTCATTCTACACATTTTTATGAACATAAGGTTACTTACATATATTTAGGCAACGCAAGCTCCTGTACTCTTTTGTTACTTATAGCTCTCATAGCTGTTGGTGATGCATAGTGGCCTCCTGGATACATACCAGTGAGATGTTCAGCAGGCCTGTCAAGTAATGTCAATCATTTAGCAATGGAAAATATGGGTTTAAATTTGTGTAATAAGTAATAATTATCTCATCAATTAGATTGGACATCAGTCTCTTATTCACAAAAAATTATCATAAGAAAACCTTAATAGCTAAAAAAAGTTGTAATGTACTTGCAGTTAACCCATAAAGAATCAATGATGGACTATTCTTGAGCTGTCAACCCAGCAACAGAATAATTTTGAAACAGTGCTTCAAAACTTTTTCTATTCATCTCCCTAAGATCATAAAATTTTCATAAACAAGGAATTATTTTGTATTTTACATGTAACATAATGCAAATGGTTGTGATGGAATCCTCCTTTAAGTCAGTGTGCTATATGTTTTGAGATTAATATCATTTGGGAGGTTTCTACTTCTTTATTTGGTTTAGAGTAGTCTGTGCACTATCTGAACAATATCAGATTGTCAATATTTTTGTATTAAGAGACCAAAATATAATATATCTGACTAACATTTCTTTACAAATCTGTATTATAAGTCACCATTTTTCAAAAATCAAGGATCCTGTTTAGATTATTTCTGGAACCTGTATTTACAACATTTTTGTATTTTTAGCAAAATATACTACTTTGATATTTTGTTAATTTTTCATTTCAATGTGTGAATTATGCTTGCCTCTACTCTCATGGTATCTCTAATGACCAAGTAGTTAAATCCTAATCTTCCTTCCTCTTCCTCTTCCTCTTCCTCTTCTTCTCTCATGATTATTTACAAAACTGCATATGCCAAGCTTTTTAAATACACATGAGCACTGCTCACTCACTGGTCATCGTGCAGAAGAGGTATTCTTGCTTCAGATGACAGTGCTAATTCTTGAGGCAAAAGAGGATTTATTTTTGGTTTTTTTGTTGCGAGAAGAAGAAACTTTTGATACAGACTGGTATTATAGTTTAACAGTTGCAACCAAGCACCTGTGATCAAGCTGAGATAATAGTAATAAATCATTTAACTGGAGGAGGTATGCTGTGTTAGCTCTATAAGACCACTGCCTGTTGCACTTAAGAATTTTCTGTGAGAATTTTCTGTGCCTTGGTGGTCTTGCTTTGAAGTTCCTAAGGTATGGTAAACAAGAAAGTTTACTCTAAAGAATGAGGACAAAACTTTGTACTGATGATTTAACATTCAGTAAGGCGACTATCATTGTCAATGCATGTGGGTGGTAAATGTGACATTGAGCAATGGAAATGAATGTATACAGTTTTTTTTCTGTTGATGAAACCACAGCATAGAGTTCTCTCAACCTATAGTGAGTTGCAAATGGCATATTGCTTTTATAGTGCTGAAAGTGGTCTAATTACTGTAAAATTATCCATGGAGGCCAAAATTGACCTCCAAATAACGGGAAATATGTATTCAAATGGTATTTCAGAGTTTTACAAGATCAACAAAGATACTCAGAAAGTGGTGTTTGCACATGATGGCCTGTTAGAAGTGGCTGAAAGACAATTCAAGTTATCATTTGTGGGACAATATCTCCTGAAAATATAGTGGAAATGATTAAGAAGGTGACTAGATATTCAAGAGCATGAGAAGAAGTTTAGTACCTTAATGATACTTGTAATTATTACTTCCAACCGAGAAACATTTTGTACAAAGCTGGCTATTAAAGATGTCAAAAATGAACTTCTATTTAACACTGTTTGCCTACATGACACTAAATGGAGAGTCTGCAGTATGAAATATTACAATTTATATTCCTAATTGGGGAAGTAATATTACAAACTGCATAGCATGCTGTGTGCCCTGTGATAGGTACGTGCTTGTACAAAGGCACATCAGTAAGTAGCTGCGTTTGAAGACATATGTCACTGCTACTGCAAGTTGGTGTTACTACTGCATGTTACCATCTATTACATGATGCTACAACAGAAAAGACAATGATTAATAGATTAGCCTGAATTTGGAAGGCAATTCAGTAAGCTGCGGCCGGCCTGCCACAGTGGTCATGTGTGCATGGGATGTGCTTCTGTGAATGCACGAGTGCTTTCTACTTAACAAGAATGCCCTTTGGCTGAAGGACAAAATGTACAGCAGACTTTTTGTTGTGCCTATCTGTGACTCAACCTTCCTCTATCTGGTGAGTAGCAATCTATCCTTTTCATAATATTGATGTTATTCCATCCTGGAATTTTCATTGTTTGAAAAGTACAGTACCATTCAGCACTCAGTATTTTCCTTTTGGATAGGGAAATGTGTACCAAGGTACAAGTGATATATACACTATTATACAAGTGAAATCTGTGCTGTTTATAGCAATTCTTCAGAACCAGTTACTAATTAGATATTGTTTCAACAATATTATGAAAATGATAGTTGCTACTCACCATATAGTGAAGATGTTGAGTCACAGATAGAAACAAAAAAAGACTGTCACAAAATGAGCTTTCAGCCAATAAGGCCTTTGTCAAAAATAGATAAAATACACACACACACACACACACACACACACACACACACAAATGCAACTCACACATACATATGACCACAGTTTCTGGCAGCTGAAGCTAGACTGTGAGCAAAATGTATGATGGGGGAGTCAACAGGGAAGGAATTAGGAGGAGGCTGGGGTGTGGAGTGGGACGGATAGCAGGGTACGGGTGGGGGACTGTAAAGTGCTACTAGTAGGTGTGTGCAGGCATGAGGTGGAGAGAGGATAGAGCAGCTAGGTGTACTCAGCAGGTTAGGCAGAGGTGAGGGAGAGAGGAATTGGTGGAATAGAAGGCTGTTGGCTTGTTCATGTTGGAATGGGAACAGGGAAGGATCTAGATGGGTAAGGACAATGACTAATGAAAGTTGAGGCCAGGAGGGTTACAGGAACATAGGATTGTTGCAGAGAGAATTCCCACCTGTGCAATTCAAGAAAGCTGGTATTGGTCGGAAGTATCCAGATGCACAGGCTGTAAAGCAGTTATTGAAATGAAGAATGTAGTGTTGGCCGGGTTGCTCAGCAACAGGGTGGTTCAGTTGTTTCTTGGTCACAATTTGTCAGTGGCCATTCTTTTGGATAGAGAGTTTGTTGGTTGTCATTCCCACATAGAATGCAGCACAGCAGCTGACTTGTAGATTACATGACTGGTTTCACAGGTAGCCCTGCCTTTCATGGGATATGTGATCTTTGAACTGGAGTAGGCAGTGGTGGTGGTGGGAGGAGAGGTATATGGGACATGTCTTGCATCTATGTCTATTGAAGGGATATTAGCCATGAGGCAAGGGGTTGGGAGCATGGGTTGTACAGGGATGAAAAAGGATACTGTGCAGGTTTGCTGGATGGCAGAGTACCACTGTGAGAGGGGTGGGAAGGATAGTGGGCAGGACATTCTCGTTTCAGGGTACGACAAGAGATGGTTGAAACCCTGGTAGAGAATATAATACAGTGGCTCCAGTCCTGGGTTGTACTGTGTCACAAGGAGAATGTTCTTCTATGGTCAGATGGTGGGACATTGGGAGATGGTGGGTGATTGGTAAGATAAGGCGTGGGAGATCCTTTTTTGCACATGTTTGGGAAGGTTATTACGATATGTAAAGGCCTCAGTGAGACCGTCAATATATTTTGAGAGGGACAGTTCGTCACTGCAGATGCGATGGCCATGGGTGGCTAGGCTGTATGGAAGGCACTTCTTGGTATGCAGCTGGCAGCTGTTGAAGTGGAGGTATTGCTGGTGGTTGGTAGGTTTGATATGGACAGAAGTACAGATGTAGTCATCTTTGAGATGGAGGTCAGCATCAAGCAAGATGGTTTGTTGGGTTGAGTACGATCAGGTTAAACCAATTTTGGAGAAGGTGTTGAGGTTCTGGAGATATGTGGATAGGGTGTCCTCACCCTTGATCCAGATCACAAAAATGTCATCAATGAATCTGAAACAGCTGAAGGATTTGGCTTCTTGGTGTTTAGAAAGTATTCTTCTACATGGCCCATGAATAAGTTGGCAGAGGATAGTGCCATGTGGGTGCCCACAGCTGTACCCCCAGTTTGTTTGGAGGAGATGTACTTGTAGGTGAAGATGGTAATTGGTCATGGAAACTAGGAAAGTGATTGCTGGTTTGAAATACACTGGGTATCAAGAAAAGTAGTGTTTATCAGAGGTAAGGTCATGGGCATTCAGGAGTATAAAGGTCGGTGGTATCAATAGTGTCTAGCAGGGCACAGTGTGATAAAGGAACAGAAACTGTGGAGAGTCGATGGAGGAAATGGTTGGTATCTTTTATACAGGAAGGTAGACTGCAGGTAATATACTCAAGGTGTTGGTCTATGAGAGCATAGATTCTCTCAGTGGGGGCACAGTAACGGGCATCAATGGAGTGTACTGGGCTGTTGGTTTTATGAAATTTAGGAAGCATGTAGAAGGTAGGAGTGAGGAGAGAGATGGACTCCAGGAAGAGGTTCTGTAATGAGCCTAAAGACTTGAGGAGAGGCTGGTGATTTTACTAGATTTCTGGAACAGGGTCACTGTGACAGAGTTTGTAAGCTGGATTTTGCCATGTAATCCTTGTGGTTCAAATCAACAATGTTGGAGCCTTTGTCAGTAGGTAGGATTATAAGGTCAGAATCAATTTTTAGGTTGTGGATTGCGATTCTTCCTGTGGATGTAAGGTTATCTTGAATTTTGAAAGATTTGGGGAATGGTGGTGATGCAAGGTTCAAGGATTTGGAAAGTTAACACCGAGTGATCCAGGGGCAGTGGGGATGGACCCTGATTGGACAGAGGAGTAAAAAGAGTCAGGCAGGGATCAACATTGGTCTTTGGTTGAGTCTGATTGATAGGGTTGGTGGTGAAAAAGTGTTTCTACTGTAGTGGTGGAGAGAAGGTCTTTAACAAGTCCTCCATGATTGAATTTTGGGAGCGGAGCAACAGGTGAAGTGTTTGGAAAGGACTGATATTGCTGCATGGCTAAGGCTTTTGAAGGAAAGGTCTGTTTAAATTCTTGATTCTGTGTGGTGGTGGAAGGGAATTTTGGAGGGTTGGGTAAATGTAGTAGGTCTGCGAGACAGTGTTTGTAAGTTATCACAGGATGTGGGCGAGGTGGCGGACAGTAGTAGTCCAAGTAAGGTGTAGGAAGTGAGTATGGTGGAGAGGTTTTTAAGGTGGTGTTGTGCATGTTGTTCTAGTCTTTGGAGGGCAAGAGTTTCAATGTGTGTTATGGGATGCAGGAATTTGGGATTGCATAGGAGGAGAATTTTATGCAAGGAGAGAAGATATTGTAAGGAGATTTGGGCTTCATTGATATGATTTTGTAGGACTATGTTGTTCAGGGCTAAGGACTGGCAGAATCTGAACAGATGGAGGTCATTGTGGATACACAATTGACAGCTGGATATGGGTAATTTGATGGTAAGGCTATTTGGAGGATTCCATGAGCCAAGCAACAATGCAGGAACAGTATTTGGGACTGTATTCTGGCTAGAGATAAGGAAATTTTTCTGTAGTGGTGCAGATGGAAGGAGCACAGACTCATTTCAGTGGAAAAACATGAGAGCCCTCACCTACATAATCCTGTAAAACCATATCAACCAAGCCCAAACCTCCTTGCAAATCTTCTCTCCATCCATTGATCTCCACATCAAACCTACCAGTCACCAACAATACCTCCACTTTGACAGCTGGCACCCATTCCATAGTAACAAGTCCCTTCCTTACATCTTAGCCACCCATGGCTGTCGTATCTGCAATGACAAGCGGTCCTCTCCCTGGGATATATCCTATGTTCTTGTAACCATCCTGTCCTCAACCTTTGTCAGTCATTGTCCTTGCCCATCTAGCCCATTCCCTTTTCCCATTCCAGCACAAATAGTGCTCTATTCCACCAATGCACCCAGTCTTCTTACTTCTCTCCTTTTCTGCAACCCCCGCTCCCCACCTCTCCTCCACCTGCCTTCTAACCTCCTGAGCGCACCTAGCTGCCCTACCGTCTCTCTCTCTCTCTCTCTCTCTCTCTCTCTCTCTCTCTCTCTCTCTCTCTCTCTCTCTCTCTCTCATCCCTGAATGCTCCCACTAGCAGCACTTTACCATACCCCACCCCTACACTGCTATCCCTACACTCCTCACCCCAGCCTCCTCCTTACCCCCATCCAGTTACATCTCCCAGTATCCCCTACTGCCCTCAGTCTGGATTCAGCTGCCAGAGACTGTGGTCATGTGTGTGTCAGTTGTGTTTGTGCAAGTGTGTGCATGTTTGTCAGTTGTCTATTTTTGACAAAGGCCTTGTTGGCCAAAAGCTCATTTTGTGACAGTCTTTTTTTGGTGCCTATCTGCAACTTGGCACCTTTCCCATATGGTGACTATCAATTATCCTTCTTGTAATATTGTTACATTCCTTTCTGGATTTGCCGTTGTTAGATATTGGTTCAATGAATTTATATGTGGCTGACTAACCAGTTTCCAAGAGGATGACGCAGGATGCTTGGCAGATGTGGTTACCAAAGAAGCAGGCAAAGTAGCACAGATCATAGGTTGCTATAACTGCTGATGGTGAACAACAACCAGTTGCAGCTTTCAACATTAAAGCTGTATCTGGAACAACTTAAGTGAGATTCAAAAGACATATTGCATTGAGTTGTCATATTTTGTGGGATTATAATCTAACATTATGCTCCAGAAAAAATGCAGAAATCAAACCAGTGACCTACTTCAAGTGAATCCCCTCAGAAGAAGGTACAGATGGGCCAACTAAATGAAAATATGGCAACAATTTTTTGAGATACAAAGGCTGTCATGCTCACCAACATAGTAGGAACAGGTAAAACTGTCAGTGAACAACACAACTGTGAGATATTGAAAAAAATATGGTCCCATTTTGCATAGAACTAATTGGTGTTTTGCCAAGATAATGTGTCAGGACATTCATCAGAGGCTGCATTCTGAATGGCTAATTGCTGCCCCATGTCTTGTTTTTGACAGTGATTTCTTTCTCCTTTTACCAAAACATGAAGAAATGGATTGAAAGTAAAATATTTTGCTCAAATGACAAGGTCATCATCAAGACAAAGGAGTACCATGAAGTTTATCATTCCTATTGTATTTTGTTTATTAAGGGGTCAGAGATTTAAAAAAATGGCAAAGACATTGCTGAAAACATATGTCCCTAAAAGAAAACTATGTTGAAAAATTAATAATTTTTAATTTGAAAAAAGAAATGACATCTTAATACCTATCACTGGTCTCTACTGAACTGTCCTCATAAGGTGGTGTAGAACTCCAGGGTCACACAGTGGCATTTGTCTTTGATAGATGTGGCCACATCATGTTTAGCTTTCTTCCTATTAAGATCATCCTCTCTGTGTACGCACGACCAGTTGAAGGCCCAAGAGATACAAGTTGCAGCTCAAGGTTCCAAGCTGAGAGGGGTACCACAGGTACCCAGGAGTAAAATACACAAAACTATCCAGTAAACTTGGGTCCACAATTTAGCCATTTGTGAGGTCACTGCAAATATGTGGTTATATGCTGTCACTAGCTACAGTATTAAATTCTATCCTGTTTAGAACAAATGTATTTGAAGTGTAAATTTATTGATTAAGTCCCCATCTAATAAGACACAAAATGTCACCAGATGTCAAAGATTTGATCTCAGTGTCTATTCTTTCTGCTGAAAGTTCTGCGCAAAGCTCATTATCTTATATTACAAGTCTTATTGAAAAATTTCTCATTAGTTTGGATGCTTATGAATCCTCTCAGTTTTACTTATATCTGTAATTAATAGTGAAAGGGCTTCTTAAAACTCAAGAAATATCTTAGGTCAACACTTTCTCAAGGACAGCAATGTGGTCTGCCAGCTATAGTCACTGAAAGTGGTAACTTGAAATCAAGAAATCAGACCATATTTTGAAGGATTTTTCTAAGCTAAAGGCAAGAAAAATGGCAAAATTAGCAAGGAAAAAATCATTAGCACATATATTCAACAAATGCTGGACTTAAACATGGCTTTATTAACAGAAATTTCTCTGTAGTATCACACACAAATTTGTTTTTCTTTTCAGTTGCATACATAAAAATTTTAACCATGTTATCAATTTTTAATTACTTTTTTGGCAAATTTTGCAAAATTTAACTACTCACTGATGAATTTTCTCACATAAATCTTACTCAGTTAAACAATGTCATATGTTTAACACATCCATATAAAATTCAATTATATTTTTGTGTTTGTGTCCCACTTCCTCTGATGGCAAGTGAAATAATTTGTAATTTACAGAATTAAAAACTTCTACCACTAAAGCAAAAATTAACAGAATTTTTATATTTTCATTCTTTCCTCTTATTTTAATAGATAGCATATTTATAATGAAGCTAGAACAATGCAATAGATCCAATTATTTCTGCTTTCACTAAGAGCTTTCAACAGTCATGTGGAAATAAATTTTTTCCTCTTTCAATAATTAGCACTCGAACAAGATGCAGAGATTTATTTCTGTTACAGAGGAATGTCTATGCAGCACTTACTTTAAAAGAAAACACAATCCATGCTATATTCACGGAAAGGAAACTAATGTCGGAGGTATAGGTGGTGGGGGTGGGGGCCATTAAATGATATGTTTGAATGTGTAGAAAAATATTTTCAAACCAACCCTGTGTATAGGTTAAGCCAATACACTTTTAGCACAGAGATAGGGAATTTTTTGGTAAATCCCTTTGGGACAAATGTACATGGGCCTAACCTGTGCCAAAAGCCTGAGTCCCTCTCCACAAAACTTCCAACTGTATGTGTTTCACTGTAATTTGTGAACAATGTTATTGGTGAGATTTTATTTTGTTCACTTCCTTGTCTTTCTATATGTGTAGCATTTTACTGAGGGTTGATTGAGCATCTAGTTGGTTTCCTAGGCAGCCATTGACATCCCTATTGTCTGTTACTTTAAGTTCTGAAGACCATTTGGACGGCTGGGCACATATTTCCTTCTCTTCACTTTATTCCTTCTTCCCAGCTGTTTGTGATTCAATGCCGAACCTTGAACCTTTGTTTTAAGGGAATAGAGTTCTCAAATATTTATTAACTTACTTCAGGGATATGGGCTTGAGCTATGAAGTATACTTGTTTAAAATTTTCTACTGGTGTGGGGGCAAGTATTTATCTTTTGGCCCAGTGATTCAGCTGCACTTGTAGATAGAATTATTCATGCCAGCATTGCTTGGTAAGGTTCGAGATTGCTTTCTAATAGATTTTTCTGGCTTCAGAATATGGTAATCACTATGTAACCTTTATTTTCTGTAACTATTTTTATTCTTTAAATGTAGTATATTCACAAGCTTTGGTGGTGACAATCATGATGTATCTTCCTCATATGCTTCCTTTCTGTATTTACCATAAGTGGCTCACCAATTGTAGGACATGGTGATATGTCCTTGGTGCTGACATCTGAAACAGCAGAAGAGCTGAACCACACAGCTGCCCGTCAGAAGCACAAAACCAGTGTTACTGTGCCCTGGAAATGTAAGTGAACTTTTTGTCAAATAAGTTCTGTTCTTTTGCAGCTCATTACTTATTTTTGTTGGTATGTTTCTAACTTCCAAGAATCCTTCTTCACTGTAATGCTCTTCCTTAAATTATTGAATCATTAGTGTATCAAACCATTATTTGTTACAGTATCTTCACTGACATTCTGAAGTTCTCATATGAATTGATATTCAGTGTATGTCTCTGCATTTTAAATGTTATTGGTCAGTTGAAATGCAAACCTTTCAACCAATAATATTCCATTTATGTGTCCTCCTACTCCTTTAAATGTTCCCATTATGCCTTTACTAATGAGAAAACTATTTTATGAAACAATATTATATTCTTAAACAAGGCTCACATTTGAGTAGTCATTTCTGGCATCCAACACTCTAAGATGTCTTCATTGGTTGTGGGTAGTTACATCCAGATGATACACAAATCTCATTCGGATAGTTTTCATTTTACAAGAAAAAAGCGGTAAGACCTCTATGTATACCTCAGGAAATAAGAGTCATCTAGACAGAGTTTCTTATATCTGTGATTCCCCAAGGCAGTGTTATAGACCCTCTGCTGTTCCTTGTCCATATGAACAATTTAGGAGACAATCTCAGCAGCCATCTTCAGTGGGTTGCAGATGATGGTCTCATTTATTGTCAAGTAAAGTCATCAGCAGATTAAAACCAATTCTGAGCCAATTTAGATAAGATACATGTATGGTGCTAAAACTCACAAAGACTATAAATACAACAAAATATCTAGGAATTACAATTACAAACAACTTAAATAAGAAAGAACACATAGAAAGTGTTGTGGGCAAGGAAAACTACTGTGTTTTATTGGCAGAACACTTAGAAAATGCAAGAAATCTATTAAAGAGACCTTGCCCATTCTCTTTTGGAGTACTGTTATATGGAGTGTTTGACCCTTGCCGGATCTTAATGGACTTCATAAAGGAAGTTCAAAGAAGGGCAGCACATTTTGTATTATTGAGAAATAGAGGAGAGAGTGTCATGGAGATCATACAGGAGTTTGGTTGGAAATCATTAAAAAAAAAGGTGTTTTTTTGTTGCAGCGAGATGATTTCATGAAATATTAATGACAAGCTTTCTCATTTCAATGGGACAATATTTTGTTGATGCCAACCTACATAGGGGGAAATGGTCATCATAATAAAATAAGGAAAATGGCAGTCTATCCCATGAGTGCTTGTTTCCACATAGGGCTGAAGGTTTTTCTACTTTTTTTTGTATAGGCTGCGCTCATCCTCACAGTGCATATCAGAAATATGGTGTCAGACCAGCCCTTAGACAGAGGCCCCTGGCTTCACTATACACTCACCCAGCCGTTTGTGGCCACCAAGCTTCTTCGGGAAAAGAAGAGGTATATTGTTCCCAGAATGAGATTTGCACTCTGCAGCGGAGTGTGCGCTGATATGAAACTTCCTGGCTGATTAAAACTGTGTGCCCGACTGAGACTCGAACTCGGGACCTTTGCCTTTCGTGGGCAAGTGCTCTACCAACTGAGCTACCGAAGCACGACTCACGCCCGGTACTCACAGCTTTACTTGCAGAACTAGCACTCCTGAAAGAAAGGATATAGCGGAGGCATGGCTTAGCCACAGCCTGGGGGATGTTTCCAGAATGAGATTTTCACTCTGCAGTGGAGTGTGCGCTGATATGAAGTTTCGCAGAAGAGCTTCTGTAAAGTTTGGAAGGTAGGAGACGAGATACTGGCAGAAGTAAAGCTGTGAGTACCGGGCGTAAGTCGTGCTTTGGTAGCTCAGTTGGTAGCGCACTTGCCCGTGAAAGGCAAAGGTCCTGAGTTCGAGTCTCGGTCGGGCACACAGTTTTAATCTGTCAGGTATATTGTTGTTGATAAGATTGATGATAAAAACTAATCATAGTGGAGTCACAACTATTGTGTCTTCAAGGAGATGTCTATGTAAGCAATTTAGAAATAAAGGCAACAGCTCGCAGAACAGTACAAGTATTGAGTTGCCAAGAGGCACAAACAGAAGCTTCTGAACCATTTTTTTTTTAAATTACCTGGACCACCCCCCTTCCTTCTCTTCTCCCCCCCCTCCCCCCACCATACATGTGTGCATGTGTATAGAGGGTGGCGGGAGGGGGGATGTGCACTCTTGCTTGAAAAAAGATTTGCCAAAACCTGTGTGCCTGTCTATGACACCATGTTCTGCTATTATACTGAAATGTATTTAAGATATATCACATTTATCTTCTGCAGAATAAGTTAAATGATACCATTCTTGTGTTATTCTGCTTGTTCTAATAATTTACATCACATTCTCATTGAATGAAACAGTTTTTGTGCACTCATATCTTTCACAGACATCTGAGTAGACTCAGTTTCAGAAATCATGATTTTTACATGATAGTTTTTACACATGCACTCCTCCTTTGCAAAATTTCTGCAGGATTGTGATTTTACAAAATTTAAATTATACTAGGTTCGAGATTCAGGATGTAGAAGACTAATGTTCTACTCTCACTGCCTGAACTGAGATAATTACTAGGGTCATTCAATAAGCAAACAGAAACAAACAGTTATACAGAAAAAATTTTTTCTCAAATTAATATAATTTTTTTGTCTGTTTTTCAATCTCCACTGAACCTGATGACACATAAAGCTTGTTTCATCCGATAAAAAGCACAAAAAAGAAAGATCAAGGCTGTAAGGAGGATGACATAGGAGCTCTTAACAACCATTTCTAATAATTTGTAACATCAGTTGTGCCGTCTGAGGCCAAGCATTGTCTTGAAGAAAAAGCATGCTTTTTCTTTGCCACCCTGGTCATTTTATCTACAGCAAAGGAAAAAAGACACTAACAGAAAATAGGGACCTCAGTATGCCAAAATTTGGATAACATGACTTTACCAGCTGGTGACCATTTTGAATTTCTTACAGACAGGTAATTTTGTGGGTTTCCACATCACACTTTGACACTTGTACCATGGCTCAAAATCATACAGGTTAGATTCATCAAATATTAAATTTTATGTATTCTGTGAGTTGTTTAGAAGCCCTTCAGGCTATTTCTAGCAACTTCATACACAAGCCTCTTGATCTTTGTGTAAATGTTGTTTCAAATTTCTTCATTGTATATCCTCATCCATTCCCTTTTTTCATTCTGCACAGGGTTTTTCTCCTTTTCTCTTGTATAGTGGCTGCCAACATTACAATTTTTCAGTCACCATTTGTCCCTTGATCTGTTCATATGGCCAAACCATTTTATACATCATTTTTTTCATCTCTTTGGTATGTATGTGGGAGTTCCCATCTGCTCTCTGATTACTTTATTTAGAGTTTTCCCTTCTCTTGAAATTCTACAACTTGGCTCATTGTTGTTGTTGTTGTTGGTGTGGTCTTCAGTCCTGAGACTGGCTTGATGCAACTCTCCATGCTACTCTATCCTGTGCAAGCTTCTTCATCTCACAGTACCTACTGCAACCTACATCCTTCTGAATCTGCTTAGTGTACTCATGTCTTGGTCTCCCTCTACGAGTTTTACTCTCCATGTTGCCCTCCAATACTAAATTGGTGATCCCTTGATGCCTCAGAACATGTCCTACCAACCGGTCCCTTCTTCTGGTCAAGTTGTGACACAAACTTCTCTTCTCCCCAAACCTATTCAATACTTCCTCACTAGTTATGTGATCTACCCATCTAATCTTCAGCATTCTTCTGTAACACCACATTTCGAAAGCTTCTATTCTCTTCTTGTCCAAACTAGTTATCGTCCATGTTTCACTTCGATACATGGCTACACTCCATACAAATACTTTCAGAAATGATATCCTGACACTTAAATCTATACTCGATGTTAACAAATTTCTCTTCTTCAGAAACACTTTCCTTGCCATTGCCAGTCTACATTTTATATCCTCTCTACTTCGATCATCATCAGTTATTTTGCTCCCCAAATAGCAAACCTCCTTTACTACTTTAAGTGTCTCATTTCCTAATCTAATTCCCTCAGCATCACATGACTTAATTCGACTACATTCCATTATCCTCATTTTGCTTTGTTGATGTTCATCTTATATCCTCCTTTCAAGACACTGTCCATTCCATTCAAATGCTCTTCCAAGTCCTTTGCTGTCTCTGACAGAATTACAATGTCATCGACGAACTTCAAAGTTTTTATTTCTTCTCCATGGACTTTAATACCTGCTCTGAATTTTTCTTTTGTTTCCTTTACTGCTTGCTCAATATACAGATTGAATAACATTGGGGAGAGGCTACAACCCTGTCTTACTCCCTTCCCAACCAATGCTTCCCTTTCATGTCCCTCGACTCTTATAACTGCCATATGGTTTCTGTACAAATTGTAAATAGCCTTAAGCTCTCTGTATTTTACCCCTACCACCTTTAGAATTTGAAAGAGAGTATTCCAGTCAACATTGTCAAAAGCTTTCTCTAAGTCTACAAATGCTAGAAACAAAGGTTTGCCTTTCCTTAATCTTTCTTCTAAGATAAGTCGTGAGGTCAGTATTGCCTCACATGTTCCAACATTTCTACGGAATCCAAACTGATCTTCCCAGAGGTCGGCTTCTACTAGTTTTTCCATTCATTTGTAAAGAATTCGTGTTAGTATTTTGCAGCTGTGGCTTATTATACTGATTGTTCGGTAATTTTCACATCTGTCAACACCTGCTTTCTTTGGGATTGGAATTATTATATTCTTCTTGAAGTCTGAGGGTATCTCACCTGTTTCATACATCTTGCTCACCAGATGGTAGAGTTTTGTCAGGGCTGGCTCTCCCAAGGCCGTCAGTAGTTCCAATGGAATGTTGTCTTCTCCGGGGGCCTTGTTTCGACTCAGGTCTTTCAGTGCCCGGTCAAACTCTTCACGCAGTATCTTATCTCCCATTTCATCTTCATCTACATCCTCTTCCATTTCCATAATATCTCACCTGTTTCATACATCTTGCTCACCAGATGATAGAGTTTTGTCAGGACTGGCTCTCCCAAGGCCGTCAGTCCTCAAGTACATCGCCCATGTATAAACCCTCTATATACTCCTTCCACCTTTCTGCTTTCCCTTCTTTGCTTAGAACTGGGTTTCCATCTGAGCTCTTGATGATCATACAAGTGGTTCTCTTATCTCCAAAGGTCTCTTTAAGTTTCCTGTAGGCAGTATCTATCTTACCCCTAGTGAGATAAGCCTCTACATCCTTACATTTGTCCTCTAGCCATCACTACTTAGCCATTTTGTACTTCCTGTCGATATCATTTTTCAGACGTTTGTATTCCTTTTTGCCTATTTCATTTTCTGAATTTTTATATTTTCTCCTTTCATCAATTAAATTCAATATTTCTTCTGTTACCCAAGGATTTCTACTAGCCCTCGTCTTTTTACCTACTTGATCCTCTGCTGCCTTCACTACTTCATACCTCAAAGCTACCAATTTTTCTTCTACTGTATTTCTTTCGCCCATTCTTGTCAATTGTTCCCTTATGCTCTCCCTGAAACTCTGTACAACCTCTGGTTCTATCAGTTTATCCAGGTCCCATCTCCTTATATTCCCACCTTTTTGCAGTTTCTTCAGTTTTAATCTACAGGTCATAACCAACAGATTGTGGTCAGAGTCCACATCTGCCCCTGGAAATGTCTTAAAATTTAAAACCTGATTCCTAAATCTCTGTCTTACCATTATATAATCTATCTGATACCTTTTAGTATCTCCAGGGTTCTTTTCCATGTATACAACCTTCTTTCATGTTAGCTATGATTAACTTGTGCTCTGTGCAAAATTCTACCAGGCGGCTTCCTCTTTCATTTCTTAGCCGCAACCCATATTCACCTACTATGTTTCCTTCTCTCCCTTTTCCTACACTTGATTTCCAGTCACCCATGTCTATTAAATTTTCATCTCCCTTCACTATCTGTATAATTTCTTTTATTTCATCATACATTTCTTCAATTTATTTGTCATCTGTAGAGCTAGTTGGCATATAAACTTGTACTACTGTAGTAGGTGTGGGCTTTGTATCTATCTTGGCCACAACAATGCGTTCACTATGCTGTTTGTAGTAGCTTACCCGCATTCCAATTTTCCTATTCATTATTAAACCTACTCCTGCATTACCCCTATTTGATTTTGTGTTTATAACCCTGCAGTCACCTGACCAGAAGTCTTCTTCCTCCTGCCACCAAACTTCACTAATTCCCACTATATCTAACTTTAACCTACCCATTTCCCTTTTTAAATTTCTAACCTACCTGCCCGATTAAGGGATCTGACATTCCACACTCCGATCCGTAGAATGCTAGTTTTTCTTCTTCTGATAATGACATCCTCTTGAGTAGCCCCCGCCTGGAGATCCAAATGGGGGACTATTTTACCTCCGGAATATTTTACCCAAGCTGATGCCATCATCATTTAATCATACGGTAAAGCTGCATGCCCTTGGGAAAAATTATGGCCGTAGTTTCCCCTTGCTTTCAGTTGTTCGCAGTACCAGCACAGCAAGGCCATTTTGGTTATCGTTACAAGGCCAGATCAGTCAATCATCCAGACTGTTGCCCTTGCAACTACTGAAAAGGCTGCTGCCCCTCTTCAGGAACCACACGTTTGTCTGGCCTCTCAACAGATACCCCTCCGTTGTGGTTGTACCTACGGTACAGCTATCTGTATCGCTGAGGCACGCAAGCCTTCCCACCAACCTCAAGGTCCACGGTTCATGGTTCATGGTTCTCAAAAAACCCATTTGCATGGCTTCAAGTGTTCTTCTATCTAATTTTGTTATTTCCAGGATTACACTCCACATAATCAAATACATTGTAAAATGATTCATATAACCTTTTTTGTTGTTTTCTTAATTTTATGTGAGCAAAGGATGAAATTCCGCCTTTTGATTGCATCTTTAGTTTGCGTTGATCTCTGTCTTATTTCTTTTTTGCTGGAGTCCTGATCTGAGGTTCTGACTCCCAGATATTTACTCTTGCACATGCCTCAACAATTTTTCCATCTATGATAATGTCATGCTGTCTGCTTCCTATAGAGAGATACTTTGTTCTAGAAAAATTTATTATTAATCTGGTGTTACTGTAGATTTCTATGTTTTTCTTCATTATGTACTCTGTATCACAGTCATCTGCAGCCAATATTATTCGTTCTTCAGTGAACAGTAAACTCAGTAAATAATTCCAGTCTACATCTAGACCCCATTTCTCTATAGTTTTTCATCTATTCTTAATAAAAACTTCATTCAGATAAAGGAAGTAGGTGCTATACAGGACTCTTGTCTAATGTGTTTAGTTGGTTGTATTACTCAGGAGATTTATTTTTCTGTTTTATTGCTTGTCTCTAATCCATTGTAAACTTTTTTAAATGCAGCAACATATATTATTTATTGTGGTCTCATCAAGATATCAATATAGGTTCCTTATTAGTATCACAGCATACAATTATGGAAAATACATGAAAACCAAGTGTGTCTCTCTTTCCCTAGCTCTTCTTTTTCCACTTGTCTCATTTATAGTAAATACTAGCTTTCTACCTGTGGCTTCACCTGCATACACATAATTGTACTGTATCTCCTTCTTCCCCTCTTGCCCCCCCCCCCCCCCCCCTCTCTCTCTGTCCATTTCCTTCTCCTCCACCTCTTTGTTCATCTTCTTCTCCTCTGCACCCTCTCTGTCAATTGACTCTTTCCCTCTCTCCCTGTCCTTCTGAAGCATGTTAATGAATGTAAATAAATTCCCAGGTATGTGAGCAGCTAGAAGACCTCTTAAATAATAGAACACAGTACATTCCCCTCAAGGGCGAGTGTCCATCAGAGACAAGGATATCATCTGGAGTGCCCAGGGAAGTGCGTTAGGACTGTTATTACTTTCTATATCCATAAATGATCTACCAGACAAGGTGGGCAGCAATCCGCAGTTGTTTGCTGATGCTGTGGTGTACAGGAAGATGTCATCATTGAGAGACTGAAGGAGAATGCTTGATGTCGTATACAAAATTTCTAGTTAAGTGTGATGAATGGCAGCTAGCTCTAAATGTAGAAAAATGTAAATTAAGGCAGATGAGTAGGAAAAACAAACCTGTATTGTTTGAATAAAGCATTACTAGAGTTTTGCTTGACATAGTCATGTTATTTAAATACCTAGGCATAATATTGGAAAGTGATATGAAATGGAACAAGTGTGTGAGTATTGTGGTAGGGTAGGCACTTAGCAGACTTAGGTTTGTCAGGAGAATTTTGCGAATGTATAGTTCATCTGCATTAGTGCAACATATTCTCGGGTACTGCTAGAGTGTTTGGGATTTGCACCACATCCTATTAAAGGAATACATTGAAGCAATGCAGAGGCATGCTGCTAGATTTGTTAATGGTAGGTTTGAGCAACATGCAAGCATTCCAGAGAGGCTTCAGGAACTCAGATGGGAATCTCTGTAGGTAACGTTCTTTTTGAGGGACATCACTGAGAAAAATTAAAAAACTGGCATTTGAAACTGACTGCAAAACAACTCTACTGCCACTAACATACATTTTGCTTAAGAACCACAAAGATAAGATACAAGAAATTAGTGCTCATACAGATTCATGCACACAGTGGTTTTTCCCTCATTCAATTTGTAGGTAGAACAGGAAACGTAAAGACCAGTAGCAGTATAAGATACCCTTCGAGTTGCATCACACAGGACTTGTGGGACATATATGTAGAGTAGATCCCCTCCTTCCCTCTCTCTCTAACCATCTACTCTTACCCTTTCTCTCTGCCTACCTCCTATGTCATCCCATTTGCACACTCATTGGTACCCCCTTACCCCCATGGAGATGGTTCTTACACTCACAGTACTTTTTCCATACAATAAGTGATATGTGTACCAAGTTCAATTGAAATTGATCAAGTGATTTAGGAGGAGGTGTGGAACATATGTGTATGTTTATAGTATATTCAGATGTTGTCTACACAGAATTGGACTATGGTAAATTACCCATACAGCCATGGTTGCTGCAATATTTTGTTGATTGTTCCTTATGAAAAGGTATCAAGTATATTTTTTCCATTCTTTTCGGGGGCCTTCTTGTTTGATCAAACAATTGTCAAATATAATTCTTTGAGGAACACAACTGATACTATCCCCTCATTGGTTATACATGATTCCACCCATAGGAGCTCCTCTCAATCTTCCATTCATATATTTTTGTAGTTTATCTTGTCCTTCATCACTTTTGTTTGGGGATTTGCTGTTAAAAGACCCTTTTTGATCTTGTTCCTCCTATATATCCCTCTACTTCTCCACATTCATTTATCTAGAAGCCATTTTTAGCTGTAATCATTCTTTTTTCACCATTCCTAACATACAGTTTTCTGGTGCTACATTTCACTCCTCTATTTACTCTTACACCAATACTCCAAAATGGAAATCTTTGCCTTGATATAATGTAGTCCATTACGATCCTAATTTGCTGTGTAGGTTTAAACGTGAATTTGCATTGGAAGTATCCATGCATGATGTTCAGTTCATACCATTGGCATACATCACTCAATCATTCACCATTGTTATTAACTATGGTATATTCTCTCCAAATGATCCAACTACTGGGTTCTCATAGGCTCTGTGCACCCTTGCATTTAGGTCTACAACCAGTAATATTGTGTTTATTTTGTTTTTATTAATAATGTGTCTTGAAAGTCATCTTCAACTCTCATTTCCATGTCATCTATTGGGGTATATGCTGCTATTAAAACCAGTGAGTGACCCAATATGCCCACTTCTGTTTCAATAATTTGTTTCTTTATTTCCTCCTCATTTTTATGTTGTTTTTACATGTTTCATATACTGCAAGTGACACTTCACCTTTTGATCTTCTTGATTTATCAACTCCACAGTAAAAGTGGATACATTTTCCAGTTTGTTCACACCTAGCCTTCTCTCTCTTTCTTTTTCTTCTCAGTAAAAGAAATTACACAGTTCAGTCACATTAACATCACCACCTGTCAATAGCCTGAATTTGGTCCCCAAGGATAGATGCATACTTGCGTTGTTCCATCGTGCTTTCCAGAATGATAGGATCATCATGGGAATGCCATGAACCTATTTGCCAGACCATGATGCTCCCTCCTCTGGTCTAAACCCTCCAAAAGATTGTTTCAATGTGTTTGTTTTCAGACATTTCATGTAGTACACTCCAATATCCACCTGTCTAATGGAGTATAAAACAAATTGAAATTTCGTGCCATTATCCTGTAAGTTGGTAAGCGTGCTACAGCACACATACCGTTGCAGTATCAGTATAGAGATGGCTGCCCCACTTGTGACTTGCACCAGGGAAGAACAGCATTCTGTTATTCGGATTTTGGGTAGTGAAGGTGTGAAACCTATTGAAATTCATAGATGAATGAAGGTTCAGTATGGTGATGCATGTTTGTCACAGCAGCAAGTCTATGAATGGAGTAGGAATTTTGCAAATGGTGTGACTTCAGTGGAAGATGCTCTTCGTCCAGGTCAGGCACATAGAGTTGTGACCTCACAGAACATTGCTGTAGTTGAAGCCATAGTGAAGGAAAACCACCGGGTGACACTGAATGGTGTTGCAGCATGTTTGCACCACATTGTGCATGATGTGCTCCAGTTTCACAAAGTGTCTCAAGATGGGTGCCACGGCAGCTGACTCCTGAAATGAGAGAACGATGTGTTGTTGCTTGTGAAGAACTTCTTCGGCACTTTGAATGAGAAGGTGATGGCTTCCTTGCAAGAATCATTACTGGGAACGAAACCTGGGTTCACTTCCACCAACTGGAAATGAAGAGAGCGAGCAAGGGATGGTGCCATTCCTCATCACCATAACCAAAGAAGTTTCAAACAGAACCATCAGCAGGGAAGGTTATGCTGACTCTCTTTTGGGATGACAAAGGCATCATTTTGGGGCATTAGATGCCTAGAAGGACCACAGTCACCAGTGCATCATACACAGATCTCCTAAAAAATTATCTATGGCCTGCAATCACATCAAAGCGATGTGGATTGCTGTCAGCAGGTATCCTTTTGCAACATGACAATGCAAGGACCCACACTGCTCGTACAACAGTTGCAAAAATCACAGACCTGCATTTTGAGTGTCTTCCTCATCCACCATACTCACCAGACCTTGCCCCAAGTGATTTCCATATGTTTGGACCACTCAGAGACGCAATTAGAGGAAAGAAGTTCCATTGTGTTGAAGAGGTATGCGATGCGGTTCATGCGTGGTTACGCGGACTACCAAAAGAATTTTTTTCTAAAGGTATTTATGCATTTTGTAAGCACTGGAGGACTTGCATTGAGCATGGGGGAGATTATGTTGAAAAGTGATACAGCTTTGTACCACTTCTGCACAATAAATAATATTTTAAAAAAATATTTAATGTTTTCATTTGACTCACCCTCGTAGTAGCCACATTATTATGACTGGACCATGTATGTCCATCTCATACTTTTCTACATGTTCCAAGGTCTCTTCTTCCTTAGTACTTAACCCTTGTGTGTTTACGTTCCTATATTATCCAGTCCTGAGGTTTGCTTTGAGGGTCCTGTGCAGGTTTAGCATTTTTCCAGGATACAGAGTGCAGGCCCATTGTCCCAAGCACATAACTGGAGGACCAAGTAATTTTCATTCAATGCTTTCTTCCTTTAGCCTTTACAAAGTAGTAGAATGCCTTGCCTTTTCCACCAGATCCTGTGTACTAATATTGTTCATCTTTGTGTTTACTCCCATTGAGGACTTCACCATAACCTTGGCAAGGGACCCTTCAATGGTACTGTCACCCTTGCCTAGTGATCCATAGCTTTTTAAGAGCTTTTAACTCCTCTCATTTCTTCCTTTTTAACCAAGCTAGGGACTAGCTGTGGTGAAATTAAACATACTGTAAAAAGTGCTTCAATTTCACTATTGCAAAAGCGAAATCTCTGATCATTGTAATGGATGGTTATCTCTCTAGGAACCCATCTCAAACAAGCCTTATGATGGTTCAGTTTACTTTGAATGGTGGAATGAGTTGTGCCAGGACTTGACATTTTTCAGCAACTGCTTTCAACTGTAAGTTGTTGATCTTGTTTGATAAGTGACTCAATAAGAGCTTGAAATTCTGACAATGACTTTGCTACCAGACACTCAGAGTGGTGCTAATTACTTATGCTTTTGCAGCCACTTTTAGACTTTTCTGTCTAAGCATAAAAACTTGTGTGGTTGATGTAGCTACTGCAACACTGTTTGTTCATCCAAGAAAGTAAAAATCAGATCACAGAACACTGTTCTTCAAAAGTACTTTTTTTAAGAGTGGACACTTCATTGTAAGATCCAAGAAGTTATGTTTACATAAATATTAATTGAACAAATAACTTACTCCCTTCACAAGGCTGCCCAACTAACTCTTGAAAAGTTTCAGTTCCTGAATTACGTGTGACCTTCACTACAAATGTTAGTATTTTTAATTACTGAATGATCCTCTTATTACTCTTTCCATTATTTTGAAAGCTTGGTAGTTTCCAGACTTGTGTGATACTGTTCATCCACAAAATATGAGGATATCCACCTGTTCTTATTTTATTTATTTACACATCATATTCTTTAGGATCAAATTGAGGAGCAAATCTCCAAGGTCACGGAATGTGTCGGTATATGAAATTACAACATAAAAGTAATAACAGATAATAATAAATGTTTATGAACCTGAAAAAAGTCAGTCCATAAGTTTAAGTAAATGCAATCAACAATACAATAAGAATTAGCGTAAGTTTTCAAGGAACTCCTTGACCGAATAGAAGAAGTGACCCATGAGGAAACTCTCCAGTATGATTTCTGCTGAGTATTAACTGAGTGAAAACTGCTTATTTTTGGGAATAAGCTAATATTGTTAACAAGAAATGACAGTAAGGAATATATATATTGGGAGGCCAATGTCAAAATACCCAGACTCGTGAACAGGGCTAGACAAGAGGTTCGTGAAGTTACACCACTTATTGCCTGAACCGCCCATTTCTGAGCAAAAATATCCTTTTAGAATGGGAAGAGTTACCCCAAAATATAATACCATATGACATAAGTGAATGAAAATAAGCAAAGTAGACTAATTTTCATGTCGAAGGATCACTCACTTCTGGTACAGTTCAAATTGTAGAAATGGAAGTATTAAATCTTTGAACAAGATCCTGCACAGGGGCTTTCCATGACAGTTTCTGTCTATCTGAACACCAAGAAACTTTAACTGTTCAGTTTCACTAATCATATTCCCATTCCCATTCCCATTCCCATTCCATTAAATTAAAATGTCAGGTTGATAGAAACTGTAAAAACTGAGTCTTGTGATTTAGGTTTAGTTTATTTTCTACAAGCCATGTACTGCACTATTTGAAACTGAGCCAACATTGCACACAACATCCTTTACTATCAAGCTAGTGTCATCAGTAAACAGAAATATTTTACAGTTACCCTAGAGGGCATATCATTTATAGAGACAAGGAACAGGAGTGGCCTCAACACTGATCCCTGGGGCACCCCCTACTTGACAGTGCCCCACTTAGACCCCACATCACAGTCGTTATCAACATTGTGAATAATGATCTTTTGCTGCCTGTTGCTAAAGTAAGAGGTGACCCAATTGTGAGCTATTGCCTGTATTCCGTAATGGTACAACCTCTGCAGCAATATTTTGTGATCAACACAATCAAATGCCTTAGTTAAATCAAAAAATATGCCATGCATTTGAAAACTTTTGTTTAGCCCATCCAGTACCTCTCAGAGAATAGAAAATACAGCATTTTCAGTTATTAAACGATTTCTAAAGCTGAACTGTACATTTGATAGCAAATTGTGTGATATAAAATGATCAATTATCCTTACATACACAGCCTTTTCAGTAACTTTTGCAAACACTGACAGCATAGAAATACGTTTAAAATTATCTCCATTATCCCTTTCTCCCTCTTTATAAAGTGGCTTTACTACCGAGTACTGTAATCGCTCAGCAAACTGACCATTCCTAAAGGAAAAGTTACAAATATGGTGAAATACAGGGCGACCATGTGCAGCACAGTTCTTTAATATTCTGCTAGACACTCCATCATAACCATGAGAGTCCTTTGTCTTCAGTGATTTAATTATTGACTCATTCTCCCTCTTATCTGTATCACAGAGGAGTATTTCAGACGTCAGTCTTGGAAAGTCATTTGCCAAGAAAGTTATATGATATCCTGTAGAAACTAAATTTTTATTTAATTCATCAGCAATGCTCAGAAAATGATTGTTAATACTGTACATACATCTGATTTATCAGTAACAGAAATATTTTTGCTATGAACTGACTTTATATCGTTGACCGTGTGCTGCTGACCAGACACTTCCTTCACAACTGACCATATAGTTTTAAGACAAATGTTGATTATGTTGGGACAGCAGCCAGCCACAAATTTACTTTCAGTTCCTTTATTCAAAGAGTACCGTTACTGGTTTAGAATCATTGTGATTCATCCTCAGATGGTTTACTCACTTTTCTTATGACATGTGGTGTGTTTTTTACAGATTAATTATGATGAAATGTGAAATTTGGAATGTTTGTTTTCATAACATTCATCCAACAGATGTGAATACATTTCCACTGCATTCTTATTGTAGCACACGTAAATTTTTCTCACTGAACACTTAAGATTTGTCACTGAGAAGATTTCTACCACACACCACATGTTTTGATACATACTTATTACTATTAGTTATTCAATTTGTATGTATATTAACATGTGGTGTGTGGTAGAAATCTTCTCAGTGACAAATCTAAAGTGTTCAGTGAGAAAAATTTACATGTGCTATAATAAGAATGCAGTGGGAATGTATTCACATCTGTTGGATGAATGTTATGAAAACTAACACTCCAAACGGACATCTCATGACAATTAGTCTGTAAAAAAACACACCACATGTCATAAAGAAAGCATTTAAACCGTCTGAGGATGAATCACAATGATTTGAAATGGGTAAATAAATGAACTGACAGTAAATTTGTGGCTGGTTGCTGTCCCAACAACATCAACATTTGTCTTCAAACAACAGCCACAGTCTCCATCATGTCATCATATGACAAAATTACATTTTTTTTTTTTTTTTTTTTTTTTTTTTTTTTTTTTTTTTTTGTGGTCTTCAGTCCTGAGACTGGTTTGATGCAGCTCTCCATGCTACTCTATCCTGTGCAAGGTTCTTCATCTCCCAGTACTTACTGCAACCTACATCCTTATGAATCTGCTTAGTGTATTCATCTCTTGACCTCCCTCTACGATTTTTACCCTCCACACTGCCCTCCAATGCTAAATTTGTGATCCCTTGATGCCTCAAAACATGTCCTACCAACTGGTCCCTTCTTTTTGTCAAGTTGTGCCACAAACTCCTCTTCTCCCCAATTCTATTCAATACCTCCTCATTAGTTATGTGATCTACCCATCTAATCTTCAGCATTCTTCTGTAGCACCACATTTCGAAAGCTTCTATTGTCTTCTTGTCCAAACTAGTTATCGTCCATGTTTCACTTCCGTACAAGGCTACACTCCATACAAATACTTTCAGAAACGACTTCCTGACACTTAAATCAATACTCAATGTTAACAAATTTCTCTTCTCAGAAACGCTTTCCTTGCCATTGCCAGTCTACATTTTATATCCTCTCTACTTTGACCATCATCAGTTATTTTACTCCCCAAGTAGCAAAACTCCTTTACTACTTTAAGTGTCTCATTTCCTAATCTAATTCTCTCAGCATCACCCGATTTAACTTGACTGCATTCCATTATCCTCATTTTGCTTTTGTTGATGTTCATCTTATATCCTCCTTTCAAGACACTGTCCATTCCATTCAACTGCTCTTCCAAGTCCTTTGCTGTCTCTGACAGAATAACAATGTCATCGGCGAACCTCAAAGTTTTTATTTCTTCTCCATGAATTTTAATACCTGCTCCAAATTTTTCTTTTGTTTCCTTTACTGCTTGTTCAATATACAGATTGAATAACATCGGGGAGAGACTACAACCCTGTCTCACTCCCTTCCCAAGCACTGCTTCCCTTTCATGTCCCTTGACTCTTATAACTGCCATCTGGTTTCTGTACAAATTGTAAATAGCCTTAAGCTCCCTGTATTTTACCCCTGCCACCTTTAGAATTTGAAACAGAGTATTCCAGTTAACATTGTAAAAAGCTTTCTCTAAGCCTACAAATGCTAGAAACGTAGGTTTGCCTATTCTTAATCTTTCTTCTAAGATAAGTCATAAGGTTAGTATTGTCTCACGTGTTCCAACATTTCTACGGAATCCAAACTGATCTTCCCCGAGGTCCGCTTCTACCAGTTTTTCCATTCGTCTGTAAGAAATTCGCGTTAGTATTTTGCAGCTGTGACTTATTAAACTGATAGTTCGGTAATTTCCACATCTGTCAACACCTGCTTCCTTTGGGATTGGAATTATTATATTCTTCCTGAAGTCTGATGGTATTTCGCCTGTCTCATACATCTTACTCACCAGATGGTAGAGTTTTGTCAAACTGGCTCTCCCAAGGCCATCAGTAGATCTAATGGAATGTTGTCTACTCCGGGGGCCTTGTTTCGACATTCAGTGCCAAGTCAAACTCTCCATGCAGAATCTTATCTCCCATTTCGTCTTCATCTACATCCTCTTCCATTTCCATAATACTGTCCTCAAGTACATCGCCCATGTATAAACCCTCTATATACTCCTTCCACCTTTCCGCCTTCCCTTCTTTGCTTAGAACTGGGTTTCCATCTGAGCTCTTGATGTTCATACAAGTGGTTCTCTTCTCTCCAAAGGTCTCTTTAATTTTCTTGTAGGCAGTATCTATCTTACCCCTAGTGAGATAAGCCTCTACATCCTTACATTTGTCCTCTAGCCATCCCTGCTTAGCCATTTTGCACTTCCAGTCGATTTCATTTTTGAGACGTTTGTATTCCTTTTTGCCTACTTTATTTACTGCATTTTTATATTTTCTCCTTTTATCAATTAAATTCAATATTTCTTCTGTTACCCGAAGGTTTCAAGTAGCCCTCGTCTTTTTACCTATTTGATCCTCTGCTGCCTTCACTACTTCATCCCTCAAAGCTACCCATTCTTCTTCTACTGTATTTCTTTCACCTATTCCTGTCAATTGTTCCCTTATGCTCTCCCTGAAACACTCTACAACCTCTGATTCTTTCAGTCTATCCAGGTCCCATCTCCTTAATTTAGCACCTTTTTGTAGTTTCTTCAGTTTTAATCTACAGGTCATAACCAATAGATTGTGGTCAGAGTCCACATCTGCCCCTGGAAATGTCTTACAATTTAAAACTTAATTCCTAAATCTTCGTCTTACCATTATGTAATCTATCTTATACCTTTTAGTATCTCCAGGATTCTTCCATATACACAACCTTCTTTTATGATTCTTGAACCAAGTATTAGCTATGATTAAATAATGCTCTGTGTAAAATTCTACCAGACGGCTTCCTCTTTCATTTCTTCCCCCCAATCCATATTCACCTATTATGTTTCCTTCTCTCCCTTTTCCTACTGACGAATTCCAGTCACCCATGACTATTAAATTTTCGTCTCCCTTCACTACCTGAATAATTTCTTTTATCTCATCATACATTTCATCAATTTCTTCATCATCTGCAGAGCTAGTTGGCATATAAACTTGTACTACTGTAGTAGGTGTGGGCTTCATATCTATCTTGGCCATAATAATGCATTCACTATGCTGTTTGTAGTAGCTTACCCGCATTCCAATTTTCCTATTCATTATTAAACCTACTCCTGCATTGCCCCTATTTGATTTTGTGTTAATAACCCTGTAGTCACCTGACCAGAAGTCTTGTTCCTCCTTCCACCGAACTTCACTAATTCCCACTATATCTAACTTTAACTTATCAATTATCCATTTTAAATTTTCTAACCTACCTACCCGATTAAGGGATCTGACATTCCACGCTCCGATCCGTAGAACGCCAGTTTTCTTTCTCCTGATAACGACGTCCTCTTGAGTAGTTCCCGCCCAGAGATCTGAATGGGGGACTATTTTACCTCCGGAATATTTTATCCAAGAGGACACCATCATCATTTAATCATACAGTAAAGCTGCATGCCCTTGGGAAAAATTACAGTTGTAGTTTCCCCTTGCTTTCAGCCGTTCGCAGTACCACCATATCAAGGCCGTTTTGGTTAATGTTACAAGGCCAGATCAGTCAGTCATCCAGACTGTTGCCCCTGCAACTACTGAAAAGGCTGCTGCCCCTCTTCAGGAACCACACGTTTGTCTGGCCTCTCAACAGATACCCGTCTGTTGTGGTTGCACCTATGGTATGGCCATCTGTATCACTGAGGCACGCAAGTCTCCCCACCAACGGCAAGGTCCATGGTTCATGGGGAAGAAAAATTGCATATGGTTTTAATTTTATCCTGTGTATTAAGTATTCTATTTGCATACCATATACTCTTTGCCTCCCTAATAACATTATTAAGCACCTTACAATACTGTTTGTAATGCAATGCTGTAGCTTGATTGTGACTACTTCTAACATTTTGATCTAATTCCCACTTTGTCTACAAGATAACCTTATCCCACTAGTCAGCCATCTGAATTGTGTATTACTGCTAGTACCCAGTTTAGAATGTTCTAATGCAAAGCAGCTCTCAAAGAGCATGAGAAATGTATTAAGGAAAGCTTTGTATCATCTATGTTATTGGCACTATAAATATCTTGCCACTCTTGTTACAGTACCGGAGAAGGAAAGTTGCTTCTCACCATATACCAGAGATGTTGAGTCGCGATAGGCACAACAAAAAGATTCACACATGGCTTTCAGCCATTAAGGCCTTTGTCAGCAGTAGACACACACACACGCACGCACGCACACATACACACACACACACACACACACACACACACACACACACACACACACACACACACTCATGCAAACACACATGTCTGCAGTCTCAGAGAGCTGAATGAGTGTGATTTCCGCTCTCTGAGACTGTGGACATGTGTGCAAATTGCATTTGTGTGCATGTGTGTGTGTGTGTGTGTGTGTGTGTGTGTGTGTGTGTGTGTGAGAGAGAGAGAGAGAGTGTTGCACACAAAGGCCTTAATGGCCAAAAGCTATAATTGTATGAATCTTTTTGTTGTGTCTATCGCAACTCAGCATCTCCACTATATGGTGAGTAGCAACTTTCCTACTCTGGTATTGTTACATCCCATCCTGGATTTTCCATTGTTTGACTTTTGCCTGCCACTCTTCTTCCTTGACAAGGTTTAAGAAACTCTCTATTGCTGTTGGATTAACTTTGCTACATAGTTTGTAATTAAATATGACATTTGTTTGAGTAATAAAGCCTTTTAGTGTTAAAATATGGGCTTCATGGTCTGAAAGGCCATTCACGCTTTTACTAACAGAATGCCAATCTAGGAATGAAGAATGAGTAAAAATATTCTCTATGGCTGTGCTACTGTTCCCCTGCACCCTAGTTGGAAGAAACACAGTCTGCATCGGATCATATGAATTTAGGAGATCTACCAACATCCTTTTTCTTGCACCATCATGTACAAAATTAATATTTAAGTCATCATGTATAACTAATTTCTGGTACTTCCTACAAAGTGAATCAAGAACCCTCTCTAGCTTGAGCAGAAATGTTCTGAAGTCTGAGTTAGAGGACCTATAAACAACAACAATTACAAGTTTAGTTTCACTAAATTCAACTGCCCCTGCACAGCATTCATATACCTGCTCAGTGCAGTGTCATGATACATCTATGGACTCAAATGGAATACTGTTTTTTACGTACATAGCCACTCTCCCACCTTCCAAGGAACTCCTTGAGAAACAGCCAGCTAATCTGTATCCTGGTAAAGGAAGCCTCTGAACTGTCAATTGATTTAAGTGAAGCTCTGATATACCAATAACTTCAGAGTCAACATTTATAAGCAGTTCACTAACTACATCTCTAATACCTCTTATATTTTGATGAAATATGCTAATTACTTCTCTACTTGGAAACATTACATCCTCAGAAGATGAGCCCTTAATCAGAGGGACTTCCTTTAAGCGAGAGTATCTATTAGCTGACTTCAGTCTAAAAAAAAAGGTACAGCTCTAACACCAACTACCCTACACCACCACCACCAGGCACTACACTGTCACCAACAAGCTTAGCCAGCCTCTCCTTCCCATATCTATTGAGATGCAGGCCAGCCATGCCTAGTGAAACTCAATCTACTGATAAGACCCAACTAGAACCACTGAGATGTGACCCATGCCCTCTGCCATCAGCACCATTCCCAGCCCCATGTTAATGTGCCTAACAGTCACATTAAGGTGAGGCTGACCATAATGCTGAAACAGTTGCACAAAATGCACATTGGCGCAACCAGTTAGAGTAGTTATCTTTACCAGGTCACTACCTACATCATATTCCACATCCCTATCAAGACCACTTCCTGCTCCACCCACTATCACTACTACCTGATCCTCCTCCTTAAAATTCCTACATAACTCCCCTATGCTCTCAGTCACTTGAGCCAACCCTGCACTAGGCTTCACAACGGTGGTGACCTGGTGCTCACTTTCCCACGCTTCCTGCAACTGCTGGCCCACACCTCTACCATGAGAACTACCTAGCAGCAGAACCTTCTTCTTTCTGTTAGACTCTACAGCTAACCTAGGCCTCCTAATTGCTGTGGACTGCTGCATGTTCCCTACATCTACAGCTATATGAGGCTCCTCTCCACTTAACTATGACAGTTGGTAAAATCTATTGCATATACACAAAGTAAAACCGTCTGAATACCTCCTCTTCCTAGCTGCCTTCTTACCAGCTGCCAGTTCCCATTCCCCATGACCCTTCATCCTCTTCAACCTATCTAGGTCCTCATTTGCATGTTGTAACTTCACCTGAAGGGCACAGATCTTACACAGATTCTGCATTCCCAGGACAGGATATCATTAAAATGACCAGTGGCTTCCCCACTACATTCCCCCAATGAAAATACTTTGAACAAATCCCTCACTGTAACCCACTACTCACAAACTTATGACACAGCCCACACTTCTCACTGATGGTAAAATTTTACAGTTACTGATAAAAACTATACATCTATGTTACCAAAGTTCAGTTACACCAGTAGAAGTATTTATGGAACTAACAATAATGGTCTCAAAATTCTCTACCAACTCAAAAAGCAAATACTTGTATTAATACTACTACACCACAGCTAATACCAATACCAACAAACCTTCACAAAATTATTAGCTAAAAACAAAAAAATTCAAATGGCCACTGGAACACTAAATGAAGTTAAAACACTGAATGAAAATTTTACTCAAATATTTCACTAGAAACTATAAGAAACATCAGTTAAAAACTAAAGCACGAAATGTACTAAATGACTTCAATGCACAGAAAACTCCAAAAAACACAGCGAGCGCCCATTTATAAAAAGTTATTAAATCGTTATTTCACCACAAATTTCATGAAACACTGCTGATAATCATTAAATTTCTTTGCTGTATAACAGTGCACAAATAAGTTTTTCAGTACTTAGTTTTATAACCGCTACAGTTGCAGTGCACACCGCAAAATATAAACACACTAATGAGGCTTAGACGAACAACGTAAGCACACACAAATAATAGATCACTCAAGTCAATTACATAGGAAGAAAGACTGAGATTAATGAAAATCCACTAATGTTACTTTTACAGCAAATATTAACACAAATAATCTTTCAAATAAGTAATTGAAGACTAAAATTTTATAAAATATGAATGTGTAATTTCAACAGTAGTGCAGCATACATGACATCACACCATTAGTGTGTAGCCCCTGGCAACTGCAGTATATGAAGTATGAAAATGCAAGATGTCCACAAAAGTAGAATTGTCTCATGAAGAGTCACAGGAAGGTGGTATAGAAAATTAATTAAGAGAAGGAGAGAGCAACAAGAGAAAAAAGGGATCCATTTTCATAATGAAATATTTGTGATAATAGCTTCAGTTACACAACTGCATACCTGGAATATCAGAAAAGAGATAATAAAAGACATACTATCTTGATAGAGGCCATCAATTATGAATCACTTATACAATTAATGAACTGCTCAGTTGATAATTTAATTTCCACAACTGTTAAAATGGATCTGCTAGACTGTGACCTATAGATTCTTTCATAAACAGAAAGCAAAAATAAAATTACAATCTAAAAATTATGATGGCACTGGCTGCCGCAACAATATTTCTTGTGCCCTCATGTTGCTTTATGTATATGACACCTCATCCATGATAAGGCCAGCAATTTTCCTTCTAACATGTTTGTTGTATTGTGTTTCCTAGTTCACATTCCTATCTACCTTTTTTGTCTTATGGGTAGTGTTTAAGTGTTTAGGGCATTGTTTATTTATTAAAATTGATTTAAAAATTCTGGTTGTGAAACAAGTTTTCCAATTTATTCAAATTATTTGTTATGATTTTTTTTATAATAAGCTCCTTATCACACCCTTCCTTCTTTCAACACAGAACCTGGTTTCCCATTTTTGTATGAAGTAATTTTATTCCTAGTCCACAGAAAATTCTTCCATGAAGATGTGTATTATATTCTATATCAAATGTGCAAAGTAATATTATATATGAAAGCACATATGTTAGGGAGATGTGTATATTTTTGGTTATGTTGAAACTTTTTGGTTTTTTTATTTAATTAGTTCATGCTTTTCATATGCTGCAAATGCTGCTCAAAGACAGTATGATTTATCTGCTGGTTTGTGTTTGAAGTTCACATTGGAAGTAAGCACTTGTGCGAATACTATTTAGTACAAAAGAAGAAAAGATGTTTTGTATTGATCATTTCTCTAAAGTAGATATAAACTGTTTTATCATTTCTAATGTGCTATGATAAAATGAGAGCCCTCTCTTACATAAAACCTTCCCTCCCCCCCCTTCAACAGTTTTAAGAATTTAATTTATTTTATGTCTAATTTTATGACAGGCAATCTACCGAAAAGGCTTATGAGCATTACAGTGAAAAGATAAAGTGTGATAGACATGGTTCTTTCATTGTATAGTACTGAATTTTCTTGAGAGGTTTGTAACCTCTAGTTACAGTAGCGGCAATATTTGTTTTTATTACATTACTCATGAGCTTTATCCCGTAGCCATAATTCAGTCACAACAATACAGTAGGGAGAAGATATAGATTTTGTGATAATGTTCTTCACATAATTTAGATTTATTTTTTAATGTGTAAATAAAAAAATTTGCTTACCTCGGCAGCAAATATTCGGGAATTGGAACTACTTTGTTCTTTGGTGTTGCCAATATTTTTATCCGTTCACTTGTTTTGTAGTTTAAGGCTGCACGCCTGATTGGCCATATCATACCCTGTTGTTTGTAAAATGTCTCAGAATAATGTAACAAGTAAAATAAAGTAAATAAACTTTAATTGCTTATTGAT
The DNA here is from genome assembly GCF_023897955.1 of Schistocerca gregaria. Classification (NCBI taxonomy): domain Eukaryota; kingdom Metazoa; phylum Arthropoda; class Insecta; order Orthoptera; family Acrididae; genus Schistocerca; species Schistocerca gregaria. Next base: position 527,243,279 of record NC_064922.1, on the reverse strand, counting down.
GTACCTTCATTTTATTATTCCTGTTCTTACATTGTGTGATAATTATAAAATGACCTTACCTATTGTAAAGTCATTGAAAAATATAGAGTGTTAATAATCTGCAACTCAAATTATGATGTAGTGCAATAAGGATCACACTACATTCTCTTGGTCTGAGCTTACTGATGTATACTCTTGTGTTTACTTCAAATTATATGAGGAAAAATCAGAGCAAATCTTGTACAAGCCATTAGGTACTGCCTAGGCTTACCAATAAAGACATAGTCCTTTTAATTATTATGCAGTCAACAAAGTATCAGAATCTTTGAAAATAGTGCTTATGTTTAGTTACCTTATAATTAACAAAACATAGAAATTTAAAATAGCCTTCAATACTTTTGTGTATAGAATAAAGATGGAATAAAAAAATCAGTCATTGTTTTGTTCTAAATATTAGATCTGGAACTGAAGGAAATTATGTTTATAAAATAAGATATCAATGAATTCTAGAGGTAAACTAGTCTCCTGTTTGTTGAATCTACAGATGGTGACTGCTCAGGAGGAGGACAAGGAAAGCTTACATTCTACTAATCAGAGCAAGATCTGAATGTTGTATGGAAAATGAAGGATCTGAAATGAGAGATCATGAGACTAAAGTTAAACTTGGTATGGATTAGTAAAATGAAATGCCAAGAGGACAGAGATTTCTGCTCAGATAATTATATGGTAATAACAACAGCAGTAGTAAATGGTGAAAAAAATGTTGGCATCAACAGAACAGAAAGGTAGGTACCAGAGGAAATTACTGTAGCCAACACAATGAAGAAATTATTCTGCTAAGAATCTATATACTAAGCAACAGTCCCAGGGCACAGGAGCTGAATGCAGTTGCAGGTTGTCAATCCATAGGCTTCCAGGGACAACAAAAACATGATTTTCAATATTTCATATAAACAGGGACTAAATTTAAAAATTTAAAATGATGGCACAATCTACACATTAAGAGCAATAATCTTATGTGAAAAGTTCAACGCAGCAAGACCAATATTACAGTTAGAAACATGTACATGTCATGAAGCAGCATAACACACCATGCAGACTACGATGGTTGGAACTTTAATAATGGAAACTACTTATTCCCAACTTACACAAGATAGATAAACATTTCAAAGCTTTTCTGCCATTGAGTACTGTTGTATAACCTGTTGCCAGTGATTTGGAAGTCATAGGATACCCTTAGCAATGCTGGTTATGTTGAGAGTTTAAGTACAGCAGTCTATTGCCTGACGTATATCTATAATTGTTCTGAAAAGAATGCCATGAAGTGCTTCCTTAAATTAAGAAATCAAGTTGAATCAAGTTGGGGCAGTACAGTGGGTGGCACAGTCCTTGTCAGCCCCATCTATGATACAAATCAGTCACAACTTGCACCATACATGCCCTAGCTTTGTTCAGGAAAATGAAGACCAGGTCCTGTAGAAAGTGTCAGACTTCTTTCTCTAAGCTGTTCACTTTTAGAACATAGCACACAACAGGTTAGAGAAAGAAGTGGTGACAGTTTCTGCAGGACCCACTGACCCTTTTGCTTGATGGGTCTATGAAGTGCTGTACCACCCACCGCACTCCCCAGACTAAGCCCTTGTGACTTCATCTGGATTCCTAAGATGAAGGAAGCACTTCATGATCTACTTCATAACTCTTACAGAGTTAATCGGACAACAGACCACCGCACTCAAACTATTAACACTACTGGCACTGCTAAGGGTATCCTACAACTTCCACATCTTAACAATGGGTACCTGGGTGTTAAAATTACCAACAACTTCAGTTGGAAGGACCACATAGATAATATTGTCGGGAAGGCGAGCCAAAGGTTGCGTTTCATTGGCAGGACACTTAGAAGATGCAACAAGTCCACTAAAGAGACAGCTTACACTACACTCGTTCGTCCTCTGTTAGAATATTGCTGCGCGGTGTGGGATACTTACCAGGTGGGATTGACGGAGGACATCGAAAGGGTGCAAAAAAGGGCAGCTTGTTTTGTATTATCGCGTTATAGGGGAGAGAGTGTGGCAGATATGATACACAAGTTGGAATGGAAGTCATTACAGCATAGATGTTTTTCGTCGCGGCGAGACCTTTTTACGAAATTTCAGTCACCAACTTTCTCTTCCAAATGCGAAAATATTTTGTTGAGCCCAACCTACATAGGCAAGAATGATCATCAAAATAAAATAAGAGAAATCAGAGCTCGAACAGAAAGGTTTAGGTGTTTGTTTTTCCTGCTCGCTGTTCGGGAGTGGAATAGTAGAGAGATAGTATGATTGTGGTTCGATGAACCCTCTGCCAAGCACTTAAATGTGAATTGCAGAGTAGTCATGTAGATGTAGATGTAGTGACTGCTATTAAGGACAGTGGAACTTTGAAACATATATCTGTTTTGTTTAAGCTGTAAGCAATTAGTTGCCACTATTAAAGTTGCAAACATCATACACTCATCCAGTAGTGGATCATGAGAGCAGTTATTGACTTGCAACGAACAAACTTTACATAATTTCAAAACTTTTTCTTGCTGGCACTACTCATAAAATGATGAAAGCTATATTCAGAATAAGGTATTATTGTGTTGTGTATCAAGAATTTTAACCTGTTTTTATACATACACAATGAATCATTTGATGTCTAAGCTGGTCGTAGGTTGTGTTCCAAAAATGAACAGCATAGAGATGGAAGTGATGACACTTCGACAGGACCAAACCATCATTTTGCAAGCTGTCAATGATTTGTTTGACTAATGGAGCTGCTAAGTGCTATACCACCTACTGCACTCCCCTGACTTAAGTCCTGGTAGGTTCAACTCAATTTCTAAACTGAAAGGAAACACTTCACGGCATTCGCTTCAGAACTGCTACAAATTTGTCGGGCAATAGACCATGCCGCTTGAACTGGCAAAGAGTTATACAAGATACTGGTGAATACTTTGAATATCAGTAAAACTTTGAAACACGTATCTATTTTGTGTGAGCTGTAAATAAATAGTTGCCACTATTTAAGTTCCAACTCTTGTATTGTTAGAATTTTTTGCTATTCATTAAGTAAAACTGCTGCATCAGGCATGACGCTTTATTTCTTCTTTAATACTAACTGTATATGCAACACATTTTGTAGACTGTGTCCACATAAAGCACTGAATAGACCTGCAAAATTATATCATTATACAACATATGGTTCAGGAGGTATGATCTTAAAAATACTGAGATGCATGAAAAACTACCTTTTGCTTAAAACCGATAGCATTGCAAATTAAGTGGAATATACTCAACTAGTGTTTGATAATTAAAGCACTCAGCAACTTCTAATAAACTTCAAACATAACTTCAAATCTTTTCTAAACTTTTTCTCTCTTATGAGCTAAACATCAAATATTTAACAAATTGTTAATGGCCATGCAGAGATGGATACACTGCTTCCACTTTAGACCACTGAAGTGAAGCACCACTGAGAATGGCCAGTACTTGGATGGGTAACCATGTGGGAATGGCACAATCTGTCAGGAATTTTCCCATTGCCTTTATGACAGAAGGAACAGGAGGAGTGGTGCTGTAAAGTCCCTGACCACAGGTGTATGCATCAATGTCTTGGATTGAATTCCAAACCTCTTTGCAGTGTCCCATGAAGCAGGAGCATGGAACACTGTCGATGGTGATCTGTCCACTGGATGGGATGTTAAGCTCAGCAGTCACTTTGGTGTTCTTCAAGGGTTCCACTGTCTCCCTTCTCTCATTATCTCCAACACAAACAGGATACTATGCTACACACACACACACACACACACACACACACACACACACACACACACACACACACACACACACACACACACATTACATCACCTACTCTTAACAATACACTTACACACACAGCTCTCAAGACTCCATGAAGGAAAGATACCTGCAGGTGCAACAGATGAAGCAAATCTTTCCAATTGGGTGGCTGAACCTGCCTGATGGGTTATCACAGTCATTCATGCCATATGGCTTTAGTTTACTTTTCAACAAATTAACTGATATGTAATGTAATCAGCAGTTTGAACCCGTTTTGTATATGGGAGTTTGATTCTTTAAAGGACTTGGGGTTTATTAACTGAAAATAAGCTAATACCAACTACCACTTGAAATGTATCAGTGTACCTATGCATTGGTGAGAAGAATGAGAGACAGGATTGCAGTGTGAGTGAATGCTGATGCCATGATTTCATAGCTTGTTGTTGTATTTTAAAGCATAGCTAACCGGTAAGGATGTGGTATTTCATAAGTGAAAGCTGTATTTAGAGAGACAAACTAGAAGGACATATCGAGCCAGTGAAAGAGCTGACTTAAGTTAAATAAAATGATAAAAATGTCTCAACCAAAGTAGTGACAAGTTTAATGAGGTCACTCGAACAGAAATGTAAGAGGCATATGACAGTTGCATCATTGCTTAACATTAATGGCAAGTTCTTAGTTGCCAATAGCTCAGCAAACAAAATACACACAGTGAAATTTTAGTGCTCCAGTATACCATCCATGAGTACTGCAAACTGGCGAGTCTCCTCACTCCCAGATTAAGCCCTATAATGGCAGGAAATTTTGGTGATGGAAGAGTTGATCTGTAGCTATATTCCTCATTTCATTGATAGCAGTATGTTTTCTATCAACTCCATTTGATCAGTCTCTTACCTACACATGACATGTTTCCTCAACAGTGACATTGTGGTATGTAAAAGACCACCACAATGAGCACATTATGTAACCTACACACCTGTTTCTCAATGTTTCTCTGCAAATTCATTCCTTTAGCACTGTTGTTCAAGATCATATTATATCCTTTTTACTGTGTTTCAGGTATTTTGTGTGAAAAAAATTATAAAAGAACTTTTTGTCATTACTGTTGCTATCTACAATTCCTTCTTGTGTATGCAGTTTTAACTTTGAATAAATGAAATACTTACCAGGTGTACCAGTATGAAATGAGCGTTTTTTTGTCAAAATGAAGCACTAATTTTGAATTGAAAAGTAAAAACATTTTATTCAAAATACTGACCATTGCTTTCTATACATTTTGACCACCTTTCTTGCAATTTGTGGACACCACGCCAATAGAAACGTTTGTCTTTTGAAGCAAACCAATCATACACCCAATTTTCGAGTTCTTCATAGGAATCGAAGTGCTCCTCAGCAAATGCATGTCCCATTGATGACAACAAATGGTAGTCGGAAGAGGCCAAGTCTGGTGAATACGGCGGGTGGGGTAGCATCTGCCAGCCAAGTGTTTTGATTGTATCCTGAACCACTTTTGCTTTGTGTGCAGGTGCATTGCCATGTAAAAAAATTACTTTGCATGTCTTCTGGCCCATTCAGGTCTTTTTTTTGATCAATGCATAGTTTAAATTGATCATTTGTTGTCTGTAGCGACTAGTATTCAGTTTCACCAGCTTTTAGAAGCTCATGATACACCACACCTTTCTGATCCCACCAAACACAGAGCATTGTCTTCTTGCCGAATCGATCTGGTTTTGCAGTCGATGTTGATGGTTGTCCCGGATTAACCCATGATTTTTCCCATTTAGGATTCATAAAATAAATCGATTTTTCATTGCCAGTAACAATTCGATGCAAAACTGATTTTCTTTCATGTCTTTGAAGCAAAATTTGACAAATGGTTTTTTGGTTTTCGTTCATGTCTTTGAAGCAAAATTTGACAAATGGCTTTTTGGTTTTTGTTCATGTCATTGAAGCAAAATTTGACAAATGGTTTTTCAATTTTCCATTCAATACATGTGGCACCCATTTTCCACACTTTTGGATCTTTCCCATAGCTTTCAAACAGTCAGAAATTGTTTGTTGTGCAACATTTAGCATTCCTGCCATTTGCTTCTGACTCAAAGTATCATCTTCATCCAATATTGCTTGCAATTCGGCATCTTCAAACTTGTTTGGTTGTCTTCCACATGCTTCATCTCTTACATCAAAATCGTTATTTCTGAACTGTTGAAACCATCTTTTGCATGTTGCTTCTGATAGAGCATGATCACCATATGCCTCGACAAGCATTCGATTTGACTCAGAAGCAATTTTTTTCAAATGAAAACAAAAAATTAATGCTTTCCGCAAATCAGCACTTTCTGGTACAAAATTCGACATTGTTAACACGATGAAAATATATGATATTGATTGTTCCATGACTTGATGTATAGTAAATATCTTTGGCAGATGTCATACCAACCAAACAAACAAAAAATTAAAGCTCGTTCACAACAAATGTTCCCTGTTGACACATTTGTATCTTAACACTCATTTCATACTGGTACACCTGGTATATCCTCATCATCTTTGCATATCAGTTGTAGCTCAGTGAATACTCACTATACAGAACAAAAAACAAGTTTATTGGAAAAACTACACATGAACGATAAAGGTTACCCCATTCCTTATCTGGCAGACCTATCATGCAGGGTGGAGTATGCTATCTCCATTCTCTGTTACATCTTCTAAAGGGGGAAAAGTAAAAGTGTGTGAATAGTACACACACATATGATTGATTGAGTACAAGGAAAAGATGAATGAACTTCCTCCATTTTCTAATCACTCTTTCATAATTTCAGGTCAAGACCAAACTCAACACATAATTTCATGGCTTCCAAAACATTTAAGTCCTCTGAAAATATGAATTCTGGCCTCTTGTCAGTAAATACTATACACTTCATTACGCCTCATACAGTATGTAAATGCTTGCACATTTAATGTACAACACACTGAAATTCTTTCTCTCTAAAGGCATTCTGTCTCTCTAAAGGGATTATTGATCGAGTCAGATGTATTGACACATGATGCTATACTATTGATATACCTCACTACAACTATGTCTAGTGGTGTTGCTGTGAGTGGTGAACAACACAGTGTCTCCAGCTGGCAGGTCATGCGGGCTTAACAGCACTCTGATTTAAGGCTATGTGGTCAAAGGCCCTGTGTCACTTCTGTTTTCTAGTTGATGTGTTTCTCTGAATGATCTGAATGGTCAATTGAAGTACTGACGATGAATCTGCATGACACTAGTTGTTCTTTAGACTTAGTGTGTTATGACTGGGCCAGCTTGTTACTTGAGAATAGTGCCATCTGATTACCAGTATTATCTTCTATTTCAGTGGATTGTCATACCATTCAGTTAAGTGACTAATTTCTCCTGGCCTACAAGTGATTTACACTACTGTAATCCATGTTGTGCTATTGGCAATTGTTTTCATTTATAGTCCTGAAAAATTCACAACATCAAAAGTCCCCTGAACTACACATCATTTATTTTGTGTTTCAGTGAATTCAAAGTGTTAATAAATGACTTTTGCTGTCTAAATCTGGGCTTCAAAATTGATGATGAGGTTACAATTCTACTGGATAGCAAGGCTACCATGGATTCAAACTTTTTGGAATGGTACCAACAACAGCTTAATCAACTTGAGGAGTTGGTGCAACATTTGATCAGCTCAGCTCTCCAGCAACCACAAGCCCTGCCAGATATTCTGGTTTTTCAGCCATTCAGCAACTCTCAAGAGGACTGAGATGTTTAGCAGAAGTGATTAGTACTACTTTACCAGGTAAGTGACATTCAATATACACCACAGTAGCCTTTTATTGTTATCCATCAAACCTCAAATGTATTATATCATGCAGTAATTGGTCCTAATGTCAGAACCCTCAGTGTTACCTCTTTCTGACATTTATGCTTTACCGATAGAACATTTTTCTACTGTAACACATGTGGTCGCAGCTCAATTAAAATCTTTGCAACGTCAAAATAAGGCTCAGAAAGCTATGCTTTATGGATTGCAGATCTTCAACAATTGAGTAGGAAGTACAAATATATATTTGCTTGTGGCCAATCATGTGCATAAAGTTTCATTGGGGACATCATAATTCATCTTGACCTTGATAGCTACATACACACACACAAGTCAGACAGATCCTCTGGGTAAACTCATGCTTATTAAATTACCCAAGCTGCCCAGCAAATGATCTAAAATGACTCTGAAGTGTGTAAGATGGCCCCAGAAAGGATCAACAAACTGCAATGGAACTTTAAGTTTTCCTTTCAGTACTGAAATGACAAAACATGTGATGCTTGATGGTGGCCCACAAGCCACATTTTACTCCCACTTCTTGTGGTTCATAGGTGTCATACATTATATTTTTACTTATTGTGTAGTAGTTGTGACTCTTTTTTCACTTTACAACCAAGTTGGGATGCCAACATTTTCATAAGGGACACACAATGGAGCTACGTCATAATCCAACAGGTGAAATATAAACAAGTGGCCAAGTGATGCTTTTTCTTTAAGCTACCGATCCATCTGTAGAAAATATTTTTGGACTTAATGTCTATACAGCTTTTGGCTCTTCTGTTCAGTATAGTGCTGATACTCCTCAGCTTTCAGTGCCTTGCAAAAAAACTGACACTTGACATTCCCAGTTTGTGTCATTATTTACGTTTTATCCGCTTAAAACCTTGAATTTTCAATACAACTGTCCTTATTGGTCAATGTTTATATATTTCTTCTTTTTAATTTTTTAAAATATGTATCTTAACTTGCTTCAGTCAGACCCATTATCAGAATCTGTCAGATAAATAAAATAAATGAAAAGTAATATTTCTACCAGAAATACAATAATAAATTGTGTAGAAGAAAATGAAAACACACCACATTTAAAATCTCGATACACTGCATCACATCAATTTGTGTACTGTGACTAGTGATGTTTAGTGAGATGGCCCAGCATAAAAAAAAGAAAAAAAGTCTGTGGTCATTGGGTGGCACTAAATGCAACTGAAATTTTCAATTAAAATTAAAATTAACATCTATAAATTAAGCATATAGTCATTCAAAAAAAATCTATAAAAATAATGAATTGGAATTGTCATTCTAAAATTAAAAGCAACATCTACAAACTGAACATATGGCCATTCAATTAAAAAACTGCACACAGTCATTTTACAAAAAATAATCTATAAAATAAAAATAAAAATAAAACTGACAATTATGTTTTTAAAAACAATTTAACATACACCACTAAAATTATACAAGGCAGAGCTTAAAGTAACTTCCTCTCTACAGTACGTTACGTGAAGCTGTACTGTAACCTCTTTATCTTTTCAACCACATGTTCTTTAAAAACTTTCCACAGTCTTACATTTTTTTGCCCATCAGGTTCTGTTGGCCCTGTGATGTGAAGTGAAATTGGAGCCAAACAGGTTGGAACAACTGCAAAACGCTTTTGTCTATTCCCTTTAGCCTATAAGTCTCTTCTTTAGTGGCCATACATAAATCTGGTGCATCCTTCACTGTTTGCTGACTTTTAATCAACTGTCAATGCCCAAACAGAATTGGATTACTATTCCTTTTCCTGGCTGATGAGCATTCTCCAAATTAGTTTGTGGGAGGTTCTTCAAAAATTGATGTGACAGAGGCTTATTTTTAGCATCTGTTCGCCAATAACTTGAAGAGAATCTTGGCATTAAACATGCCTTTGGCCTTTACCAGTGAAATAGGTTCTCATTTTGGATAGTAAAAGCACATATAGTTTTAGAAAGGTTTTGTGTGTGGCTGATAGCAACTATTCTCCAATCTCAGCTATCCTGACAACATCCTGGTTATGGGTCATTCAAACAAGGAACATCAACACAATTTGTGTCAGTTTTTACAGTCCAATCTGAGAAACGTCTTAAGTGCAACTTTTCTAAATGTTCATTTTTTCAACTTTGTCACTTCATTAATAAAGCGAGATGACAGCCCACAGGCCTACATCCAGTAAATCAAAACCTGCCAGTTTCCAAATCTTTGTGTCATAGTGGCCCCTTATCTATTAGAGGGCCCGCACAACAGACAAGCAAGGTGGGCTGCTGACCACTCTTCAAGAGCTCGCCAGTGGATATAAACATCAACAGACTTTCCACATAAACATGGAATTACTTCGTGAAAAGCCATGTGACAGAGGTCCAGCAATTGGAACTAATGTGACTGCATGTAACACTCCGCTGTATTGGTGCTATAAGCATGCCAGCAGAGTCAGCCCAGCAGCTGGGAAAGCTCTGGGCAATACCTACACTGCCTCTAACCTAGTAGACACTCGCCGTAGCCTTCAGTAAAAGTTGTATCTTGTTGGGCATAACACCACTTTGTGATTTTGTAGTGTAGTATTTTTGTTATTATTTCTTTTCATTGTCTTGTACTCTTATATGGCTTTTACCACCACAAGAATTGTTCGGTTTCTTATTGTTCTTGTGTTTGGAAATTCGTGCACATCAAGAAGGCATTTTAGTTAAATAAAGTATGTTCAAAATGGACTGCTAGTTCTTTCCTGCCAAGCATAGGACACTACACTTTGAATGGCCTCCAGGTGCTCCCGCAGCAAGATTACCTATTATGTACGGTTTATTCCTTAGGTAGCTTCCATTAGTTAATCTTTGAGCCAGCTGGGCCACAAAGGAGCTACTTTCCAATAGTCCACAGAGCTTGTCAGCAAGCATTTAGAACTTTGAAAACCTGACCACAATCAGACCGTTGTTAGTAATCTATCAGTCACAGATGCCATTGACTTTGCCAACTAATGCCTTTCCCCATGGCATTAGAGCTTTCCTGCCCCATAAGTTCCTGATTAGTTCTGAAAAGCCTTTAATATTTAATTGCTAAAACTGATATGGCCCCATCGACTTTGCTTAGCGGTTAATTTGGACATACAAAGATACTGATGTGTGGAACTGGTCCAGAGGGAGAAGACTTGCAGTAGTTGGAGATTTGACAGCAGACCACATGTGAGTTAAGAGAGAGATGGTTGGTGTTGCCAACAGAGCGCACACTTACAGGGCTGGTATTGGATCATGTTGCATGCCCATAGTGGCAGCACAGCATGAGCAGTGATGAGTGGCCACTGTCAACTGAAGCGTATATGGCAGAGTGTGGAAGTCTGTTAGTGCTATGCTTGTGGCTGTGGTACCAGGTTTCGTGCCAAGTCACAATAGAGCTGTGATCTGACTTCGATTGTGCTTTGCCTGTGGAACTACACTGAGCATTTCTGAACTTTATAAATGCATTCTTTCATTTTCAGTCAGCTCGCCATAACCTTGCTCTGTGTTTTAGACTTAAAAGTCTGCTTTAGGCAGTCGGGAGTGAGCATGAAGGCAAGTGTGTGCTCCATTTTCCCACACTTGAGTTAACGTTGACATTTGGAATGCAACAATTTTACTGGGAGAGCAGTAATGCAGTAAATAATTGCATTTCTCTGCCTGTCATAGTGCTTTGTGTGATTTGGTCATCTCCTGAAATTGCCTTGTACAGTATGCTAAGGCAAGTTGCAAAAGATTATGTTAAAACAGCACCATTCCTTATGTATAAGCTGATTGCAAGTTTGGCTTGCCATGTGTGAATACTGTTGAGTAGCTGTATGAAAAGCTCATATGCCTTTGCTTTAGGTTATTTTATATTATTAAACCTGTTGTTCATTGTCTAAAGAGAGTTCTAAGCCTTGTGTTTAACCATGCTGCTGTTTGTTTTCTCTTAGTTATTCATGGCTGTGTTCTTTACGAAATACAACTTTTAAACATTTCTGGACTCCCTTCATTTCTTATGGCTGTTGAAGGGACTGTAAAAGCTTTATATGTAACTGTAATAGTAACAGTTCTTCCATAGATTATCACATCCAATAGTTCTGAAAGCAAATTGCACTCAACATTTCCTATTTAGTCTGACGTTTGTCCTGAAAGAAGTTTTGGTGTTTTGCAACTAACTAAATTTGCTCAAATTTATCTGGTTCATTTTACTGTTGGTCAACCATGGCTGTTTGGTATAAAGAAAGATTTAAACAAAAATAATTTAGAAAGATATAGAAGATTTAGAAGATATAATTGAGACTGCTCTCTGGAAGTTGTGGTCATAAATCCCTTTTAAGAAAAGGGTAACTGTTGTGAATTTGCTTGATACAAGAAATGTAATGTAAGTACAGTTGGTAAGAGGCATCAACTCAGTGAACCCAGTAAAGCTGGCTACTGTTCTGAGATCATCATCAATTACCCACCATCTGCTGGAGTAGCTGCCTCTATTTGCCATCCTATGGGACAACCTACTTGGTGGTCCAGTTGCACCACTGCTGGGCTGAGGGTTGAACTGATGTTCTCCTAGCCACTTATCCACTGAGTGTCTGCCAGTTCCACATACAACCAGCCAGATGTGAGACCATATTACATTCCTGGATATCACCAATGCTGATGTGTGTCATGATAGACTACCAGCCAGCCTTTTTCGTAGGACAACTGGATTAGATCACCATGCTAGCAATTCTGCTGCCACCACCTAGTAATTCTTACTACACAAGTGCATAGCAAACACAAGCGTCTTTATGATAAATATCACACACCAAGAACTGTAGGTTCGATAGCCATACCCAGCCACCAGACAGAGGCACAAGACTTCTGAAGTAACCTTTTGTGAATAAATAAGTGAATCAACTGTCTCCAAGCTGTAAGTGAGTGGAACTGCCCGTGCCTGTCCAATAGTGAACCCAGCCCACTACAACTGATGTCAGAGAACTAGTAGTGGCTACAATGGATGTTGGATATCAACATGAGTCAACAATGGCAGTGACAGTTCAACAACGGTGTTCAGCAAGAGAATGGAAGTAAACATGACTGTAAGCATTGTACAGGCTTGTATGGTCATTTGCTTTTTTTTTTTACCTCTCTGAACTGGGTAGTTATTTATGTGTATTTGTTTTTGCTTTTGGTTCCAATAGATTTTCATCAGGTAATTAGAGTTAGAAGGTGAATACCATGTAGGCAATCTAGTGCTTACTTGATCAAGTCAGTGAAATGTGAGCAGCCAATTTAAAGTTACATAAGGAACTAGAGAAATTACGGGAGGACAATTACAAATTACATATGGAACTAGAGGGATTATGAGAGGAGAGAAGGGAACAGTCCCTTCCTAGATTTCCTTACCTTTCATTGACACTAGCATTACTATATTACTTAGTGACCTCTTTTTAGGGTAAACAGGAGAGGGGAGAGGATGTTTTTGCTTCTGAGGATAACCTACTGACAGCTACAAAGTTACGGGGTTGGAATGATGAACAGATGTCGAGGATGGCTCAGCTGAAATTAAAAGGGATGCAAGGGTATATATGACGTGCCATGAGAAATTGCAGAATGCCCACTCCTTCCAAAATTCGTAAGAATGTTTGTTGGAATGCTGTTGGGCGAAGAATACTTCTAGGTATGCAATTTGATATTCTCTCAGCATATTTGTTATGTGAAGAATTGCCGGGTATCCATTCAGGTCACATCATAAGTTCTCCATGATATTTCAGCAAATGGACTCGTTTCCATCTTCAGGTGATACCTTATAATTCACCATCAGAAGACAGCAACCAGTTTGTTCACCAAAATATCATGGAGAACTTCTGGTGTGACCCAGATGGATACCTGAGAATTCTACAAATATTTCTAAGTATTATTAAGAGCAGCTCAGTTCAATTATGTAGGGACAAAAAAAATTCCTTGGAAAATTTGGTTTACTAATACTTATGAACTGACAGACAAACATGGTGCCAACAAAGCCATTCATTAAAGGTGGAACAAAGATTGCTGAATGCATTCCCACAATGTTTGCTAGTTGAAATTTCTCATAAGGTGTACACAGAACTCCCAAATTCATTCAGCCAAACTGTGGCAACTGTAACAACTGTCACAGAAATAGACCTGTGGAAAGAAGGAAAGTCACATGTTATCAAAGTGGACAGCTGCTCATATTTGCACAAAGTAGGAAACCCCAGTTGTTGTTTGCTGATGTGGTCGTCAGTCCTGAGACTGGTTTGATACAGCTCCCCATGCTAATCTACCCTGTGCAAGCTTCTTCATCTCCCAGTACCTACTGCAACCTAGATCCTTCTGAATCTGCTTAGTATATTCATCTCTTGGTCTCAGTCAATGACTTTTACCCTCCACGCTGCCCTCCAATGCTATATTTGTGATCCCTTGATGCCTCAGGACATGTCCTAACAAACGATCCCTTCTTCTAGTCAAGTTGTGCCACAAACATCTCTTCTCCCCAATCCTATTCAATACCTCCTCATTAGTTACATGATCTACCCACCTCACTTTCAACATTCTTCTGTAGCACCACATTTTGTAAGCTTCTATTCTCTTCTTGTCCAAACTATTTATTGTCCATGTTTCACTTCCATACATGGCTACACTCCAAACAAATACTTTCTGAAACAACTTCCTGACACTTAAAGCTATACTCGATGTTAACAAATTATTCTTCTTCAGAAACGCTTTCCTTGCCATTGCCACTCTACAGTTTATATCCTCTCTACTTCGACCATTATCAGTTATTTTGCTCCTTAAATAGCAAAACTCCTTTACTACTTTAAGTGTCTCATTTCCTAATCTAATTCCCTCAGCATCACCCGACTTAATTCGACTACATTCCATTATCCACATTTTGTTTTTGTTGATGTTCATCTTATATCCTCCTTTCAAGACACTGTCCATTCCATTCAACTGCTCTTCCAAGTCATTTGCTGTCTCTGACAGAATTACAATGTCATCGGTGAACCTCAAAGTTTTTATTTCTTCTCCCTGGATTTTAATACCTACTCCGAATTTTTCTTTTGTTTCCTTTACTGCTTGTTCAATATACAGATTGAATAACATTGGGCAGAGGCTACAACCCTGTCTCACTCCCTTCCCAACCACTGCTTCCCTTTCATGTCCCTCGACTCTTATAACTGCCATCTGGTTTCTGTACAAATTGTAAATAGCCTTTCGCTCCCTGTATTTTACCCCTGCCACCTTTAGAATTGTAAAGAGAGTATTCCAGTCAACATTGTCAAAAGCTTTCTCTAAGTCTACAAATGCTAGAAAAGTAGGTTTGCCTTTCCTTAATCTTTTTTCTAAGATAAGTGGTAAGGTCAGTATTGCCTCATGTGTTCCAACATTTCTACGGGATCCAAACTGATCTTCCACGAGGTCCGCTTCTACCAAATTTTCCATTCGTCTGTAAATAATTTGCGTTAGTATTTTGCAGCTGTTACTTACTAAACTGATAGTTCAGTACTTTTCAAATCTGTCAACACCTGCTTTATTTGGGATTGGAAATATTATATTCTTCCTGAAGTCTGAGGGTATTTCGCCTGTCTCATACATCTTGCTCACCAGATGGTAAAGTTTTGTCAGGACTGGCTCTCCCAAGGCCATCAGTAGTTCTAATGGAATGTTGTCTACTCCCGGGGCCTTGTTTCGACTCAGGTCTTTCAGTGCTCTGTCAACCTCTTCACGCAGTATTGTATCTCTCATTTCATCTTCACCTACATCCTCTTCCATTTCTATAATATTGCCCTCAAGTACATCGCCCTTGTATAGACCCTCTATATACTCCATCCACGTTTCTGCTTTCCCGTCTTTACTTAGAACTGGGTTTCCATCTGAGATCTTGATATTCATACAAGTGGCCTATCTTTTCTCCAAAAGTCTCTTTAATTTTCCTGTTGGCTGTATCTATCTTACCCCTAGTGAGATAAGCCTCTACATCCTTACATTTGTCCTCTAGCCATCCCTGCTTAGCTATTTTGCACTTCCTGTCGATATCATTTTTGAGATGTTTGTATTCCCTTTTGCCTACTTTATTTACTGCATTTATATATTTTCACCTTTTATCAAATAAATTCAATATTTCTTCTGTTACCCAAAGGTTTCTACTAGCCCTCGTCTTTTTACCTATTTGATCCTCTGCTGCCTTCACTACTTCATCCCTCAAAGCTACCCATTCTTCTTCTACTGTAATTCTTTCCCCCATTCCAGTCAATTGGTCCCTTATGCTGTCCCTGAAACTCTGTACAACCTCTGGTGCTTTCAGTTTATCCAGATCCCATCTCCTTAAATTCCCACCTTTTTTGCAATTTCTTCAGTTTTAATCTACAGTTCATTACCAATAGATTGTGGTCAAAGGTCACATCTGCCCCTGCAAATGTCCTACAATTTAAAACCTGATTCCTAAATCTCGCCGGCCGCGGTGGTCTCGCAGTTCTAGGCGCGTAGTCTGGAACCGTGCGACTGCTATGGTCGCAGGTTCGAATCCTGCCTCAGGCATGGATATGTGTGATGTCCTTAGGTTAGTTGGGTTTACATAGTTCTAAGTTCTAGGGGACTAATGACCACAGCAGTTGAGTCCCATAGTGCTCAGAGCCATTTTTTGTCCTAAATCTCTGTCTTACCATTAAATAATCTTTCTGATACCTTTTAGTATCTCCAGGATTCTCCCATGTATACAATCTTCTTTTATGATTCTTGAACCAAGTGTTAGCTATGATTAAGTTATGCTCTGTGCCAAATTCTACCCGGCGGCTTCCTCTTTCATTTCTTATACCCCAATCCAAGTTTCCTTCACTCCCTTTTCCTACTGTCGAATTCCAGTCACCCATGACTATTAAATTTTCGTCTCCCTACAGTAATTCTTTTATCTCATCATACATTTCTTCAATTTCTTCGTCATCTGCAGAGCTAGTTTGCATATAAACTTGTACTACTGTAGTAGGCATGGGCTTCTGGTTTATCTTGGCCACTATAATACGTTCACTATGCTGTTTTTAGTAGCTTACCCGGACTCCTACTTTTTTATTCATTATTAAACCTACTCCTGCATTACCACTATTTGATTTTGTATTTATAACCCTGTATTCACCTGACCAAAAGTCTTGTTCCTCCTGCCACCAAACTTCAGTAATTCCCACTATATTTAATTTTAACCTATCCATTTCCCTTTTTAAATTTTCTAACCTACCTACTCGATTAAGGGATCTGACATTCCATGCTCTGATCCGTAGAATGCCAGTTTTCTTTCTCCTGATAATGACGTCCTCTTGAGTAGTCCCCACCTGGAGATCCAAATGGGGGACTATTTTACCTCCAGAATATTTTACCCAAGAGGACGCCATCATCATTTAACCATACAGTAAAGCTGCATGCCCTCGGGAAAAATTGTGGCTGTTGTTTCCCCTTGCTTTCAGCCATTCACAGTACCACAACAGCAATGCCTTTTTGGTTAGTGTTACAAGGCCAGATTAGTCAATCATCTAGACTGCTGCCCCTGCAACTACCGAAAAGGCTCCTGCCCCTCTTCAGAAACCACACATTTGTCTGGCCTCTCAACAGATACCTCTCCATTGTGGTTGTACCTACGGTACGGCTATCTGTATCGCTGAGGCACACAAGCCTCACCACCAACTGCAAGGTCCATGGTTCATGGGGGGAGGGAAACCCCAGTGTGGGAAGTATAAGCAGATTGAGTCCTTTGAGGAGGATGGTTGGTGTAAGTTTCCACCAGCACAGGGAAGATCATCGCAAGATGGCGCTTGCACTCCAGTCTTAGACAAAAACGACAACACTGAGGTCACTGTGTGGTGTTCCCAGTAAATGTGAGCACAGGAGTCCCATGTGCAGAATGAGTGGTGGATTATTGTTTGAATAGCTTTGTAGGAGGAAGGGATTGTGAGTTTTTAATGGATACAGGTATCCTTGGCAAGTTAGGAAGTACCTGAGATAATAAATTTGAGCCTGTCCAATTCTAAACTGACTGATGTAGATAGGGTTAAATGTTCATTTACTTGGTTCAGTATTATTGAACTTCCAAGTGGGAGGGAAAGACTTCTGGTCTCGCATGGTAGTACTTCCTTGAGATGGAAGCAGTTACAGTTTCATATTTACTTGAACAGGTTTTTATGATTAAACTTCACTCTGAAGCCAACCTGGAACGATTCACAGTAAAGCTGAACTTTAATTGTCCCATTTAGCTACTACTACTGACAATACCAAAGAGCTGTGAAACATGCACCAAATGCTGAGAAAGTCATCTGAACAGCCGACTTGGTCCCTTGGAATTGGTTCACATTATAAAATATCACATAGTACAGGATTAATTGACTGGGTAGATGCAGGTGCACATTTGCCAGTCAGTACTTTATGTATAGTAGAATTATTGGCAGAAAACAAGGGACAGGAAAAAGCACAGTGTTTTTTGGGCCATCGATGATCATATGTGCACGAAGTTAATGGAAGCTAGGTAGTGCCCACCGGCACGGATATTTTTGGCACAGTGGAAATAAAGCTATTACGAGACGCCCTGATAGCCAATCTCGATGTACTGGAGGAAGAAAAGTTACATTGAGATTTGAATATAAAATGTTCAAATGTGAGACAATGTACCAATTTAGCCATACTGTGGGAAAAAGTGTCACATTTATAAAGAAGTGATAGTGATGAATACAGGGAATTGCTTAACTCTTCTGGACCACTGCCAGAAACTGTGTTAATGCAGCATAGGATTCTCACTGGGAATCAATCATTGGTGTGCAAGGAACCACACTAAGTTCCACATCACCTCCAATCTGTGGTGGAGGAATTTACAAATCAGCAGCTCCATTACAGGATTATAGAAAGAAGTACCAGCCCTTGGGGAGCACCGGTAGTAGCTGTGCTTAACAAAAGCTCAGATGGGAGTAAGGCACATTGATTTTGTTGCATCTATTGGTATTTAAACAATATACAGTCAGGGATGCATAACCAATGCCATACATCACAGAAACTTAAGATAACCTGGACAAAGCAGTTATTTTTCGTGAAGTGGGTACCATCAGTTGCAAGTGGCACTGAACGGCTGATCCAAAACTGTGTTTACAGTTCCATCCAGTCATTGCCAGTCCTGCCAAGTGTCACTTGAATTAAAGGATGTACCAGCAACAATCCAGTGCCAGTCAGACAGAGTACTAAGGGGCCCAAAACCAATCCCAAGGACATGCAAGAACACATGGTATGGTTATGGAACATATTAAGGCAATTATGAGTGTCATAGCTAACAGTGAGTTTGAAAAAGTATCATATCGTCTTGAAGGAAGATCACTATTTAGGCAGCCCCCGATCTATGATATTTTCAAACCAAGGCAAAAGCTGGATAGTGGCACTCCCCTCCCTCCCTTTCCATGAAACATCAAAAATTTAAAAAAAAAAAAAAACATCAATTTTTCAAAAAATATGTTCATTTTTTAGCGCATGTCTTTCTGGAGAATTTGGTGTGTAAAACATATGTGTTCAAGGAAATATAAGGCATGTTATTTAGTCATCTTGTGCCAAAGTGAAATGCCACATTTCATTACACAGCATTATTCTACCACATGCCACTGTACTTTGCTCTGAGGAATTCAAATGTGTATATTTTGTGATGGAAGCCATCAAACCTACAGCAGAACCCCTCTAATCTGACCTTGGATGGTCTGTCACTCTGGTTAGCCTGACCATGCTCAGGCTCATGGGCCTGTGTTGACTTGTCACTCATTGGATGCCTGTCGGGCCATTGTTGCAGTGTCTATCACTGTGCATATTGTTGTACTGTATGTTATTGTGCAGTTTTATCCTTTGTTGGGATTAAAAAACATCGTTGTTTGCTTTATTATGTGTTCTCTACGGTACTTATTACTGTAGAGTCATTGTGTGTACAGTTGTCTGTTTTTCAATGCAGATGGTACCCACAAGCTCCCCTTGTTCATCATTGGCAAATCTAAGAAGCCAAGGGCATTCAAAAATATAAACTTATCTTTCTTCATAGTTTATTACCACATTCAAAAATCTGCTTGGATGGACTGCAACCTTTTTAAATCCTGGTTTTTTGACAAGTTTGTGCCATCGGTTGGAAAAGACTTGAAACAAAAAAATCTACCTGTTTGTGCTCTACTACCGTTGGATAATGCACCATCACATCCGACGCAGATTTGGCGAAAGGGGACATAAAAGCTCTCTTTCTGCCTCATAATGTGACCTCACTCATCCAACCAATGGATCAGGGCATTATCGAATGGTTAAAAAGGCGATATTACAGAAAGTATATCAGCTCAATCTAGGAAAAATCTGAAGGAGGTCATAACTTACTTGAAGCAGTGAAATCCCTGAACATCAAAAATGCTATCTACATGAATGCTGCAACATGGGATGAACTGAAACATGACACACTGTGGAAATCATGGCATAAGCTTTGGCCACAAGTTATAAATGAGCATACCGAAAATGAGTAAAAGAACGACACATTGGAAATCGTTAAAGATCTACAAACTCTGGAACCAAACGCCCCTGCCAATGAAGTTGAAGAATGGATCAACGAATGTGACAAACACTGTGACACTTTTGAAGATCTCAATGACGACCAGATTGTTGCTGCTGTTTGCCAGGGAACTATGAATGAGGACTCAGACGACGAAGATGAACCTGCCACCCAGATTTCACACAATGATGCGAAAAATGCTTGTGACATTGCCCTTCAATACGTTGAGCAGAATCCAACTTCAACTTCAATGGGCGTTTTGTGGGTAAAAAAATGGAGGGACACTGCACTTAAATCTAGAATAACATCTGCTCAACAAAAATGTGTCACAGACTTTTTTCCAAGTAAGTTGTTTTCATTTTTACTGTAACAACAATGCATACAGTATAGTCATTTCTTAATTTATACATACAGTAGTTCATTTGTTTGTAAGAAATTTCTTTTTTTTATGTGGTGCTATAAACAATTTTTAGTTCACAGCATATATCGTTTATACGTTATTAAGTACTGTAATTTGTTAGTTGTTTTTCCTTTTAAAACCAATACACATTATAACCCCTCCCCCCTCATGAACGATGGACCTTGCCGTTGGTGGGGAGACTTGCGTGCCTCAGCGATACAGATAGCCGTACCGTAGGTACTACCACAACGAAGGGGTATCTGTTGAGAGGCCAGACAAACATGTGGTTCCTGAAGAGGGGCAGCAGCCTTTTCAGTAGTTGCAAGGGCAACAGTCTGGATGATTGACTGATCTGGCCTTCTAACAATAACCAAAACGGCCTTGCTGTGCTGGTACTGCGAACTGCTGAAAGCAAGGAGAAACTATGGCCGTAATTTTTCCCGAGGGCATGCAGCTTTACTGTATGATTAAATGATAATGGCATCCTCTTGGGTAAAATATTCCATAGGTAAAATAGTCCCCCATTCGGATCTCCAGGTGGAGACTACTCAAGAGGATGTCGTCATCAGGAGATAGGAAACGCGTTCTACGGATCGGAGCGTGGAATGTCAGATCCCTTAATCGTGCAGGTAGGTTAGAAAATTTAAAAAGGGAAATGGATAGGTTAAAGTTAGATTTAGTGGGAATTAGTGAAGTTCGGTGGCAGGAGGAACAAGACTTTTGGTCAGGTGAATATAGGGCTATAAATACAAAATCAAATAGCGGTAATGCAGGAGTAGGTCTAATAATGAATAAAAAAATAGGAGTGCGGGTAAGCTACTACAACCAGCATAGTGAACGCATTATTGTGGCCAAGATAGATACAAAGGCCACACCTACTACAGTAGTACAATTTTATATGCCAACTAGCTCTGCAGATGACGAAGAAATTGAAGAAATGTATGATGAAATAAAAGAAATTATTCAGATAGTGAAGGGAGATGAAAATTTAATAGTCATGGGTAACTGGAATTCGAGTGTAGGAAAATGGAGACAAGGAAACATAGTAGGTGAATATGGATATGGGCAAGAAATGAAAGAGGAAGCCGTCTGGTAGAATTTTGCACAGAGCATAACTTAATCATAGCTAACACTTGGTTTAAGAACCATGAAAGAAGGTTGTATACATGGAAGAACCCTGGAGATACTAAAAGGTATCAGATAGATTATTTAATGGTAAGACAGAGATTAAGGAATCAGGTTTTAAATTGTAAGACATTTCCAGTGGCAGATTTGGACTCTGACCACAATCTATTGGTTATGGCCTGTAGATTAAAACTGAAGAAACTGCAAAAAGGTGGGAATTTAAGGAGATGGGACCTGGATAAACTGAAAGAACCAGAGGTTGTACAGAGTTTCAGGGACAGCATAAGGGAACAATTGACAGGAATGGGGGAAAGAATTACAGTAGAAGAAGAATAGGTAGCTTTGAGGGATGAAGTAGTGAAGGCAGCAGAGGATCAAGTACGTAAAAAGATGAGGGCTGGTAGAAATCCTTGGGTAACAGAAGAAATATTGATTTTAATTGATGAAAGGAGAAAATATAAAAATGCAGTAAATGAAGCAGGCAAAAAGGAATATAAACGACAAAAAATGAGATCGACAGGAAGTGCAAAATGGCTAAGCAGGGATGGCTACAGGACAAATGTAATGATGTAGAGGCTTATCTCCCTAGGGGTAAGATAGATACAGCCAACAGGAAAATTAAAGAGATTTTTGGAGAAAAGAGAGCCACTTGTATGAATATCAAGATCTCAGATGGAAACCCAGTTCTAAGCAAAAAGGGCAAAGCAGAAACGTGGAAGGAGTATATAGAGGGTCTATACAAGGGCGATGTACTTGAGGACAATATTATGGGAATGGAAGAGGATGTAGGTGAAGATGAAATGGGAGATACAATACTGCGTGAAGAGGTTGACAGAGCACTGAAAGACCTGAGTCGAAACAAGGCCCCCAGTGTAGACAACATTCCATTAGAACTACTGACGGCCTTGGGAGAGCCAGTTCTGACAAAACTTTACCATCTGATGAGCAAGACGTATGAGACAGGCGAAATACCCTCAGACTTCGAGAAGAATATAATATTTCCAATCCCAAATAAAGCAGGTGTTGACAGATGTGAAAAGTACTGAACTATCCGTTTAATAAGCCACAGCTGTAAAATACTAACACAAAGTCTTTACAGACGAATGGAAAAACTAGTAGAAGCCAGCCTCGGGGAAGATCAGTTTGGATTCCGTAGAAATGTGGGAACACGTGACGCAATACTGACATTACGACTTATCTTAGAACAGAGATTAAGGAAAGGCAAACCTACTTTTCTAGCATTTGTAGACTTAGAGAAAGCTTTTGACAATGTTGACTGGAATACTCTCTTTACAATTCTAAAGGTGGCAGGGGGAAAATACAGGGAGCGAAAGGCTATTTACAATTTGTACAGAAACCAGATGGCAGTTATAAGAGTCGAGGGACATGAAAGGGAAGCAGTGGGTGGGAAGGGAGTAAGACAGGATTGTAGCCTCTGCCCAATGTTATTCAATCTGTATATTGAGCAAGCAATAAATGAAACAAAAGAAAAATTCAGAGAAGGTATTAAAATCCAGGGAGAAGAAATAAAAACTTTGAGGTTCACCGATGACATTGTAATTCTGTCAGAGACAGCAAATGACTTGGAAGAGCAGTTGAATGGAATGGACAGTGTCTTGAAAGGAGGATATAAGATGAACATCAACAAAAACAAAATGTGGATAATGGAATGTATTCGAATTAAGTCGGGTGCTGTTGAGGGAATTAGATTAGGAAATGAGACACTTAAAGTAGTAAATGAGTTTTGCTATTTGGGGAGCAAAATAACTGATGATGGTCGAAGTAGAGAGGATATAAAATGTAGAGTGGCAATGGCAAGGAAAGCGTTTCTGAAGAAGAGAAATTTGTTAACAAGAAGTATAGATTTAAGTGTCAGGAAGTCATTTCTAAAAGTATTTGTATGGAGTGTAGCCATGAATGGAAGTGAAACATGGACGATAAACAGTTTGAACAAGAATAGAATAGAAGCTTTCGAAATGTGGTGCTACAGAAGAATGCTGAAGATTAGATGGGTAGATCACATAACTAATGAGGAAGTATTGAATAAGATTGGGGAGAAGTTTGTGGCACAACTTGACCAGAAGAAGGAACTGATTGGTAGGACATGTTCTGAGGCATTAAGTATCACCAATTTAGTATTGGAGGGCAACGCGGAGGGTAAAAATCATAGACGGAGACCAAGAGATGAATACACTAAGCAGATTCAGAAGGATGTAGGTTGCAGTAGGTACTGGGAGATGAAGAAGCTTGCACAGGATAGAGTAGCATGGAGAGCTGCATCAAACCAGCCTCAGGACTGAAGACCACAACAACAACACAGTCTTTTAGTTCTTAAATCGTTTAATTTTTTTGTACTAAATGTCTTTCTATATATTTTGGAATAAATATTAGATTTCTTAGATAATCCAACCTTTCTTTCATTCCAACCATGGTCCCGGTTTCAATGGTGACAGATTAGAGGAGTTCTAATGTATATTCAGAAAGTGGAAATTAAGATGTCTTGTGGTGCCTACCTTGCTCCCAGTTGGCCAGTCTGGCATCTTATCCCCTTTAAAAAGAAACTCCCAATTAATACTGGGCAGGATTGTTTGTGACTGGGAGATAAGAACTCGTCTGAAAAAATGCACTCTTTATTGTCTACTAGCTAATAACTTTCTGTTCTGTGTAACATAAAACTGAACTAGGAAACATAAAACCAGTAAAGACAAGAGACCAGCAAGACAGTATATGTTTCTTCAATCCTTAGGTCACGGCATTTTTGTCTCTCTAAGCAAGACAGTATAAATTTCTTCAAACCTTAGGTCTCCGCATTTTTTCCTCTTTAATCTTGATCCAGCTTTACACAGCATGATTTCCTTTCTGCAACAGATTCTATTGCCTCATCAAAGTGCATCAAACATTTTGCTAAATGGTAAATCAAAATGCCATTGTCTAATACCGAAAAATCTGTTAATGCAAATAGTATCCAAGAATGGTGTGGTTTCTTTACTTGATTACATCTGTTTTATTGCTGTCTGCTAGATAAAATAAAATAGCTCCTTCTAGTATTTCAGCTACTGTAACACATGCCAAATAAGCGAGACTGTTTTGGCACAAATGGTCATTCTTATCAATTTCATTTACCTGAATAAAACAACAGAATGTAACTCACAAAATACCAATATCAAGAGCCTATTAGGCCTACTACAAGCAAAAAGTTTTACGTTAGGAAATAGTTTGACATTTCATTCATGTGCTCCAGTTTCTCAAGCATGAGACTGAAAAGAGTAGTGTGAAATTTTTATATAAATATGGATGAATCATATTCTTCCATATAATTTGTGTGATGGCCCCATTCCTTCTCCTTCTCCTTCCTCATTCTAACAAACAACATTGTCCTCACTAATTCTGTTGCTAGTCCTGCCATTATCAAAATTTATTCCCCAGTTAACTTCCCTAACACTGCCAGAATCACCAGTTCAGTTATAGCACTTTTATTCTCTGGTTAGGCATTATTACATGTTCACAAAATACATTTTCCATGCTATTCCAAGAACAGAACTTAGCAACTGCTTCCCAGGGTCTGTACAACTGGACCTTAGTAGTGTAGTATTCTGCCAAAACTGTTAAAAATTCATTTCTTTGGATACACTGAGAAGATAATATATAATTTTTCTTACCTGTTATTCTCGATAGTCATTTTTTTCCGCTCTGATAGTCTGAATCTGTGGATTCCATCAATAATTATAACAACACTAATCATCCGCACACTCAGTTAACCACAAAAACAAACTGCAATTGGCATTCACCCATTCGGGTTTATTAGGCTCAGCTCATATAGCTACATCCCCTTTTGTCTGTGGGAACATTTTATATGTCTAGATATGATGAGGATTTCCCTGGCAGAGACACCACATACACTATGCAGGCATTCAAAAATCAGCTTATGATTCATTCAGAAATCAACTTAGAGAATGTGTTGAAAAATGTTCAAAAACAAAATGGAATGCTTTTTAAAATAATATGAATAATCTATAGACCAGTGTGCACTGAATGCTAGGTGCTTTGTGATACAAGTTTTTTTCCTTCAAGAATATGAATTTGGTACCACTTGAAATTGCAGATACCCTGGTTTGCCCCCCCCCCCCCCTCCCCCTTTCCCCTCCCTCCTAGATCCAGAAGACCCGTATTCAGGTGATATGCTCAGGCAGGCTGGTATGTGATCAGGCCCCTGGCACATACAAGCCATATGGGAATTTTCTGTACCTAGTGTGAGAAAAGAACTGCAGTCCTTTTTAAGTGTGGCTAGTTATTACAGTAGGTCTGTGCCAAAATTTGACATAGTGGGACCCTTCAAATATCTTCTGAAGAAGGGGAAAGCTTCAGGCGTATACCAGATTTTGAAGCCTTTAGGCTGTAGTGGCCAATTTGTGCATGACAGTTTTTTTGTGACACATTGTCCAACTGCTCCCTATAATACCTACAGCAATGTTTTCCTTCTGTGCCACTGAACCAACATCACAGCTTAGTGACTGTTAAAGAGTTGTCTATGAATGGTAACCTATCTTCTCTTCTCTGGTAGTGCTGAAATGCTGAGGTGCTGTAGTGCTGAGGTTGTATATTAGATTGTTCCAAATATGAGAAGCTAATGATCTCAGGTTGCTACCATTTGATTTTGTAAGGTTTAGAGAGAGAGAGAGAGAGAAAGAGAAAGAGAGAGAGAGAGAGAGAGAGAGAGAGAGAGAGAGAGAGTGTGTGTGTGTGTGTGTGTGTGTGTGTGTGTGTGTGTGTGTGTGTGTGTGTGTGTGTGCGTGTGTCAGTTGCACTAAGGCTATGTGAAGACTTTGACTGTGTTAAGCTAATTGATGTACATGTCATTGATGTTCTTCTTTGCAGTGTTTTGTGCCAGAAACTTATTTTAAAGAATTTCTTGTCTGCTTATAAATGTGTCACCACTTGATGCTGTAAAGTTTAGTGCACCAGTTGCACTAAGTTTAATATAACTGATTTACATGACTTATGTAATTTTTTTATTCTGTGAAGTTTTTATGAGAACATTTGGTTTTCAAAATTTTGTGATTACTTGTAAATGTTTTCATGATTCACAAGCAGAAAGTATCACTGGTTGCAAAGTTGCAGCAACTGTAGATTTAAATATTTGTCATGATGCTCTTCATTTTTATTTTGATCATTTGCATTCAGTTTTTTCATTATGTATGGTGGATCATTGTGGCTTAGTACTACACAATTCTGAGTTTGTTATGTTTTCTACACAAAGCGCACTAGACATTGCAGCCATACATAGTTTGCTACTAGTTGTAAGGCCACACTTTTTTTTCTTATGGCTAAATGACATTAAGTATATTTTGAGTTGAAGCTGTGGTGTTAACATTTCTTGTCTTACGGGCAAATGTGGCAAGGTGTACTTTGAGATCAAAGTATTATGATCATCCAGGGTGAAGTCTCACTTATTATTGTGTGTAATGTTTAGATTTGGTATTCTGTTAATAAATTATGAACTAGCACTTGCCCAGTAAAACTATCAGCATTCCCACTCTCCCTGTTGTTTCAGTGCAGACACTTGAAGCTTGACCTCTGATTCTAGGAGATTGACTGGAGCATCAGGACATGGGACGCAATTCGGGGCCTCACCTTGGAGGATCCAGTCAGAAGCCTGGAACCATCAGGACTAACTGGTGGCTCATAGACTAGCAGCTCCGCATAGCTGATGATGACATTCAACAAGGCTGGAGCTGCTAGGCCATAAATTCAATTTATGATGAGCATGGAGACTGCGCTGGTCAAATGCACATCCCAAATGGAATGCTGCTAATGGCAGAATGGGAAGCATTAATACTTGCTCCAGTCGAAAATATTGTTTAACGGGTAGCCTCCCACTCACATCATCAGCTGTGGAAACATGGTGCTGTGTTACAGTGAGTAACACTCTACAAGGTGTATAACTTTGCTTCTGCCGTTTGCCGATAGGTGGTGACAACAGCAAGTAGTGGTTGAAAGAAACATATTGCAGACATCAGGCAGTTAGCTTGGACCTCAACATAACTTCATTCAAACATTAGTCAATTTGTGTCTGCATCATAAAGTTGTTCTTGATTGAAAATGTCAGTTTACGAGCCTAATTCTTGTCATTTGCAGGAGGTGTTACTGCTTTGTTTCAATATGAAGACAACAGTGACTGAGTCTCATAAAATGCTCTCAAGTACAATGGTAAGGATGCTATTAGTGAAAGAACGTGTCATGAGTGGTCTCAATGGTTCAAGAACAGTGATTTTAATATTACAGACTGGCATAGTGGTGGAAGAGAGAATGTTTTCGAAGATGCAGAATTGGAGATATTTCTGAGTGAAAACTTGCATCAAGCTCAAGAATAATTGGCACTATTAGTGGGAGTGACAAAGCAAGCCATTTCAAAATGTCTCAAGGCTATGGACCAGATTCAGAAATAAGGAACTTGGGTCCCATGTGAGGTGACACCAAGAGATGTTGAACAGCATTTGTGTGTTTGTGAACAGTTGCTTCAGAGACAAAAATGGAAGAGATTTCTGCATCACATTGTGACCAAGGACAAAAATGGGTTCATTATGATAACCCTAAAAATCATGTGGGTATCCTGGCCATACCTCCACATTGACAGCCAAACCAAATATTCACAACTCCAAGATCATGTTCTGCATTTGGTGGGAACAGCTCGGCGTCATGTACTATGAGGTGTTAAAACCAAGTGAAACAACCACAGGTGCTTGTTATCGAACACAATTAATGCATTTGAGCTAAGCATTAAAAGACAAATGGCTGCAATACAGCAAGAGGCATGATAAAGTGATTTTGCAGCACGACAATGCTCAACCCCACATTGCAAAAGAAGTCAAAACATACTTGGAAACATTAAAATGAGAAGTCCTACCTGACCCACCATATTCTCCAGACATTGCTTCCTCTGACTATCACCTGTTTAGATCATTAGCTGACCAACACTTCCAATCTCATGAAGAAGTCACAAATTGGATCAATTTGTGGATTGCTTCAAACACAATTTTTTCAACGCGGGATTCGTACACTGCCCAAAAGATGGGAGAAAGTAGTGGCCAGCGATGGAAAATACTTTGAATGATACATGTGTAACCAATTTGTTTCATTAAGCCTCAAATAATGGGGAAAAAATGACGGAAGCAAAGTTGTACAGCTTGTAGTCCATCAGTGACAGTAGAACACTTTGTTGCCAGCACTACTGCAGAAATTTATTATATTCAAACTCGGAACATGTTCTAGAATTCTGCAGAAAACTGATGTTATGGACCCTGGTGTGTAATCTTGCAAGTCTGCTCTTTTGTCCTTATTATATACAGGAGTCATCTGCACTTTTTTCCATTCACTTGTGACTTTCCACTGGGCAAGGTAATTGGGAAAAAAGTAAGCTAAGTGAGGGGCCAGTGCTGTAAGGTACCCTTTATAAAACCGAACAGGGATTTCATCTGAACCTAGTGACTTATTTGCTTTCAACTCTTACCATTGTTTCTCTATAACAGGGATCTTTATTACTATGTCATCTATGTGGCACTCTGTGTAATGGGCTAAGGTATGACGGTGGTAGTTGTTGTATGCTTCATGATTAGATCTTTTTGTACAGGCATGAAACTCTACTAACTTTTCTTCATCAGTATTTTCCAAATTTTGTAGGTTTTCCATCTCTAATCCACTTACAAGGCATATACCTTCACCCTAATTCCTCTATGTTCATCATACTGGAACTAAATGATTGCAGTTAGTGTCTAAGTGAGATGCTAACAACTTCTTATCTGCTCTTTCTAGCAGAAAAACTCTCCTAGTCTACATGACTGATTTATTTAACTTTTGTAACAATAGTCACCAAAATGACATCATGATCACTAATTCTCATCTCCATACTGATGCCATCAATAAGATCCAGCCTATTTGTTAGCTGCAAGGTCTTAAGATATTCCCAGTGCATGTGGGCTGCTGAACTAGCTTACGAGCCTGAAAGATAGGACTAGCTGCTTGGCCCAATAGCCATTACAGCTTAGTCAATTTGACTTTAAAGTGATACAAAACCCCTGAAAAACATATGAGAACACAGATGGCCTGAGTCAGAAAATGAGGGTAATAGAGCAGGTTGACATTTCTGTAGATGAATGACGTAAGTCATAGGCCACTGACTCAAACTGTCAGCAATTCATTATGCAAGCAGAGTTCATCTACATCTACATCTACATGTATACTCCACAAGCCACCCAATGGTGTGTGGCGGAGGGCACTTTACGTGCCACTGTCATTACCTCCGTTTTCTGTTCCAGTCGCGTATGATTCGTGGGAAGAACGACTGTCTGAAAGCCTCCATGCGCACTCGAATCTCTCTAATTTTACATTCGTGATCTCCTCGGGAGGCATAAGTAGGGGGAAGCAATATATTCAATATCTCGTCCAGAAACGCACCCTCTCGAAACCTGGCGAGCAAGCTACACCGCGATGCAGAGCACCTCTCTTGCAGAGTCTGCCACTTGAGGTTGCTAAACATCTCCGAAACGCTATCACGGTTACCAAATAACCCTGGGACAAAACGAGCCGCTCTTCTTTGGACTTCTCTATCTCCTCCGTCAACCCGATCTGGTATGGATCCCACACTGATGAGCAATACTCAAGTATAGGTCGAACGAGTGTTTTGTAAGCCACCTCCTTTGTTGATGGACTACATTTTCTAAGGACTATCCCAATGAATATCAACCTGGCACCTGCCTTTCCAACAATTAATTTTATATGATCATTCCACTTCAAATTGTTCCACACCCATACTCCCAGATATTTTACAGAAGTAACTGCTACCAGTGTTTGTTCTGCTGAAGCCAGAGTACTGTATAGAGAGAAGAAGTGTGGAAGATGTATAGACATGCCAGAAAATTTACATGACAAGTTAATGAGGCAGGCATAGAGCTCAACAAACTACAGAATGACTTGTCAGATGAAACTATTGGCAGTAGACATGTAAGCAGGATATGGAGCAATATATGAAAACTGTGTACCTGAGCTCAGCATTCAGCAAAACCCATTGCAAAGATTACTGGAGATCAGTCAGCCATACCAAATGATTGGTATGGATATTTGTGGGCCCATCTCATCAACACTAGTGAGGAATCAATATGTTTTGGCCATTATTGATCATTTTTATGTTATGTATGATCATCATCATCATCATCATCATTTAAGACTGATTATGCCTTTCAGCGTTCAGTCTGGAGCATAGCCCCCTTATAAAATTCCTCCATGATCCCCTATTCAGTGCTAACATTGATGCCTCTTCTGATGTTAAACCTATTACTTCAAAATCTTTCTTAACTGAATCCAGGTACCTTCTCCTTGGTCTGCCCCGACTCCTCCTACTGCTGAATTCATGAGTCTCTTGTGTAACCTTGCTTCTCCCATGCATGTAACATTACCCCGCCATCTAAGCCTGTTCGCCCTGACTGCTACATCTATAGAGTTCATTCCCAGTTTTTCTTTGATTTCCTCATTGTGGGCGCCCTCCTGCCATTGTTCCCATCTACTAGTACCTGCAATCATCCTAGCTACTTTCATATCCGTAACCTCAACCTTGTTGAAACGTAACCTGAATCCATCCAGCTTTCGCTCCCATACAACAAAGTTGGTCAAAAGATTGAACGGTGCACAGATAAGTTACTCTTGGTACTGACTTCCTTCTTGCAGAAGAGAGTAGATCATAGCTGAGCGCTCACTGCATTAGGTTTGCTACACCTCGCTTTCAGTTCTTTCACTATGTTGCCATCCTGTGAGAATATGCATCCTAAGTACCTGAAACTGTCCGCCTGTTCTAACTTTGTTCCTCCTATTTGGCAATCAATCCATTTATATTTCTTTCCCACTGACACTACTTTCGTTTTGGAGATGCTAATCTTCATACCATAGTCCTTACATTTCTGATCTAGCTCTGAAAGATTACTTTGCAAACTTTCAATCGAATCTGCCATCACAACTAAGTCATCGACATATGCAAGATTGCTTATTTTGTGTTCACATATCCTGATCACACCCAGCCAGTCTATTGTTTTCAACATATGATCCATAAATAATATGAATAACAGTGGAGACAGGTTGAAGCCTTGTCTTACCCCTGAAACTACTCTGAACTATGAACTCAACTTACCGTCAACTCTAACTGCTGCCTGACTATCCATGTAAAGACCTATAATTGCTTGCAAAAGTTTGCCTCCTATTCCATAATCTCATAGAACAGACAATAACTTTCTTCTAGGAACCCGGTCATATGCCTTTTCTAGATCTATAAAGCATAGATACAGTTCCCTGTTCCACTCATAATACTTCTCCATTATTTGCGGTAAGCTAAAGATCTGGTCCTGACAACCTCTAAGAGGCCTAAACCCACACTGATTTTCATCCAATTGCTCCTCAACTAATACTCGCACTTTCCTTTCAACAATACCTGAGAAGATTTTACCCACAATGCTGATTAAAGAGATACTTCTGTAGTTGTTACAATATTTTCTGTTTCCATGTTTAAAGATTGGTGTGATTACTGCTTTTGTCCAGTCTGATGGAACCTGTCCCGACTTACGGGCCATTTCAATTATCCTGTGTAGCCATTTAAGACCTGACGTTCCACTGTATTTGATGAGTTCCGACTTAATTTCATCCACCCCAGCTGTTTTATTGCACTGCAATCTATTGACCATTTTCTCCACTTCCTCAAATGTGATCCTATTTCCATCATCATTCCTATCCCATTCTACCTCTAAATCTGAAACATTGCTGATCGTATTTTCACCTACATTGAGCAACTCTTCAAAATATTCCCTCCATCTGCCCAAGGCATCCACAGGATTCACCAGCAGTTTTCCTGACCTGTCCAAAATACTTGTCATTTCCTTCTTACCTCCCTTTCAAAGACTGCTAATTACACTCCAGAATGGTTTTCCAGCAGCTTGACCCATAGTCTCCAACCTGTTTCCAAAGTCTTCCCAAGATTTCTTCTTGGATGCTGCAATTATCTGTTTGGCTTTGTTTCTTTCTTCAACAAAACTTTCTCTGTCTACCTGAGTTCTAGTATGTAGCCATTTTTGATATGCCTTCTTTTTCCTTTTACAGGGTGCCTTAACTGTGTCATTGCACCAAGCTGTTTGCTTCATCCTACTTTTACACACTACTGTTCCAAGACATTCTTTAGCCACTTCTAGTACTGAGGCCCTGTACCTTGTCCATTCCTTTTCCAATGACTGTAATTGCCTACATTCAACTAACTGGTACCTTTCTGAGATCGCTGTTATGTACCTGTGCCTGATTTCCTTATCCTGAAGTGTCTCCACTCTTATCCTCCTACATATGGACCTGACCTGCTGCACTTTCGGCCTCATGAAACCAATTTCACTGCAGATTAAATAGTGATCAGTGTCATCAAAGAATCCCCTGAATACACGTGTGCCACTCACAGCCTTCCTGAATTCCTGATCTGTTATTATATAGTCAATAACAGATCTGGTTCCCCTGCCTTCCCAAGTATACCGGTGAATGTTCTTATGTTGAAAAAAGGAGTTTGTGGTTACTAAGCCTATACTGGCACAGAAATCCAAGAGTTGTTTCCCGTTCCTGTTGGCCTCCATATCCTCTCCAAATTTACCCATAACCTTTTCATACCCTTCTGTTCGATTTCCAATCCTGGCATTAAAATCACCCATGAGCAGAACACTGTCCTTGTCCTTTACTCTAACAACTACATCAGTGAGTGCCTCATAAAAACTATCCATCTTATCTTGATCTGTCCCTTCACAATGCGAATATACTGACACAATCCTAATTTTCTTGCTAGACACTGTCAAATCTATCCACATCAGTCATTCGTTTACATACCTTACTGCAACTACACTGGGTTCATTTCTTTCCTGATGTAAAGCCTTACACCCCATTGTGCTATTCCTGCTTTGACTCCTGACAGGTGAACCTTGTATTCTCCCATTTCCTCTTCTTTCTCACCCCTTACCGGAAAGTCACTAACAGCTAAAACGTCCAGCCCCATCTTACTTGCAGCCTCTGCCAGCTCTACCTTCTTCCCAGGGTATCCCCCATTGATATTAATACCTCCCCATCTCATTACCATTTGTCTGCCAAGTTGTATTTTAGGAGTCCCTGGTTTGTCAGTTAGAGGTGGGACTCTGTCACCTCGAAAGGTCCGAGGCATTTTGCTCTTATTGTTGCCAGCATCATATTTAAAGTATCGGGGAAGCAGGTTGCTAGCCTTACTTGCCCCGAGTCCCAATGAGTTTGACCCCTAACAGTTGAGGGACTAACTGGTGGATTTGGTAGTCTTTGCCGTATGAGCACAAAGGTGACCACGACTCAGAATATGTCCGAGATGCCCAGCCTTATTCCAAAGTAACTGGTATCCCGACTGTCGGGACCACTTACTTGGCCACTCATACGTTGCCCATGGTTCATGAACTAGGACATGACTACAGGAACCCATACCATGAACGATTGCCATGCAAAATCAATGAGCAGAGACAGTAGTTCATGCAGTGGTTAACCACTGAATCTTTAAATCTGAGTTGCCAGAAACCATAATAAATAAAGAGGGTACTAATTTCATGTCAAATTTGATTACATAGTTATCTGGCTCTTACAGATTCGTAAGTTATAGATAAGTGCACTGCTTCTGCAGGGCAAGTGCACTGCTTCTGAAAGCTAATAGAAGAATGGAGCAAAAGCATAGGACAATAAGTGAAATATTAAGTTACTCTGCGAACAGCCACTAAGTGACTGAGATGCTCTTCTGCCATATGTAGCAGCTACTTACCACCATGAAGATGCATCATAGTATGAGATTGTCACCTTATGAGGTAGCCTAGGGGTAGCAGATGTCTTTCCCTTTCAGTTATGCAAACTAACATGTGATGAGATTAGGTCAACTGTCCAAAATTTTGCAAAAAGTTTAAGAGACATATGGCATCAGTTACAGAAGCTAAATACAAAATTCCTAGCACAGCAAGAAACACAGAAAGAGAAGCCCAAGCAGCCTAAGATCCATATCGGCCAGTGAGTGATGTTAACCAATCCTTATGTTCTGAAAGATAAAATGAAGAAGTTCATTAAGCAATACATGGGTCCTATCAGGTGAATGAAGAGACATATCTGATCAATTTAAAATTACAGCTTCTGAGTTATATCACTTTAGTACACATGGAGCAAGTTCATCCATTGGAGGATGCCCCCAAAACGCTACCTCAGTTGCTGGTACTCCCTCCAAAGGGGTTGAGGAACTGGTAAGGGAGACAGGTAAGACCTAATGGGATGTGTTAATTGCTCCTGCAGTTGCAACTACCAATCCATATGCCCTATGGTCCCGGGGCAGTCTATTATGCTAACTGAGGACTTCCACTTCCTAGCCTAGCCTCCAGAGGACAACAGCCATTAGCACCACTTTTGACCACTGAATAACAAACAAAGAAAACTGGTTGTCCACATGGCATAATCATAATCACAATTTTGGGTCTGCTCAGCAGCTAAGGGATGGTGGAGACCCTTAAGGTATGTCCATTCGGCAGCAGTGCATCAATCACCTGATAATCACATGTGGCCTTCTCTGATCATTGATGGACAGTTAAGCCAGACTTCAGTGCGTGGGCAGTGAAAAATGAGATACAGCAACTAGATAACACTTTTGGGAAACTTTAGCTCCTGATTTAGTATAAACCAGCATTGAGTGTATCATGGACAATCTCTACTATAATGCAAAGTTATTTCCATGAAGCTACCATTACAGTGTGGCTAATGGATGTAAACTAATTTGTAGAAATGATCATGATGTCACCTATCTTGGTGCTGCTGAATATCCATTGTACATGGGGCTTTATTGTCTAGCCGATGATTGATTCCTTTGCTGCTCTGGATGAAAAAGGGTAGGTCTTGACTATCACCAGACTACCAAAATAATGAAGTAGAATTCCATGGTTTTTTGTTTAGAAAAAACATATTTATTGCCAAAACTTAAAAACAACTACTCTTGACCACAGCAAAAACACAAGTGGCTGAAATAATGTTGCTGACCAATGGTCACAGAGTCATAGCAACAATGAACTTGCAATTTCTGTATCGATTATTGATACTGCATTTTAAGTTACATGAAATATCAAATAGCATAAAGGATAAGTCAGTGACTATAATAATATAAGTGAAGAAAGTGTACATATAAATAATGCACATCGAACTTTTAGAAATAATAACAGTTGTAATTTAAATGTAGACACTTTCAACCTTACATTGATCGCAATACCTACCCTAGCACCGTACTAAGTGAATACTTTTTGAAAACAACTTTAATTAGTGTATAACAGCTAATAACAAAGCGGGCTCTATTGGTCAGTCCCTTTACAAATGACACTCGGGCAGAGTACTGTCTGTTGCGGTCCTACTTCAATTGCCTTTAGGTACAGGACAACTGGTGTGGAGGGCATGCAAAAGCTAAACTTCACTTTGAACCAGGTACAGAGAGACACAGAGGAAAATCAGAGAACCAACGAGATGCATACAATGCAATTAACAAGCCTCAAAAAGGATGTAGTTAATGACACATGGCACTTTCATACTTTGGTCACCATGTTAATGTCCCATATAAAGCACCAATCGAGATGACACAGTGGTTAGCTAACTGGACTCGAATTTAAGAGCTCGATAGTTCACATCCATGTCCAGCCATGGGATTTCCCTAAATTGCTTAAGGCAAATGCCTGGATGGTTCCTTTGAAAGGGCACAGCCAATTTCTTTCCACATACTTCCCTAATCTGGACTTGTGGTCCATCTCTAGTAACCTCATTGTTGATGGGACATTAAATACTAAATACTAAATACTCCTCCTCCTCTCACATCCAGCAGACAAAGGCCATGGTTAATAAAGATTTAGATATTATTTGGAGTCAGTTGACTGCTACTGATACCCAGCTGACCATTGCAAGCCTCTTTTGAATCCTCACAAATAGTGTCACTCATGTTTGCACTGAAACCTACAGCCTGAAAGAGGCCCTAATTCACACTACCTGTGGACATCTGACCCCAGCACTTTTACCACTGAAGCAGTTTTTTGAGTGTCTACTGAAAGTAAAAGAATGGTTACCAGCACTTCTGGAATAATTATTAACACAGGGGATGATACCTTACTCTCATACTACCATATGCCTGATGTCAGCTTAATGCAAGATGGTATTAAGCTACAAATTTGGATAGGAATACCACTAACACATAAAGTATGCAACTTTTAGTACTTAGTATTCTACTCTTCCTCCCCCCATGAACCATGGACCTTGCCGTTGGTGGGGAGGCTTGTGTGCCTCAACTATACAGATAGCCGTACCGTAGGTGCAACCACAATGGAGGGGTATCTGTTGAGAGGCGAGACAAACGTGTGGTTCCTGAAGAGGGGCAGCAGCCTTTTCAGTAGTTGCAGGGGGAGCAGTCTGGATGATTGACTGACCTCGCCTTGTAACACTAACCAAAATGGCCTTCCTGTGCTGGTACTGCGAACGGCTGAAAGCAAGGGGAAACTACAGCTGTAATTTTTCCCGAGGGCATGCAGCTTTACTGTATGGTTAAATGATGATGGCGTCCTCTTGCGTAAAATTTTCCGGAGGTAAAATAGTCCCCCATTCAGATC
The DNA here is from genome assembly GCF_023897955.1 of Schistocerca gregaria. Classification (NCBI taxonomy): domain Eukaryota; kingdom Metazoa; phylum Arthropoda; class Insecta; order Orthoptera; family Acrididae; genus Schistocerca; species Schistocerca gregaria. Next base: position 527,205,919 of record NC_064922.1, on the reverse strand, counting down.
TCCGGGCGGGAAGTACTCAAGAGGACGTCGTTATCAGGAGAAAGGAAACTGGCATTCTACAGATCGGATTGTGGAATGTCAGATCCCTTAATCGAGCAGGGAGGTTAGAAAATTTAAAAAGGGAAATGGATAGGTTAAAGTTAGATATAGTGGGAATTAGTGAATTCGGTGGCAGGACGAACAAGACTTCTGGTCAGGTGAATACATGGTTATAAATACAAAATCAAATAGTGGTAATGCAGGAGTAGGATTAATAATGAATAAAAAATAGGTGTACGGGTAAGCTACTACAAACAGCATAGTGAACGAATTATTGTGGCCAAGATAGACATGAAGCCCACGCCTACTACAGTAGTACAAGTTTATATGCCAACTAGCTCTGCAGATGACGAAGAAATTGATGACATGTATGATGAGATAAAAGAAATTATTCAGGTAGTGAAGGGAGATGAAAATTTAATAGTCATGGGTGACTGGAATTTGTCAGTAAGAAAAGGAAGAGAAGGAAACATAGTAGGTGAATATGGATTAGGGCTAAGAAATGAAAGAGGAAGCCGCCTGGTAGAATTTTTCGTAGAGCATAAATTAATCATAGCTAATACTTGATATAAGAATCATGAAAGAAAGTTGTATACATGGAAGAACCCTGGAGATACTAAAAGGTATCAGATAGATTATATAATGGTAAGACAGAGATTTAGGAACCAGGTTTTAAATTGTAAGACATTTCCAGGGGCAAATGTAAACTCTGACCACAATCTATTAGTTATGAACTGTAGATTAAAATTGAAGAAACTGCAAAAAGGTGGGAATTTAAGGAGATGGGACCTGGATAAACTGAAAGAACCAGAGGTTGTACAGAGTTTCAGGGACAGCATAAGGGACAAATGACAGGAATGGGGGAAAGAATTACAGTAGAAGAAGAATGGGTAGCTTTGAGGGATGCAGTAGTGAAGGCAGCAGAGGATCAAATAGGTAAAAAGATGAGGGCTAGTAGAAACCTTTGGGTAACAGAAGAAATATTGAATTTATTTGATAAAAGGAGAAAATATAAAAATGCAGTAAATAAAGCAGGCAAAAAGGAATACAAACGTCTCAAAAATATATCGGCAAGAAGTGTAAAATAGTTAAGCAGGGATTGCTAGAGGACAAATGTAAGGATGTAGAGGCTTATTTCACTAGGGGTAAGATAGATACTGCCTACAGGAAAATTAAAGAGACCTTTGGAGAAAGGAGAACCACTTGCATGAATATCAAGAGCTCAGATGGAAACCCAGTTCTAAGCAAAGAAGGGAAAGCAGAAAGGTGGAAGGAGTATATAGAGGGCCTATACAAGGGCGATGTACTTCAGGGCAATATTATGGAAATGGAAGAGGATGTAGATGAAGATGAAATGGGAAATATGATAATGACGTGAAGAGTTTGACAGAGTACTGAAAGACCTAAGTCGCAACAAGGTCTCTGGAGTAGACAATATTCCATTACAACTACTGACAGCCTTGGGAGAGCCAGTCCTGACAAAACTCTACCATCTGGTGAGCAAAATGTATGAGACAGGCGAAATACCCACAGACTTCAAGAAGAATATAATAATCCCAATCCTAAAGAAAGCAGGTGTTGAAGATCTGAAAATTACTGAACTATCAATTTAATAAGTCACAGCTGCAAAATACTAATGCGAATTCCTTACAGATGAATGGAAAAACTGATAGAAGCCAACCTTGGGGAAGATCAGTTTGGATTCCATAGAAATGTTGGAACATGTGAGGCGATACTGACCTTACGACTTATCTTGGAAGAAAGATTAAGGAAAGGCAAACCTACCTTTCTAGCATTTGTAGACTTACAGAAAGCTTTTGACGATGTTGACTGGAATACTCTCTTTACAATTCTAAAGGTGGTAAGGGTAAAATACAAGGAGCATAATGCTATTTACAATTAGTATAGAAACCAGACTGCAGTTATAAGAGTTGAGGGGCATGAAAGGGAAGCAGTGGTTGGGAAGGGAGTGAGACAGGGTTGTAACCTCTCCCCAATGTTATTCAATCTGTATATTGAGCAAGCAATAAAGGAAACAAAAGAAAAATTCGGAGTAGGTATTAAAATCCAGGGAGAAGAAATAAAAACTTTGAGGTTTGCCAATGACATTGTAATTCTGTCAGAGACAGCAAAGGACTTGAAAGAGCAGTTGAATGGAATGGACAGTGTCTTGAGAGGAGGGGTATAAGATGAACACCAACAAAACCAAAACAAGGATAATGGAATGTAGTCAGATTAAGTCAGGTGATGCTGAGGGAATTAGATTAGGAAATGAGACACTTAAAGTAGTAAAGGAGTTTTGCTACTTGGGGAGCAAAATAACTGATGATGGTCGAAATAGAGAGGATATAAAATGTAGACTGGCAATGGCAAGGAAAACGTTTCTTAAAAAGAGAAATTTGTTAACATCGAGTATTGATTTAAGTGTAGCCATGTATGGAAGTGAAATGTGGACGATAAATAGCTTAGACGAGAACAGAATAGAAGCTATCGAAATGTGGTGCTACAGAAGAATGCTGAAGATTAGATGGGTAGATCAGATAACTAATGAGGAGGTATTGAATAGATTTGGGGAGAAGAGGAGCTTGTGGCACAACTTGACTAGAAGAAGGGATCAGTTGGTAATACATGTTCTGAGACATCGATGGATCACCAATTTAGCATTGGAGTGCAGCGTGGAGGGTAAAAATCGTATAGGGAGACCAAGAGACGAATACACTAAGCAGATTCAGAAGGATGTAGGTTGCAGTAGGTACTGGGAGATGAAGAAGCTTGCACAGGATAGAGTAGCATGGAGAGGTGCATCAAACCAGTGTCAGGGCTGAAGACCACAACAACAACAACAACATATTCTACTCTTATCTGGTAGCATGGGGAGTTCTGAGGAAGTTTGTACACTTGAGAGTGCAAGATATTTTACTAGTCACCTCTAATAAGATATCCTACACATAACTTTCTGCCTCATAATTGCTGTGGTGCTGAGCTGAGAGAATCTCAGTATTCTGCATGAAGCTAATTCATAACATTCCAGCATCTTGCAAGTTCAACTTCTTCTGTAAAGAGAAGCCTGCACAAGAGTGTCCTCAGGATGGGTTTATGATTCAAGCTATTACTTTCAAAGTGTGCTGTCACACTGGTTCTTTTCAGCAGTGGGGCTGATAATCAACATTTGCACATGGACAAGAACTGTCTAAGTAAGATGCAATGCCTAGAACGATAGGGTCAGGGTTTGATAATCAATGGTTCTCACTGCGACATCTGGTCCCTCTTTTCAATTATCTGCTAATTTTACCTGAACCAAATCACTGAACACCATTTATTCACTACTTTATCTACTCTTTCTTTGAAAATACTTTTTAGTGAAAACCTGTTCTACCTGAATGCTGCACCATGGACCCAATGCTTGTCACCTCCTTGGGCCAAATTTTAGGCATCCAGAATGGTCAGATTTCTATGGAGCAACTGTTTGGGTATATAAGACCAGTATAAACTCATTACACCAGTAACTTCCACAGCAGCAGCAAACTTAGTTTTGATCATAATAAATTACATATGTTGCTTACTTAAGCACAGAGTTGCCTGAATTGTGCCCTTACCATCCTTCCACTTGCAGGCCTATATTAACAATGTGGCACTTGTGAACAAGCAACAGAGGTGTTGCGAAGCTACAAGTATATTTATGTGAATGTTCTACAATGTGAGCCAAAGGCTCAATGACAATGTGTCCAGTACAAACTGTGTAAAAAGTAGACTACTTCAAAGTTCCACTACAGAAAGAATTCGGAGGGCCAAATTTTTAAAAGAGGAGAGGAGTGGAGTGTCACGGGCCTCTCCAAGTGCTCATTCCTGTAATCATGCTGCTTGCTGCAATTTGCTAGCACAGCATTTCTCCACCATGCCCATCTTGGACAGATGGCGCAACCACTTGGTCAATGACCAACAGTATTTACCAAAACCTGGGACACTTCAGCAAGTACATGACATCTGGGGCACCGGTTCATCAACAAGCCCATCCTGATGCATAAAAATGCTGGCCATCTAGTCAGTAAGTGGCATCAAACTGCAACCACTGTAAAGCTGATTATTGCCATAAAACTGTCACTCAACCACTATCTGTGGTGCAACTCTCTCTCTTCACAATCCTACAGGACTGCCTACTTGGGGATCCACAAGCGGTACTGATGGGCCAAGGGTTGAACTAAAGCCTTTCCAGTTGGCAATCCACTGGAGATATACCAAAGCCTGACACCACCAGCTAGACATGACACTGGTGTTCATGGCCAGATGTCACTACTGCTGACACATATCAGGGTAGATGATTTGCTCACCTTTATAATGGCAAAGCAGTGCCAGACCAGTATGCCAGCAGCTGACACAGCTCTGCCACTGCCCAAGAATGGCAGCTATGCAAAGTTGTAATTTTACTGAACCATGCTGGGCACAGAACCACAGATATCTTTGCAACCACACACTGTCCACCATGAGTTAATGGCCACACTCCCACCCACCAGATATGAAGTAAAGACTTCTGTTGTAAACTACATGAATCAACTATCTCCACTCTCAATATGACTGAAACCGTTCACGACTACCCACTACAGTACCCAACAGTCTGTGATAAACTCAGCTCTATTACATTCATAATGAAACAGCTATTACAATATACAATGTAACTGTATAGATAAAAAATCAGGAGAACACCCCTATAAAAAAACAATGTTTTCCATATTCAATCTTTCGGAACCACTGGCTCCTTCTTCTGACAGAAGGGGGAAAGGGAAGGAAGAGGGGGTTAAGTAAAATGATGGGAGAGGTTAAGGAAAAGGGGCATAATTTGGAAAAGTCACCCAGAACCATAGGCCAGGGGAGACTTTCCAGATGGGACGAGAAGGAATGTCCCCATTTCTGGATTTACAGTTTCAAATACAGCAGTCTCTTGCACATACTCAGCTTATCTGTGACCTATATGCCTCATCTGCTAATTTCCATTCCACCAGTCTTCTCCCCCACTAAATCCTGCAGTTAACTGCCCCTCATTTTAAGGTCTTTTCTTCTCATCTGTCCGGTAAGTCTCCCCTGGCCTGGTGTCCTGGGTGACTTTTCTGAACTCTTCCCCTTTTCCTAAACCTCTTGATTCCTTTTCCTTCACCCTTCTTCCTTCCCCTTCAACCCTTGTGAGGGAGCCTCTGGCTCTAAAAGCTTGTATGTGTAAAACCTTCTTTATATGTGTGATATTCTGCTGAAATTTGCAGGCATAGCTTCAAAAACCTATGTATCTAATTTAGACATATTCATACAAATAAAACAATAATATATATTACAAAAGATAGATCAAAACAGATTACAAATTGTAGTGTACACATCGACAACACGCATAGGAAGAGTGAGAAATGCAGTACCCCCACTGACTGACAATCCTTGAACAAGGACATCAGCATTCAGATATCAAGTTACTAAGAAGTCAGTCCAAAAACCCACATGATACAAACTTCCTAGTGCTCTCAAAGACCATTTGGTAAAAAGCAAATTTGCTGTGTTAAAGAATACGTTTTGTATTAAATTTGTATATATAGTTTTTTGCAAAAGAATATAATCAAAGTGGTTGCTCTTTATGAAATAAGTGATATTGAATGTTTTCCATTTTTTACATGTCCTGTATTGCATGTAAACTTGCTACAATTAATATAATCCAACAGGATAAAATTAAATTAAATACTGCATTGTAGAGTTCTTATGGAGCAGATGTCTTCTATTTAGTTTGATAAGGTGACATACAAAATGATAAAATCTAAGAACATAAATCATATGATCAAAAGTATATCATCCACAGGAAAGGAAAAAAGCAGAATATTGATATTTTAGGAGCAAAGAGCAGACAGGTTAAGGTGTGTGCTCCCATCACAGGTCCAGTTTTCATTACAATGTTTGATGCCTCTAAGTTTTTTCAGCCATCTAGATATTTTTAACTTTTAACTTTCTCATAATTATGGAGCTTATGGGCACTTGACACTGAGGTCATCAGTGTTTTATAACATGGTTGTTGTTGTTTTGATAGTGGTCTTCAGTATAATTTGGTGCACAGTGATGTCTCAGAATGTGTCCTATGAACCAATCCCTTCTTCTAGTCCGATTATGCCACAAATTTCTTTTATCCACAATTCTATTCAATACTCCTTACTAGTTACATGTTCTACCCATTTAATCTCCAGCATTCTTCTGTAGCACCTCATTCCAAAAACTTCTATTCTCATCTTGTCTGAAATGTTTATCTTCCTTGTTTCACTTCCATACATGGCTACACTCCTTACAAATACTTTCAGGAAATACATCATATACTTCCCATACAAATAATTTCAGAAAAGACTTCCTATCACTGAAATCTATATTCAATGTTAGCAAAATTCTTCAGAATTACTTTTCTTGCCATTGTCAATTCACATTTCATATCCTCTCTACTTCAGCCATCACCAGTTATTTTGCTAATCAAATAGCAAACTTCACCTACTACTTTACGTAACCTGTTTGCTAACATAATTCTCTCAGCATCACTTGATTCAATCTGACTGCAGTCCACTATCCTTGTTTTGCTTTTGTTGATGTTCATCTTATATCCTCCTTTCAAGACACTGTACAATCCATTCAAGTGCTCTCCCAAGTCCCTTGCTGTCTCTGACAGAATTACAATGGAAACCTCAAAGTTTTTATTTCTTCTGCATGTACTTTAATCCCTACTCCAGACTTTTGTTTCCTTTACATCTTGCTCAATATATAGATTGAATAACATTGGGGTTGGCTACAAGCCTCTTACTCCTTCTCATGCCCCTCAACTCCCACAACTGCCATCTGGTTTCTGTACAAGTTGTAAATAACTTTTCACTCCCTGCATTTTAAAGCCTGCTACATTCAGAAGTTCAAAGAGAGTAGTCCAGTCAACATTGTCAAATGTTTTCCCAAAGTCTACAAATTTTATAAACAAAGGTTTGCCTTTCTTAAACCTATCTCCTAAGTGAAGGCATAGGGTCAAAAAATGGTTCAAATGGCTCTGAGCACCATCGGACTTAACTGTTGAGGACATCAATCCTCTAGAACTTAGAACTACTTAAACCTAACTAACCTAAGGACATCACAGATAACCATGCCTAAGGCAGGATTCGGACCTGCGACCATAGAGTCATAGGGTCAGCATTGCCTTGCACATTCCTACATTTATCCAGAATCTACACTGATCTTCAGCAAGGCCAGCTTCTACCAATTTTTCCATTATTCTGTAAAGAATTCGCGTTAGTATTTTGCAGCCATGACTTATTAAACTGATAGTTTGGTAATATTCACACCTGTCAGCACCTGCTTTCTTTGGAATTCTAATATTCTTCTTGAAGTCTGAGGTCAAATCAGCTGTCTCATACATCTTGCACACCTGATGGAGGAATTTTGCCATGGCTGGCTCTCCCAAGGCTATCAGTACTTCTGACAGAATGTCATCTACTCCTGGGTCTGGTTTACAACTTAGTTCTTTCAGTTCTCTGTCAAATTCTTGCAGTATCAGATCTCTTACCTCATCTCTATCTATAGCCCCTTCCATTTCTACAATATTGCCTGCAAGTACATATCCCTTGTATACACTCTCTTTATGCTCCTCCTTCCACCTTTCAGCTTCCCCTTTTTTTTCTTAAGTCTGGTTCTCTATCTGAGCTTTATTCATACAGCTACTTCTCTTTTCTCCAAAAGCCTCATTAATTTTCCTGTAAGCAGTAGCTCTCTCTCCCGTAGTGATATATGCTTCTAAAACCTTACATTTGTCCTCTAGCCATCCCTTTTTAGCATGTTTGTACTTCCTGTCAATCTCATTTTTTAGACATTTATATTCCCTTCCGTCTGCTTCATTTACTGCACTTTCATGGTTTCTCCTTTCTTCAAGTAAATTCAATATCTCATTTGTTATTCATGCACTTCTGCCAGGTCTTTTCTTTTTACCTATTTGATCATCTGCTGTCTTCCCTATTTCACCTCTTTAAGCTACCAATTTGTCTTCTACTGTATTCCTTTCTCATCTTTTTGTCAATTGTTGCCTAATGCTCCCCCTGAAACTCTCTACAACCTCTGGTTCTGTCAGTTTATACAGGCCCCATCTCCTTAAATTCCCACATTTTTGGAGTTTCTTCAGTTTTAATCTACAGTTCATAACCAATAGATTGTGGTCAGAGTCCACATCTGCCCCTGGAAATTTCTTACAATTTAAAACCTGGTTTTTAAATCTCTGTCTTACTATTAAGTAATCTATCCGAAACCTTCCAGTATCTCCAAGCCTCTTCCATGTATACAACCTTCTTTCATGATTCTTGAACCAAGTGTTAGCTGTGATTAAGTTATGCTCTGTGCAAAATTCTAACAGGGGGCTTCCCCTTTCATTCCTTACCCCCATTCCATATTGACCTACTACAATTCCTTCTCTTCCCTTTCCTACTATCGAATTCCAGTCACCCATGACTATTAAATTTTTGTCACCCTTCACTATTTGAATAATTTCTTTTATCTCATCATACATTTCATCAATCTCTTCATTATCTGCTGAGCTAGTTGGCATATAACCTTGTAGTACTGTGGTAGGTGTAGGCTTCACTCCTATCTTGGCCACAATAATGTGTTCACTATGCTGTTTGTAGTAGCTTACCCACATTCCTATATTTTTATTCATGTCTTAACCCACTTCTGTATTACCACTATTTGATTTTGTATTTATAACCCTGTATTCACCTGACCTGAAGTCTTGTTCCTCCTGCCACCAAACTTCACTAATTCCCACTATATCTATCTGTAACCTATCCATTTCCCTTTTTAAATTTTCTGACCTACCTGTCCAATTAAGGGCTCTAACATTCCATGTTACAATCTGTAGAACACTAGTTATGTTTTCTTGATGATGACATCCTGCTGAGTAGTCCCTGCTCAGAGATTTGAATGGGGTACTATTTTAGCTCCAGAATATTTTACCCAACGGCATGCCATCATCGTTTAACCATACAATACAGCTGCATACCAAAACAATACTGAATGCTACATGTACTGTTGGGTCAGACAGCATGTCAGTCCATAAATCTTGTGATAAGGTGCTTAAGTACTCTGCCATTTTTTTGAAACTCTGTAGTTTTCCCCATTGCAACACAGAAATGTGGAACTAGCCTCAGAGGAGCCTACAGTATTCCACTGTAATGGTGGAAAAGTATGGTACTCTGCCATCACAGCCCTGAGCTCAGCAATGCTTCAAGCAGCAAGCTCTCGACACATGTGGACAGAAGGCCATTGTTAAAAGTTCAAGTGAGGTGTTGATGGTTTAATGAAGTCACATTGGCACCAAATTTCACCACAGTTCTGCCCAACACCACTATGGACATTTTGTCCCCCCTCCCTCCTCCCCTTCCTGCTCACATTTCATTCCTTCTCTTGACACCTCTGCAATGGAGGTCAGATCTGTGTCACCTAGAGCTTTGAAATCAAGTGGTTTTCCTATGAAAGACTGAGGAAAATATTTCAGACCTAAAATGCTCCAGGAAGTGGCGTGAAGTGCATCAGTGAAACTACCCAGGCTTACACGTCACACGAACTTCTGAGCTCTGGCCTTTTTTTTGCATGTGTTGACAGTTTGTTGCTTGAAGACTCATCAAGTGTGAGAATGAAGTCTCAGGCTACCTTGCTTTTGCAATATTGCAGAGGAAAGTAGTAGGTACCTTCGAGCCAAATTTCACACTTCTGCAATGCAATGGGAGAAAATGGTGGAATTTCAAAAATGTGACCCTTTAATTCATATGTGCAGTGCATACCATTCCTTTACTTTATACATTTTGGTTGGAGAATACTGCAGTTGTTTTCATAAATTACAATGTAAGAAATACTGCAACCACCCACAAGTATTTTAGAAATGATTGTTTGGCACAATAAAATCATTTCTAAAAATCTTGTGGCTCGTTGCAGCTTTTCCTATTGTATAATTTAAATTACATTCCTTCCCAGTCCAAAGATATTTTCATATTACTGCTCAATTTCCATGTCAAAAGAGGTGTATAATAGCTCAACAGGTTTAATATATGCCAAGAACATTTTGTCCTACTTAAATATTGTGATTACCAACTCTTTCAGTTATTTCAAAGATTAAAAAAACTTACCTCTCCAAGGTTTAAGTTTGGTATGTCCTTAATCTTGGTTCGCTGTACCCTGCGCCAATTAGGTTTTGCCATTAATTCTATGTGCCTTTTCCTAAATCCTCTGTGCCGTCCTATACTTTTGTTATGCCACAGTGATTTGTTAGCAGCCATATCTTTAGTCTTATGTCTGCAATAAACAAACATCAACACTAGACATTTAACATTATGTACAATGTAGTTGACAGCATCAAAGGAAAATTCTCACAAGGAAAGTATAAAATTTTAAGACAGTAGTGCTTCAGGAGAAATGTCAGTAGCTCACCAAATTCCACGTCCAAACATCTGTGCATGTAAAACCAATCAACAAGCAACAATACCTACATTCTCACAGTTATCACCCCATCCCGATCAAATGCTCTCTTCCCTACAGTCGAGGCATCCATAACTGTATCTGCTCCCCCTCCTGATCTGACACCACCTCTACCCCACACTTCCCTCTCCCACAATGGCCATACATACCTTATTTGCAAACAAATCTCCCAAATTTGCAAACAAATCCCAATATTTCTTCCAGTCACTGACTAATACAGTTCCCCCTTCCAAAAACTCAGATGCAACCCTTTTATCACCCAGTTCCCAAATAACTTCAATGCCTGAATACAAAATGTCTCTCTCAAATCAAGTGCTGAGATGTTGATGTTCACCCTACTCCAACCACCGTTTCGTTCCATTGCCTTCCTAGCCTCTGTTAAGTTCTAGTCAGACTATATGACTGTTCCAAACCACTATCCATACCCTAAGATTTCTAGCTCTGCAGTACGTTGGCTGGGAGGTGTGGCTACCTATTTCGTCACAATTTTTCACTTAGTCATTTAGTATCACAACAGAAACAATGCATTGTTTTCGTGTGTGAAGTAACTCGTCTACACGTTTTTGATCATTTTTCACTATTCGTTTTTTTCCTAATCCTTCAGCATTGAGCGAAAGAAAGTGTGTGTTTACTGATCTTTTTTTCGTGAGGGGACCACTGTCGTACAGAACTTACTGAAAAAAATTTCCACCACTTGACTGTTAATTGTTCATTTCATTTATTTTAGACAGTCAGGCAATATCGCCATTCCCAAGTGCATATTGAAATGTTAAAATATGCCTAACCTGCTGTGGCATATCATACATTGACACATTCAGGTCACAGGAATATATTAGCTGTTAAATACACCATACTCTGTGTTACTGGGTTTTTTGCTGGGCACAATGTCAGTCATATTATGTAACTTCAATATGTATTCGTATCCTGTAATACAACAACTGGTCTATAAGTCCAGAAATATATTTTTTCGTCGATGATATATGACATCCAGGACAGACACATATTAACATTTCAACATGCACTGGAGGATAGCTACGAAGCATAAGTGCTGATTATGTGAAATAATTGTACAATTAACATTCACATGGCGAAAGTTTCTTTAAAAAAATTTGTGTTTAATGTTGACCTGCAATAGGAAATACAAATTTTTGAAATCTCAAAAATAAGAACTTCCTTGTTATGAATTTTATGATATAACTAAGACAAACAAACCATACCTGAGAATAATGTCATGCCTAACCAAAAATACAGCCGAATAAATAAGGTTTATTGTTTCAGTAAACTGCTCAGACTTTCAAGTAATTTAAAAAGTATATCGTGGGTTGAACCAGCGGCGGTTTTAAAAATTTAGCGCCCCTAGGCACACCATATTATATGCCCCCCCCCCCAAAAAAAAAATGCTTTAAATAATAACTGTTACCTGATCACCTCACAATTGCCATTTTGGGTGGGAGCGCTGTGAGCTGTTTCCGTACTGTGCTATTTATTTTTCTGAAGGGCGCGTCGGCCGTTTAGTCACGCTGAATCAAAAGGTAAGATGGTTCCTGGTATTTTTATAGGTCAGTAACAATCTCCATGGATTTATTTTCATAGTAGTCGAACATGCCACGAATAGATGCAATAAATCCTCCAATAGATTCATATAATTCACACACTATTTTAGTATCAATATTTACAGTTAGCAATTTCAGATTTAATTAAATCTCTGGAATATGTCCTTCCAAACTGTCATCATTAATACTGTTTCTAGTCTGCTGAGTTGATTCATTAAAGCTGAAGCCTCATTTCGCAGATGTGGTTTTTCAAACGTACTATTGGCAATATGTATGAGGGCATTGATAATGCCCCTCGAGTTTTCATACAGATTTATACATGCTTCCTGTCTTACTGAATAACATGTTTTTGATAAACTTTTTACCATTTTACTTCATGGTTTCATGAAAGAAAGAACTTTATCCCAGCATTGCACAGAAGCAGACAAAAAATTGTAAAGGTTTTGCACTACATTGAAAAATGAACATGCTTCCTGACAACAGCTTGCAGCACTAGTGCCGACTAAATTCAAAGAATGTTTAGCACAAGAAGATAATGTGCTTTCTGTTTTCGTTCTTTAACGCATGTCTGCAAACCAGTGCAGGTTTGCATTTTCATATGACTAACCTGTACAGTCAGTAATATCAATGAAATTTGTAGACAGGACTTTTAGTACATCCTCTTCTAAGTTTTCGGACTTGGGTCCAGGGTTTGGTAAAAACAGAAGGAAACGTTCAACAGGTTCACCTTTCTTCTTCTTCTTCTTCTTTATCGTCGCCTTGTCCCACATCACGTAGGGTTGGCGATGCTCTTCTGGATGCTCTATCCATTGCCTCTTCCTTCTTCCATCCTTTCTCCCTTAGGTCCCCAGATATCTTATCCTTCAGTCTTATCTTCAGTCTTCCTCTCCTTCTCACTCCTTCAATCTTTATATCTTCAACTCTGTTTACGATATACTCTTCCCCTTTTCTCTGTAAGTGTCTGTACCACCTTAGTCTGCTCTCTTGTATCTTTTTCCCCATGGGTCCCAATTTCACAGCTTCTCTAACAAATTCATTTCTAATTCTGTCCTTCCTTGCTGCCCCACACAGCCACCTCAGCATCCTCATGCCTGCCACTTCCATCTTCCTTTCCTGGGCCACTGTGACTGGCCATGTCTTTGCCTTGTATATCATAGCAGGCCTTACCACTGACTTGTACACTTTCCCTTTCAACCCAATGCTCATCTTCTTGTCACACAACACTCCACTCATTTTCCTCCAGTAGTTCCAACCGCAATTTATTCGGTGTTGTATCTCGCTTTCCAGTCCTCCATCCTTCTGTATGTACGAACCCAGGTATTTAAATTTGCAGACCAATTTCAGTTCATCATCCTGGATCTACCAAGACGACATCTGCACATCCTTCAGTGCTAAATATTCTGACTTTGTCCTGCTAATTTTCATCCCTCTTTCTTCTAGTGCCTTCCCCCAATCCATCAGCTTTTCCTCAAGTCTGTCAGTGCTCTGCTCACAGAGAACCACATCATCTGCAAACATTATATTCCAAGGTGCTTCCTTCTTCACATCTTTCAACAACACATCCATAATCAGGTCAAAGAGGTAGGGACTAAGTGCAGACCCTTGATGTAACCCTACTTTTGCTGGGAACTCCTTTGTCATGCCCACACTACTTCTCACCTGCGTCATTGCTCCTCTGTACATTTCCTTCACTTCTCTGGCATGCACTGCTCTCTCATGCTTCTCCATATTTCGTCCCTTGGGACACTGTCAGATGCTTTCTCCAAATCAATGAAAGCCATATGTAGATCGCATTGCAGCTCCCTATGTCTCTCCACTACCCACCTAAAAGCATGTATTGCATCAGTCGTTCCTCTTCCAGGCATGAACCCAAACTGTTCTTCACACACCACAGTCTCCTTGCGTAATCTTGCTTCTATAACTCTTTCCCAAATTTTCATTGTGTGTGCCATCAGTTTAATACCTCTATAGTTACTGCAGTCCTGCACATCACCTTTCCCCTTAAATATTGGGATCAGTACACTAGTTCTCCACTCGTCTGGCATTCCATCCTGTCGCCAAATCTTCTTCATTAAATCCCAAAGGAGCTCAATTCCCTTTTTACTGAGACACTTCCATACCTCAACGGGGATCTGGTCTGGGCCAAATGCATTCCCATTTTTCATCTTTTCAACTGCCCGTTTGACTCCATCTCTACTTATATCCATCGTTAGTCCTTCGTTTGCCCCTCCTTCCTCAGTTTCCACTCTTACATTTCCTTCATTCAGCAATTTCTCAAAATAATTCAACCACCTTTGGATTATTTTCCACGGTCATACAGAATTATTCCTGTTTCATCTTTCATTTGTTTTATTGCTGTTAGATCCTTAGAAGCTTAATTTCTTGATTTGCCTAGCAGTATCAGTTGTCTCATATCCTGATTTTTCTGTAGTTGTTCGTATGCCTCCCTTACTGATTCATCTTTAGCTTTAGCCACGGCTCGTTTTGCGTCCTTCTTTGCACTTTTGTATGCTTGCCCATCCCCCAGCACTTCTGGACATATCCCACTTCCTCTTAGCGTCTTTTTTTCCCCTTTACAACCTTCTCCACCTCTTCATTCAACCATGTTCCTTATATTTTGGCATCCCTCTCCCAGATGTTAACCCAAACACTTCCTCCCCGGTCTTCCTTATAACAGCACTATTTATTTTCCACCACTCCTGCACACTCTCTGTCAAATTTGTCTTTCCCAGTACTTTTTCACTAAACTCCTCTCTCAGATTTTTATCCTTTAATCTCCACCACTTAATTTTCCTTTCACATTGATTTATGTGCCTCTGTCTTTTACATACTTTCATCTCACAATCCGCTACAATCAACTTAGGTTGTGTTGCTATTACTTCACCGTATATGACCTTAGTATTTCGCACCTCCCCACTATTTTTCCTTCTACATAATAAGTAATCAATTTGGCTTTTATTTTCGCCACTCCTGTATGTTATTAGTTTTTCTCTTTTTCTTTGGAAGTAGGTAATCGTAATCACTAGATCAAAAGCCACTGCAAACTCCACTATCTTTTTTCCTTCCTCATTTCTCTCGCCATACCAGCATCCTCCATGCGACCCCTCTACCTCACCTTTCCTTCCGCCAACATGACCATTTAGATCCCCTCCGACTATCACTCTTTCATTCTCTGGTATTCCAACCATTACTCCATTCAAATCTCTCCAAATTTTTTCCTTCTCGTCATCTGAACATCCTGCTTGGGGTGCATAGGCTGTCAGCACTGTTACTATTTCTCCACCAAACATTATCTTAACATACATGATCCTATCATTTACTCTGCTGACTTCATATACCTCTTATTTAAGCTCTCTGTGCAGAATAACTCCAACTCCATTTCTTGATTCCGGGCTAGCACTACTATAAAATAGCTTATAGCCTTCAGCTAAGATCTTTCCCTTATTGCCCTTCTATCTTGTCCCTTGCACACACAAAGCCTTTATCTTCCTCCTCTGCATCATGTCTACTATCTCTCTTCCCTTTCCCATCATCTTTCCCACGTTTAAAGTTCCCACTCTGATCTTGAACACCTGTGGATCCAACAGGTTCACCTTTCTCATTCACATATCTTAATATGAAAGATAATTGATCAATGTGTGAAACGTCTACAGTAGAATCTACTACTGTTTTATTTCACTTATGATAATTCTTTTTATTTGTTCAGAAAGAAGCTCTATTATTTCATCACAGATTGTTGAAGGAAGATAACTTGTACATCCCTGGACTGGATTTCGATATCGTTCAATGTGCTCTGCAAGAACGGATCAAACTCGGCTATAAGTTCAAGAGACATCATAAATTGACCATTATGTGATGAATGGAAACTAAAAACGTGTGCACATAGGGGAAGCCCACGACTTGTTACCTACTTCATTACTGAAAACACCCTTTTCAATACACTGCGCCAGTACAATTTTTTTTTTCTCAACGTATGACTCGAAATGGTTACCTATTGATCCAAGTAAGTTTTTTCTTGTTAAGAGTGATAACTCAGAATTTTTGTGTTCAAGTGAACTCTCGTGATGAAATTAAACAGGCGTATTAGAAAATTTTTCCAATCTACAATACCATTAGTAGCAATCGCTGCCTTACCTCTCAACACTTTACATGGCAGACTAAAAACACAGCACCGGTGCTACAGGAGTATACAGAAAATCACGCAAAGTTGATTCACCATTTAAAAGTTAATGGTAAAGTACATTTTTGTTCAAATATTTGGTTTTACCTCCTAATGATCTTGAATTCGAAAAATCACCGTTACAATTTAGATTAATGCTACGTTGGAAGAGAATGTCGATTGTTGATCATCACCAACGAGGTTATTTCTTTTTGTAATGTCTGATTCGGCACTTAGTTTTTCGTGAAACTCGAAATCAGGAAAAATTGGCATTTCTTCACTTTTAACTTTTGTTTCCTCTGTATTTACTTCTTGTATAAAAGCTGCAGTGCCAGAAATATAACCCGTACTACTTGAACTCGAAGTCGAACCAGCAACATTTTTAGCGAAAATGTTATCTACTCTGCCATCGTTTTTAGAACATTGGCTTCTCGTTCTCGCCTTTCCTTCGATAATTTCCGAAATGGCACCCCACTTTATTTTGCACGTTTGCTTTTCTCACTCTTATTCACGTTTAGGCTCTTACAAAATTAACAAACCAACAGTCAAAAGAAAAGGAAAATTTGTGAAAGGAAAGAAAGAAAGATAGTATCCTGTTATGAAGTGTATTTCACACATCATTAGATATTCTGCTCACGTTATTTTTGTGTAAACATGTGTTTAAAAATGTAAAACATTCCCAGTATTAACATGTTTTGTTAAACAGGTGTCATTAAATCAATGCTCAGATATTGAAGACCACAGAGCTTTCACAATAATTACAGTAATTGGAGGTTGACTTAATACTTCCCTGTAATTTCTGCAAGAAATATAAGTAGTCTCTGGTTTTACATACTGAGGCCCACACATGTTACAGTATTTAAGAAAGTGCTGATTAGTTTATCACAGCTTTTCAGGGGTCCCGGTATTTTGACGGGGAAACCATGGTAGGGTTAAGTAGGAGCCGACAACGTTCTCGGAATAATAACGTTACAAACACTGTGATGTAGATTGCCGTCCTGACAGCTTATAAGACAGAAACCCAATGTTAAATTTCCATTCAGTCACCAAGTAAACTTTGTATATTTCAAAGCTTGTATTGTCGAATTTCGTTCTCAAGGCTTATTTAAAGTAGCAAGTTGGTTAACATTATTAAAAAATTTTGTCGTTTGTAAGCGCACTTATTGTAAAACGTTGTTGTTGTTGTTGTTGTTGTGGTCTTCAGTCCTGAGACTGGTTTGATGCAGCTCTCCATGCTACTCTATCCTGTGCAAGCTGCTTCATCTCCCAGTACGTACCATAGCCTACATCCTTCTGAATCTGCTTAGTGTATTCATCTCTAGGTCTCCGTCTACGATATTTACCCTCCAGGCTGCCCTCCAATACTAAATTGGTGATCCCTTGATGCCTCAGAACATGTCCAACCAACCGGTCCCTTCCTCTTGTCAAGTTGTGCCACAAACTCCTCTTCTCCCCAATTCTATTCAATACCTTCTCATTAGTTATGTGATCTACTCATCTAATCTTCATCATTCTTCCGCAGCACCACATTTCGAAAGCTTCTATTGTCTTCTTGTCCAAATTATTTATCGTCCATGTTTCACTTCCATACATGGCTCCAGTCCATACAAATACATTCAGAAAAGACTTCCTGACACTTAAATCTATACTCTAAGTTACCAAATTTCTCTTCTTCAGAAACGCTTTCCTTGCCGTTGCCAGTCTACATTTTATATCCTCTCTACTTCGACCATCATCAGTTATTTCGCTACCCAAATAGCAAAACTCCTTCACTACTTTAAGTGTCTCATTTCCTAATCTAATTCCCTCAGCATCACCAAATTTAATTCGACTACATTCCATTATCCTCGTTTTGTTTCTGTTGATGTTCATCTTATACCCCCTATGTCTGTGACAGAATTATAATGTCATCAGCGAACCTCAAAGTTTTTAATACCTACTCCGAATTTTTATTTTGTTTCCTTTATTGCTTGCTCAATATACAGATTGATAACAATGGGGAGAGGCTACGAACCTGCCTCACTTCCTTCCCAGCCACTGCTTCTCTTTCGTGTCCCTCGACACTTATAACTCCTGTCTGGTTTCTGTACAAATTGTAAATAGCCTTTCGCTCCTTGTATTTTACCCCTGCCACCTTCAGAATTTGAAAGAGAGTATTCCACTCAACATTGTTAAAAGCGTTCTCTAAGTCTACGTAGGTTTGCCTTTCTTTAATCTATCTTCTAAGATAAATCGTAGGGTCAGTATTGCCTCACATGTTCCAACATTTCTGCGGAATCCAAACTGATCTTCCCTGAGGTCGGCTTCTACCAGTTTTACCATTCGTCTGTAAAGAATTCGCGTTAGTATTTTGCAGCCGTGACTTATTAAACTGATAGTTCGGTAATTTTCTCATATGTCAACTCCTGCTTTCTTTGGGATTGGAATTATTATATTCTTCTTGAAGTATGGGGGTATTTCGCCTATCTCATACATCTTGCTCACCAGATGGTAGAGTTTTGTCAGGACTGGCTCTCCCAAGGCTGTCAGTAGTTGTAATGGAATATTGTCTACTCCAGAGACCTTGTTGTGACTTAGGTCTTTCAGTACTCTGTCAAACTCTTCACGCCATTATCGTATTTCCCATTTCATCTTCATCTACATCCTCTTCCATTACCATAATATTGCCCTGAAGTACATCGCCCTTGTATAGACCATCTATATCCTCCTTCCACATTTCTGCTTTCCCTTCTTTGCTTAGAATTGGGTTTCCATGTGAGCTCTTGATACTCATGCAAGTGGTTCTCTTTTCTCCAAAGGTCTCTTTAATTTTCGTGTAGGCAACATCTACCTAAACCCTAGTGAGATAAGCCTCTACATCCTTACTTTTGTCCTCTACCCATCCCTGCTTAGCCATTTTGCACTTCCTGTCGGTCTCATTTTTGTGTCGTTTATATTCCTTTTTACCTGCTTCATTTACTGCATTTTTATATTTTCTCCTTTCATCAATTAAATTCAATATTTCTTCTGTCACCCAAGAATTTCTACTAGTCCTCGTCTTTTTACCTCCTCTGCTACCTTCACTACTTCATCCCTCAAAACTACCCATTCTTCTTCTACTGTATTTCTTTCCCCCATTCCTGTCAATTGTTCCCTTATGCTCTCCCTCAAACTCTGTATAACCTCTGGTTTAGTCAGTTTATCCAGGTCCCATCTATTTAAGTTCCCAGCTTTTTGCAGTTTCCTCAGTTTTAATCTATAGTCCATAACCAGTAGATTGTGGTCAGAGTCCACGTCTGCCCCTGGAAATGTTTTTAAAATTAAAACCTTGTACCTAAATCTCTGTCTTACCATTATATAATCTATCTGAAACCTGTCAGTATCTCCAGGCTTCTTCCATGTGTACTACGTTTGAAAACCACTTCTGCGAAATGAGGCTTCAGCTTCAATGAATCAACTCAGCAGACTAGAAACAGTATTAATGATGACAATTTGGAAGGAGATACTCCAGAGATTTAATTAAATCTGAAATTGCTAACTGTAAATATTGATACTAAAATAGTGTATGAATTATATGAATCTCTTGTAGGATTTATTGCACCTATTCGTGGCATGTTCTACTATTACGAAAATAAATCCATGGAGATTGTGACTGTGATAGACTGTGAAAGCACCTATAAAAGATACCAGGAACCCGCCGACGCGCCCCTCAGAAAAATAAATAGCACAGTACGGAAACAGCTCACAGCGCTCCCACCCAAAACGGCAATTGTGAAGTGATCAGGTAACAGTTATTATTTATAGCATTTTTTTTTGTGTGTGTGGGGGGGGGGGGGGGGCATATAATATGGTGTGCCTAAAGGCGCTAAATTTTTAATACGGCCGCTGGTTCAACCCACGATATACTTTTTAAATTATTTGAAAGTCTGAACAGTTACTGAAACAATAAACCTTATTTATTCGGCTGTATTTTTCGCTGGTATGACATTATTCTCAGGTGTGGTATTCTCGTCTTAGTTACATCATAAAATTCATAACAAGAAAGTTGAAACGTTAATATGTGTCTGCCCTGGATGTCATATATCATCGACGAAAAGACGTATTTCTGGACTTATAGACTAGTTGCATTACAGGATACGAGTACATATCGTAGTTACATAATATGACTGACATTGTAGGCAGCAAAAACCCAGTAACACAGAGTATGGTGTATTTAACAGCTAATATATTCCTGTGAGCTGAATGCGTCAATGTATGACATGCCACAGACAGGTCAGGCATATTTTAACATTTCAACGTGCACTTGAGAATGGCTGTAATGCCTGACTGTGTAAAATAAATGAAACGAACAATTAACAGTCAAATGGCGGAATTTTTTTTTCAGTAAGTTCTATACGATTGTGGTCCCCCCACGAAAAAAAAGATCAGTGAAAACACACTTTCTTTTGCTCAATGCTAAACGACGAGGAAAAAATGAATAGCGAAAAACGATCAAAAACGTGTAGACGAGCTACTTCACACACGAAAACAACACACTGTCACTGTTGTGATACTAAATGACTAAGTGAAAAGTTGTGGCGGAGCAGGTAGCCACACCTCCTCGACGACAAACGCGCTAGCCGAGTGCGGCACGACCCTAAGAGAGCTTGTAGACCTAAAATTTTTGAAAAATCTCAAGAAAATTCTCAAACCCCTGGCAGAACTAAAAAACCAGAACTGTCAGGACTAATCCTGGACGTACTGTACATCTTCACACTCCACAATCTGCTGGGCTACTATTATATGCAGGATAGCGCACAAAAAACCTGACCAGAGTACAGGCTGCTCGGCAATAATGCACGAATTGTCACCCGCCACGAGCAGATACAACAACGAATAGATAAACACGTGATGATTAGGTAGTAAAGAAATAACCCGCAAGCTAACGCAAAGGTCTATACAGATGACAAGCGCCGGGCGATAATGAGTAATCTAGTACTCGGGGCCGGTTTTTCGTGCGCCACTTCATATTTCCCACACCGACAATTCGTCGTTTTATACGTTCTCGGCTGATGTAATATCAGCGTAATAAATTCTTCCGGCAACATTCCATTATTTCAATCAAAAATTGCACTGGTGAATTTCTAGCTCCCACGTAATAGTTCTGCGACACGGTTCGACGTGGAACTCGTTACGGCAGTAATTAACGCAACCTTTGCGATTGATACTCGTCAATTTCATGAGACGCACCACCATAGCAGATACGTCTCACACTTCTATCTCTACTATAGTAATAAGACATCATAAACACTGGTGCACTCACTGAGTTTACGTACTATCTATACCTCTGTGCTACAACTACGCTTAAGCTTCACTCATCAGCTGCACTGAACAGTACACGTGCCTACGCGGTCCCGAAGAATAACAATGCTGCACATATGTCTACCATGCGTGCAGTCAATCGGGATAACTTTAAACCACTGTTTATCATTTTTTGAATTTTTCGGACATAAAATAAGTTACACACCGCGACAGACGTTGTAAATTTTATATCTATAGTTACTGTGTGCTTAAAATAGTGAAAATTGCAAATAATTACGCCCTATTATATTAAAATTTCAGTTTTAATCCTGGTACAAAGTTACGCTGTCATTCAGGATAACTGTTAGACTAGTCTTTAAAATAAAAAATAAAAAATAATTTTTCCTTTATGAAATGCTCTGGGTGAACTTGGATCGTGTGAGAAGGAAATCATCTGTTAATAAGAAATAAAAGCACACAGCGTTAATTCAATACTGCAGGTTTCCTTTGAAATATCAAGATATTTGAATCGACCTTGCATTGTTGAACTTAAGTCACTTTCATCAGAATCTTTCTTCACAGGCAGTGCAGCTAAAGGATAATCACAAGCCCAAGAATGAAGTTCAGTCCTGCAGTATTTAACAATTATATGTTTAACTAAAATAAATTACAATATATGGTATTTCAAGCTTTCTGGATGATTTGATATTGAGTTTAGGGCTCTAAACTAGTAACCAATAACGAAAATAAATATTGCATCTTCGACGGTATTTTGCAGCTTATTGCATAATTTGGTTGACAAGCCTAGCAGCTTTTAGGAGCTTCGAAAGACAAAGTACTGGCTAGAAAACACAGAGGCAATAAAATGGTTACTTTTAATACAAAATAACGGAAGTAGACGGAGCAGTGACCATTTAAAACAAAAGTGGCAAATGGTACAAATATACCCTGACTGGTAAAAAGCTACTTTGATTGACATCATAGCAAGGCACTAACTTGCACGATGCACCAGTTAACAATACTTAACACTGCATAAAATTTATCACAAAACTGCTATCCATACTGATTTATAACCGAGTCAGGTCTTCAAGTTGAATGGAAAATTATTAAATCAAGTCCGTTTTGGACTGACTTGCGTCAACGCATTTGCACGGTCACACCTGAAAATAACACGCCATTTCTGGCCCACAAGATTGTCAGTAAAAATATGAAATGGTCAGCTCGCCTTGCCACGCTATAAAAATACTTTTGCTTTTTTCTATTTGTAATTTATCATTTAAATCGAGGATCACATCGCATCTTACAGTACAACACAGCACCTTTACAATTGCTAAATAAACCTAATAACTTCAAAAATTCACAAAGACACGAAATTTCGTTTCACATTCTATTTAATAAGCACGAAATATATGTTTTATTTCACAAACGAAACGTTGTGACCTGGAGCACCCTACATGACATATAACAATGCCACTTACCTGTTAAGGATTGTCATCTTCGTAGTTGTGGCAACGTTACGTGTGACAGAATTCTACAGCGTTATTTAGGAGTTTTGGTTACTGACAGACCAATAATATTTCTATATTCAGCGTTACTTGTAATTTCTGAAAGTGAGTTACCTCCTACTTTTAATTTATATACTGACTGGTAACCAGGAATTTCTATTTCATTTACAGCAGAGCACTTGTATACATATTTAGTGTCTCTCTCTGCTATCATAGAGTTTCTATAATGACTGATACCGCTTGCTATTCCGTGGTACTTCATATATTTTGTGCACTGGTCTGAAATATTTATTTCGTGGCCTCTTCATTGTACACATTCACAGAAAAGGTCTTTTAAAATCTCGATTGAGCTATAGTGTACGTAGTGACGTAGCTATTGACGGCGAAATAATGAGTAAACAGGTAAAACAGAGGCGCAATCGTAGGTAAGGCATGTTGCGGAGTTCTGATCATTGGCAGGTTCTGGGAAAATGCAGTCAGTTTACAAAGGAAGCTACTTACGTAATACTGTGAGCGCAGAAGCTTCATTATAAAGTGTCATGAGCCAGTAGCAAGTGAAAAATCTAAAAATATTGTTGAGCCCCTACATACCGATGCCGTTGGAACCGTGAACGTATGATTAGACTAATTACAGCAATCACTAGGGCATTTAAGCAATCATTCTTCTCATGCCCTATACGCGATTGCAACAAGAAGTAATCTTAAAATGTGCTACACTGTCAATTACATACCTCATCAAAAAGCAATAGAAAGCGCTGTGTCTTTTACAATAATCGGAATGATTCACGTTTAGTTGACGTATTTGTTACTGAAATGGATCTGAATCTTCTTTTACTTCACGTAAATACGATAACTCTTAGTATTAAAATGATATGAACTGCGTAGGTACTTACCAGCCACTGTAGTGTGCATGTAGTACGTCATGCTTGAGCAGAGGGGTATTCCTTAATAACAAGCCGGGGCTTATTGTGCAAATACAGAACACACCAATCAATCAAAAATATGAAACCCAGAAATAAAGGTGAATTATGACAAAGGACAGTTGCCCCTTAGATCAGAATCACTTTCTTCTTCGACACTGTCATTATTACCTGGTCTCCCTCCCGTGGAAGAGTCACTGGAAGTGCCGAAAGATATAATTGTATTTTCAGAATCACTTTCAACGTTCATTTCATTTTTCCGTGCTTACTTAACAACCGTTTCTGTGTGGCGTAAACATTCCTCCACTTCTCAGACGTTATTTGAACTACTGCTTCCTCTAACAGCTTTTTAATTCTGCCTCCAGTTGCCACGTAATGTTTCATCTGCGCCCAAATTATTTCGATGGTGTTAAGTTGGCAGAGGTATGGTGGAAGCCCAAGACCTGTGGCAATATTCTTTAGCTATATCGCACACAACTAGGATAGACACCTGGACTTTACAGTAAAGTAATGTACGTTATTTCGGGCAGTTGTTCCGTACATTTTATGAGAGAATGAAGTAGGGTAGTTTGATATTTTTGGGATTCATTCTACATGACTAATTAAAAGACCACAAAAGCTGATCCTAATTTTGCGTGTACCGTATCGGCTGAGTAACAGGACGATGAATGAGAACACGTTTTTGAAAGCAATAACGGAAAATGTTAACGTTGTCATAGTTTCTTGTCAATGTTTCAGCCGAGGAAAAGCAGGATCAAGTTAATTCATACACCTTGCAACGTGTGCTACAATGTGTCGAGGAACTAAAGCCAACGGCCTGCGAGGCACTGCTCGTAAAGTTTTAGCGCTAGTCGCAACATTTTGTGTACTTACAAGAGGACTGCTGCCAACCTTATCTATCTAAACAGTGGCACTGATGTAGCGTGGAAAGGCGTTGTGTTGTTTTTCCGTTTGTTTTATGTTGACTGCAATGAAGTTCGATTATTCGTTCAAAAAATGGCTCTGAGCACTATGGGACTCAACTGCTGTGGTCATCAGTCCCCTAGAACTTAGAACTACTTAAACCTAACTAACCTAAGGACATCACACACTTCCATGCCCGAGGCAGGATTGGAACCTGCGACCGTAGCAGTCGCACGGTTCCAGACTGCGCGCATAGAACCGCGAGACCACCGCTGCCGGCGATTATTCGTTTTTACAGCATAGTGTAATAGTGAATTATGGATAAAGGCATCTCGAGTTAATTGAGTACTCCCTGTACACCTTTGAAACGTAATAGTGCACCATTAGCGCCCGGCGTTCTAGTTACAAAACATTTCCTTTCCATGTTTGAATTATACAATAGTGAACGCCGCGTAATTTCTGTCTGCATTCATTGTTGCCTCCACACTTCCAGCTACAACTGCAGTCCATTTGCATCCCAAGTTTCTTAGTATGTATTTATATGTCTTTGTGTCACCATAAATAATTTTTTTCCTGTGAACATGATTTGCTTTGTGTTTTGCTAGAAGTCTTTCGAGAGAGGTAAGTGAATTAGATTACTTAGTATTTGAATGTTGAAAGTATACAGTATTTGTATCAGGCGTTTGAAATACCAGATGAAAACTAATACATTTGAGTTGAAAATCTTCTGTAAACAAGACACTGGGCTGCCTCATGCCCTGTTTCATTTTTCTAATATGTATCGTTAGAAACTGAAATCGGTCGCGGAGGCTGTAGAGGAGATAGAGGTAGATACGATTGCATTACCACCTGAAGTGGATGAACTGACAGATGAGGAGAGTTTCGATGGTGATGAAACAGGGTGTCCTAAGGTGCAGGATATACCAAGGACAGTAGGAATCAACGTGACGGCGGTCGATGACGTTCCAAGCTATTCTATGGCATCTTAATTAGTGTCAAGGAAATTGAAGTTCACTCACGTCACCACACATTACCCTACCAGAGAAATTGTTGGTCTCCAGATGATCTTATAGTGCCACTTGTAAAAAGTGCCATACCACATAATAAATGTGTCGGTTACTATGGGAGTCAGCAGTGACACAAAAAAGGAAGGAGAGAAGTTGCGATGACCTGTGGCAGGACTCCAAAATCATCTGAACAAAATGCTTTAAGATTAATAGTTAACTTTATTTCTAAAAAGAAAAGAAACTTGTCTTGATTCGTGTGCTTCCTGTGCTTCCTAAATACAAGTACTTCATTCTCTATTTTTACTCACTGAATTCAAGCTAATATCGGCTTCCCATTTCTCAATATTGATGTTCTCGAAGTCTGCGACCGAACTGGACCGACCAGAGATGGGCGGGTGGTTAAATCAGCATTGACAGGGGGCACTGAACTCTGTCTTCATGGAGGTATGACGCGGCCCGCTCTTTACGTTGGCGCGCGGATCAGCGCCTTCCTGATGCCGTTTTCCCGGTGCTGCGCTGGTCGATGTGCAGTCGATGCGTTAGGACTGCACAATAAAAACCTTGAACTAAAAGCAATGCTTCATATTGCAAATAATGAAGCGAATGCTAACAAAAGTGATCGAGGTTTCAAGGTCAGAAATTTGATTGTCACTGTGAATAAAAACTCTCAGTAGTGGGGAATTTTTGATGAAAACCTTTAGATTGATGGTCAGGTACTATGGTCGTCATTCTCTGAAGCAATTTATAAATGGAAAACCAATTAGGTTTGTGTTTAAATTTTAAGCCTTGTACTGTAACACTTCTGTCACTAAATGTAACAGTTCTGCTACTAAATGTAACTGGGTTTTCTCTTTTGATGCTAGCCAATTGTCAGGATGAGCATTAATTTTTCTCTCTTAACAACATGTGGGCAGGGTGGGTTCTTCCTTGGCTCGGGTATGAGGTAGAATGAAACAGCATTTTTACATCAGATAACTTTTATTGCAAGTTTCGTACAACTGTTTCCTTACTCGATGTTCTGGCTCGGAGAACGGCAGCTGTGTCGTTTGCGAAGCCTTCCGCTGCGGCAGCGGCGGTGTCTGATTACGCGCGGCAGTGTGTATCTCGTGTCGCCGTCTCGCCCAGTTGACTGGAGACGCGCAGCGCGAGGTGGTCCGTTTAATTATTCAGAGCGAAGTCGTCCATCGGATGATGATACCTTGGACGTGGCGTCCCAGTGTTTCTCTTCTCTAAGCGGTCGCGTGTGTGTCGGCCAGCGGAGCGGCGCGGCGGGGGAAGGCCTGTGTCCCGGACTCGAACAACGGACTCCCGCTCGGCAGTCTTCGGCTGTCAGATCTTCATCCCAGCTCACAGTTGACTGCTGATGTGAGGCCGTCTCCTTCCCGTCCTCACGAGTCACCCGGGTATGTAAAAATCCGTCTTTAAATCCCTTTTAACTTCTGTTTTCTGGCGCCGAGGCTGCTGCTTGCTATTACATTACAGCGGCGGATTTGGTGCGTCTGTGTATGATTTAGTCTCTTCTTGCATGACGGTCTTCAGCACCGAAACTGACTGAAAACAACTGCTGCTCTTCTCTTCTTCCTTCGTCTGTCGGGCCCACTGCTTCTCGCGTATTTATTCACTTCAGTCCACTGGAGGGGAACGACTTCACGGTCATTGCCTCGTCTGTCACGTTGAAAAGCTTCTCGAAGAATCTTCTTAACGTCGGTCATTGGCTCTGGGAATGTAGGCCAGGGCCTTTGCTCACAGGTGACAACTGAGAAACACGTGAGCTGGTCGGGCGATGCCCTGACGGCTGAATCAACAGCGTCCTCTTATGTGGAACTTGCTGACTTCATGGTCATTGTCTCTTCTGCTCTGCTGTTCTGCCCGCTGTTTGCCAGTGTGTAATTCTTCTAAACTAAATCAAGCTTTTCATTTATTTTCTAATTTCTACTTCACTTTGATTTCACTAATTTATGTACTTAAGTACCACTCAACATTCCTCCACCCTTCGGAGAAATTCGCCCTCGAATTTATCACTCAACATTCTTCTACTCTTCACACGGCAAAAGCACTAACACAAGCAATGAAAACTCTCGACTTAGGCACTTACACACGCTTCACATTAAGTATGTTGAAAATACTTTATCACTTTACTAAAGTACTGTACGCTCATGCATCACATAGTTCCCACATAAACGTTGTAATAAGTGTAACAAATCTTGATGACAATGAATAAACAAAAAATAGATTTTTCACTTCGAAAATTACAAAGCGACACCTGTTTAATCGACCCTATATTAATGCAAGAATAATTATTCTACAGTATTGTTTATTGTAACATGAGACTGTTTAGTAAAGACTGAAGTACAATAAATAAAATTAATACACTAATGCTCAAAAGTAACCACTGAAGTACACTAGTTAAGAGTGTGGTATCCAGTTAACAGGGATTTCATGAAGTGGTATATTATTATTTCGCTTATGTTTTCGTCTTAAATAAAAGAAAACCGTTACAAAGCAGAAACACCAACACAAAGGTTCCAAATATACCCGTTCCTAGCATTATAATTTTGTGTTCACTTTTTAATTTTAAGTCATGTTGCATCATAACATTGACATCAATTTTGCCTTGCTACGAGTTTATGAACATATCTAATGACTTCAGAAGGGAACTGTCAAGGGAGTAATTGAGGTAGGATAGGTTTGGTGTAGGAAATGCTTGCATGGCGTTTTCTGAAAAAAGCAAAGAACATGGTTATGGACCTACCAACCTAGTAAAAACAAAAACAAAGAAACGAAGGAATACGTTGTTAATTACAAGACCTCAATGTTTCTACGCTCAACTTTTCTTTCTTAAAAACTAAACCATTCACATTTATTAATTATTTACATTTGTATATTATCCACAGTCTACTAAGATTCAACTAGGACATTCGCACCCTTGATCGAAGATTGTATGGTGCCATATCTGTATGTTGTGCTGGCGTGGGCACTCTTTTTCCTTTTCGGACACTTCCTCCACCCTTCGGAAAAGCAGACACTATTGTTGAAGGAATTACATCTGGAGCGCCCTTAAAAGGTTTTAAACGACTTGAATGCACAATGGTAGTTCGTGTGGGCAGTTGCAGTTTAACGTTGACTAGTGACGTGATCTCAATAATTTGATAAAGACCTTTGTAGTTTGTTACAAATTTCTTCGTTTTTCCTTTCGCAATGTATGGGTTTGACAGCATCACCCACTGACCAATTTTGTAATTTGGATATTTAGCTTGGGCATTACCTAATCTTTCCTGTCGCTCCAAAGCCTTTGTATTAGATTTTTGAACCTTTTTTCATACATCCTTCATCATTCTACAGAAATCTTTTACTGTTTTTCCAACTTTTCCGTTTTTCTGCCTGATTACATCAAAAGGGGACGCAATTTTTCTCCCACAGACCACTTTGTAAGGTGATATGCCAGTTGCTTCATGCGTTTTGGCGATGTATACCGACACGATTATTGGTAAATGCGTATCCCAATTAGAATATTGTTCCTTAGTATAATAACTAAGCATCTTGCCAATTGTCCGATGAACTCTTTCTGTGTGCCTGTTGCACTGAGGGTGTAATGGAGTTGTGCGGAGTTTACGTATTTTTAGTAAGTGGCATACTGCTTCATTAATTCAGACATAAATTTAGATCCCTGATCTGTGATAATAGCTTCAGGTACGCCAAATTAAGTATCCAGTTGTTAACTAAAGCTTGGGCAACTGCATTTGCTTGCTCATCTGGGAGACTCACCATAGCTAGATAGCGTGAAAAGTGATCTACAATCGTTAAGAATATACTTATTACCAGCTGGTGTTTTATGAAATGGCCCGTGGAGATCCAGTCCACAGATTTGAAATGGACATGAATCTCGGGGAGCCTCTGTAAGGGTACTTCTAAACGAGAAAGTTCAGCTCGTTGTGCGCACGCAATGCAATTACGAACGTACTGCGCAACAGCCTGCTTTCTGGTTTGCCACCAAAATCGCTCTGCTACACGTCTTTCGGTTGTCCGCTGTCCACCGTGTCCTTCAAGGATATGGTCGTGGGCCTCTGCCATTATTTCTTGTCTAAGGTGTTGGGGAACAACTATTCGCGGTCCAAGTTTTGTTTTACGGCATAATACACCATCTTCAAAGCAAAATTGTTTTTTAGATGCGTATTTTTTGCATTCTGTATCCTCATCTTGTGCCTTTCTCCAGTCCTCAGTATCTCGGCCTGTTGCTTCCAAAAGTGCTATTTTCCGACTTAGACAATCTGCATTCGTGTGATTTTTGCCTGGTTTATGGATAACTTTGAAATCCATTTCGGAAAGACATAGGACCCAACGGGTGAGACGACTAGATGGATCCTTTAACCCAAGCAACCATTTTAAAGCTGCGTGGTCTGTAATAACCTTGAATTTTCTACCATACAAGTAGCATTTAAAGTATTTGATGCCATAAGTAACACTTAACAATTCTTTCTCCGTTGTGGAATAATTTCTTTCTGCCGTTGTTAGATGTCTCGAAGCGTAGGCTATGGGATGTTCTGCGCCATTAATATTCTGACTCAAAACAACTCCTACTGAGTGACCACTTGCGTCACAGGATAAAATAAATTCTTTATTATAATCTGGGTAGGCTAATACTGGACTGTGTGTTAACTTATCTTTAAGGGTTTGAAATGCTGATTCACAATCTTCAGACCAATGAAATTTTGCACCCTTTTTCAATAATTGGGTTAATGGTCGGGCAATTTCATCAAATTTTGAACATATTTTCGGTAATACGATGCGAGACCAATGAAACTTGGTACTTCCTTAACGCGTTGTGGTGTTGGGAAGTCCTTGACTGCCGAAATTAATCGAGGATCTGTTTTAATTCCTTTTTCAATAATGACATGCCCTATGTATGTAACCTCTGTCAATGCAAAAGTACATTTTTAAATATTTAATGTTAATTTAATCTTTTCTAAGTCTTTGAAAATCGTTACGCAGACGCACAGCATGTTCATTAATGTCTTGGGAGAATACAACAATATCGTCCAGATATACACAACATTGCTGAGTTTTGAGTCCTCGCAATACTCCATCGAGTAGTCTTTGAAAAGTTGCTGGTGCGTTTTTCAAGCCGAAAGGCATTCTTTTAAATTGCCAATGGTCTCCAGGGGTAGAAAATGCTGTTTTATGCCTATTTTCAGATGCAACTTCCAATTGATGATATCCGCTACGTAAATCGATTGTTGAAAAGTATTTTCTGTTACCCAAACTGTCAATGATATCTGTAATGTTTGGAAGAGGATAAACATCTGAGATTGTTTGTTTGTTAAGGTGTCTGTAGTCACAACAAAATCTATATCGTTTCGTACCATCGGGAGACTTCTTTGGAATAATTACAATATTTGAATTATAAGGCGAATCAGAATATTCTATAATTCCATCTTTTAGATGCTGTTCTAAAAATTCATCCAGTATTGGCTGTAAGTGATGCGGAACTCTATAAGGCTTCCTATAAACTGGGGGGCTATTTCCTATTGGGATCCTATGCTGTGTGATATCTGTTGCTAGCAGTGGACCTCCTGCATCAAATAAATCTTGGAACTCAACTAAAACTGCTTCTATCGTGTCTCTATCACTTCCTTTCAAATGCTCAATCTTCTGACGTTATGCGGTTTTATAGGCGTCTGGTTTCTGACCATCACCAATATCTGACCAAATGAAATCTTCTTCTTCAAAGTACTGACTGTAGCTACTAATATTCCCTTATGCAACTCTTTGTCTTCCACTCCGAAATTGTACCGGTACTTTTCTTTCTCCCTCAACGTCTTGAACCTGTACAACACTTGTACGCACAAAACAATGTGATAGGTCTAATTTCTCATTTTCCTCTAGTGGCTCTATTAGACACACTGTATCTGTAGGTACCTCGGGGTCAACGGTCATCCAGAAACGTTTTCCTGAGCCAAATGGTATCTCATTCCGCGAATCAACCTTCAAGGGCGTTACACGCAGTGTAGTTGATTTCGCCTTTGGGTTAGGGAAATCTTGCAGCAGTGTGCCCTTTTCAGCGGTGGCATCTAACTGAAACACTATTCCGCTAAGTTCTACAGTTTGCTGTCTGAGGTCTATTTTAGCGTGATGTTTATTCAGGAAATCCAGCCCTAGGATCGCGTCGTACCCATCAGTTACCTTTGTTACCACTTCTACATCTTCTTGAAATTGTACACCGTGAATATAGAAAATCAATGATGTACATCCTAATGACTTCACAGTACCTCCTCCTACCCCACTCAATCTATACCTTGGAGGGTCATATTTCTGTTCTCCAATGCATTCATTACTCACTATTGATACGTTTGCGCCTGTATCCACCAGTATCCTTGCCTGTTTATCCTGTATGGTAGCAGATAAGCAGCATTCCGCCTTCACATTCGCCTTAATGGCATGAAATTTTATTGGGAACGCCTGGCGGCGGCTCCGACATTCCCGTTTGAGTTTAACTCATTTCTGTTTCCAAAAATTTTCTTGGACCTGCATTCCTTGAATGTGTTACCTATTCTTTGACAATTAGTGCATTGAGGTTCTCTGCAGTTTTTTTGCTATACGTTCCTGTCGATCGCACCTAAAACACCATACTCCTGCTGATAATACATTTCGCTTCTCCTTGTATCTGGTGGCAATGTCTATTTCTTCGAAAGCAGTCGCCATAGATACAGCTTCCGCTAAATTTTTAGGAAACTCTTCCCTGACACGGCGGGACGTTTCAGGAGGTAACCCACGTAAAAATGTGTTCAGAGCTCTATCTTCTGTCTCTTGTAAAATAACTTTATTTGCTTCATCACTAGTTGTCAACTGATAGGTGTTAATATTAACTTTTCTAATCCAATCTACAAAGCTTTCTAACGACTCGTTTTGCCTCTGAGTGACAGTGTTTAATTTTTCCCTATAAAACTTACAGCTGTTCTGTTTTTGAAAACGTTTAAGCAATCCTTTCTTCAATTCCTCAAATGTTGGAGCATTCCGTAATTCTTCATGGTATAATACCTGTGCTTTAGCGTCTCCTAGCAATCTTAACTTTGTCATTTGTAAGAGTTGTTCATCTGACCATGATCCTAACTTTGCAGCCGCTACTAAATCATCAAAAAAGGCCATTATATCCTCGCCAGGTTTACCTGGAAATGGAGTTACCAAGGCTGCTGCAGAGGAATGTAGGGTGGGAGGGATTGAACTGGTTTGCCTAACCTCACTCAACTGTTTAAATAATGTATTTTATCATTTTTAAGCTGTGCTATTTGATTAACTAGGCTCTGAATAGCTTCCTCAGTAGAAACCGCTTGTGGTGCTGACTCTGACTTTGTACGATTTCGTGTCATCATTTTACAAACTATTAGTTACACAATCTTAGTACACTGAATGAAAAAGATGTTTAAATATTTTCGACAAACTCTTAAAATTATGAGAGAAAACACTCTTCTAAATAAAGAAAATTTTCCGACTGTCTATGCAAAGCTCTATCCTTTCACACATTAAACGATACTAACTGTGGACCTTTAGTGACTGTCATTCACACATCATATTGAGCCAAGGGTTTTTTCTCTGACACCAAATGTAACAGTTCTGACACTAAATGTAACTGGGTTTTCTCTTTCGATGCTAGTCAGTTGTCAGTATGCGCATTACTGCAATGGGCATTTAATTCTAAAGCATTATGTCAGGGTGAAAATACTAAATAAATTAATTCTTCTCTCTTAACAACATGTGGGCAGGGTGGGTTCTTCCTTGGCTCGGGTATGAGGAAGAATGAAACAGCACTTTTACATCAGATAACTTTTATTGAAAGTGTTGTACAACTGTTTCTTACTGGATGTTCTGGATCGGAGAACGGCAGCTGTGTCGTTTGCGAAGCCTTGTGCTGCGGCAGCGGCGGCGGCGGCGTCTGATTACGCGTAGCGACGTGTATCTCGTGTCGCCGTCTCGCTCAGTTGTCTGGAGACGCACAGCTCGAGGTGGCCCGTTTAATTATTGCGAGCGAAGTCGTGCATCGGATGGTGATACCTTGGACGTGGCGTCCCAGTGTTTCTTTTCTCTAAGCGGTCGCGTGTGTTGTGCGTCGGCCAGCGGAGCGGCGCGGCGGGGGAAGGCCTGTGTCCCGGACTCGAACAACGGACTCCCGCTTGCCAGTCTTCGACTGTCAGATCTTCATCCCAGCTCACAGGTGACTGTTGATGTGAGGCCGTCATGGACACAGTTGGGATTGTCGTGTGAGCTCCACGGCGTCCTCATTTCCGGAGTCGCCCCATGTGTTGTGTTGGGAGGGCGTTCGGCCTGTCCTAGAGGAATGCAGCCTAGTCTGCGCTGTCCGAGGAAGACGAAGAAAGAAGAGAAGAGTAGCAGTTGTTTTCAGTCAGTTTCGGTGCTGAAGACCGTCATGCAAGAAGAGACTACATCATACACAGTCGCACCAAGTCCGCCGCTGTAATGTAATAGCAAGCAGCAGCCTCGGCGCCAGAAGACAGAAGTTAAAAGGTATTTGAAGTCTGATTTTTACATACCCGGGTGACTCGTGAGGACGGAAAGGAGAAGGCCTCACATCAACAGTCACCTGTGAGCTGAGATGAAGATCTGACAGCCGAAGACTGGCAAGCGGGAGTCGGTTGTTCGAGTCCGGGACACAGGCCTTCTTCTGCCGCGCCGCTCCGCTGGCCGACACACAACACACGCCGCTGCTTAAAGAAAAGAAACACTGGGACGCCACGTCCAAGGTATCACCAACGGATGCACGACTTCGCTCGCAATAATTAAACGGGCCACCTCGAGCTGTGCGTCTCCAGACAACTGAGCGAGACGACGACAGGAGATACACATCGCTACGCGTAATCAGACGCCGCCGCCGCCGCCGCCGCTGCCGCAGCAGAAGGCTTCGCAAACGACACAGCTGCCCTACCGAGACTCGAACTCGGGACCTTTGCCTTTTGCGGGCAAGTGCTCTGCCATCTGAGCTACCGAAGCACAACTCACGCCCGGCACTCACAGCTTTACTTCTGCCAGTACCTCGTCTCATACCTTCCAAACTTTACAGAAGCTCTCCTGCGAACCTTGCAGAACTAGCACTCCTGAAAGTAAGGATATTGCGGAGACATGGCTTAGCCACAGCCTGGGAGATGTTTCCAGTATGAGATTTTCACTCTGTAGCCGAGTGTGCGCTGATATGAAACTTCCTGGAAGATTAAAACTGTGTGCCCGTCCGAGACTCGAACTCGGGACCTTTGCCTTTCGCGGGCATGTGCTCTACCATCTGAGCTACCGAAGCACGACTCACGCCCGGCACTCACAGCTTTACTTCTGTCAGTACCTCGTCTCCTACCTTCCAAACTTTACAGAAGCTCTACTGCAAACCTTGCAGAACTAGCACTCCTGAAAGAACCTTAAGAAACCTCAGACATTATAATCTGAACAGTATCAACAATGTTTTTTATTCTAGTCGTATTAGGCGGACTATACCATGAACGAAATCAAGGAGCCTTACAATGAAGTGAATAAAGGGTTGTAGTTTACTATAACATTTGGGTTGCATTCAAAAAGTATTGATATAATCAATCACCCTTAAATAGAATAAGAAGTGAAATATTGCAGTCAGTTTCGACTTGGAAGATTGGTAAATAAAATACCCTTATTCTTATTAACTGAAGCCAAAAAGAGGCATATTGAACTATAAAGTTCCAATTAAGGAAATGTAAAGCCAATATGAAAGTTGCTAACTTTTTATATTAGCAGTTAAACTCCGTTAACATTTCTAAAATTTATATAGTTTAAATAAAACATCACATTTTCAATTTAAAAATAATATATCTATATTTACAAATACCTAAAAGTAAAAATATCTCCTTAAAATCTTCAGTGTCACACTCTAATTATAAGCTACTTAAGTAAATGAAAAATAATATCACTAAAATAAATATTCAAAAATAAAAGTTAAAAGATAAATCTTGAAATTAGAATCATATCAATCCTGAATATACCCAATTGAATAAATAAATAGTCTATATTAACCTTGACCACCAAATAATTCACCCCAACCATAATCAAATAATGTAGATGTATAATAACCTAATTTTAAAGGAATATATCTATCAAAATAAGTTGAAAGGAAAGGTATAAAACATATAGAACCAGCAAATATAACAAAAGAAAGTATACTTAAAGAAAATAAATTATGAGAAAAATCATACTTAGAAATAAGATAACCTAAATAAGCACCTAAAACAACTACTGTAATAGTTAAAAACTTTAAACAATAAGGTAAAGCCATCACATGAGGAATAGGAAAAATTAACCAAGAGAAAAGACTACTACCAAAAACAGCAACAAACAATAAACCAATTATACCAAACGAAATATAATAACCCTTATCAACAAAAGAAAATCTAGAATTAAAATTATTATCACCAGATATTGAATAATAAAACAAACTAAAAGAATAAGAAGCAGTTAAACCAGTAGAAAAAATAAAGAAAAAAATTAAACAATTAATTCATCTTAAACCATTTCAAGAATGAAATCCTTTGAATAAAATCCCGCTAGAAAGGTATACCACACAAAGACAAACTAGAAACATTAAAACAAACTGAAGTTAAAGGTATAAAATTAACAATTGAGCCCATAAAACGAAAATCCTGAGAATCCTTTAAATTATGAATTATAGAACCTGCACACATAAATAATAATGCCTTAAATAAAGCATGAGCTAATAAATGAAAAAATGCAGGTTTTGGATAACCTATAGCCAAACTTCTTATTATTAAACCAAGTTGTCTTAAAGTAGAAAGAGCAATAATCTTCTTCAAGTCAAATACTAAATTAGACCCCAATCCAGCCATAAATATAGTTATAC
Organism: Schistocerca gregaria; assembly: GCF_023897955.1. Lineage (NCBI taxonomy): Eukaryota > Metazoa > Arthropoda > Insecta > Orthoptera > Acrididae > Schistocerca > Schistocerca gregaria. The sequence goes on along the minus strand of NC_064922.1, from coordinate 527,169,183 downwards.
AACCAATTAATAGTAAAAATCAACCACAATTATATGTATCTATTATTGATCTGAAACGAATTAATAAATAAACACCAGCAGTAACAAGAGCAGAAGAATGAAGTAAAGCAGAAACAGGAGTAGGAGCAGCCATAACAGCAGGAAGTCAAGAAGAAAAAGGAATTTGAGCTCTTTTAGTTATAGCTGCTAAGACAATTAATATAGTAATAAGCTTTATTTCAAAAGAATTAGAAATAAAATCATAATAATAAATAAATTTTCAACCACCAAAATTTAATATTCAAGCAATAGAAATTAAAATAGCAACATCACCAATACGATTAGAAAGTGTGATTAATATACCAGCACTGTAAGAATTTGCATTTTGGTAGTAAATAACTAAACAATAAGAAACTAAACCCAAACCATATCATCCTAACAAAATTCTAATCAAATTAAGACTAATAATTAAAAACCCCATAGAAAGAATAAATATTAAAACAATAATAATAAAACGATTTATATTCTTTTCGCCCAATATATAATCCTCTCTATAATAAATAACCAAAGAAGAAATAAATATAACAAAAGATATAAAAATAAGAGACATTCAATCCAAAATTAAAGTCATAACGACCATAGAACCATTTAAATTAAAAAGCTCTCACTCAACAAAAACTCTATAATCAATTATTAAATAATTAATACCTAAAATAAAAATTATAGTCTAGAAAAGAATAAAGAAAAAAACTCAATGAACAAATAGAAAATAAATTAATCGCCTAAGATGAAAAACTTCATATCATTGATTCCGCAAAACAATATTTTTAATTAAAATACTTAAGCTACCTAAACAAAGAAATATTCACCCTTTGAACAAAGAATATTTAAAGGCAATCAATGTAAAAGTAAAATATGATATTCACGAAAATAACCAAGAGAACAAGTATAAACACCAGAATAATAATTACTATGCTGAGAATAAGAATACATATATAAAGAATAAACAGCGCTAAAAAAGACAAAAACTTAAAGCAAAAAATCTAAAAGAAGATCAAGACATGATTCTATTTAATAACCTAATTTCACCTACCAAATTTAATGAGGGAGGAGCAGCTATATTTGATGATCTTAAAAGAAATTACCATAAGCCACTCTTGGTATCAAGTTAATTATACCTTTGTTAATTAGTAATCTTTGTCTACCTAAACGTTCATAAATAATATTATATAAACAAAGTAGTCCAGAAGAACATAAACCATGACCAATCATTAAAGAAGGAGAACCCATACAACCTCATTAATTTATAGTTATCAATCCACAAATAACCATTCTTATATGAGCAACAGAAGAATATGCTAATAAAGACTTTAAATCAACCTGACAAAAACAAATAAATCTAACAATAACCCCACCAGATAAACCTAAAGACAATCAAAAATAATTAAACTTTAAACTCAAATAAGAAATAAACTTTATAACATGAAAAATACCATAACCACCTAACTTCAATAAGACACCAGCAAGAATTATACTACCTGAAATAGGAGCCTCGACATGAGCCTTAGGAAGCCATAAATGAACTAAAAATATTGGCATCTTAATTAAAAAAGCCAAAATTATAAAAACATAAAACATGAAATAATAAGAACCAAAATCAATAAAGAAAGGAAAATAGAAAGTATTAGAAAAATCATAAACCTTAAATAAAACCACTAATAAAGGTAATCTAGCAACCAAAGTATAAAAAATTGAATAGACATCACCTTGTAAACGTTCAGGTTGATAACCTCAACCCAAAATCAAAAGTAAAGTAGGAACTAATCTAACCTCAAAAAAATATAAAAAGGAAGAAGACTTAATCTAGCAAACGAACAATAAAGCATAATTATTAAAATTAAAACCATGAAGACAAAAATTAGAATGATAAGAACTTAAATAAACTGAACCTCTTGCAGTAATTATTAAAGAACAAATTCAGATACTAAGTAAAATCAAACTAAAAGATTAATAATCAATATCAAATCAATATCTAATTATATTCAAATCTGCATTTGAATAAACACAAATTATAAAAACAAAACTCGACAGAAACATTAAAGAATGAACCAACCATCAACAATTATTCAGCTAACAAAGAGGGCTCAAAAAATAGTTATAAATAAATACTTTAATATAAAGATAAACCAAAAGAATTAAAAAAATCATTACGGTGAGAACGAATTATTGAAACTAAAATAGAAAGACCTAAAGCACCCTCACAAACAGAAAAAACTAATAAAATAATAGGAAAGAAATAATCATAATCAGACTCAATAAGAAAAACAAAAATTAATATAAATAAAGAAAGAACAATATATTCTAATCTCAGAAGAACCATTCGTAAATGGTTATGTTTAGAAGAAAAAACATAAACACCAGCAAAATAAACCAACAAAGAAGTAAAGACAGAGAATATAAACATTAGTTTTAATAGTTTAAAAAAACACCGGTCTTGTAAACCGGAAATAAGTCTAGCCCCCGCTTTTACAACTTCAGAGGTGGAAAAGCTTCCATCATCGGTCCCCAAAACCGATATTTTAAATAAACTAACCTCTGAAATGATTTAAATAATATTTATATCACTAGCAAACGTAAAAAATATAATTTTTGCTTAAATTAAGACACCGAATATCAATAATGCTTTCTATTATCCTTCAAACTTTTTTAGTTGGATAAATAACACGAAAAATAATGGAAAGATATTGATTATCATATATTTTATTTTTAACGTTTCTTGGTGGTATATTACATCTATTTATTTATATCACAAGAATTGCATCAAACGAAATATTTCAACCTAAATCAATTACCATACTTATTACCTTAACAATATGAGTATTTATATATCAACATTAATTATCATAGATATAACAATGTTTATAGTAACAGATAGTGGCAGAAGTAAAAGCTGTGAGTACCAGGCATGAGTCGTGCTTCGGTAGCTCAGATGGTAGAGCACTTGCCCATGAAAGACAAAGGTCCCGAGTTCGGGCACACAGTTTTAATCTGCCAGGAAGTTTCATAATATTTATAGACTTTTTCAAAAATACTGCAACTATAAATATTGATAATTCAATCAATTACCAAGAAATAACAAATTCTTTAGAAAAATTATACAACAGACCAACATTCATTATTACAATAATAATAATAATTTATTTATTTGTAGCACTATAAGCAGTTGTTAAAATCACTAATATTAACCAGAGGCTATTTTTAGCTATACATTATATATCAAATATTGAAATAGCATTTAGGAGTGTAGTACATATCTGCCGAGACGTAAATAATGGTTGAATTATTCGAACTTTACATGCAAATGGAGCATCTATATTTTTTTATTTCTATTTATTTACATGTAGGACGAGGAATTTACTATGGATCTTATATATACATACACACCTGAATAATTGGTACAGTTATTCTATTCTTAGTTATAGCACCCATTTGGTCTAAATGGAGATATTGAAAATATTCCATTTCATCCATACTTTGGTTTAAAGGATTCTATTACATTTGTATTAGTAAAATCATTATTAATTATATTATGCTTAATTAATCCTTACCTCCTAGGAGATCCAGATAATTTTTGCACCTCCTAACCCACTAGTAACACCAGTTCATATTCAACCAGAATGATATTTCTTATTTGCATATGCAATTCTACGATCAATTCCTAATAAGTTAGGAGGTGTTATTGCATTATTCTTATCAATTAGAAGCTTAATAATTTTACAATTTTAAAATAAAACACCATTCCAAGGTATCCAATTCTATCCTATTATTCATATTTTATTCTGAATTATAGTAGTTGTTTTATGCTTATTAACATGAATTGGTAAACGACCTGTTGAAGAACCTTATATCATAATAGGACAAATCTTAACAATTATCTACTTTACATACTTCTTAATTAATGTCCACATGCAAATGCATGAGATAAGCTAAGTATAGAATAATAAGTTAATAAGCTTAGAAAAAGCATATGTTTTGAAAACATAAAACTAGAATTTAACTCTTCTGTTAACTTTTCTTAAAAAAATTTCACTAAATAAATGAGATAAATAAAACCTTTAAGCCAACAAAGAAAATAAAAAAATTCAAAGATAAAGGTAAAACACTTTTTCGAGCTAAGTATATTAACTTATCATAACGGAACAGTGGTAATGTACCCTGAACTCAAATAAAGCCAAAGGATATAATAGCAAATTTAACAAAAAACATAAAAGAACAAAAATCACCACCTAAAAAAATTAAAGCTAATAACATTCTTATAAAAACAATTCTAGTATACTCAGCTAAAAAAATTAAAGTAAAACCACCTGCAGCATATTCAATGTTAAACCCTTAAACTAACTCAGATTCACCCTCGGCAAAATCAAAAGGAGAACGATTAGTTTCAGCTAAGCAAGATGCTAAACAAGCTAAAGCTAAAGGAAAAGAAATAATAATAAATATAATATAAAATCAAACATGTTAAAACTACCAATTAAAATAATTAAAGATAATAAAATTAAAGCCAAACTAACTTTATATGAAATTGTTTGAGCAACAGAACTAAGAGAACCTAAAAAAGAATAATTTGAATTAGAAGATCAACCAGCAATCATAAACGGTATAAACACCTAATCTAGTGCAGCATATATAAGTTAAATAAGGGAAAATTACTCAAACAGCCAAAGAAATTATTAAATTAAAAACAGGAGAAAAATAATAAAGTAAATAATTAGATATAATAGGAATTGGTTGGTCCTTACTAATTAGCTTAATAGCATCACAAAAGGTTGTGGGATTCCTACAAATCCTACCTTATTTGGACCTTTCTGAATCTGAATATAACCTAAAATCTTACGCTCTAATAAATTTACAAAAGCAAGACTAATTAAAACACAAATAACTAATAAAAGAAAATTCAAAATAAACATAAATATATCATAAAGTATCAATACTATTTGTACAAAAAATATACATAAATTAATTCTAAATTCAACTAATTAATCTGTCAAAATATTAAATAAATTAATATTAATCACTATTATAAAAATATTTCAACCATAAGGTCTTTTCGTACTAATATGGATTAATAGTCTTATGATAGAAACCGACCTGGCTCATGCTGGTCTGTACTCAGGTCATGTAAGAATTTAAAGGTCCAACAGACATAATCATTGGGCTCCTGCAACCAAAATTTTTCTTAATCCAACATCGAGGTCGCAATCTGCTTTGTCGATATGAGCAGTTATCCCTAAGGTAACTTAGTCTTATGATCATAAATTATGGATCCAAACAACAAACATAAATCAATAATATAATAATGAAGAGTTTATTTATTTTTCATGTCACCCCAACAAAACATATCATTAAATATAGAAAGACAAACAAAAAACTATATAAAAGTAAAATGTCAAGCTCTATAGGGTCTTCTCGTCCTAAAGAAGATTTTTAGCCTTTTGACTCTAAAGTTAAATTCAAAAATTTATTAAGAGACAGTTGAATTCTCGTCAATCCATTCATTCCAGTCACTAATTAAGAGACTAATGATTATGCTACCTTTGCACAGTCAAAATACTGCGGCTCTTTAAAAATCTGCTCAGTGAGGAGGCCAGACCTCAAAGTATTTTCAAGAGCACATGTATTTGATAAAGAATCAGAAATCAATTTTGCCCAGTTCCTTATAATAAGTTCATGAGGTAAAATTTTTATACTAATAAATATACTAAGACTATCATTATTACAAAAATTTAAAAATTAAATTAATTATCTTAATAAAAAACCGAAAATATTTATAAAATCAAAATAAAAAATAATGAACTAAAACGTAATCTTAAAGTTAAAGTTTTCTATTATATTTTCATAATACAAATTATAGGTTATTAACTTCAAAGCTCATCCCTTAAGAATAAATAAGTTAATATTTATACTTAAAAATTAAATAAAAACAACTATCTTCAAACAATTAAATTTTTTCTTAACAAAATAGATATCTTAGGAAGCGATTAACATCTCATTTCTATAAATAATTTAATAATAATTATGATACATTAACTGTAAATCATTTATAAATCAACCCAAATCGAGAGAAGTAAAATAAATACTAAAATTTTGATAAACCGTGATACAAAAGGTACAATAAATAAAATCTACTTAAAAAATTTAAAATAATATATCCTAAAACACTTACATTACCAATAAACTATAATTTAAAAAATCAATTCTATTAAATATACTAAGACAAAATTCAACAAAATTATTTATATTATATAATTAAATAAACAAAAAATAAATATAATAAAATAAATAATCAAGATATCCTGATTTTCAAAGAAAAAATTTCAGTATAAGTGAAACACTTTACTAATAAGTTATATCTTGAACCTCTTCCTAGTTACACTTTCCAGTACATCTAGTATGTTACAACTTATCTAAATTGAAGCTACTGTAAAATAATAAAACAGAATAACCAATAATGAGAGTGATGGGCGATGTGTACACACCTCAGAGCCAATATCAGTTAAACTAAATAAATTAAATTACTATCATATCCACCTTCATTAACAGTATTTCACCATCAAATCCGTTATAAACAAAAATCTATTGTAACACGCCTCCTCTTAACTATAAGCTGCACCGTGACCTGAAATATTTTATAATTATAAATCTTGAGAATTATAACTCTAAAAAGGTTATCTGATAACGGAGATATACAAACAAATAAATTAAAATCATGGGGTAGGTTCCTTTGAATGGAATGAAATTCCGCCAAATTGTTTCGGTTTAAAGACCTTAACTAATAGTACCTTGGTAAATATAATTAACATTTAAAATAATAAGGTATCTAATCCTAGTTTGTCATTTAAATTTGACACATTCATAAAAAAAGCACAAATAAATTTTAACATTTCACCTTAAAAATTTATATTTTAACCCTAATAAGATAAACAACTGGTTTAACCAATAATATTCATTTGTATCAATCATATAACCGTGGCTGCTGGCACAAATTATGCCAATACTAAATCAATTCCTAAATCCAAACTAACTTGATAATTTAATCAAATTACTGCAAAAAGAACATTTAGTTTAACAAAACTTACATATAATACAAAGAAAAAGTGAATAAATAAGCAAGAATAAAACTTTTAAGAATAAAAAATAATAAATTTGAAAATTTATAAAATTAAGGGAAAATAAAAGATTCCAATATATAAAGAAAAAAAATCACAAACACTAAAAAAAAAAAAGAAAAGCACCCCCATATGACCACAACAACTTCTCTATTGTATATAAATAAAGATTAATATTGAACAGGTATACCGACAAATGTATTATATACTTTCTTATTTAATCTTTCTGTTCACTAATAATAAATAAAGATTAAATAATATTATAATTATTTTTTATACAATTATGTAATATGTTATTAGTATAAAATTACGTTTATATTAAGTTAACTTAAATAACTAATAGTTAAATAATCTAATTATAGATAATTTTCTAATTATATTATTATAATTCATATAATTATTTATATTAATATAATATTTTATATTTAAATTTATTAATTTTATTTTTTATATCCAATAATTATAAAATTTAAAATTAATTTACATATTATTATAAATTTTATAATGTAATAACCAATTTTAAGTTAAAAACATTAGTAGCTATAATTCTCTATAATTAAATGTATAAAAATAATCACTTAATAATAATAAAATAAACTTATAGGTATTTAAGTTTAATTAAATGTAATATATTAACATTAATTATATATATATATATATATATATATATATATATATATATATATATATATATATATATATAATTAAACGAATCGAGATAAATTAATTCGGAATAAACAAAATAATACATAACCAAATTTCAAAAAAATTTAATTTATATATTAAATTAATGAAATGCCTGATTGAAGGGTTACCTTGATCTGGTAAATAAAGTAAATAAAAATTACCTTAATTAAAAATTACATAAGATAGAATTAAACTACATCCTTTAGTGTCAAATCTTACATGCATCATACACCTTAATGTAAAAAGGTAAGCTAAACAAGCTAATGGGTTCATACCCCCATTTATAGAGGTATTAATCCTCTACTTTTTAACGACCAACAACTCTATAATACTTCTCTTCCTATCGATATTGTGATAGGAACGATCATGTCCATTTCATGAAATTCCTGATTTGGAGTTTGAATAGGACTTGAGATAAACCTACTTTCATTTATTCCACTCCTAACAAGAAATAAAAATATAATAATAAATGAGTCATCAATTAAATATTTTATTGTCCAAACAATAGCATCAACAACACTATTATTTTCAATTTTGTTGATTCATATAAAGTATCCAATAGGATGAGAAACAGAATTTATTCCATCAATAATAATCAGATCTAGATTATTATTAAAGATTGGAGCTGCACACTTTCATTTCTGATTTCCAGAAGTAATAGGAGCATCAAGATGAAATAATCGTCTAACATTAATAACATGACAAAAAATTGCCCCAATAATGGTATTCTCCTATTGTATTGAACTAAGAACTTTCATTTGAACAATTATCATTTTAAGAATCATTATTGGAGCAATAGGAGGTTTAAATCAAACATATCTACGCCAACTTCTTGCATATTCTTCAATTAGACATTTAGGGTGAATAATTAGATCCCTGACAGTCAGCGAAAACATCAGAGAACTATATTTTATTATTTACTCACTATTAAGATTAATTATAGTTTTATTATTTAAGCAAATAAACCTATTTTTCATAAACCAAATTTATTCAGCCAGAAATATAAAAACCGAAATTAGAATTATAATATTCCTATCTCTATTGTCTCTATGTGGTTTACCGCCATTTCTTGGATTCCTACCAAAATGAATTGTAATACAATCACTAATAGAAAACAACATAACAACTATTATAACCATTATAGTTGTATTAACTATAATTACACTTTATTATTACATATGTATTAGATTCTCAGCCCTAATTATATCATACAAGAAAATTCATGATCTGTAAAAATAAAGTCTCAAAAATCAAGAATTATTCTTCCTATAACAGTAATAATTTCAACAATAGGATTTATTTCAACATCAACCTTAATTTCATTATACTAAGGACTTAAGTTAATTAAACTAATAACCTTCAAAGTTATAATTAAAAAAATAATCTTTTAGGCCTTAGTTAAATTTTACACCTCTACAATTGTAGTCTAGAATCATAATTGAATACAAGACCTAAATATGGTAAGAGAGAAAACATCTCATAAGCACCAGATATAGCATTCCCACGAATAAATAATATAAGTTTTCGATTACTACCACCTTCATTAACCCTTCTTCTTACATCTGCTATAGTAGATAACAGTGCTGGTACAGGATGAACAATTTACCCTCCTCTAGCAGGAGCTATTGCACATGGGGGTGCATATGTAGATCTAGCTATTTTCTCACTCCACTTAGCAGGTGTATCATCTATTCTTGGTGCAGTAAACTTCATTACAACAGCAATTAATATACGATCAGAAAGTATAACTTTAGATCAAACACTTTTATTTGTTTGATCTGTAGCTATTACAGCCCTTCTCCTCCTTCTTTCACTTCCAGTTTTAGCAGGAGCTATTGCTATACTATTAACAGATCGAAATTTAAATACATCATTCTTTGACCCTGTGGGAGGGAGTGACCCAATTTTATATCAACACCTATTTTGTTTCTTCCGACACCCAGAAGTTTACATTTTAATTCTACCTGGATTTGGGAATATTTCACACATTGTCTGTCAAGAAAGAGGAAAAATTGAATCATTTGGAACATTAGGTATAATTTATGCTATGTTATCAATTGGATTAATAGGATTTATTGTATGAGTACATCATATATTTACAGTAGGAATGGATGTTGACACACGAGCATACTTTACATCAGCAACAATAATTATTGCTGTACCTACAGGAATTATGGTGTTCAGATGATTAACTACACTATATGGAACTAAATTCAAGTTCAATCCACCATTATTATGAGCTCCATCCAGAATTTATTTTCCTATTTGCAATTGGTGGATTAATAGGATTAGTATTAGCAAATTCATCACTTGATATTGTATTACATGATACATATTATGTAGTAGCCCACTTCCATTATGTATTATCTATAGGAGCCGTATTTGCAATTATAGGAGGTGTTATTCAATGATACCCACTATTCACAGGATTAACTATAAACAATACATGATTAAAAATCCAATTTATAATTATATTCACCGGAGTAAACTTAACATTCTTTCCTCAACACTTCTTAGGATTAGCAGGAATACCACAATGATATTCAGACTACCAAGAAGCATATACATCATGAAATGTAGTATCAAGAATTGGATCTACAATTTCTATTGTAGGAATTATTATGTTCATTGGTAATTATATGAGAAAGAATGGTTACAAACTGAGCAATTATATTTAGAGCTAATATAAGAAGATCAACAGAATGGCTACAAAATAACCCACCTGCAGAACACAGTTACTCAGAATTACCATTAATATCTAGATTCTAATATGGCAGATTAGTGCAGTAGATTTAAGCTCTACAAATAAAGGTTTGACCTTTTATTAGAAAATACTCAAATGGCAACATGATCAAATTTATCCCTTCAAGATGGAGCTTCACCATTAATGGAGCAACTATCATTCTTTCATGATCATACTATGTACATAATATTATTAATTAGAGTAATTGTAGGTTATGCCCTAAGTTATATATTATTTATTGCCTATACAAACCAAAACATACTTCATGGAGACTTAATTGAAACAATCTGAGCAGCATTACCAGCAATTTCCCTAATTTTTATTGCCCTTCCATCATTACGACTGTTATATTTACTTGATGATTCAGTAGATGCAATAATCACAATTAAGACCATTGGACGACAATGATACTGAAGATATGAATTTTCAGACTTTATAGACATAGAATTTGACACTTATATAACACCAGTACAAGACCTAGAAAATGATGGATTTCGACTTCTAGATGTAGATAACCGAACAATAAATACAGAAGTACAATTATTAACAAGAGCATCAGATGTTCTACACTCATGAGCAGTTCCTGCATTAGGAGTTAAAATTGATGCAACACCAGGTCGACTAAATCAAGGAACATTTACAATAAACCGACCTGGATTATTCTTCGGACAATACTCAGAAATCTGTGGAGCAAGCCACAGATTTATACAAATTGTAACTGAAAGAACTTCAATAAACTTATTTATCAAGTGATTATCTAAGATAATCTAAGGAGTTAGTTAAAATACATAACATTAGAGTGTCAATCAAAAATAATTAAACGATTAGTACACCTTGAAATTAATCAGATGACTGAAAGTAAGTAATGGTCTCTTAAACCAAACAATAGTAAATTAACGACTACTTCTGATGGGGAAATTAAATCCAAATCCCTCAAATATCCCCTCTTATATGATTTTCCCTGTTTATTATATTTTCAGCTACATTAAACCTGTTCAATCAAATAAAGTTTTCCTCATTTAAGCTCATTAAAAGAGCAGAAAAAAGAACAATTGAGATAAAAAAACTTAAACTGAAAATCATAACAAACTTATTCTCAACATTTGACCCATCAACTAACATCTTCAATTAATCATTAAATTGAACTAGAACATTTTTAGAACTATTATTAATCCCATCAATGTTCTGACCGACTTCACTTACCGTCGAGAGTAGCGGCGTTTGCGTAGTGTTGTCAGGGCTAACAGACACGCAGTACTGCTTGAAATAATCGTTAAAATCAGTGTGAGACGTAAGACGAACGTATCCGCTAGGACAGTGCGGTGAAATTTGGTGTTAATGGGTTATGGCAGCAGACGGCCGACGCGAGTGCCTTCGCTAACATCACGACATCGCTTGTAGCGCCTCTCCTGGGCTTCATCATATAGGTTGGGCCATAGACGTCTGGAAAATCGTGGCCTGGTCAGGTGAGTTCCGATTTCAATTGGCAAGAGCTGATTGTAGTTCTCGAGTGTGGCACAGACCCCACAAAGTTAGGGACCCAAGTTGTCAACAACGCACTGTGCACGCTGGAGGTGATTCCATAATGTCGTGAGCTGTTTTTACATGGAATGGAGTGGATTCTCTGGTCCAACTGAACCGATCGTTGACTAGAAATGGTTATGTTCAGCTACCCAGAGACCATTTGCGGCCATTCATGGATTCCATGTTGCCAAACAATGATGGAATTTTTATGGGTGACAATGCAACATGTCATCGGGCCACAGTTGTTAGAGATTTGTTTGAAGAACATTCTGGACAATTCGAACGAATGATTTGCCCACCCAGGTCGAAAGGCATGAATACAGAGGCAGCAGGGCTCAATATTTCCGCAGGGGACTTCCATCGACTGGTTGAGAGCCTACCACAACCAGCTGCTGCACCACGCTAGGCAAAAGGAGGTGTGACACGATATTAGCAGGCGTCCCATAACTTCTGTCATGTCAGTGTATGTTTTGCAGCCACGAGAGTCTTCTGCAACCGGCTGCCTGCAGTAGCAGAGAGATCTGACAACGCTAAATGGAACAAAGCCGAGAACAAGAGTGTTCTTTGATTGGCTGTTGCTATGATAGCAGCCATGTATACATCTAGACGTCTGTCACTTTGTTATTCTAATCCAGAACACTTCACAGTGATTTGTAGAAAGGTGTTTGTAGATTTCTATATTATTGCCAGTTCACACTGACTGTCACGTCACGTCACGTCATGTCACGTCACGCCTCCGTCAAAGTTTTTCGGGAAGAAATTTTTGACTGCTCGCGTCGTCGTCCATTGCTGACCACGTGACTCCCAAAGCTCATTACCTACCAATACGTTGCCCTGCACCCATCCTTTACACTTCCTTTCGTTGTGCTTTTCGTGGTTGATATCAGCTGTTATTGTAAGTCTTTGTTATTTATTATTTTTGTGATTTCCAGTAAATTGTTCTGTTTTGTCATTTCTTTTGTTAAAATTTATGATTTTATAATGAATGACGAAATATTAATTGAACCAGTGAGACAACAGTCTGAATTGTACGACACGAGCGATAGGAGGTACTCAAACTTTGATAGGAAAGAAGACTTGTGGAACAAATAAAGAATCACTCACGTGTAGACTACCATTAACAATTTGCATTACATGGTCCTAACTAAAATTCAGCGTACACAATTTCATCTGCCAGCTCGGCCACATTTCTAGAAACGATTGCAAAACACAGCTTCAGGTTCCACCGAGACTTGAACTCGGATCGCTGGATTCCAAGTCCAAAGTGGTAACAATTACACCATCGAACCGGAAGCTTGAGACGATCTTAAATTCACTGCCATATATGCGATGTCTGATTTCTAAACATCTTAACACTTCACACATTTGTGTTGTAATTATCATGTGTCAGAAATGGAACTTCAATAGCATTTCGAAGTGGGATGTCCTCTACTACATTCATAAAGTGGATTTTTATACATGCCGGCATTTAATATCTTACAGTGAAATGGACTGCAACATGGCTGCCACTTGAAGTAAAAAAATACTGTGAGTAGAAAGAGAATAATTAGTAAGTGGAATTTACTTTCATTTTTTCAGACATTTGTAATATTTGATAAAGAAATGGTCTGAAGTCTTCAGACACTGTAACAGTGGCAAAATACTTTTTTTGGTGAAGTATGTATCAAGTAACCTACTAGAGTTGTTTGTTTAAATATGTGTTACTAACAGGCTTATATACTGTCAAGTAGCTCTGTGGATTGTGTGTGAAACGGTTTTTCAGGCATCAGCGGTGAACATTTATGTGGCTTCACTAGCTAATCCCAGTGCAATTAAGGCACTTGAACTATTAAAAGCCATATACAAAAAGTGAAGAAAACCTATAAATCTTGAAGGGAAAAGTATTGAAGCAGATATGACTATTGCACAATAATTTGCACTGGACTAACAGCTAAACTTAACCTTAAGCAAACCAATTTTTCACGGGGTGTGAGGGCAGGTCATAACCACGTGTTCCTTTTAGTTAAGTCTGGGTGCAATTTGAGGCCACAAAAGCAAAAAAATTGATGCTTCGACATTATAAAATATTTATGAAATGCAGATTCCTCTTTTTCGAGTTCCTTGTAGTGTGTATGTGAAATTTACCTTCTGTACCACGTAATGACATAGGGGTGATGAATGCAGTTTCCTCACGATCAGCCTCCTCTACTTCGATTTGCCAGTATCCCGAGTACATGTCCGTGGTTGAGGAAAACTTAGCCCCCTGCACACACTCTAGTGTATCGTCAATTCGTGGAAAGGGGTAAACGTCTTTCTTTAGTTATCTTATTAAGCTTCCTGTAATCAACACAAAAGCGCCAACTGCCATCCTTCTTCTTGACGAGGACCACTGGTGACGACCATGGGCTCTGCAACGGCTGAATGATGTCATTCTTCATCATTTTCTCTACCTCGTCGCGAACTATTCGACGTTCCGTTGCTGACACATGGTATGCTTTCTGGCTTAATGGTTGCTGGTCTCCTGTGCTATTCCGGTGCTTCACCGTCGATTTGTCTAATTTGCTATTCACCAGAGGATTGAAGCATTCAGAGAACTTTTGAAGAATGGCAAGCAGCTTCTTCTATTGTTCATTAGTGAGATCTGTTGATAGTCGAGCTAGAAGCTCTTGTCTCGTAGTGGTAACGCTAATTTCGCCCACAGACTCGGTATGGGAGGTTTCTATGAAGCTCAGCTGTTCTTCTCAGCGTTTGCTGCGGACATGCGTCTTGCAAGGATCTGCGGTTCTCGGCGACAGTTAACTATTCACAAATCACCGAATCCGTTCTTAAACGTGACGACAGAGCCTGGGATGACCAAATTATTCTTCAGTGGTATGCTTCTCTTACATTCCACTACAAGATCCATGGGTTGATGCATGGCTTGACACATGACAGTTACCTTTCTAGTGCTGACTGCAGGAATGATCACTTCATCCAGCACACATAGTCTCCACACACTCGTATACGCATCTTCCTGTCCACAGTATCTCATCTCGTCTAGCATAGTCTTCGAGCGACCATAGTCTATAATTTCCTGAGAAGCTTTCAAAAAGTCCCACCCGAGAATGACGTTATGACTGCACTCTTGTAAGATGGTAAATTCTAAGGGCCGTATATGGATACTTATACCCAGACGAATGACATATCTACGTGTGGGTTTTACATATTTCCCATTAGCCACCTTCAGCAGAGATGTTTTGCTCTCGACGAATACCGTTTTCTGCAATTGGCGACGGTACTTCTCAGAAATGACTGAATATGACCCTCCAGAGTACACAAGAGCTTGTGTTGGTCGGCCATCCATGACTATGTTTCCTATCATTTTTGTAGTGATCGACGGCGGAGGATTTTTCTCTTTGTCGGCCTCACCCCTAAGGAAGGTCGCACCCCTTAGTTTTCCAGGTTGCGGTGGCTAGGTGATCGGCTGGAGCTTCTAAACGTCGATGGAGACCTTGAACAGCGTGTTTGGGGGCGTCCTCTCCAGCGGGTAGCTAGCGGCGATGGTGACTTACGTCGTCCTACATCAACATCTTCTTGTTTATCTTCGTCGTCTCGGAGCTGGCGTCGGCTAAGATCGGTCTGCTGTATTCTGGCGCGGGCGTCATCAAATTCTCGACAATAGTTCACAGGTGTCTCGGTCGTCCGCAGTGGAAACATACTGGTTGGTTATCCTAGGTCCTCCAGACGTCAGTCTTCCTTGGTGCCCAAACAGGTTCCTGATGCGGCATTGTAGGAACGTAACTTCTTCTGGGTCTCGACTTTTTCACAGTTTTAAAGGGAAATCAAGGAAGAGAGATTGGGTTCAATGTCTGTTCCACTTCCTCCCTTATGACCACTTGAAGCGTCTCTGTTTTTTGCTCGCCGTGCAATCCAATTGTCTTCTGAACTTCCTCTCTCACAACCTGACGAAGAACACTTGTGAAATCAGTTTCTTCCTCCAGCATAGACATTGATAAGACGTTTGGAAGCCGATCAAACTTCTTGCGTGTAATTATTTTTTGATACATTGTCTCCTTACATTGGCACCATTTTAAGAAGTCGTCTGCTGTCGAAATCTCCTTCAGGAGTAGGGCTTGACACATGTCCTCAGCAACACCCTTCATGAGATGTGCAACCTTATCTTCCTCCTTCATTCTAGGATCCACTATTTTACACTGCTCCTAGATTCTTGAACGTAGGATGCTGTAGTTCCTCCTGGACGCAGTGCGCTGACTTTAATTTATCTTCAGTCTTGCACTCCTGTCGTTGTGAATCGCCGAAATTCTTGAGCAGTTCCGCCTGGTATACTTCTCAGCTTGTGAACTTCTCCTCTTTGTTTTCATGCCATTGCTTGGCAGTGCCTTCCAAGTAGAAAAATACGTTAGCCATACACACAGTGTCATCCCATTTGTTAAATTTGGCTATACGCTCATATACCTTCAGCCACTTTTTTGGATCTTGGCCATCGTCACCAGAGAACCCGGAAGGATGTCCCATGTGGTGGCACACAGTTGCTGTCATCGTAACGTTTTCTTCTTCTCTCTCCGATAGATTGCAATCTACTGAATATGGCTCGAACTCGGGTTTCTTGCCACGTAAATGGCGGCTCTGTCGTGGCCTGATGAGAGCCACTGTGTCGTTGATAATGTGCGCTACCACAAGTCCCAATACCCGGCGCCCCCAACAGAATAACGTCACGAAGAAGAAGTTGTAATTAGATACATGACGAACAAAAACTTCACTTAACGAAGGTTTATTCAGCACTTGCACTTACAAGAACGCGGAGCGAACTGTCTCCGGCCAGAACACATACGGTATATATACAGTTACAGAACATTCCAGTACAATGATTCTTGACATTTGAGGATGTTTCTAGAATGTATTCGAACCGCATGTAGAAATTAAAACTTTACAGTTCGTGTGGGTTTTGAATTCAGGACCCTCCATGCAACAGTCTAGTATCACAACCACTACATCACATTAACTGTGCTACTCAGCTTCTACTGCGACAGTATTGCCATTTTCACGATAAACTCACGACAGACTGTTTCGCATACGGTTGCATACCATCATATTCCATCAGTTCTCATCATTCCCCTTAATCAATATGATTCTGTATACATTTCTTAATAGCGGATACCTAACTGAACGTCCTGCACAGTTTGTACCTGCCAAGGAGTTCGCCTTCGATCTTGATGGTACGAACCTTTGAGATCACTGTGATGAGCCACTTTTCATTCGGTATTCGTGATGCAAGTTAATCGTCTGTTTTGAACATTTATTGAGTGTCGACGATGGCCATTTTGTGAAGTGGAGTAGATACATTTCACAGAACGTTGATCTTTGCATCTCCTGGACACTCATTTTCTGTCGCCCTCCTGATGCACATAGTCGTTGGCAGCTAATATTTTTCCTTCCATAGTTGTTAACACGACACTTTGAAATGAGCGTTACTAAAGACTGGACTAGTGACCTCACACTCAAGGGGTTCATTGTCAGACACTGTTCACTGTTATAAAACTGCCACGAGATGAAGTCGGCGTGTAACAAACGAGAAATTGACGTGAAGTACCTTCCACGTTTGGACATTTCAGTGGAATCGCACAAAGCAAGCAGATTAACGTCACTTATATTCTGCATATAAAGAAAGATAACACCGCGGGTTTTTCATTCAGATATCAGATTTGAATGTTGGTCGACTGATAAAAGATAATGTTCTGCCTCGTACAAGGAATATAAACCTCTGTCAGCACTGGTCGGAATTCAACAATGACAGGAACATTGACTGTTGAGACTGATTTATCGAGCCACAACACTGCTGCTCTTGCTGGTCGCTATCCTACAACTCTCTCACGAGTATGAAATCGACGGATTCAAGATGGCCATACTCAGCGTCATGCAGGAACTCAATTGCCAGACGCGAGTAGCACCCGAGACGAAATACATACTGTTTCTTCGGCTGTGCAGCATAGTACAGCCGCTATAAAGCGATGCTGCTGCAAGTTTCCGCCAAGTATAACGCTCACTGCAAGCTAGCGTTACCCTCTGGGAGGATTTTTGAAGTTTTACCGTGTGTTTACCTAATGGGCAGAGGGTATCGAATAGTAATTTCGTATTTATGGCAATTAATAGTAAACTGAACAGACTTTACTTTTTTGAGTAACGAAAGTCGAAAGATTCATACAAATGAAACGATAAACGGTCGCCAGCCTAATTAGGGATAATAATTTGAATCATTAAGTTTAAAGAAAAATGAAACTGAGTTGCTAAATTGACTTTCGTTAATGCTCCTTTTAAATAGAGCAATGGATACACACTACTACCACGCGACCAGTACGGTCGCAGGTTCGAATCCTGCCTCGGGCATGGATGTGTGTGATGTCCTTAGGTTAGTTAGGTTTAAGCAGTTCTAAGTTCTAGGGGACTAATGACCTTACAAGTGAAGTCCCATAGTGCTCAGAGCCATTTGAACCATCTGATACACATGACTACCGGACGAACTAAGTAGTGGTTGACGGTAGTTACCATTTCACAAATTAATAATCGTAGAGAATTAAATAGTACTTCACTCACAATAATAATAGTTACTGTTGGAATCATTCGCAAACTCAGCATTAAGGTGTTATTAAAGACATCACTAGACTAAATTTGGGCATGAAAAGAGCCCTGGTGTAGTTAACATGTAGGCGTCACAAATGAAGTTAAATAACGTTACATAAATACTTTTTATGCTCTCACTATTACGGAAGTGCGTCAGATTTCTTCAGCAAAAACGATGTTTAGTTTATCTTTCTTACAATAGAAAAGAATGTAGTGGTGGCCCATAAACTGAAACTGTCTTTATAGCAAATTCTGTGACTATTTCAGAAACAAAATGCAGTTTATATATTGCTTTCTAACCCCACTTGAAATAGTTTATATGTTCATACTTCAAAGCAAATAATATATTAAGTTCAATTAACTTCAGAAAATAGTTCATAGTAATAATCAAAGCAAAATTACTTTTCACATAACTTCAATTAGTCTGCTTTATGCGTTACCTGTGAAGCAGGTATTTTTATGATAACACTACACACTTTGGCACTGAACTTTAGCACACTTGTACAGAAGCAAACCATTAATTAATTAGAAACAGGATACTCGGTTTCTGCACAATTAGGATGAGACGCTGCATTGGTTTCATGGTTATTATTGAAAAACATTCATACAAACATACTGGTCCATACTACGATACATATCTGAGTTCCTGAAGTTGGCTGGGCAGTGGTACAATAGTGGTGGCAAGCACGTGGCGGATATCTGGTCTCCACTGTTGATGTTGAATGCTCTTTATAAAGTCTTCTTGGCGACGTATATCCTCGTTTTAGAGCCATTCCATAATAACAAGAGCAGCATACGACAACCGAAACCAGATCCGAGGTAATTTCAGTATAAATTGGCATTCAAATGCCTCACTTGTCCCCTAGATGTTAACCGTACAACGGCTAGCCACTGACTGCGTAGCGTGCCTACCTAGTAGCCGCACAGATCGACCGCCAAAACCACCTTTTAACGCAAGCCAGGCCACTTCTGTAGCAGAGGGGGTCCCCTACACCTTTTATGCTATATAATACAAGTTCCCTAAGCAGGAACCAGCATTCGAAGTACAATTTCTCATACTGAACACACATATTTTACAAAGTTTCATTATTTTTAAACATGATTTTAGTTTTCATAATACATATATTACAAACTTCAACTTTCTCTCTGACAATTCAACGATCTTCATTAGTGTAGAACAAACACTTCATAGTCACATACACATAATTACACAGTATAAACTACTTAATAGTCGATATTGGTGTTACAGCACGTCCTTATCTTGAATTGGGAAATGGGTTTGTTTGTAGCAAGACTAGTGCCCACACAGGCAGTGCGACGTCTGGAACACCGCCTACTGTCAGCGCGGCCACCATTGTTGCGGCTTCACTTGTGTCGCAGATGAGAGTGGAACGCCGACTGCGGCGCACGCAGTGACAGCGCTGGACGCAGGCGTAGCACCACGCCACCTTCATAGTAAAGATATTTTATAGGCAGGCAATTTGAAGCAGAAACAGACTTTCGCAGCGGGAGGCGTGGGGCTAGCTCCTGTCATCAATTAAAACGTTATTCATTTTTTAACAAAAATTATAATTGCTTTGGTGCATAAGTTCGTAGCGTTTTTCCATAAGTTTACTAAACACAACAAATACACATAACAGATAGTTTAGTCATCAAAAATATATTCTCCTTCATTATTTACAAGAGTTCGCCAACGACGTTTACTCTCAGGCTCGTAATGATGGATCCATGTTTCGTCACCAGTAATGATCCTGTCTAAGAAGTTGTCTCCTCCGTTACCATAGCGATCCAAATGTTTTTTTGCAGATGTCCCAGTGCATTTGTTTATGCAACTGTGTGAGTTATTTTGGGACCCATCTAGCACAAACTCTATGAAACCCAAGTGTATGATTTCGTAGGCAGAACCGTGACTGATTAGCAGACGATGTGCCACTTCGTTAATAGTTAATCGTCTGCCTAAGAGGGCCATTTCACGTAAACTCTCAATGGTTTCTTCATTTGTGGCCGTAAACGGTCGTCCGGCTCCTCCCTCCATCGTGCGTAACACTTGCGCGACCATTTCGGAATTTTTCAATCCATTCGTAGGCACTCTGTTGTGGCAAAACACTGTTCCCGTGCTGTACCGAAAGCCTTCGATGAATTTCGGCCCCTGATACGCCTTCCGACCACAAAAAACAGGTCACTGAACGTTGCTCTTCTTTAGTGCAGATAGACAGCGGAGCAGCTATGATTAACAGCACGGCAGCGATAACGAAACTAACCTAGCAACTTGAAAATTGCAAAGATATAACAACAAATAAACAAAACATTCGTCATCAACGTAAGACGACAGTACTACCATAATAAAAATATAACTAAATTGCGTATAATAATTGAATTAGCCTCGTATTTTCAAAAGAAACGTTGCATAGAATTCTCTATTGTCTGCTAAGTTTGAGGGCAGATACGCGAGTGTTATATCACCTGACTTCAACGTCTGTAGACGTCTCTTCAAACGGCGTCTGCTTAATAACGTGTTCACCCTCAGTTCAACACGTGTGTAAATCAACTTGCGAAGAATGATAAATCATCCGCCGCAGTGCTCATGCACCCGGTTCTGTAACGCCACACGAAGTACACCGATTTTATTATTTCAGTTGTGCCGTGAATAAAATCCTAAGACATACTACAGCGTTGAAGGTCTTCGATGTTTTGCAAATAACGATCATAAACACTTAATCCATATGATTTTTACTATAAATGACGATGGGCTATTTATGTTCCTGGAAATGTGTCCGTGCAGTCCTGTCCGTATCCGCTGTGAAAATGTCTGAACTTGCTTTCTGTTTCGATATGAAACATACGTGCAGAAAATCGATAAAAATCGACAGGAAAGAGACTGTATTTAATGATTTCCAGAAACTTACAAATAATCTTCGATGCTGTCGATAAGACAGATTGTAAAAATAAACCGGTGTTTCAGCGGTGAATATCTCAGTTGTGTGCATGCAAAAACAGCATATAATTGTAAACTGTCCACTGCTGGAGAGACTGTGACAGTATAGAGAATTTAAGGGGAGTGTGGTTTCATCTGTAAAGGAGACCACATGTAGGACACTACTGCGACCCATTCTTGAGTGCTGTTCGAGTGTTTAGGATCCGCACCGGGTCATCTTACAGGAAGACACCAAACCAATTCAGAGGCGTGCTGCTAGATTTTCATCATATTTCGATCGATTGAGGTTTTATTTAAGTACTCTGAAATGGATTTTGCTGAAATTTTTTTTTCGATCATTTAAAGAGCATTTTCCTACCACGTGTGTTTATGTGCCACGCCCACTTTTCTGTCATCCACTTTTTTGCATATATTTTAGATCTTTCTATCCCCTACATTGCACGTTAGGGGCTTTTTTTTAACTCTCGAGTGTGTTCGCTATCCTTGGAATATAACGGTCGGTATTCTTTTGTTTCTGTTGTTTGTAAGTAACACGCTTTCAAACACGTGCTTAGTTTTGTTCAAGTGTGATTGCGAGTAGTTGTTATACAAAACTTTCAGGTATATTAAGGGCAGGAAATGAGGAGAAATAAAAGAAAATCTGGAGGCAATGAAGATAGATGTTTGGGCCATATTCTTCCACAAGTCCTCTACTGATGATAAGCCATTTCATGGATTGTGTCCATCAGGAGAAAATTCGTGGTGCAAATACAATAGGGCTCAAGCAACTGGAGAATCTTATTCTCACCGGCATTCTCTTCCTGCTGCTGTTATTACAGCAGTTAAACCTATTTTCAGAGACTTGGCTCTTACTGACCTTCTAAGAAAATGTCTGCATGGGCAGACACAGAACCCGAATGAGTGTTTCAACAGCATAATTTGGAACCGCCTTCCTAAAACTGTATTTGTAGGGATGCATAAATTGAAACTAGGAGTTTATGATGCTTTTATTACATTAAGTTGTGGTAATATTGGAAAGTGAAACTTCCTGGCCGATTAAAACTGTGTGCCAGACCGAGACTCGAACTCGGTTCGCAGGAGAGCTTCTGTAAAGTTTGGAAGGTAGGAGCCGAGGTACTGGCAGAAGTGAAGCTGTGAGGACGGGGCGTGAATCGTGCTTGGGTAGCTCAGTTGGTAGAGCACTTGCCCGCGAAAGGCAAAGGTCCCGAGTTCGAGTCTCGGTCCGGCACACAGTTTTAATCTGACAGGAAGTTTCATATCAGCTCACATTACACTGCAGAGTGAAAATCTCATTCTGGAATATTGGAAAGTCTTGGCTACTGAAAAAGCTGGGAATTAATCCTGGTGAAAATAAATCACTGTGCTGCAACATTGCGATAAAATCAGAATAGCCGATGCAGACAGATCTGCATTTAATATGGCCAAGAAAGCAAGACAAACATCCAGCAAGGTGAAAAAGAAGTTGGAAGACCTGCTAGAGGCCAAAGAAGGGCCATCATATGCCGCAGGCCAGTTTTAATTAGTTTATAAGTTACAAATTTGAAAGGTTTTTTCTTTAAAATCAATATCCTGCAAACTAAAATTTTCAGTACGTATGGCCCATTATATCAGAAACTATCAAAGACAAATGAATGAAATTTTCAGAGATTCTGCACAAGATAAAAAGGCACTTCTAGTACTTCATTCAATAATATTCCCCTATCAGGAAGTTCCCAAAAAACTTAATATTTTTTGTCAATAAATTTAAAAAAAGAATTTATTAAAAACTATAAAATGGATAAAGAATATTTTAGTACAGTTGACTCTATTAGCATCATGTAACACACAGTAAAAATATTAAAATGTCCTGCATCAAAATTTTTTTCGGAAATGGGTCAAATACTTGCCTAAATTAACGTTGATTAGACAGGCAGGGTGTGATCGCCTTAAAACACACTTTTACATCACAGACTGTTCGAGCATATAAAGCATATTTTGTTTCTGATTATGTTTTTGATGCTCGTTTTCTCAGCAAGTCTGCGTTTCCCGACAGCATCTTGTGAAGAATATCACCAGTGTTCACTTTCACTTGACATTAACTCCTAATTTTTACAAATTACTCTGGAACACATTTGATGTTTTATTTTTCGTTGTAATCGCCTGCGGCAGCTGAGCGTCTTTACTTTCCACTGAAAGTTGAATCCAAAGACGTAACAAGAAACGTGGTGAAGAAATGCGATCTTTTCAACTAGGTGGCTGAAAATAGCACTCAGGGACCTTCCAGTCCACAATGCTAGTCGATTCCCTTTCTGTCGTACGTTCTAGTTTTCTGTGCCTCGTCTGAAATGAACCAATATATTCGAATAATAAAATTTCTTAAATTCCTGCTACAATGAAAGAGTTACTTATAATGGGATTCAACAAATTGGTTTTGGTTTATCAAAGAAATGATCATTTAATCGCCGAAAAGGCACTGTTTTGCTTTTTGGATGCTTATGCAATTGTATATTCTTTTTTAATTATGTGTGGAATTCCATCAGGGCTCATTTAATCGGTTTGTACAATTTAACAAACTGAGTTAAAGGAGGAACATGACGGATGACTGATCTGCTTTGAAGGGTAGCATGATTACAGAATGAACCGGAGAAATGACATTCTATACTCAACTATGATAACTTAACCGTATAAAGGTTGTTTTCCAATGACTTTTCCTCTGTTTTTAGAGTAAGACTGATGAAAGCAGTAAACCATGGTATATTTTCAGTGACAATTGTCAAGAACTCAAGCAGTTACATTTTCAATCTGAAACCCCCATTTTAAAAGTACAGTCTAAAAGTAAAATGTCAGGAGTGCCATTCCTCTTTCATTCTCCCCACGCGCTTAGCCGCATATGAATGGAAATGTTCATCTACATAGAAATGCAAAACTATCCTTCCTGTGAAAGAGTCCCATGTGGTGTCGGTGCCTTTATCTTACGTCTACTTCCAGGAACCTTCGTTTTACGATCCTTTCAATCTTCCGCCACGGTTTTACTTTTTATTATTGAGTTTCATCCCATGCACAACATTCTTGAGGTTTCGTTCAGTCTGTGGATACGGTGAATATTACATTGCCGTAAAAAAAGTTCTTTATAAAGAAAACGATGACAACCTAGTAATATACAGGAATTACAGAAAAATGACACGAATAGTAAATAGTAAAAGAAAAGAGCAAAATGTCGGAACACTAGTAACGAATAATAGCCAGAACAGAAGAACTACTCAAAATTACCGAAAAGTAGAATATGAAAGAAACTCTGTACGTCAAGAAACGATGAATTTGTGTGATCCTAATCTACATGACCAAACGACCAACTCGTTTCATGATGCGTGGGACCCACTTGCAAAGTGCTCATTTAATTGCTTCCAGGGGAAACAAAACTTTGATTTTCAATATTTTACATAATTACTGACCGAATTTAAAATGCTGTGACAATATACTCATTGAGAGGTTGTTGTCGTTGTTGTCGTCTTCAGTCCTGAGACTGGTTTGATGCAGCTCTCCATGCTACTCTGTCCTGTGTAAGCTTCTTCATCTCCCAGTACCTACTGCAGCCTACATCCTTCTGAATCTGCTTAGTGTATTCATCTCTTGGTCTCCCTCTACGATTTTTACCCTCCACGCTGCACTCCAGTACTAAATTGGTGATCCCTTGATGCCTCAGAACATGTCCTACCAACCGATCCCTTTATCTAGTCAAGTTGTGCCACAAACTCCTCTTCTCCCCAGTTCTATTCAATACCTCCTCATTAGTTATCTGATCTACTCATCTAATCTTCAGCATTCTTCTGTAGCACCACATTTCGAAAGCTACTACTTTCTTCTTGTCTAAACTATTTATCGTCCATGTTTAACTTCCATACATGGCTACACTCCATACAATTACTTTCAGAAGCGAATTCCTGACACTGAAATCTATACTGAATGTTAACACATTTCTCTTCACCAGAAATGCTTTCCTTGCCATTGCCAGTCTACATTTAATATCCTCTGTACTTCGACCATCATCAGTTATTTTGCTCCCCAAATAGCAAAAGTCCTTTACTACTTTAAGTGTCTCATTTCTTAATCTAATTCCCTCAGCATCACCAAATTTAATTCGACTACATTCCATTATCCTCGTTTTGCTTTTGTTGATGTTCATCTTGTACCCTCCTTTCAAGACACTGTCCATTCCGTTCAACTGCTCTTCCAGGTCCTTTGCTGCCTCTGACAGAATTACAACGTCATCGGCGAACCTTAAGTTTTTATTTCTCCTCCATGGATTTTAATACCTACTCCGAATTTTTCTTTTGTTTCCTTTACTGCTTGCTCAATATACAGATTGAATAACATCGGGGAGAGGCTACAACCCTGTCTCACTCCCTTTCCAACCACTGCTTCCCTTTCATGTCCCTTGACTCTTATAACTGCCATCTTGTTTCTGTACAAATTGTAAATAGCCTTTCGCTCCCTGTGTTTTACCCCTGCCACATTCAGTATTTGAAAGAGAGTATTTCTATCAACATTGTCAAAAGCTTTCTCTAAGTCTACAAATGCTGGAAACGTAAGTTTGCCTTTCCTTAATCTTTCTTCTAAGATAAGCCGTAGGGTCAGTATTGCTTCACGTGTTCCAACATTTCTAAGGAATCCACACTGATCTTCCCCGAGGTCAGCTTCTACCAGTTTTTCCATTCGTCTGTAAAGAATTCGCGTTAGTATTTTGCAGCCGTGACTTATTAAACTGATTGTTCGGTAATTTTCACATCTATCAACACCTGCTTTCTTTGGAATTGGAATTACTATATTAGTCTTGAAGTCTGAGGGAATTTCGCCTGTCTCATACATCTTGCTCACCAGATGGTAGAGTTTTGTTAGGCCTGGCTCTCCCAAAGCTGTCAGTAGTTCTAATGGAATATTGTCTACTCCTGGGGCGTTGTGTCTTTCAGTGCTCTGTCAAACTCTTCACACAGTATCGTATCTCCCATTTCATCTTCATCTACCTTCCCTTCCATTTCCGTAATATTGTCCTCAAGAACATTGCTCCTGTATAGACCCTCTATATACTCCTTCCACCTTTCTGCTTTCCCTTCTTTGCCTAGAACCGGGTTTCCATCTGAGCTCTCGATATTCATGCAAGTGGTTCTGTTTTCTCCAAATGTCTCTTTAATTTTCGTGTAGGCAGTATCTATCTTACCCCTCGTGAGATAAGCCTCTACATCCTTACATTTGTCCTCTAGCCATCCCTGCTTAGCCATTTTGCACTTCCTGTCGATCTCATTTTTGAGACGTTTGTATTCCTTTTTGCCTGTTTCACTTACTGCATTTTTGTATTTCTTTCTTTCATAAATTAAATTCAGTATCTCTTCTGTTACCCAAGGATTTCTACTAGCCCTCGTCTTTTTACCTACTTGGTCCTCTGCTACCTTTACTATTTCATTCCTCAAAGCTACCCATTCTTCTTCTACTGTATTTCTTTCCCCCATTCCTGTCAATTGTTCCCTTATGCTCTACCTAAAACTCTGTACAACCTCTGGTTTAGTCAGTTTATCCAGGTCCCCTCTTCTTAAATTCCCACCTTTTTGCAGTTTCTTCAGTTTTAATCTACAGTTCATAACCAATAAATTGTGTTCAGATTCCACATCTGCCCCTGGAAATGTCTTAAATTTAAATCCTGGTTCCTAAATCTCTGTCTTACCACCATATAATCTGATACCTCTGTATACAAACCTTTTTCATGATTCTTGAACCAAGTGTTAGCTATAATTAAGTTATGCTATGTGCAAAATTCTACCAGATGGCTTCCTCTTTCATTTCTTAGCCCCAATCCATATTCACCTAACACGTTTCCTTCTCTTCGTTTTCCTACTGTCGAATTCCAGTCATTCATGACTATTAAATTTTCGTCTCCCTTCACAATCTGAATAATTTCTTTTATCTCATCATACATTGCATCAATTTCTTCATCTGCAGAGCTAGTTGGCATATAAACTTGTACTACTGTAGAAGGCATGGGCTTCGTGTCTATCGTGGCCTCAATAATGCGTTCACTATGCTGTTTGTAGTAGCTTACCAGCACTCCTATTTTTTTATTCATTATTAAACCTACTCCTGAATTACCACTATTTGATTTTGTATTTATAACCCTGTATTCACCTGACCAAAAGCCTTGTTCCTCCTGCCAACGAACTTCACTAATTCCCACTATATCTACCTTTGACCTATCCATTTCCCTTTTTAAATTTTCTAACCTACCTGCCCGATTAAGGGATCTGACATTCCATGCTCCGATCCGTAGAACGCCAGTTTTCTTTCTCCTGATAACGACGTCCTCTTGAGTAGTCCCCGCCCAGACATCCGAATGGGGGACTATTTTACCTACGGAATATTTTACCCAAGAGGACGTCATCATCATTTAATCATACAGTAAAGCTGCATGCCCTCGGGAAAAATTACGGCTGTTGTTTCCCCTTGCTTTCAGCCGTTCGCAGTACCACAACAGCAAGGCCGTTTTGGTTAGTGTTATAGGGCCAGATCAGTCAATCATCCAGACTGTTGCCCCTGCAACTACTGAAAAGGCTGCATCCCCTCTTCAGGAACCACACGTTTATCTGGCCTCTCAACAGATACCCCTCCGTTGTGGTTGCACCTACGGCACGGTTATCTGTATCGTTGAGGCACGCAAGCCTCCCCACCAACGGCAAGGTCCATGGTTCATGAGGGGGGGGGGGGGGGGGGAGCGGTATTATCTTGTATTAAACGTTGAAGGCAGTATGACAAATATTACTGTTAGAAATTGTTTTAGTGGGTTTTCAATGTCAAATCGGACGAACAATGAGAAAACTGACCTCGCATGTTTTTCAATTATTAATAATTTTTATCTTTGTTAATTAGTGTTAAAGAAAACCCTTTTCATAAAGTTATCTTTTAAATGTCGAGCAGTTTTCGTGTTGAAATTCGATAAAGTTCGCTTTATTTCCCCAACACGGCAATTTGTCTACCGTGTAACTCAAGAACTTCATATCGGATTTCAGTGAACCACTATCCGTTTTCAAGTTCAGTGTCTGTTGTTGATGAAGGTGTATAATAATTATATAATAATAATTATCACTATTTTTGAAGGCCATTTACTCGTGTATCAAGCAAAACACAATTTTATTAAGATTAAAGCTACACAGGCTTGAACCTCTTTTTATTACACAATGATTTCAGTCTTAATATCTATGGAGTCCGTTGCTTGAAAATTGGAAAAAAAAATTGAATAATAAATGTTTAAGCTTACGCCGTATTTGGCTTGTGATGAGCTGCCGTGAAACATAAGCAGCAGGCGATTGACAACGACCTCGTCATGATTATTGGCTGTTGGCGGTGGTTCTGTTTACTTTTAATTTTTTTACTGCTCTCCATTGGAGATACCATAAAAATTTTACTAGAATTGTTTCTAAATCAAATGCCGGTCAATGTGGTACAATTTTTATTCCATTTAAAACTGTGGTTTTCACAAAAAATATGAAACGTGATGAAAATTGCATTAAATTTAAGTTCCAAAAATACCACATAAATGCCATCTCAAAAATACAACACTACCTTAATTTTGAATTTTGTTTAAGAATTTTCTCTCGGATAGTTTCTGAGCTACGAATCTCAGAATGGTGTGAATTTTATTAAGTTAAGGTAACTTTGATCCTTAAGAAACCTACAAGCACTTGTTTATCACAGCTGCGAGTTTGCAAAATATTTTAACTTAACGTCTAGTTTACATGACACAAAAAATAACCCCCACAAAAAAGCAAAGTTTGTTGCTGTCCGAAGTGAAATGTATTGAGGCAATATAATTCACTATGGACATATACCCAGACAATTCATCCGGTATTTGAGGATAAGAGTATTTAGTGACTTGCAAGAAGCTTTAAATATGCTGTCAAACCTTTGATACTTTTCTCGCTGACACCTCTACAAAATGACGATAGGAGAAGTTTAACACTTACTTCATTTTCGCTATTCATGCAGTAAAACTGTTGCATCTGGTATGACGTTTGAGTTTATTACACCTTTACTAGTGCCTCTATTCGCACACATTTTGCAGGCAGTATGACCATATACCATGGAATGTATCTGCAAAATTATGTTGTACGACACACTGTTCGGAAGACATACGTCATAAAAATGGAGACACTTGAAAACTAGACACTACATTTTGCTTAAAACGGGGCGCAAATTACACCGACTATACTCACACAGCGTTTGATAAAGAGAGCACTTAGTGGTTTCCAACAACTTCAAACATAATTTCAATTCTTTTCTGAACTGCTTCTCACTTACGTGCTTAACGTCCAATATTTAACACATTATATTGTAACACCATGCAACGGCCTAAAAAAAGCGCTATCTTGGCAATTTTTTTGGGCGTGAGGAAATAGCACTCTGTTAGTTATTGAGCATATATTTAAGTATGTTAAAAATATTTTTGCCAGAACATATTACAAAATGGCGGCACAGCAGTAGTTCTCCCGATGCATGTTCAATTTGAGGTGATCGACGCACGCACTATAACTTGAATCTGGAAGAAAGAAAAAAATTCTATGTAGTCTGCATGAACGTAGCTGGTGAACCACGTAGAGGATTTTATAAATGTTATTTTTTGTGTAATTAGCGAGTGTTTGAATAAGGTCAAGTTTCACCACAAACAAGGACAGTCATTTGTTAATAAATATTATTTAAACAAACTAATCGAAAATCTCGTATGTGGTACACTTTGAACTGTTATTTCGAAGTTGTGGTTAAATTTTCAAATAAAAAGATTTAAAACTGACAGTGTTATTTTTTGGAAATTTGTGGTAAGTTCTATGGGACCAAACCGCTGAGGTCATCGGTCCCTGTTAGTGTTATGCTGCTTTCGGTTTTGAATAATCATCTCCTGAGAAAAACGCTTTTGAAGTTTTGAAATGTGTTGCAGACAGGAACAAATGAAGAAGTTTGCTTTTAGAAAACTGTTAACATTAATCTACTATTCCAGTACTGCCCTGTCGTAGTGTTGCCGTAGTGATCGAAATCATATCCACTAATTTATCATAGAACGATTGAAATATTGGCTGTAGCAGTTGCACGAACGCAAAAACCCCTTACAATTCCCTCTAGTCCTACTACAAGCAGGCGTCTGCCCCTTGTAATTGAGTGGAAGCCGGCACGGTAGCTCAGCGTGTTCGGTCAGAGAGCCGGTTGGCCTCAATAATAAAAAAACTGAGTGGCAGGATCAACCACCGAACCTGAACAGGGTGTCTTGCGACGTCCGCAACGACCAAACACAACGATCAATAACGAACAAAATGAAAAAAAAAAATGTTGTCAGCGCGACGGAATGTCAATCCTAAGGGCCAGGGTTCGATTCCTGGCTGGGTTGAAGATTTTCTCCACTCAGAGACTGGGTGTTGTGTTGTCCTTATCATCATCATTTTAACCCCATCGACACACAAGTCGCCGAAGTGGCGTCAACTCGAAAGACTTGCACCAGGCGAACGGTCTACCTGACGCGAGGCCGTAGACACACGGCATTTCCATTTGTCAAGTAGGCGCATTGCGAGGACGATTCGACGGTTGATGTCACATGTGTTCCGTGTAAACTTTTACTTGGTATAACAGCTTCTGGGCAGTAAGGACAAGCAATTGTCATTGTGCAGCCTAAGCCTCGAGCCCTTCGCTCTTATAATGTAACATCGCCATCGCTCGTACTACATTTCACGTGTTGAGAAATAACAGAGGATGACAATTTACAATCCTGTAACTCGAACCGTAATTAACATCAAACTCCTGGTCATTATCTTTCATTTTCTTAGCAAAGGCACTGACTTCTCCCGAACTGTGCTCAGTCTCATACTTATTCTTTGGATGCGGACTTACTGCTTCGACGGCGTGATGGTTACGATGTTTCCGTACATTTTCTACCCGAGTACATTTTCGTATCACTCATTCGTATTTAAAAGACAAAACTGCATACTATAAGATCACAAATACACTGCACATGGAAATCAAGATTCGAAACGAAAGAATTGTCTTTTCTGTACACGTACTGACACTCGCTGACGCCAGGCTGATGTATTACTGTTCCGAAATGCTAGAGAGTATACCCAGACACTATAGAGGATATCGAGTTGGCGGGTCATCCGAGGGACTAGAGGAGGAGCTCGGAATTCCATAAAACAATTTTTTTATTCAGGAATGAGACTTTTTCCCCATATTTTGGAAGGTTAAAAGCATCTTTTAAGTCAATAAAAGAAAATATGATTTTTTTTTGTAAATTTCGCCGTTGTGCTACCTCTTAATTCACTTCTAAAGTAATCAGAGATTTTAATCTGTTTTGTACACGGGAATTGATTCTTTAAAGATTCGGAAGCTCACTGGTGTGTTCTAATCTGCTGCACTTCGTTTCCACGCATTAAATTATTGTGCTTGGCTTTGAAGTAAGTGGTCTACTCCTAAGTCGTGAGACATTCGTAAGTAAGAAAGTTACCGTGCTACACATGACTGAATCGTTTCTCCTTATGGAGAAATTAATCCTGTTGTATTAGCTTTAGGTGAAGCTATTAATATAAAAACCATAATTTTGTAGGTATGAAACGATCAGAAACTTCTAGAGTAAATGAATGTTTTTTGAACTGGGAATTTTATGGAAACATAAAAAACTCAGAGGAACTATCCACAACGACTTCAGAATCCTCAGTTATAAAGTCAAGTTCAACAAAATTATTTAAACAAATTGTGAAGTGGAGAAACATTTATACTACACAAATAGTAGATATAGTTGCTACGCTACACACTTAGCACATATCAGTATAACATATTATTAAAACAAGAACATATAGAACAATCGTCACTATACAAACAGACCGGTAATAAAATGTTAATTTCACGAGTTGTATCTTCTCTTCTACAGGGAGACAAGTATCCTACTGATTCCATGTATCTTTAGTAGTACACACTTATTCCTGCTGTGTTTTGGGGGTAGTTGATAATGATGCTTTTCTTTATTGGCCTTTCACTGTGCCCTTATACTGTACACTGAGAAGCGAAATTGTATGGGTGTTCATTGCTGAATGTTGACTCAAGTTCGGCAGGTAATAAGCAAGTGACGTCGTGCAACAAGCTATACAAATTAAAATGCCACTTTTCCACAAATGTCACCAATATCTTTGAATCAGAAAATACATAAACTTATAAAAGAACTACTAATGTGATATGGAATTGGATTATGATAAGTACAGCAAACGCCAATGAAATTAAGTAAAAATATTGGAGCTTTTGGATACAATTACAGCATATTCTTACATTAGATTATGTTTCTTTCTGGGCCTGTAACAAAAATATCCTTAAATTACTAATTTTATCTACTAGGTATACTTTTTTTCAGCCTCCGATGGGACACAAAATGGAAGTCCCAGCGAAAATAAACAAAGATGTTTTATTTGCAACTTCTTTACATAGCCGCCGCTTTGGCTTAGACATTTCCCGCAGCGTTCTAACAAATTTCCAAATCTCCTCTTAGACCTCAGTCGCCTGTGATTTCCGCCAATTCCCTACGCTGGACTGTAACTCGTTGTCTGTGCGAAAATGCTGTCCTCATAGGCGAGGACTCAAATGAGCGAAGAGATGAAAATCAGAGGGAGCCATATGTCCAGGCGGTACGGTGAGTGATCAAACACTTCTAATCGAAAACGCTACAGGAGCATCTTCATTGCACCTGAGGTCGAGAATTGTCGTGAAGAAGGGAACACATGGCAGTTACGTTATGTGGGCTGCACGGAATCATGCGAACCCCCTGAGCAGGACTTCGCACTTGGAGGGAGACACTATTTTATACTCATTTTACGTCCTATCTATGCGCTCACTTTAAACATATCTGAAAGTACTGAAGAAAGTTTAATTTCTGCAAGTAATTACAGCAACGTTATTGTGCATCTGTACTCACACAAAATATGTATTGCCACATATACACACTACATGTTCATTAACTCTGAGATTCAGAGAAAACATTACAAAGACTAGAGCACATGAAGCTACCACAAAGATTCTCCGCTACTCTCATTTCAAATACTTGCAATTTTTTACATTGCTCACATTCCTTTTCCTTGTTGCTCTGTAACACTGTTAAAACGTTATAATTATTAATTTAGTTTATTATACCGTATAGTCCCCCTGTTAACATAGTATTATATTGTCGATTTACATTAGGAGCGGAGATGGAATACGAACACAAAAGTTCTCTGGCTTAACACAGCAACAACCACTGATATATAGCAGAATGAGATTTTCACTCTGCAGCGGAGTGTGCGCTGATATGAA
Organism: Schistocerca gregaria; assembly: GCF_023897955.1. Lineage (NCBI taxonomy): Eukaryota > Metazoa > Arthropoda > Insecta > Orthoptera > Acrididae > Schistocerca > Schistocerca gregaria. The sequence continues at coordinate 527,135,219 of NC_064922.1, read as the reverse complement.
ACTTCCTGGCAGATTAAAATTGTGTGCCGGACCGAGACTCTAACTCGGGACCTTTGCCTTTCTCGGGAAAGTGCTCTGCCATCTGAGCTACCCAAGCACGACTAACACCCCGTCCTCACTGTTTTGCTTCTGCCAGTACCTCGTCTCCTACCTTCCAAACCTTACGGAAGCTCTCCTGCGAACCTCGCAGAACTAGTATTCCTGAAAGAAAGGATATTGCGGAGACATGGCTTAGCCACAGCCTGAGGGATATTTCCACTTTTCACTCTGCAGCCGAGTGTGCGCTGATATGAAAGTTTGGAAGATACTGGCAGAAGTAAAGCTGTGAGGAAGGGGCGTGAGCCGTGCTTGGATAGTTCAGATAGCAGAGCACTTGTCCGCGAGAGGCAAGGTCCCGAGTTCGAGTCTCGGCGCGACACACAGTTTTAATCTGCCATGAAGTTTCATTGATATATAGTCTCTGATTGTTGACATGAAAGCTGTAAGTTAATTTTATTATTATTGTATTATTTTAAAATTTTACTCGACCGTCCACACTGCTACATTGACCGGCTGCACAAAAATTAATATAAATAACATGATCATATAAATATGTGACGAACACCCTTGGACTAATTGGACTGGGGTTTTATGAATATATAAAAAATCATTCCTTGTAAAAAACCGTAAATTTCAAACAAAACAAAAATCACAATTAATGGAATTAAATGCAATAATTAATATCTACAGGTATTTGGTGTGTTATTCAGTAAATTTACGCGCAGCAATGGGAAATTTACAATCAGCGTCCCGAAACAGTGTAAGTAAAATTGCTGCAAATAGTCTGCTTCCAGTAGAAAGGAGAAAAGATTCTAAAAAACTGAGTTTCCTCCTACGGTTCCAGTCAAACAAATCGCGTTATTTCTTTCTGTGTAGTTATTTCAATTCGGGCTCATTTCCTTCCATCTGCAAAATGAAGTAGTTATGCTACACTACGCTTCACAGAAAACACACACGGACAAAATTAGGTCATTGGTGTAACCGAATACATACTTTTTAAATTTCAGCAAAGAAACTATTTCATTAATCTAATCTACATTTCAAATAGTCAATAGTCATAGATTTAAATATTGCACCACTATACCTGTGTACAGATACCTTCATTTCTCTTTGATGTTGGAATGTAATATTTTCCAGTTCATGAAATGTATATTTTTTCCAGAAATGAGACGTTAGAAGATGACCTAATTTGGATGCACAGTCTTGCGTGCCTTGAAGGGTACAGTATAATAATAATATTGAATTTTTTAAACCTCCTACTACAGCTTCATATATGACACGACGTAAGGGCGTCTTGTAAGTTACTGGTCCAATCACTCTGTCTTACGTTACTTTACTTCCTGAGATTCTCTTCTGCATGTCCTATAGAGCACATTGATTTCGTTCTTCCAGTGAATAATGACTGGAAGGCGGAAAATTAAGGTATTTTTTTGAAGATGCTTTCTGGCTTGCTTCCAAACAAAACTGTGCATTGTGACTAACCACTAGCAACCCATTGCAAAATCAAAATCGGGTAGGTTTTCGCTCGGGTTTTGTGTCTCTTCCTATAATAAGCACAGTATAGGCGTCCTAAAAATTTTATGAATCTCCGTGCTGTCTTAGATGGAGGTCTCTAAATGGACATCGAAAAATGACGAATGCTATTTATCACCCAAGAACGTTTTCAAGTCTTTGAAAGAAACTGCTGAATGTAGTCAATCAAAATACATTTCAGCTTCGCTGCGTTGACAGGAAAATCGCAACGATGCCAACTGACTGAAAATCCGAGAGCTTTTCAACAAAAAAATCCTCCTTCAATATCTACATGTAATTTTTGTGAAATTGTCTTTACTCTGAAGTAAAGGTCCCGAAATATCTGACGCTATGGGTTGTACATGTTTTCCAAATGTTACGCTGCATGTAAGCGCTTTATGTTGAATAGTGGGAATTTTATTTTTCTAGCAGATATCACATAAATTGAGATTGGACTCATACCCACTGAAGTATGAGAGCATATCTGCCTTATTATTTGTCAGAGGGCACATCAAAACGATATGATTAATGTTCGCCACGTTTTCACAATTCAACTGAGTAAGTGTGCACTCTCAGTTTCGTAGACATGTGTTCAGAGTCACCTGTGGGTAAACTTCATATAGGAATTCTCATTCAGTTAATGAATTGTTCCACAGACAACATTTGCGATATTCATTATGGTGTGGAACACGTCATCAGAGTAAAGACAGAACACCCACATACACGCAAATATAGAGTAGCACTCAAAAGTATTTTGACAAACATATTAACTGGAGTAGTTAAAAACAAATATGAAACATGAAAATCGGTAATTTATTTCATCGACGGATATTCACCGTTCTACAGAATAGTGACCAAGTAGTTCTTTTTCACAACATAACAGAGTGTAATTTTTTTTAATGAGGGCAATGGTGGCACAAAAGTATTTTGACGTTTTTGAAAAAAACATTTTTTACCACATAATTACCATCTAGCGTAATAAGAAAATCAGTATTTAGTGGGAGAGCTCTTGGCTTTTATAACAGCCTCACACCACGCCGACAATGAGTCGACAAACTTTTGTAATCGATCCAGCGGAATTTTATCCCATTCATTTTTGAGAGCTTCAAAAAAAGCGTCTTCGTTCGGATAATTTTTTATTCATATTCTGCGATCCAAGTCCTCCCACAGATGTCCTATAGGATTCAAATCCGGACTTTAACTTGATCTCTCAAAAACCTCGATTGTTTTGCGTTTTAAAAAACAAATAATGTACTTGGACTTGTGCCTGGGATCGTTATCTTGTTGAAAATAACATTCGTCTGGCGTGTGGTGTGTAGCGTATGATGACATTTCACATTCAATACTTTTAGAAAATGAACCGATCCATATTACCTTCAATTCGAACTAACGGCCCAACTCCAGAGCGTGGACAACATCTCCAATCTATCACACTGCCACTCCATATTGGGCCGTGAAAATTTGGTACCAAAAGTTATATCTTTTATTTACAGGTTTTTTCGTCGGTCTTCGTCCATGTACTCCATAGAGTTTCAAGCGTCATTTGACAGTGTAAACGTGAATATCGACATTATATTTTTCTTTCAGTTCTCTTTGTATCATTACAGCCGACTTGCGACCATCACTTGTTGATAACTTTTTCCTGATATGACCGGCCTTACGAAACTTTTTTTGGACTTCCACTGCGAAGCTTATTTTCGACAGTCTTTCGTGTATTATACAACTTTTTCCACCTACTAACGAGCTGGCGAGACGCTTTAAAAATACGAACAAATTTGGTTTGTTTCAGTCCTTGCTTTAGTGCATTTATCACGGCTCTTCTGAGGTTACTGGATTATTACTTACGTTTCGGCATATTGAAATTATCACTGTAAGTAAATATCAGTAGAAATAAGAACTAAGAAGCAAGTAACGTCAACGAATCACGGAGCAAACTATGTGTCAAAACACTTTTGAGCTCGCTGAAAGCCGCATTCCTCCGGCAGCGCAAAGAGTAAACAAATAAAACAACTCACAACCTGTCAGCTTCAAATAACTGCAGTTGTACTGCTTTCCACTATATTCAAGACACTCTCTGCTGTTTTATTTTAAGAGAAATAATACCGAGTTTTATGTCAATACTTTCGAGGGCTATTCTCTCTCTCTCTCTCAAAATACACTTTCTAAGTAGTTTTACAATCTAGAAATAATGCCTTTTGCTTGTTGAAGGGCCCCAGTGCGAGTCATTTACAAGGTATCATACTTTAGTTCTCACACCGACACTTATACAATGCCTGTGGTAACACAGACGAAGGAACAACACGAGTATATACACTAGTTATGTGTATCCTGACCAGTAACGAGACAACTGACCTCACAGGTTGTGTTCAAGATGACCACCGGAAGCGGCAATACATGCTTCCAGCCTGGTACGGAACGACTGCTGCACAACTGCTGGCACTCAGCGGAGATTTCTGAGCAGGCTACAGTAATACGTCGTTACATTGGGTGTAGTTGGTACGTCCTTGCAGATAGAGTCAGCATTCCCCACAATAAAACGACTACAGGTGTCAAATCCGGGGAACGGGCTGGCCAAGGTACAGCTCCTCTGTATCGAATTCAATGATCTGGAAACAGTTCGCAAAGACATGCTGTTGTACTTTGTGCATTATAGGCTGGACACTCGTCATGTTGGTACCACAGGTTCCTCCTAGTCTGGCCGGACGGTGTGGCCGTGCGGTTCTAAGCGCTTCAGTTTGGAACCGCGTGGCCGCTACGGTCGCAGGTTCGAATCCTGCTTAGGGCATGGATGTGTGTGATGTCCTTAGGTTAGTTAGGTTTAAGTAGTTCTAGGGGACTGATGACCACAGATGTTAAGTCCCATAGTGTTCAGAGCCTTTTGAACCATTCCTCCTAGTCTGCAGAGGAACGTTTTCTAGCATCCGTGTAAGATGGACTATAAGGCTGCGAACCTGTGCTAGTTCGGTGTTTCATCTATGAAACACGCACCTATGAGAAGACGGTTCACTATCCCACAGTGCACGTTTACAGTCCATTGACACTAATGTTCTACCTGACGAAGCCAACGGGGATTGTCAACAAACCAAACCGTTTAGCTGGCCGTGATTGGTAAGTATGACTTCGTCATCAAACAAGATGTATGATACATCTGGAATATCCTGACCTAATGCCCATGTACGCTAGTTAACACGATTCTCCTAATTATTTCCATGCAGCTCTTGTAGGAGAGAGATGTGATAGCGATGGAACCTGTGACATGGAAAATGCTTAGGTCACTTGTCTGAATCATGTCACTTAGCCTTGCGATTGCGCGCGAGCTAACGTGCGGATCAACTGCAACAGCAGCAAGAACATTTTATTTCCCCCTCTTGTTTCCTTCTGATCGTTGTCTAGATGTTACATTAACACTTTCACGTAATTGGTTGAAGACGTTGATAAATAATTTTCGAGACGGTTGACTTCTGTTAGGATTCACGCAGTGTAACCGCGCAAGTACGAACTGCTTTATTCCTAATCTCTCCATACGTCATGAGCATCACCCACTCACGACTTGCTGCTTGGAGTGCCACACACTGACTAGCAAGTCGCAAGGCGCTCAAAGGACACACAAGCACACTTAAGTGAACATAACAACATCGTACCTACCAACTGCGCAGGCTGAATGGCACAGACAAGTGTCGGTGTGGAAACTTTTCAAAATACGCTATCTCGAAAACGAATCACACTAGAAAAGTGTAATAAACACCAATTACATTCTAATTTACACTATATTTAGTTTGTTAGTGTCAATGGACATTTATCCGTTTGAAAATAGTTATGTCTGCACAAAAATACATTTCCTAAGTATTATTACAATCTGTCTATTGGCTAACAATACGAGCCCATGACCACCAATTCATTCTGCGAAAACCGCACAGCAATAGCACTTTCTATTTCCGCAATATATATATATTGCGGAAATAGAATATATATATATATATATATATATATATATATATATATATATAACCCAAAGAAACTGGTCCTAATATCGTGTAGGGCCCCCGCGAGCATGCAGAAGTGGCGCAACACGACGTGGCATGAACTCGACTAATGTCGGAGGTAGTGCTGGAGGGAATTGATACCATGAATCCTGCAGGGTGTCCATAAATTCGTAAGAGTGCGAGGGGGTGGAGATCTCTTCTGAACAGCACATTTCAAGGATATGCTCAATAATGTTCATGGCTGGGGAGTTTGGTGGCCAGTGGAAGCGTTCCTGGAGCCACCCTGTAGATATTCTGGACGTGTGGTGTGTCGCATTGTCCTGCTGGAATTGCCCAAGTCCTTCGGAATGCACAATGGACTTGAATGGATGCAGAGCAGTCTCCTGATGCAGAGTCCATGCATTCGTGAGGTTGTCTCCACGCCTGTACACGTCCATCCGCTTGATACAATTTGAAAAGAGATTCGTCCGACCAGGCAACGTGTTTCCAGTCATCGAAAGTCCAATGTCAGTGTTGACGGGCCCACGCACGGCGTAAAGCAATATTTGCTGTGTAAGTATTAGATGATATATATATATATATATCGATGATGTTTCGTTGAAAGGTTCGATCGTTGACACTTGTTGATGGCGCTGCATTGAGGTCTGCAGTAGTTTGCGGAAGGATTGCAGTTCTGTCACGTTGAACAATCCTCTTCAGTCGTCGTTGGTCCCATTCTTGCAGGATCTTTTTTCAGCCACAGCGATGTGGGAGATTTGATGTTTTACCGAATGCCTGATTTCATGGTACACTTGTGAAATGGTCGTATGGGAAAATCTCCACTTTATCGTTGCCTCGGAGATGCTGTGTCTCATCGCTCGTGTGCGGACTTTAACAGCACTTTCAGACTCACTTAAATCTTGATAATCTGGCATTGTAGCAGCAGCAACCGATTTAACAACTGCGCCAGACATTTGTTGTCTCATATAGGCGTTGGCGACCGCAGCGCCGTATTTTGACTGTATTTGAAAACGCATGCCTATACCAGTTTCTTTGGCGCTTCAGTGTATGAACTGTACATACCCCAGAGAGGCTGCAGGGTATAGGCAGTCTTCAGCGTTCGTATGTAATGTGTGTTGCCTATCATTCAGGATCTCCACGTGTAATGCTGTAGGCCTATCAAATCTGAGTACCTTATTCGCTTCTGAAATACCTTTCTTTGAATACAGACATTTATTCTTATGGTTCTTGTTGAAAATCTCTCTGTGAAGTTGCTGGTCTAGATAGTGACCTTACTTGTTTGGTGAAATCTCGTTGTTCCTGTGCCGGCGAATACTAAAGGACACCTAGTGACTCTAGCAAGTGGTAACGAACATTTTGTCTCAAACAAAAATTATTACCTATGACGCGATCTATTACCCTTTGACATTTCGTGCGAAGAATTTGAAACAACCCATTTATGTACAGAAGTTGAAAAATATTTGTATAGCTGCAGTTCTTTTTTAGTAAAAATGCTAATTTACTCTAGTCAGTAATTCATCTACTGCATGAAATATACATGTGAAAACAATTCTGCTGTCTGTCAGATATATTACTTTAATGGGTAGACTGTCAAACAATGAGTTTTATATCTGCATATTTCACCCCTTACTATGACATAGTTAAATTCATTGAAGGTTAATGCAGGTCTTTTTCCTTATAGTGTTGTATTTTGAATATCACTTCAGTGTAAAACACTGACTGACTGTTGCTCAAAAATTTCATAAGCACAAAAATTTAATTTAAGGCTATTGTTAGTATTCGAGCTGCATAAAGAAACGCCTGCAAAATATCATGGGCATGAAATCAACACATAATTGTCATTAATTTCTTTTGTGCAATGTGTTATTCTTGCCTAAGACAAGAATCATCCCAGAATATTATTCCATAAGACAACAGTGAATGAAAATGCACAAAATAGTCGTTCTCTCTGATTGTGGCCTCTTCTACTGCATGCTCTTTGCTTTCCATGCTTCGGGAGGAGGTAGTATGGAACAAAATAGGGAAATGCTGTTAAGTAAAGATTGGCTCTAAAGTGCGTACATTGAGAGCTATGAGCAACTGTCCATCTTTGCTACTGTGAAACGCATCTCTCCTACTGAAAAAGTGCTCATAGTTCTGAAGGTATGCGTTTTAGAGCCCATGTTCGCCGAACAATACTTTCATGTTTTGGTACATACTACTTCCTTCCAAAATATGGAAAGCAAAGAGCACGCAATAAAAGAGATTTGCTGCAGAGATGTTACAACGATTTTCGTTTTAAGTTTCACTCGATAGTTTCCGGACCAGGGTCCCTTAACTCAAACTGATACATTTACCTGACGTTATCCATCAGATCATTTATATCGTGAACAGTAATGGCTCTTAAAATATTCCTTTTTGTAGTATTGAAGTTAATTGTAAGTCCGAGACTTCTCCCCCTTAAGAATGTGTTGAATTTTATTTGCTAGAAAGACCTGTATCCAGTTAAGAAGCTCGTATTCTGTTCACCAAGTGCGTATCTGTTGCGAATACTATCAATCTGGGTGCTAGTGTCTACAGCCCTCTGGAACCCGTGGGAGAACAAAGTGAGCTGAGTTTCACAAAACCTTTGCAAAATCCGTATTGATTCTGACGGAGAAGAAGTTCATAATAGCCAGTTTTATTTAATAAGAACAGCAGTTAGGTTCAAAAGCAAATAATGGTTTCCAAAATTAAAGCGACATATTTCTCCAGTAAGGTTTGGATGTACCTCGAAATCTGGTAACCACGAGAGGAAAAGATCTTAGACGGTGCTTTTTTTCTAAAAGTAAAGTTTGAGGGTACTCCGACATTGGATATAATGCAGCGAAAATTACTTATAACTGAAGCATGGGATACCACCCGTCTGCTTTTAGCCATGACATCATCAACATCATCATGGTAGAGGGACCATAGAGACATCTACCGGTAGCTCGGCGTTTGAGTGTACGCATGTCCATTTAGCACTACCATCGCCCACTATTAGCGGGCGAGGGCACTACATGCTTGTCGAACTGGCTACCAGCGATTCAGTTGTCGAGAATGGTTGCCGCAGCTTCGAAATGCTTGAAACAGTCAATGACATCGTTTTCCCCACCAAAAACTGCACTGGTATCGTTCGTATTGCAATTATCAACACGAAAAAATGAAATAAAAAATTGACGTCCGTGAAATGATTCTTTGGCACTCTACCAAGTTCTCAACTTCGTAAAAAAAATTACTTTGTCGACGAAAAGTTTAGGGGTACGTATCCCCCAGCATTCCCCCAGAAAAACAGCACTGATCTGAGGTATTGTTTCCGACGCATGTGTGCCGGAATGCTGAAATGTGGCCATCGTGCGTCCAATCGCAGGTCAGTAACTATAGTTGAAGTATTAGGATACAAAAAGTCAGTGATTACGATCAGCGACTAAATTACTACAGAGACTGAGACTTTATCTGTAAGTGTAGGTGTTGAGTGAGAGACGGCGTTGTCTACAAGAGACTGCACAAATTTCGAACAGGCACCTGTGAAAGTATTAAACAAAAATTTGGTTCAAATGGCTCTGAGGACTATGGGACTTAACATCTGTGGTCATCTGTTCCCTAGAACTTAGAACTACTTAAACCTAACTAACCTAAGGACATCACCCACATCCATGCCCGAGGCTGGATTCCAACCTGCGACCGTAGCGGTCGCGCGGTTCTAGACGGAAGGGCCTAGAACCGCTCGGTCACGCCGGCCGGCAACAAAGATTTGACTAGAGTCATTGAAGACTAGTATTTGAAATTCAAGTCAGCTAATATTGAAAGTAAAGGAAACATGAATGTACTGAATAAACTACTGTTCTTATGTGGGTGCAAAAAAAGCGGCCAAGAAGATCAAGAGCTTTAAATAACTAACTGGGGAGACCAAGGTCCCATACAGAAGCAGATATTTTAAAACAACCAGACGCAGGTTGGTTTGCACGAGATCGAGACCAAGCACACCTTAACGGCACCTGAAGGAAGCAGAGATATTACAAAACTTTTAGAAACTGGGAGTAATATGTGTTTAGTTTCAGCAGTTTCGTAATAAAGAAGAGTCCACGTAACCAACAAGACGAGTGTAATGTGACAAGCTCACTTAGGGTTAATGTAAAATTCAGATTTAATTTTGTCATTGAAGCTCAAAGCCCTGGTTAATCTGTATATATGCTGATTGATCCAGAATTACATAAGAGAAACATACAGGATGTGCTTTTCTATGCCTTCAAATCCAAATCAGTGAAGCCTACAAACTGCCTAAAACTCCTTCACATTTCACTGCCGAGACTGCGGCAGTTTTAGAAGCAATTAAGTTTGTATTTTAGCTTCCTTCTTGAAAATATTAGTCGTCTTCGACTGGCAGAGTGTTCCTAAAAGTATTCAATACTGAAGTTCTAATAAAACAACCAAGCGTTATATTTTGGATGTGGTCCTGGAATATATTTACAATAAACGGAGAGGGCAGACAATCATTCTACTCTGGCATACGGTGTAATGAGAAAGTTGACGTCTTAGCGAAGCAAGCTGCATCTACAGGAATTGTTCTCGATTTGAAATTATCTTAGGTAGACTACTTACGTGAAGATGAGAGTCACGGAAAACCAGCAATGGCAAGAGATATGAATGTGTCCCAACAAACAAAACGTGGATATCATGCGGCATTACAACCTCAAATTCCTACAAGACCGTGGTTTACGGGGACGCATTTGGACCGATCTACGACTTCCAGCATCATTCGACTCCGCTTTAACTATGCCTCGTTTCCTGTACATCTGTACAAAATCAACATTTACTGTTCCTCTGCATATGAGTGTGATTCCGAGTTAGAAGCTGATGTGGACGACATCTTGTTTCGTGTTCCAAATTTGGCGATGAACCATCGGAATTTCTGAAGACTTTGATGTAGGTTACCTCTTACTTTATCAGCGTTTACCCTTTTGGTTGCTGAACACATTCGACTGTTTAAAGTGATGGTTAACTTCCTTAAGAGCGTAGGGAAAATCTGTAGATTTTAATAGTATTCATATATTCGTTTATTTGTACGGCTTATCATTAAATTTAAGAAATAGTTTGAACTGACAATACAAAAGTATCTAATTTACTTACCATGCTAACTGTTAAAAATTTATTGGAAAAAAATATTGGCAGCTTGAACTTTCAGTTCTGTAAATACGCGTTTATGTATTTGCTCTGTACAAAATACAACGTAAATGTTTTCGACGGCTAAAGAAAGTGAAAACTCTGGAGACCAAATAAAACAAACAAACAACAAACAAAAAAATCCTTTGACCATACTTTAAACGCAATTTGCAAGAAACAGAGGGTTTTGGATGGGGACTGCCTAAAACCTAAAATACCTAAAATAGCAGCCGCAAAATGAAGAAGCAACTAAAATACAATTCATACCAAACCTACTTGAAAAACCAGGATGAACCGATAGGAACTAGTATCGAAAACATCATTTAACGTCCGTACACTATGTGATCAAGAGTATCCGGACACCTGGCTGGAACTGACTTACAAGTTCTTGGCGCCCTCCATCGGCAATGCTGGAATTCAGTATGGTGTTGGCCCACCCTTCACCGTGATGACAGCTTCCACTTTCGCAGGTATACGTTCAGTCTGGTGTTGGAAGGTTTCTCGGGGAATGGCAGCCCATTCTTCACGGCGTGCTGGACTGAGGAGAGGTATCGATGTCGGTCGGTGAGGCCTGGCACGAAGTCGGCGTACCAAAACAACCCAAATGTGTTCTATAGGATTCAGGTCAGGACTCTGTGCAGGCCAGTCCATTACAGGGATGTTATTGTCATATAACCACTTTGCCACAGCCCGTGTATTTTGAATAGGTGCCGGCCGCTGTGGCCGAGCGGTTCGAGGCTCTTCAGTCCGGAACCGCGCTGCTGCTACGGTCGCAGGTTCGAATCATGCCTCGGGTATCGATGTGTGTGATGTATTTACGTTAGTTAGGTTTAAGTAGTTCTAAGTCCAGGGGACTGATGACCTCAGATGTTAAGTGCTTACAGCCATTTAAACCATTTTTTAATAGGTGCTCGATTGTGTTGAAAGATGCAATCGCCATAGCCGAAGTGCTCTTCAACAGTGGGAAGGAAGAAGGTGCTTAAAATACCAATGCAGCCCTGTGCTGTAATACTGCCACGCAAAACAACAAGGGGCGCAAGACCCCTCCATGAAGAACATGACCACACCATTAAACCACTGCCTCCGAATTTCACTGTTGGCGCTCCACACGCTGGCAGATGACGATCACGGGCATTCGCCATACCCACGCCCTGCTATCGGATCGCCACATTGTGTACCGCAATTCGCCACTCCATACAACATTTTCCCACAGTTCAATCGTCCAAGGTTTACGATCCTTACAACAAGCGAGGCGTTGTTTGGCATTTGCCGACGTGATGTGTGGATTATGAACAGCTGCTCAACCATGAAATCCAAGTTTTATCACCTGCTTCTTTACTGTCACAGTGCTTCCAGTGGATCCTGATGCAGTCTGGAAATAATTTTTGATGGTCTGGATAGATGTCTGACTATTTCACATTACGATCCTCTTCAACTGTCGGTGATGTCTGTCAGTCGACAGACGAGGTCGACCTGTACGATTTTGTGCTGTACGTGTCTCTTCACGTTTTCACTTCAGCATCACATCTGAAACAGTGGACCTAGGGATGTTTAGGAGTGTAGGAATCTCGCGTAAGTGACACCCAGTCACCTGACAACGTTCGAAGTCCATGAGTTCCGCGGAGCGCTCCATTTTGCTCTCTCACGATGTCTAATGACTACTGAGGTCGCTGATATAGAATACCTGGCAGTAGTTGGCAGCACAATGCACCTAATATGAAAAAGTATGTGTTTGGAGATGTCCGGGTACTTTTGATCACATAGTGTAGTTCAAGTAAAATGCTTAATACCAACACTGAAGCCGGCCGCGGTGGTCTCGAGGTTCTAGGCGCGCAGTCCGGAACCGTGAGACTGCTACGGTCGCAGATTCGAATCCTGCCTCGGGCATGGATGTGTGTGATGTCCTTAGGTTAGTTAGGTTTAAGTAGTTCTAAGTTCTAGGGGACTAATGACCACAGTAGTTAAGTCCCATAGTGCTCAGAGCCATTTGAACCATTTGAACCAACACTGAAAGCTGAATATTACGGCAATTACCGAAACGCAGACTCGAAAATATGACTTGATTTACCTAAAGTTGATTCAGAAATCCCGATACTGATACAGAAACGCAGAGTCGTGGGAACCCTTTGTATCACTTAGATGTGAGTTTGTCACACTAATGCGGACCTGTCGATGATGATGTACTTTATCCTGTTGCTCTGCACCGTGCCCCCCCCCCTTTCAAACCCCCCTTCAGTTACTTCTAGCACACCTTGGTACAGTACTTTCAATCATTCATACTGCTTTTCTTTTCAGTTACAGGATTCAGTCCTCAACAGCAATTAAACTTCTGCAAACTTAGATGTTCACATCCGCTATAATATCAGCTTTCACTGTGTTCACTGAAAAATATTAGTTTCATTACTTTCCTGGTTCGTTCTCATTTGAAAAAAAAAGTACAGAAGGGAAGATACATACATGAAAGACCCCAATTTCACGTAAATTGTAATCACTTTTTACGCTTCTTACTCGGCAGCCAAAGATAAGGTTTAAGCTCCGACTGATTAGGTACGTTAGATAGTTACCTTCTGTTCAAGCTGAAGGCTTCCGCACGCATAGTGATGGACGTTTCACCGCCAGGCCAGGCCATTCCACTGTGACAAACGTACAAGGCTCTGCTCTGGACGCCGAGTGCCTCGTGCTAATCAACGTGTTAATGATGTGTCAATATCATCAGAAATCTGAACGCCCTCTGTGAACCCATTACAAACTACAAACACAGGATTGGCTGACACAGCTAGCGCCTGCAAGCAAAACAAAGCAACGCTCCGCACACGTATGTCATGCGTCACAACACTGCGTCGCGGCTCAAAGCCGAGGAGCAGTATTGTATAAAGTGTAGGGCAAGAAAAGCAGCTGAAGTGGTAATTGCATTGTTGTCACACATTACTAAAAAAGTTTATTGGACAGTAATAAAATTTAGTAAAAAGGTCAACAGCTGGAGTGGAGACAAAAATACAAAATATGAACCAAAAATTTTCTATCATGAAGAAATCAAAACTAGTATAGCAAAATAAACTTTATCTGTGTAACAGGTGGACACTATGATACATAATTACTAATGTACAAGGTGATTCCGTGATGAAGATACAAGCTTCCAAGGATGATAGAAAGGGTACATGTATCAGTCTGAGTTAAGGGACCCTGGTCCGGAAACGACAGAGTCCAAAGTTATAACTAAAAATTGTTCTGATACCTCTGAAAGTGGGCCTCTTCTACATGCAAGCTCTTTGCATTTCATATTTTGGGAGGAGGTAGAATGGACCAAAACAAGAAAAAATTCCAGTAAACGTGGGCTCTAAGGTGCGTATTGTGGTGTCACCGCCAGACACCACACTTGCTAGATGGTAGCCTTTAAATCGGCCGCGGTCCGGTAGTACACGTGGAACCCGCGTGTCGCCACTATCAGTGATTGCAGACCGATCGCCGCCACACGGCAGGTCTAGAGAGACTCCCTAGCACTCGCCCCAGTTGTGCAGCCGACTTTGCTAGCGATGGTTCACTGACTTCTACACTCTCATTTGCCGAGACGATAGTTAGCATAGCCTTCAGCTACGTTACTTACTACGACCTAGCAAGGCGCCAGTATCCGTACTGTTGATATTGTGAATCATGTACCATAAAGAGTGAAGTTCGTTATTAATGGATTAAAGTTAAGTATTCCACCAGCTACGCCCGTTTTTCTCAATTCTAATTCCCTTGTCATGTTCCAGACCTCACGCCAGCCTGCGTGAGCTAAAACGCGTGCATTTCGGCCTCCTTTAACCATACGGTTGGGTCTCCTGCCAACCACAACATTGGTGACGAGGCACAACCGCGTTCGTATCGATATTGCCCTGATTTACTTGTGTAATGGCTTCGCCACAATCTTTAGATGTACCGTCCGAAATTTATCGCTTACAGAATCAGCAGACGCACGCCTTACTGGATGCCCTTGGACAGTTCGTCCAGGGTCAACGTGCGATGCAAAACGATGCGGCGGCAGCCGTTCCACCGCTGACGCAGCCACAACTCGCTGTTGCACCCACTTTTCGACCTTTTGATGCTGCACTGGGAAGCTGGACGGAGTGATCACGCCAATTTGGATTCCATCTCGCCGCCTACAGAATTCAAGGTAACGAGCGGCAGCCTTTTTTGTTGTCTTCGGTCGGCGTGAGTAAGTACCGTGTGATAGTCACATTATTTCCCCGACGCGACGTAGCAACTCTGTTCCACGAAGAAATTTTGTCTGCATTAGATGTATATTTCAAAGAATCAGTCAATGTAGTTGCGAAAAGGAATACCTTCTTTCGTACAAAACGTACGGCAGGTCAGACTAATCGGGAGTGGGTTGCAAACTTGCAAGGCCTTACTAGGGATTGTGCTTTTGAGTGTCAATGTGGACTCCCTTATTCAGATACTGTGGTACGTGATGCAATTGCACAGAACGTTTGATGTTCGTATAAGTGAACAGATTTTGAAACTAGTAAATCCCTCCCTTGAACAAGTGATGGACAAATTGGATCGGCAGGACACACTTGACTTTGCTCAGGAATCATTTGAAACTTCGCCAGCAGTGTGTCAGGTTAACCGGCCCGCGGGCGAGCTGCACGGAGCAGTAAACAGCCCTCGCGCCCGGCCGCGCCGCCGCCGCCAGGCTCTCAGCCGTGTGCCGCGCAGGCAAGCAAATGCAGTGATCAAATCATGCCCGCGGTGTGCTGCTAAACACTCGCGTGAGAAGTGCCAGTCACACCAAGCTATTTGCTTTTATTGTAATAAAAAAGGACATGTTCAGAGTGTTTGCCATAAAAAGCTCAGATAGGAAGCTCAAAACCGTTCCAGGCCCTTTGCTTCACGCCGGAATCGGAATCGAACCAGGGATACTACGGCTTGCGAAACTTCGCCCATGGAAATTCATGTAGTTCATTCCACTGCGCCCAGTGCCACTCTCTCTAACAGTGACTGTGTTCGTCCCAAAAATAGAGTGTGCGTCGACATCGCCGGAACTCCCGTCAAGTCGCATGTGATTCTGTACCAGTGTCAGTTCACATTGCACGATACAGACGCTCTTGTCGTTAGCAGGACAATAAACTTTTTGTAGACTTGGACATTAACGGCAAAGTGATACCATTCCAGCTCGATACCGGAGCTGCAGTTTCACTGATCAATCAAGACACTTACAAACTGCTGGGCACACCTCTGTTGCGTGCCGCAAACGTTCAGTTAACAAGCTATTCAGGGCAACGTATCCCTGTGTTAGGACAGTGCAGCCTTCTTGCAACATACAAAGGACAAACAAAACTTGTGTCATTTTACGTCTTTCGTTCTTCTTCTGCAGTGAACTTGTTTGGTTTCGATTTATTTCAGTTGTTTAACTTGTCTATAGTAAGGTCCTATCAGTGAACCAGACTGTGCCTTCAGACTGTGTTTCTCGTCTATGTGAAGAATTTGCAGACATTTTTGCACTAGGCCTCGGTTGCGCTAAGAACTATAAAGCACATTTGGAACTGAAAGTGAATGCGCAACCGAAATTTTTCAGAGCGCGGAATGTTCCCCACGCATTGCGTGATGAGGTCGCAAAAACATTACACGATTTGGAATCACAAGGTGTAATTGAACGTGTGTAGGCTTCTCTCTGGGCATCACCCTTAGTAATTTTGCCAAAACCTTCCGGAAAATTGAGACTTTGTGTGGGCTTCAAGGCAACAGTGAATCCACAACTAGTGATTGCAAATTTTCCTTTACCCCGCCCGGAAGATCTTTTTGACAAACTGTGCCCGGGTAAATATTTTTCGAAGTTGGATCTACCAGATGACTACTTGCAAATACCGGTGGACGAAGAATCCCAGTGCGTTTTGGTGGTTAACACGCATCTTGGTTTGTATCGATTCAAACGACTGCCATTCGGGTGTGCATCCGCCCCTGCATTGTTTCAGCAATATCTACAAACTGTTTGTGCGTCGGTCCCTACTGCAGCAAATTATCTGGACGATATTGTGATCCCCGGAAAGACGGAAGAAGAACATTTGGCCAATCTCAGAACATTATTTCAGGTCTTGCGACAAAATGGTCTTCGCTTGCGGAAGGACAAATGTGTGTTTTTTGCTCGGGACTTACCATACCTGGGACATGTAATCAATGCCCAGGCATAAATCCCAGTCCAACGCACCTCCGTGCCATACAAGACTTGCCGTCGCCGCAGAATTTGAAGCAGCTACAGAGTGTGCTGGGAAAAATTGCGTATTATAAGACAAATATTCCGCATGCCTCTTCCATTTCAGCTCCGCTTCATCGCTTACGCCGTATGGGTGTTCCGTTCGTCTGGACGACGGAATGCGACCGCACCTTTCGCCAGTTAAAATCGGCGTTGCTTTCCAATACTTGCCTTACGCCGTTCGATCCCCAGAAGCCCCTCTTGTTGATGGTGGATGCATCGGATTTCGGGATCGGTGTGTACTTGCGCACAAAGATGGATCGCACGATCGCCCTATTGCCTTTGCGTCCAAATTGCTCTCGTCTGCACAAAGAAATTATTCACAGATCGAGAAAGAAGCATTGGCTCTCGTATTTGGTGTTACAAAGTTTCATGATTTCTTGTATGGTTGTCACTTTACCATAATCACAGACCACAAACGTTTGACATCGCTTTTTCATCCGACCAAGCCTGTACCTCCACGTACAGCGCAGAAATTCATTCGCTGGTCTATTTTCCTCTCGCAGTACCGCTACGATCTCTTGTATCGGTTCACTGCTAAGCACGGAAACGCCGATGCGTTGTCCCGCTTGCCTGTTGCTGAGGATAGGGCATTCGATTCCTCCGAACTTTCTTGCATGTTCATTTATGCCGAAACCGATGACGTGGTCGAATCGTTTCCGATTGATTTTCGTCGTGTAGCTACAGCCACAGCTGCCGACCCTGTCCTTGCTCCCGTTCTGCGTTTTGTTGCTACGCAATGGCCCTTGCAAAGTTACGGATCGGGAACCCGTTGGTTCGCCGATTTTTTGCTCACAAGGAGAGACTTTTTGTACGACGTGGTGTTTTGCTGTTGCGTTCTGCTAATGATCAGTCCAGGGTCGTGGTACCACGTTCGTTACAGTCCTCTGTCTTACGGCTTCTCCGCCAATGACATTGGGGTATAGTGAGAACGAAACAACTTGCTCGTCAGCACTGTACTTGGTTCAGAATCGATGCCGCGATTACGAATATGTGCTCTTCTTGCATGGTGTGTGCCGAAAAACAATCAGCACCACCGCGGAAATTCTTTGCATGGCCAAAAGCCGCTTCCCCTTGGCAACGCTTACACATCGATTTTGCTGGTCCATTCTGGAATGCTCGATGGTTGGTTGTGGTAGATTCATTCAGTAATTTTCCTTTTGTTGTGCGGATGTCTTCCACGACGTCATCTGCCACCATCCAAGCGTTATCCGCTATCTTTTGCATTGAAGGTCTTCCACAGACTATTGTTTCTGACAATGGCAAACAATTCATGTCCGCAGAATTTCAGTCATTCTGCACGGCCAATGGTATTCAACATCTGACGTTCGCGCCGTTTTCGCCACAGTCAAACGGTGCCGCTGAACGATTGGTCAGGACTTTCAAGTCACAGATGTTGAATTTAAAAAGTGTCCCATTCTCGGGCGGACGCGTTATTGCTCTTTTTGTCCTCGTATCGCTCTCAGCCCCGAGGTGGTCGCTCGCCGGCTGAGTTGCTCCACGGTCGCATTCATCGAACCTTGATGTCTTTGCTGCATCCGCCGCATCAGGTTCCTGTGCAGCGGCAGACACCTGCTTTTGCTCCAGGCGACGTTGTCTACTATCGCCACTGTCGAGGTTCACGGCGTTGGTTCGAAGGGCGCATTCTTCGCTGCCTCGGACGCGCTATGTATCTGGGTTTGGGGGCCTCTGGTGAGGTGCGTCGGCATCTCAATCAGCTGCGCATCTGTTGTCGCACGGGATCTGCCGCTCGCCGTCTGCTTTCAGCGACGGTGCCGTCCGGTCAGCGCCCCGGGGACCCATCTACCGGCTCGCCTCAGCCCCAGGTGTTACCGACGCTGCCTTCCATTTTGCCCCATGGCGACGAGCCGCCGCCGCCACTGCCGCCGCCGCCGCCGCCTGTTCTCCCGCCGGCGACGCCCGCAGTGAACGCTTCGCTGCAACCGCCGGGCGCCACCCTGGGGCACGCACCGCCGATCGCTTCCCGTGACCAGTTATCCTCCGCCATGGATTTCTTGCCCGCTCCGGACCATATGTCGTCTTCGCCCGTCGGGTGCCCCGGCCCGATGGAGGTCGACCTTTCGGCCCCTCCTATCTCTCTACGGGCGCATACACCGCATGTTGGCGTGCACCATGGAGCAGGTTTTCAGGCGTTTCCTAGCTCCCCGTGGTCCGAATGGCAGGGTGCGGGTGGCACAGCCTCGCCTATTGTTAGGCTCCCCACCTCGTCGCATACGTCAACATGCGGTCCTCCCCACGGCGGGCAGAAGCCTTATGCCACAACCGTACGCCGATTTGCGGGGGAGGAATGTGGTGTCACCGCCAGACAGCACACTTGCTAGGTGGTAGCCTTTAAATCGGCTGCGGTCCGGTAGTATACGTCGGACCCGCGTGTCGCCACTATCAGTGATTGCAGACCGATCGCCGCCACACGGCAGGTCTAGAGAGACTCCCTAGCACTCGCCCCAGTTGTACAGCCGACTTTGCTAGCGAAGGTTCACTGACTTCTACGCT
Source organism: Schistocerca gregaria (assembly GCF_023897955.1). NCBI lineage: Eukaryota > Metazoa > Arthropoda > Insecta > Orthoptera > Acrididae > Schistocerca > Schistocerca gregaria. The sequence continues at coordinate 527,115,776 of NC_064922.1, read as the reverse complement.
CTCATTTGCCGAGACGATAGTTAGCATAGCCTTCAGCTACGTTATTTGCTACGACCTAGCAAGGCGCCATAGTCAGTACTATTGATATTGTTAACCATGTATCGTCAAGAGCGACGTTCGTCATTAATGGATTAAAGTTAAGTATTCCACCAGCTACGTCCGTTTTTCTCAATTCTAATTCCCTTGTCATGTTCCAGACCTCACGCCAGCCTGCGTGAGCTAAAACGCGTGCATTTCGGCCTCCTTTAACCATACGGTTGGCTCTCCTGCCAACCACAACACGTACCTTAAGAGCTATGAGTACTTATCCATCTTTGCTACTGCGAAACACAGCTCTTCTCCTGAACAAGTGCATCTATTTAGACATGTATTTCAGAGCCCATGTTTACTGGATAATTCTTTCTTGTTTTGGTCCATACTACCTCATACCAAAATATGGAAAGCAAAGTTCTTGCAGTAGAAGAGGTACACTTTAACTTTCGAGTCGGTCGTTTCCGGCCGGGGGCCCCTTACCTCATATATATATATATATATATATATATATATATATATATATATATATATATATATATATATATATAGTCACAATAACATGATATACTTTTTCAAGAGATTGATTAATCTCATCATACAACTTCAGAATAGGGAAACATACTCCTGAAACTTAACTATCAACATTCCCGCTATCATCAAAATTGTAAACAAAATTAGGCATAATTCCGAGGCCTGAGACTTATTTTGAAATTAAAAAAGACTGGTAAAAAATTTTCAGTAACCAAGAGAGCATAAATTCGTTTTCATTTTTGACGACCCTATTCGACAAATACGAGAATAATTGTGAACGCCTGGTCTTCAAAAGCTTTTGTTACAAAACCTGTTCGTTGTGAGTTAGAATCTTATGCCATGCTTCCATTATTGTGGATAAACTACAGCACCTCTCATCAGCAGAACAACACATTCTATTAATAATCACGTCCAGCGTTTTCTAATATCCAGGGCAACTGCATGAGTCGCGGTGATTTCAGTGTAATTATTGTCTTTTAATAAAGGTGTCGTTTCTGTTCGCCTCACTGCGTATTTCTCGCAGTTACCTTGTATTCTATACTACAAGGTAGCAGTTCTTCCTATGTATGGTCCAAGTTTCAGCGAGCTATATTTCTTGGCAGTGACGCGTCATGCTAAAGTTACTTTCGTCTTAACGATCGCACACTATTGTACAAGTAACCATAGTGTATGCAATTTGCGTTTGTCATCCGTTACTTTTACATTTCCTTGACGTTTACATGCAGATGCTTCCGTGAGCGTTGATCTATACGAACGCTAAATTGTGAAAGTTGTCAATGTAGACATGTTGTTAACGTACCACTTACAAGCGAGTAAGTTATTAAACGAAACTGTCAAAAAATTATTTTATGTCCAGGTATATGTTTATGTTTTCAACGTTATAGCTTGCGTGTTGGTTCACCTCACCAGTATTATGTCTATGTTTATCATGTTTGAAGTATCAGTTGACAACCCCCAAAATCTAGAATAGAGAATGAGTGTTAACTAATTTTTATAGGTCCAATGGCATCACGGTTTTAAAGATTAATAATCCTTAAAATCTATCGAATACATCATGAATGACAAAACGATTATGAAAATGGTCACTTAATCCTTGGCAGTAATGCGACTCTGCAGAGTAATCATGGGACCCACAGAATAATTACCGAACCCCATCCATGTTCCACTCTAAGCAGTAAACAGTCATCATTATAGAATTGGAATGTCGTAAGCCAGACGTAAATTCTTCAGAAGGTGGAAACAGTGTGAAACAAGACTCATACGACCAAATGAATATCTTTCATTGCTCCACAGTCCAGGTTTAATGACTTTGGCAACAAGTATTACTTTTACGGATGTTTGTATCACTGACGCATGGTTTTGGAATCCCAACTGGTCTGCAAATCTGCAGCTTATGTAGCTCCCTTTGTGTTGTTCTGCTGCTGACGAGGGTGAGCGAGTGCGATATTCAGTTCTGCAGTGAGTTTTGCTGCCACCGTCCTCTTATTTTTCGCCACAAAAAATGGTTCAAACGGCTCTAAATACTATGAGACTTAACACCTGAGGTCATCAGTCCCCTAAACTTAGAACTACTTAAACCTAACTAACCTAAGGACATCACACACATCCATGCCCGAAGCAGGATTCGAACCTAAGCCGTAGCAGCAGCGCCATTCTGGACTGAAGCGCCTAGAACCGTTCGGTCACTGCGGCCGGCTTTTCGTCACAACTCGCCTCAATTACCGTCCGTCAGTATCACTCAACGCACACTTCGCCCGCGTTGTTACTTAGTGTACGGTGTTTTTCCGCTTTCGTTGTTTGTGGCATAAATCTTGATATGGTACTTCTCGAAATACCAAGTTCTTCGGTTCCCTTGGTTACGGGAGCAGCTACCATATGAGCACTAACAATTTGCCCACTTTCCAGTTCACTTAGCTCCGACATACACCGAGGTGACAAAAGTCATGGGATACCTCCCTAAAATCGTGTCGGACCTGCTTTTGCCCGGTGTACTGCAACAACTCGACGTGGCATGGACCTAACAAAGTCGTTCAAGTCCCCTGCAGAAACATTGAGCCCTGCTGCTTAATCCATAATCGCAAAAGTGTTGTCGGTGCAGGATTTTGTGCACGAACAGACCTCTCGATTATGCCCCATAAATATTCCATGAGATTCACGTCGGATGATCGGTGTGGCGAAATCTTTCGCTCAAACTTTGCAGAACGTTCTTCAGATCATCCATGAACAATTTCGGCCAGGTGAAATGCGCACTGTCATTCCATCGTTGCTTGGGAACATGAAGTTAGTGAATGGCTGCAGATGGCCTCCAAGTAGCTGAACATAACCACTTCTAGTCAATGATCGTTTGAGTTGGACAAGGGGATATAGTCCGTTCATATAAATACAGCCCACACCATTATGGAACCAACAACAGTTTGCACTGTGCCTTGTTGAGAAATGGGTCCACGACTACGTGGGGTCCGGGCCACAATCGAACCCTACCATCAGCTCTTTCCAACTGAAATCGGTACTCATCTGATCACGCCATGGTTTTTCTGTTATCCAGCGTCAAACCGAGATGGTCACGAGCTCAGGAGAGACGCTTCAGGTGATGTCGTGCTGTTAGCAAAGGCACTCGTGTGGCTCGTCCTCTGCCATAGCCCATTAACCGCAAATTTCGCAGCATTGTTCTAACGGATACGTTCGCCGTACGTTCCACATTGATTTCTGCAGACATTTTAAACTGTGTTACTTGTCAGTTAGCACTGACTATGAAAATTCCGCTGCTCTCGGTCGTTCAATGAAGACCGTTTTGAGGCTGTGGTTCTCGGGATTTTGAATTCTCTAGCGATTTCCGAAATGGAATGTTCCATGTGTCTAGCTCCATCTACTGTCCCGCTTTCAAAGTCTGTTAATTCCTGTCGTGCAGCCATAATCACGTCACAAATCTTTTCACATGAGTCACCTGAGTACATTTCCTCCAATACACTGCCCTTTTATATTGGTTTACGTGAAACTAACGCTATTTGTATGTACACATCACTGTCGCATGACTTTATCACAGTGTAATGCACTCAGAACTAAACAGAACACTGTTCTGGCCGCTGCCGACACTTGAAACGAATTGAGGACATTGCACAAGTGTCGCAGAGGGTCAGAACAACATTGCCACCTGCCAGACAAGGCTAGCATCTGCATTTCTGTTCAAGCAAGCACTCCTCGCGATGTTTCAATATCTCTGTTCACTCTATGTATGTGGGTCTCACGAAATAAGTCAGAGAAACTGTGGCTGGTATGCTTTTTTACCGAAAACCATTCGTCCTACACACCATACTCGGATGAAACGGGAAACGTAAGACCCATCAGGAGCGGATCCACGTTGGAGTGGAGGTGTTAGGACACGGTCATGGGGTTCATTAATTCCTTCTCCTTCCCCTCAAACTACATTTTACTAAAAGCGTACTTAGTTTTACATACGTCAATCTCCAAGTTTCTTAGATAATTTTCGGAAAATAAAGTAGCAGAATAAAATGGCAATTCCACAAACTTACAGGTTGTGTTTAACAGCTTCTCGCTTAAGGGTTAGCCCCTTGCACGGGCTTGCGGACTGACCGCCTGGTGGGGCTCTCCAGCGAGGTAAAAGACCCAATCACAGACCGACGTTTGCTGGTGGCAACAGTTGTTGTACAATTCTTGAATACATGCTATCAAACCACAGGAAACTCAATAAGACAAGACAGAAACGGAAAAGTGCGACACTAAGGAAAACATAACAAACACTGAATTTCCTGACCACGAGCAGAAACAACTGTAAGAAACAACACACGTTCCCATTTACACACTCGCGTAGCCGTAGTCTGCAGACTTGAGTTGACAATATTAGTGTTTAGTAGAAGTGCACTCTATCAAAATTACGGTCCGGTAGTTTTGGTACGCTACCTAAATGACATAGTAACTTGTAGGACTACCGATATTACTGGTAGCATTGGTAGGGAAAGAAAAATTAATTGGGAACTGACGACGTCTATTTGTTTTTAGTTCGTTTGGTTGCTTATGTTCACATAATTAGGAACATATCTCATTCAGTATTAGCCCATTGTGTACTTTATTTTCTTAAAACTAAATAAACTTCGTCCGAACAGGCCTTCGAAGGCCAAACGGTACCGACCGGCCGCCGTGTCATCCTCGAACCCAGGAGTCACTGGATGTGGATATGAAGGGGCATGTACTCAGAACTCCGCTCTCCTGGCCTTTTGTCAGTTTACGAGAACAGAGCTGCTACTGATCAATCAAGTAGCTCCTCAGTTTGCCTCACAAGGGCTGAGTGCACCCCGCTTGCCAACAGCACTCGGGAGACTGGATGGTCACCCATTCAAGTTCTTGTCGATCCCGACAGCGCTTAACTTCGGTGATCTGACGGGAACCGGTGTTACCACTGCGACAAGGCCGTTGCCTACTTTACATCCTTACAGAATGTAAATTGCATTTTATAAGTAATAAAATTAGTTGATCACGTAACTTCTGCGTTTTATGCAAAGAAAGCAATTACTTTTGATGCAAGTACAGTTCACACGCACAAAAATAAAAAATGTGTGTATCTGTCGTTTTTTTGTAAAAAATAGAACGTTTTTCATCATGACCAAAGACAAGAATATTCTGTCATTATTCATAAATGCGAAAGATTTTTATGAATAACAGAAATATGTTTTGTGTAAGTTCGATAAAGTATCGACACGATGTTTGCTGTATTTTTGTTTTACATTTTTTTTTTATTTTATCTTTTTGTCGAGGAAACTGCGTTTCTAGCACTACATGATAGACACATATTGTTTTCTTTATTTTTACTACAGCATTTCTCTGTTTCACGTTACAAATCAACAATTTTCGAATAAAACCTGAATGAAACATTGACATTTTCAGTTTCTCTGTAAGTACTGTTTATTTTTAAGTAACAGACACGATGGTAACGACGCAGGACAAAAATTTTCCACAGGTTTACTGGCCCTTTATATACCCTCACTCAGTCTTAGACGGTTCACCGCATTGAATTTTTGGGGGAATGTAGTAAGACACTGATCCCATACGTAAAAGAGCGATCATTATGAAGTAACGCCCGATTGGTATGCAACACACCTGTCGTACAGGTCATGCGGGTGGTATCTTAACTGATCAAAGTCTACCGGGAAAACTACCGTAGTCTACACTTACTTATGGCAGTCTATGGCAGCTTACATTTTTCGAACTCTAGTGTTTGGTGAAATATTGATAATGGTGAGAGCACTGAGAATCGATGCAAGCATGTTATTATTATACGAAACATTTTGTAAGTTATTGTTATGCAATTATAGGCAACTATGATGAGAGTGACAGCATATAGTTGGGGTACGGGTGAGGATAGGAAGTAGGAAACTATGATTCCCCGCCCCCAGCTCCTACCACCTGAACATAAGCCTGGGCCAATGCCTGGGAGCGATAGCGGTAAAACAAGTATCGTAAGATTCATCGGGTATTATACAGACTGACGTTTTTCGCAGCTGGACACACGCGGCAAAGGCGAAATGCGTAAATCTCAGCGCAGGGCGGCAGAACTGTGTTACGCCAAATTTTGAACGAAAGTATGTGAAGCGCACGTTACACGATGCGAAATCCAGGCTAGCCATGACATCAAACAATTCATCTGCTAGAGAGAAATCTGTTTTCAAAGAAATTTTCATATGCTGACTGCAAAAAAAAAAAAAAAAAAAAAGATTCCGATTGTAATGTTGTTCCTGTACACTGTTAACCTTTACCTTAATCTAGTAAACAATCACTATATCAGAATTATTATTGTGATTACAGAGCAAAGGAATATAATAATTCATTCATATGATGGTGATAAAACTGCTTGAAAATTTACAAGGTAGCGCTGTACTGAAATCTTTTGCTGGTATTACGCCTCTGAGCTGATGCTGATATTTTCAAGAAAACACTCGGATAATCACTGTGTCCTACAATTTACATGAATCATGATGGTAATTAAATTAATTGGCTTACCTGTGCACATTGAACACTTGTCTGTTCTGCAAACTTTTACAATAGTAATGATGAAACTGTGAAAAATCAAATTTCATTTACCATACTTGCGATGTGCAATGCAAGACGGTATCTTATCACTTTTAATAAAAATGCTTTTGAAAAACTCAACTCGCGATGAGCAATGCGAGTATACAAACTCATTCATAAAGATAAAGAATGGAAAATGAGGAAATAAAGTTAAAGAATGACAAATGAAAACAAAGCTCCAAGTATAGCTATACTTCATCAACAACAATACACCCTTTCATAAAGTTCTCACAACTAGACACGTTGGCAAAATATTTCTTCATACTTTCCTGTGTACAGTTACTTTCCTAGATACTCGTTTCAAACATAATACAAAACCATGTGTTGTATTATGAAACTTCTACGCCAAACTTCAATCATATGCAATGTTCTAAGAATAAGAAACTACACCATTTCAAATAAAATAAAAACTGGATTACTAAACACGTTGGCTTACATAATTTCTCCATTAATACAATCCCATTTATTTAGTAAACACAGCTGCCTCCAGTGCATGGCAGGCAGCTTCCATCCTTCTCAAACCAAGTACGTTGCCAGACTTACAACCACTACTTGCTACTCTCTTCAAACGAAGTAACCTCTCTGACTAATGTCTGTGGTCTCAAGGTCTTACAAAGAATATGGTTATATCGATACTATGCAGGTTGAGTACGATTCTTGAATCCACAATTACCGTTACATTTACGCTCAAAACCTGAAAATAGACACTGAAAATAAGACATAGTTACCTTTCATCAACCCTCCCCTATTAAACAAGAATTTCAGAGAGTGTTTTTTTTTTCTCCAAAATAAGCAATCACAAAGTTATGGTACGAAAATGTGTATAAAATTACCTGGAGTGGGTGACAATATATTCAAAATATCAGTGAAGAGGTACAAAGATAATACTAATATAGTACATAAGTTAATATAAAAGTAACAGTACATACATGCGAACAGTTGTAGAAAGCTTCCAGTAATAAGTCATTTTACGTATTTGTCATGATATAGAAGACATGGCATACCAAGATAATTACTTTGATAAAACAGTAATCTAGTTCAGTCACATACAGTGGCAGAGATTCATACAATTTTCCAAAGATTACACTTCATTACAGAGTCATTAAAATTAGCTGTACAAATGTTTAAAAGAAACTTGTAAGGACAATTAAGAATTCCTGTCACTTCAAACGAAGTTGAAAAGATACACATATTTTGTATAATGCTGCATGAAACTTCACAAAGCCGTTATAATTGTTTGTTCAAATTCAAGAAATTTACAGTGTAGTATAAAAATGTGAAGAATTATCAGTTCAAATTTTTTTAGAAAACCTCTTGCAATGGTAGGAAATTATCACAGCATGTCATATGCAGCACTGTTTTGTCGCACACACACACTTATAACAGTAGCACCAGCATGGTAGCATCAGCTGGGGCAGACTCATGGAGCATAATACTTGGCCTTCAGTTTCTACTCTGACAACCCACAGGGATCAAAACAAGTGTGTTATCCAGGCAGAACCAGGAAGTCACTGATAACTCAGAATTTGAAGAGCTTATTTAGGCAGATGCAGGAGAGAATAAGTGTCTTGTCATAATCTCCACTACTAATCCAGAATTTGAAAGGCTACAATCATTATGCTGTAGAACTGCCATAATCAGCAATATTTCATTGGTACATCATTCATAAGTTGTGAGATGTTGTGATACTCAGCGTAGTGCCACAGTAAGCATGAAGCCATCCAGCATACTCTGTCTATTAAGTTTTGTGGGTACATGTTATCCAAGATCATGTCTCATGTGTGTCCAGAATAGATGAAACAAATTTACAAAGGAATTAGATTATTGGTTACATCCACCTTAATACCATAGTGAATTGTCCTCAAAAACATATAATTCCATACATATGTGCCTTATTCAAAATTCTTATTTGATATATTTGAGTATAAATGGTTATCTCATAACATGTAGCGCTTGTCAATAAATTTCTGGTATCATTTCAACCAGTTACTCAAACAAGTAAGCAGGTAATCATCAATCTGGTGTCAAATATCAATCTTGAACACATTTCTCAGTCTTTAAAGTACCTCACATAAATGAAAAGACTTAGATTCAGTTTCTTAAGTTACATAGATCTATCTGACCAGAATGGTAGTTACCACATATCTCATGTACAATAACAACAGAAATAAGTAAGGTGACAACCAAGATAACTAATTTTTATACACATACTCTTTGAGTAGAAAACGTTATTAGTCTACAATTAATGTCAGTCATGTGTCAGTCAATATCTTATACTCTCAGAACAAAAATCTTAGGTGCAAAATCATCTTAGCATTTGTCAAATTCACTGGTATCATAACAACTACAAAACCATTGTCATTTATGGCCATGAAAGAGTAACCTGTTAATTATATTCTCATTGACAAGTTACAAGTTCCTGGAAATTCAATGCTCAGGTGCTACTCACGAAGTATCACTATGATCTGTTGAGTGAGTTCCTCATAAAGACATACATACAGAACACAGTTATGAAAGAAAATGTTCATGTTGAACGTATTTTAGTTTTTGTTTCTGCTGCTACACGGTATACCTGTAGAGTTAATATCAAACAACATGCATCATCACTACTGAGACAAAAATCTTTCCTTACTGCTAATTGGCTACCTGAAATAGTAATCTGTAAAAAAAAAGCCACATACGTCATCACTACGGAAATAACATCGTCTTCTACTCCTCATTGGCTTCCTGAAATATATATTCTGAAATATATCTCTTCATCTATATATATATATATATATATATATATATATATATATATATATATATAATCATAATTCAGTACATATTATTCCTCCATTACTACTCAGCATGAGTACCATTTAAATTATTGCTTAATATTAATACCTTATTTCATCACACAAATACAGCTACATGATAAGCATATCATACATTACCCTTTCTTTATAATTCTTTACATTGTGTGCACTTTCTCACAATATACACATTCAGCTGGAATTGTCAATTAATATCTCTGTATTAGCAGTAGTCGGTCGCTGAGGATTGTTAGCTCCATGAAACTATTTTCAAATATCTAAAAATTGCATCAATATAGTAGACTTCTGAAACACAGTCACAGATTACCGAAAGTTCATAGCAAATTAAATTTATCGCCAGCTAGAAAAACAATTTCTTGTAGTGGAACCTCAACCAGTCTCAAAACTTACTTAACTATACTTACTCTAGGACAGTAGGAGAGAGTCATTTGCACGTAATAGCTTAACAGGACAGTGGAAGAAGTCGAGTGCACCATGGATTAAAGAAGTAATAGAAAACACAACTCGAGGAGGCATCAGTCGCCAACTGATATATCCATAGTAGAGAGACTGATCCTCTACCTACATTGGGTCTCATCCTTTCCTCTTTCCCTTCATACCAATGAAATAACGTAAAGTTGGAACAAAAAAACTTCTTGTGTCCGTTGACTTTAAATTCATAAAGAAAATATCGTATGGTACCAGTTTTGTTGACACAGACTTGAAGATGTGACTGTAAGATATCGAATAACACTCGTTTATCTATTTTAGAAACATCATATACACTGTCTTCTTGTTCACATAAAATTTCACAGCTATCAAAAGACCTTTGTATTTCCTGAGAAATATTTGATATATGACTGATAGTTTCATTGGAAGGTTGTGGTTTTCACGCAGATAAATCCTCCTTTGAAATCCCGTTCTCGAATTTCAGACTAACTTGCTATCGATTTCGGCGTTCAGGTTAGCATCATTAAAGTTTAGGATAGATTTGTGTTTAGTCAAGAAATCAACATCTAGCGTAATTTGCATAGTAAGAAGAAGAATATTTACGAAGTTGGCAGAGAAATGATGACCTTGGCAAATGAAATCTAAACGTGTTTGTTTTCTATCTTCTACAGTTTTTCCTGTAATTACACCCTTAATTTTGGTTTGTTGCAATGGACAAATAGTTGATTCCCGACATTTACTGAAAGCTGCTTCACTGATAACCGAAACAGGACTACCTGAGTCTAGTATGGCTGATAAAGATACCTGTTCAACACAAACTGACACTGCAGGTTGTATTAAGATGTTCTGATGTCCACCTTCTCTTCCAACAAAGTATCTGTAATATCATTAAACTGGAAAAACTTATTTGTCTCTCCTCTGCACCTATGTCATAATTTTTTTCCTGAAAAAGTGTCACGAAAATCCACTACCATACAATTACATATGTTCCCTACCGTTTGTGGATGTTCATAAGTTTCACATTCACTCATAATCTGACCATGGGATGTGATTAGTTACCCAATCAGAAACAATGATTTCCTTAAGTTTAGTGTTTGATCCTCAAAGTTCCTCGCCATTTTTTTTATTTGCATGCACTAGATTGTTGGCAAAGTCCTCTGTCACGTCCTTCAAATTTCTAACCTGTTATTTATTCAGCTCTGATAATACTTTCAGAATGTTTTCCAAAAAATCATTGTTGCCATGCATCACTACAGGAAGGGATAGACTGGCTCGGTCTGTCAACAGTTGTGGATGCAAAACATGAATCTTTAACTACAGAACATGACTGTTGTAACAAATTACATCCTACAGACTCAGTTTCCAAAGCAGAATCCCCAACTGCCCTCTCTTGTTCCATGTTTGATATGGAAAAATTACTCTGATCAGTCCTGTTAGGCATTGTCCTACCTGTTTCTGTTAAATCAGTGTTGTGAAAGGATGCCTATTAAGCAGTCCCTTCTCTGTTTACAGGATTACCAGGAGTTACATCAGATGCAGCTCTAGCATTTGTCCTAGCTCTGCTAGATTTCACATTTTAACGCAATTATAGTAATACAGCAGACAAAAAGGAAAACTGTTACACATAGAAGATCAACACTACACTGATAACTACTAAAAACATTGCCAGTAATTGTTAACGAAAAAGAAAAATATTTATATTATTAATGGCAGGATTCACTGAATAAATGCAGATCTAAGCTTCTGATAATATCACTGTGCAATGAAATTCCTATACTTCAGTAAAAAGCACAATGTTGCATACAACAGAAAAAGTCCCTGTCTGTTGAACCACACAACACTTCAAGATTTCGTAAGTAAGAATACTTTTAAATGGCTGTATATAATTAGCAATAACAAAGATCAATAGTAAAATTACTTGTTCTAAGAATAATATAACACCACAAATGCATAAAATGAAAGAATCTCACTTGCACTACGTATTGTAAAATACTCGTCATGAATCTGTATTCAAAACTAAAAACGCAAAACTCTAATCCAGCTGATACGAACTTTGAATGTCCTCCAGATTTGTCTATATTTTTCACTGGTAAAAATTATGTAAAACAATTGTGTTGTGGTTATGGTATGCTGTGTGATTGTTGTGCCACAAATTTCAAAAGTATTTGCTAAGTCAAAACCTATAGTTGGTACTTTAATTTGTGGTTGCAGAACAAAACTATATATAACTGCAAAAAATCAGCAGACTACCAAGTAACTTACACATCCTTGCAAGATCGCCAGGTGAAAGTTGTTTTGTTTAAACTTCTAAAATCGTGTTTGTATGTGGTTGGTAAATACATAAAACTTATCTTGATATTGCAATGCGTAAAACTTGGTGCAGAACGACAGAACTGTGTTAAGGTAAATTTTGAACGAAAGTATGTGAAGCGCCACGTCACACTATGCGAAATCCAGGCTAGCCATAACATGAAACAATTCATTTGCGAGAGAGAAATCCATTTACTTATGCTGTCTGACTGCAAAACAAAATGATTTCAATTAAAATGTTGGCCATGAATATTGTTAATCTGTAAACAATCACTATACCAGAACTGTTATTGTAATTACAGAGCAGATGAATATAAAAATAGTGCATCTCTCTGTGATAAAAGTGTTTGAAAATTCACAAGATAGCGCTGTACTGAAATCTTTTGGTGGTATCAAGCCTCAGAACTGAAACTGACATTTGATCAAAAACCCTCTGACAACCACAGTGCCCTACAATTTATATGAATCTCGATGGTAATTAAATCCGTTGGTCTACCCGTGCGCATTGAGCGCACGTCTGTTCTGCAACTTGTCATAATAGTAATGATGAAACTGTCAAAAATTTTCCATACTTTCGATGTGCAATGCAAGACAGTATCTTATCACTTTTCATGAAAAATGATTCTGCAGTACACAACTCGTGATGTGTAATGCGAGTATACAAGCACATTCGTAACGGTAAAGAATGGAAAATGAGGAACTAAATTTAGCGACTGACAAATGGGGACAAAGACTCCAAGTATAACTATGCTTCATTAACAACACGACACCCTTTTACAAAGTTCTCACAACTAGAGAAATTGGCAAAATATTTCTTAATACTCTCCTGTGTACAACTGCTTTGCTAGACACCCATTTCAAGCTAAGACAAAACCATGTGTTGATTATGAAACTTCTACCCTAAACTTCAATCATATGCAGCGTTCTAACAATAAAAAACTAAACCATTACAAATATAAAAACTGAATTACCTTACACGTTGTCTTAAAGAATTTCCTCATTAATACAATCCCAATTATGCAGTATTTTTGATCAACAACATATTATTGCAAAGTCCTTTGTAAACACAGCTGCCTCCACTTCATGGCAGGCCAGCTTCCATCCTTTCAAACAAAGTACGTTGCCAGACTGACTAGCACACACTACTTGCTACTCTCTTCAAACAAAGTAACCTGACTAACGTCATTGGTCTCAAGAACAGACTTACAAAGAAAATACTTATATCGATACTATGGAGGTTGAGTACGTTTATTGAATTCACAATTTCCTTTACATTTATGGTCAAAACCTCTTGAAAATAGACATTGCAAATAGGACAGTTACCCTTCAATGTTTCTGTTTAAATTTGCCTCTCAGGTTTTCCCTCATTGACCAGCTTGTTGTCTGATCTTCCCAATGATCGCTGCTCTATGTCTTTGTTTGCTACGTGTAGTGGGCTAGCTCGAAGGCTTGTACCCTTCAACAGTATTGCGCCATATTTGATAACTTTGTGGAAAAAATATTTTCCCAAAACATATCAGAACCGCCGTATGTCTGCCTGCTGCACACCATTACTTTAGTTTTCTTTAAGTTTATGAGACTATTAAAGCCCTGAGAGGCCTCAAACACCAGTTATTGAAGCACGCGATTCAACTGCTGTTCATTTCAACAAATGCAACTATGCGTTTGTTTTTTCTTTTTTTTATTCACAAGATTTGCGGTTTTGTCCACAGGTGAATTATCGTAGTGTAGAGAGGCAGTAGTCTGAACTGCTGTGGTCCGACATTTACACTCTTCCAATAGCAGTGTGTTTATATAATGCATCGCATGGGTAATATTGTGAGGAACCCAGACAGCTGTTTCCGCCTTCCCATTTATCATTAAAATATGGCACGACTTTCCGTACGTTCTCTGATGACCTCCTTTACAGCGTAGATTGCCGCCTTGTTAAGTGCGCAATAACCTCAAAAGAACTTCGCAACCGAATGTTGTCGAACGATACCGTCCTTTGGCTTATCTTGGACCACTCTAATTATCTGAGTTATTCGAGCACGTCGCCTTGGCGGAACGTGACTTAGCAGCCCCGAACTTTTGCCAGCAAAAAAGTTTTAAAGCCGGCGAACTAACCCGGATAAGGTGTGTGTCGGAAGCTGCCTCAGCGAAACTCGTGCTGCAGAGGATTCTTTCAACCTTGAACTGTTCCAGACCTCTTTTCTCAAAGGAAGTTCTGCGAACCGTTTTATATCCGCTGCAGTACTAGGAAGCGGAAACTACGAAAGGGCGAGGAAGGCCTGCAGCACTGATATAGTGCACAAACTGCGGAATTTTTGTAGGTATGTGCCTTTTAGATTTATTCTTACACGAAAAACACAAAAACTGCTGTTCCATGTCTGACTTTTACCTTACGGTTTAAACCAATGGCCATCAAACTGAGGCCCGCAGTCCCCATGCGGCAAGAATGAAGTGTTCGTGCGGCTCGCATATCTCATCCGTGTAAAATATGCATCTAGGAACTCAAAGCTGATTCCAGAAAGGTCAAGTAACTTTAAGGATTGTTTAAGAATGCAGTTTTCCTGCTCAGTAACAAACAAAAATACTTAAGGAGACAGTAATATTTTAAGATCTACTTGGTGAATTCGGTGGTGAGATAAGTAAAGTTTGCCAGTTTTCTCCGGGGCAGTAGGGTAAGTAGCAGGCCCACAGCGAGGTTGGAGGATTGTTTGTCTTTCAGTACTGTCAGGGGCGTGCGCTGTTCACACCGATCAGTTGCTATGACACGGAATAACATGGATTCGTGAATGCACATTGCAGAGATGATCATCTTCAAACGCGGTACTTAATTTGTAGCAAGGAACATTAAATTAATTTAGGCTTTTGTAATACAATGCATCGAGCAAAAATCTGGCATTTAAATCATTTATCAGACTTATGTGATGATGTCTGATACTCAGTAATGCATTTAAATATAAGTACAGACAATGTTATTACACAAAGTCATTCTCAGACATAGTAAAGGCAACAATGTTTCACCACGCAACTATTGTGCCGAAATTGTTAAATGTCACTGTGGTTGGCAGCAATGTGAAACAGAGTACAGTCGACATGAAGTGTTCCGAATGGCGCTGACTTTTAACGATCAGTACTAAGGAGGAGGCGGTCAGCTTAATGCGCCCTTTCTACAACTAATCTATTAGAGGTCCATAACATACCAGTTTATGTAAGTTACCAGTTAAGAATAAGATCGGCCCACAATGTCAGTATAGGTTCTTACGTATAAAAATTTGACGACCACTTGTCTAAATTGAAGTATCCACGGATAACCTTAATCGAATTTCATATAAATATTGGGTCTTTGCTATTATATAAATATCCTGAAAGGTGTTAGCAGAACTAGCACATTTACTCTTGTAATCTTTGATATTTGTTCTATGGATATCAAAGAGCATGGAAAGCTGATGAAGGCACATATTACTTACAGCTGTATAGCTAGACCGCATCGGTTACTCAAATATTTCTTACCCTTTTTAACTATCAAACTATTTTTTTAACTTGTAAACAGTTTTATAAAATTCCACTACGGTCGCTTAACTTATTTGTGGAGAATCACTGAGGAAGTGTTATAACACCCTACACTAGGATTGCATGTTCAAGTAGATCTAAAGAATGCAACAAGGTTTGTAGACGACACTGCTCGTTCATGAGAACGCAGAGAGATTTCTGATAAAAAATGGCATAGAAATATGTTACGAATCGCCTAGACATGCATGAAACTCGTTAAAGGCAATAACAAGTTTAAGATACCAAATGGCGAAAGGACAGCAGAAGAAGTGAAAGAATTCTACAATCTTTGGAGCAAGGATGATACCAAGAATGGGTTTTGTGTTGGTTAATATGAGCGCAAACGAACGAATTCATTGAATGTGCAATTATGAACCGTAAAATATTGTCAGAAAGAGTACATTTAGCGATGTTATGGAGATATTCGTCTGTAAACCTAAAAAAGTATTAGTGTTGCAATGGATATTCTGCTTTTCTCGAAATGAGAACGCAGCGGTATATTTGTTTTCGTTTTAGAAACTGCATGTTACTTTTAAGTATTATCAGATTTTGACAATCGTCTCACCAAATTATTTTATGGACTTTGAAACACGCGGACAAACCTATCTGACACGTAGTGGACCTTTTACAATGTGTTTTCTTAAAACCGAGGATTCTCAAAATCAGCGGTTACCTAATCAAGTACAACACCTGTGTTGAATTCATTGACACTTCCTCACTGTAAGGTGGCGGAAAGCTTCTCATGTTTGCAAGGCTTTCTTTCATCTCGGGAAACATCACTAGGAGTAAACGTTTCATAACAAATAGCCTTCAACGTTCTGAAGAAATCGTAACGTGTTATCCATTAGTACGCATATGTTTTCGAGAGAAAGTTTCTCAACAATAGTCACTAACTGTGTTTTACCCATACGATAAAACGGCTGTCTAATGAAACTTTGTAAAGAAAGGTGCTATGTTTCCGATATTCGCTGCATTGACGTTTCGTGATAGAGGATCATTCTGAAAACGTTTACTATGGAGCACCTCTTTCTTTGTGGATTGTGATACACCGGTTTCCTTCATCAAAAATAGCAAAAAATAATGATCAAAATACATAACAAGTAATTCGATCTCAATGGCACACGAAAACATAGAAATAATTTCCGTCCCAGTCAAACATCTCTGAATTAGACAAAATGCAAATATGAATTTGACACTTTGAGAAACACATGTGAGTACCATGATTACCATGAGCAGTTGGTTATCACGTGGCAGTGTGGTGCCACAGGGCTTGGCAGAAATATAATCTACATTCCTGTTAGTTGGAGTGAAACCCTCAGTGCTATAGATAGCAGCATATGTATTAAAGCGCTATATTATTAAATCATCCTACATACACACTGCTTTACACACTTTAAAACTTAATATAATTCACTTCAAGATGGCGAACAGTTGTGCTCCCAAATAGGTACGCAAGTAAGGAATGTAGACTATGGACAGTGAAAAGAAAAATCTGTTATAAGTACAGGAATTAAGTGAACATTCAAATCAGTACAAGCAAATCATTACGCAGAAACTGTTTGTCATGTGACAGTACACATTGAGGTGACAAGAGTCATGCTACACTTCCTAATATCGTGTCGGGCCTTCGTTTTCCCGGCGTGTCGTAGGCTTAACAAGTCGTTGGAAGTTACCCGCAGACATGTTGAGCCATGCAGCTTCCATAGCAGTCCATAATTGTGAAAGTGTCGATATGATTCTTGTCGGGCGATCTGGTTATCCAAATCATTCGTTCGAATTGTCCGAAATGTTCTTGAAACCAATCACGAACAACAGTGGCTTGGTGACAATTCCATCGTTGTTTGGGAACGTGAAGCCCATGAATGGCTACCAATGGTCTCCAAGCTACTGAACATAATCATTTCTAGTAAATGATCGGTTCAGCTGGACAGGAGGCTCCAGTCCATTCTTTGTAAACAAATCCCACACCATTGTGGAGCGACCTCCATCTTGCACAGTGCCTTGTCGACAACTTGGGTCCATGGCGTCATGGCTTCGAGGGTCTACGCCACACTCGCACCCTACCATCAGCTCTTACGAACTGAAATCGGGATTCATCTGACAAGGCTACGGTTTTCCAATCGTCTAGAGTCTAACCGATGTGGTCACGAGTCCAGAAGAGGCGCTGCAGACGATATCGTGCTATTAGCAAAATCACACACGTCGCTCGTCTGCTGCCATAATCAATTAACGCAAAATTTACCCGCGCTGTCCTAACGGATACGTTCGTTGTACGTCCCACATTGATTTTTGCGGTTGTTTCACGCGCTTTTTTTTTTTGCCTGTTAGCACTAACACACTCTACTTGCTCTCGGTCATTAAGTAAAGGCCGTCGGCTACTGCGTTTTCCGTGGTGAGAATTAATGCATAAAATTTGGTGGTCTCGACACATTCTTGACATTGTGGATCGCGGAATGCTGAATTCGCTAACGATTTCTGAAATTGAGTGTCCCATGCGTCTAGCTCCAACTACCATTCGGGGTTCAAGGCCGTTTCACACGAATCACCTCAGTACAAATGGCAGCTCCGCCAACGCACTGCCCTTTTATACCTTGTGTATGGTGCACTACCGCCATCTGTATGTGTGATTATTGCAGTGTTCAAAATTTCAAATTGCTCCGAGCACTATACGACCTAACTTCTGAGGTCATCAGTCGCCTACAACTCAGAACTAATTAAACCTAACTAACCTAAGGACATCACACACATCCATGCCCGAGGCAGGATTCGAACCTGCGACCGTAGCGGCCGCTCGGTTCCAGACTGTAGCGCCTAGAACCGCACGGCCACTCCGGCAGGCTATCGCAGTGTACAACGTAAGAAAACGAATAAAGAACATGACAGATGACATCGAAACGGACCTGCTCAGTTTTGAATTTGAAATTTCGTTTGCTTATTATGTGCAAATGATAAAAACAAAACCAGAGAAACATACTGTGGTATAGCAGCGACATGCTGCTGTGTGATACTTATTTTTTTTGTTCTTATTTCTTTACTATTTTTGAGGAGAGTAGATAACATAATAACTCAGGAAGAAGGCTTCACAGTTTCTTGTTAGAAACAAGCGAACCCCGGTATCCCTTCTGTAGCCAGGCTTGAACACAGAGGTTCTAGAGGACGGTCATAGGTTTCCAGGGCAATGCAGTTTTTGTAAGTCGGTTTCTACAAGCCTATGCTCCATGTTTTGTCGGCAAATGGGGTATTCTCCTTTGAAGGCAGCATGCCGCTAACCCACAGCATGTGCCTAGTGTACCACTAGGCGTGACGAATTCACTTCCATGTACGTAGTTCTAAGAAAGGGGCCGTCGGGGCCATGCTCATTCACCGGGAGCAAATTCGCAGCCTTACACTCCAAATTTTATAATCTAATCAAATGCGCATTCTCCTCACTGTGCCTTCGCGCGAAGGTATCGACCAGTAAGTGGAACATGGCTAGCAGCTGATACCAAACAAAAACTCTTGCATGTTAAGATGCATTGTGTTTAAGTAAAGAATGGGGAATTTCTGTTGGTTCTCCCGTATTTACGTAAATACACCAATGTGGTGGTGGTTACGTTGCGGTGTGGTGGGTGGGGGGTAGGGTGGGGGTGGGTTGGGGATGGGGGGGGGGGGAGCTAACCGGGGGTACCTTCCCCGGGAGACAACTTCACGGGGTGCCAAATTCATATTCTCGAAGAAAAAAAACCTTGTTTCACAAAGCGCCTAGATGCCAGCTCACGTTGGTCAATCAATTATTTACGTGATTTTGGAACGCTCACTATTTGGGCATTTTTGAACACATTCTAAGCTTATCTCTGAACGAATCGTAAGTTGATTTTTGCATGCGTGCATAGTATGAGCGATGTTTCTGCCAGGGAATCCCCATCGCATATAGAAATAGAAAACTTTCTCGCAGAGAAATGGGGACGGGGCTGTAAGAGATGAGCCGAATGAACCCGATCGGGTGAAGGCCAATCGCTGTTACTTTATGTGGTTTATTGGGTGCGGGAATGATAAGCGTTTTTATAATCATTAGCGAAATCCATGGATTCAGACTAAGAGAGTGGAAATAACCAACTAATAGAAATACCAGGTAAAAAAGGTTCTATATCATCTCGGTGTATTCAAGAAAATGAAATTTTGATAGAAAAGTTTTGCCTGATCGATGCACTACTAAGGGCCAGTTGAACAGCCGTTTACGATCTGTTCTCGAAATAGCGCAGAAAACGTGTTGTACGAACATGTAAATAAAGCCTAACTGGAAAAAAAGTGTGGAGTAATTGAAACGGTGATTCTGGTAGGCTTAGTAAAGTTAAACGGAGAATAAGTTTTGATAATGACCAGCGTGGTTACAGAATTTGCGATGACAAGCCGGCCGGTGTGGCCGTGCGGTTCTAGGCGCTTCAGTCTGGAACCGCGTGACCACTACGGTCGCAGGTTCGAATCCTGCCTCGGGCATGGATGTTTCTGATGTCCTTAGGTTAGTTAGGTTTAAGTAGTTCTAAGTTCTAGGGGACTGAAGACCACAGGTGTTAAGTCCCATAGTGCTCAGAGCCATTTGAACCATTTTTTTGCGATGACAAGGTTGTTTGTTACAAAGAGGAAGGAGAAGAAAATGGACATGACACAAATTATATGGAAGATTATCACGGGTCCAAATTTATATAAAAATTTCGTGCTCCTACTTTACGATCTCCTTGTTGAGAAACAGAAGCGTATAAATGAAATGTAAAACTATTTCCTAACACAAAACGTTTTGTTTTTGTGGGCCTAATAGGCATTTGATATTGGTACTTCGTGAATTATGTTCCGTCGTATTACTTATGTAAAATATGAACGTAAAAACGATCATTTATGCCAAAACAGTCTCTCTTACTTGACATGTGTTATAATTGCTGCAAAATGAGAAAGATTTATTTGGTTTTATGTAGCAGATAGTGACAAAATAGACGTAATCAAATCGAGAAACTACAGCATGCTTGAGTAATACTCGTACTAATAACTCTTTCGGTATTAGAAAGACATTTTGATTTTTCATGTAGCAAAACGTTTGACGAACTTTGATGAGGCAATAGATTTGTTTGCAGAAAGAAAGCGTGCAACGTAAAGCTGTAGCAAGATTACAGAGAAAAAAGTGCTAGGACCTAAGGATTGAAGAAATGTGTACGGTCTTCTTCATCTCTTGTCATTATTAGTTTTGTGTCTCCCATATTTGATTTGTCATCTGCTCATGGTCTCGCGGTAGCGTTCTCGCTTGCCGAATACGGGATCCCGGGTTCGATTCCCGGCGGAGTCAGGGATTTTTACTGCCTCGAGATGACTGCTTGTTGTTGTGTCGTCTTCATCATCATCATTCATCTCCGTGACGGTCGGAGGAAGGCCACGGCAAACCACCTCCGCTAGGACGTTGCCTAGTCGGTGTTGCGGGTCTCCCGCATCGTCCGCCTACGCTCCGGCACAGAGTGTGAGACTTCATCATCATAGTCACACTAAAGAGAAAGTTATTAGCTAATAGGCAATAATGAATGCAAATTTACCGGTCGCAAGTAATCTCACCCAGTTTTTTTTAGGGGGGGTAGGGTGTCAAACCGGCCGACTGGGAGCAGGAGACGCACCACAGGACATATTAATTTCCACTGTCCTGAATATAGGTTTGATGACTTCTATTACAAAATATACACGTTTGAATTCCACAATGCGAAATACAGTGACGTGCGATAGAAGGATGCTGTGTGAAGAGGCCTGGCACTGCTCTTTGGCACACTTAAGACATTTCCTCGAACACACACACACATACACACACACACACACACACATATATATATATATATATATATATATATATATATATATATATATATATATGTTTTATACTCTTTATAAAGATTTGCGTAACAAAATGAACATATTTCTTTAAGCTTTGATGTCCTATCTCAAACTCTCGGGGACGGTGAACGGCGGGGGGGCGGGGGGGGGGGGGGGGGGGGACGCAACAATCGAGTGTTTACTCCGGTCCAGAAATACAGTACGTTGGCAGGAGTATTGACTTGTGTCTTCATGCGCCGGTGGTCGGTGTCGTGACCGATTCGCTCTGAGGAAACAGTTGCAACGGGAACGACTTTTTGTTATGATTAGCTGATAGCTGATTTAGGTGCTCTCAAAGGGCACCTCTTCCCTGCTGCCGACTCGTGTTGTGTGATCTAGTTTAGCGCCGTTAGCGGGTTCTGTTGTTACGGTCCTGCCTATGTGGGTTCTCCTTGAGTTGTGAGTTTGTGCTTTCCGGAAAGTTTGGATCCGCCGTGGTGTGGTCAGGGTCGCTTCTAGAAACTCTCTGTTCGATGAGCACCCTGTGTTGAATTCCTGAAAAGTAACTTAGCTATGATTTCCGGGTGTGACAATTGTGGTGACAATTTTTATTCTTTGGTTTTAATAGTGTTTCTGCTTGCCAAATGATGCCTAACATCATTACTGTCACCGTCTGTGCAGGCAGCGGGGATGTGGCGGCGGTCACAGGTGCAAGTTATGCTGTCACGAACATTTATGATTAATGTGCTGTTTCAGTTATGTTTTAGATTCTGATCTGGCCAGATCCGTTAATGTACCGGATGCAATGCCGGAGGGCTGTGAAATTTTCTGTATTGGCACCCATGGGTGTTCTGAGACAAGATGTCTTACCTAGTTCTTAGAGTGTGATCGGACCTGCGGGCTGTCTTGTACTGGTATCTGTCCGTCACATTATGAACAGAAGCAGGATTTCAATCCGGAAGGAAAGTTCAAAGCTCTTGTTTCAAATCTACTTAAACTACATTTGTAGCTTGGTTATGTTAATATTCTTATTCTTGTTTCTCGGCAGTGTTCAAATTGTATTATTCTTGAGATTCTTAGTTTAGTGCGTTAATCGCCGTTTGCCGGGTGTTGTAATGTATTCTGGATTGCTTGTTGAGGCAGCTATTTGCTGAAAGTGTCTTATCGTACTAATTGACTTGTTGGTGTCTCTAGGCATCTTCTTGTCGCATGACGATTTCTTACGAGCGCCCTACTGTTGCCTGATGGATCAGCTACTGTTTTTCCAGTCTATGCGCGCAAGGGGAGAGCACCGGCGGCACGATATTACTGGACAAAATTTGGGATTCGCCGCTTCCGTTACCCTGTGTGAAGCAGCCCTACAGCACGGCGACTGATGTTCAAGTTAGTCTCTTCCTCTCTCGTTCGCGCGAGCCTAAATATTTTCAGAGTTCGCGTAGTTTTGTCTTTTGGCTTGGATCCCTTTTGGTGTCGTGTCCTTTCTGTATCAAGTTTTCCCTAGTCATCCGGGTCATTTGCTGGTCCTTGTATTGCTTAAATTTGTCAGTTCTCAAAAGGTCGTGATAAAGTTTGGCATGTATATAAAACCATTCTGTTAGCTTAAACATTTCATTTTCTTTAAACGTTTTACTCGTTAATAAATTTGCGCTAGTCGTTGTATTTGACTATTTGACTTTTAAAAATATTGCTTTGAATTTGTCAATTCTCGTACACTACGGAGTAACATTTTGGTCTGTAATTTAAAACCATTCTGTTAGCTTGCACATTTAAATTAGTTTACAAAAACTTTAAAAAAATCGCTCTGAGCACTATGAGACTTAACTTCTGAGGTCATCAGTCGCCTAGAACTTAGAACTAATTAAACCTAACTATCCTAAGGATATCACACACATCCATGTCCGATGCAGGATTCGAACCGTAGCGGTCGCGCGGTTCCAGACTGTAGCACCTAGAACCGCTCAGCCACTCCGGCCAGCCACAGATTCTTTACCTGGCACTAAATTTGAGTTACATCCGACATTCAAAAAGTTTGCTTTAAATTTGTCAGGTCGCTTAAAGGACTGTGTTATACTTTGATCTCTAATTTAAAACAATTGTTCTAGACTGGTGTCACTCTGCTATCGTTGTTAAACTTTTTAGCCATGGTCCTCTTTCGAATTCGAAGCATTCCTCTCATTGTTCTAAGAAGAACTGATTTCTAAAAGATTACTTCAATGTTACTTACTATTGTTGCTATTGTTTTCTTAAATTGTTTAATGAATGCGAATCACTTGGCATATAACGAATGATGTCATAACGTGGGGCCCAGGCCTTCCATGAATTCCTGTTAATCTGGCTTGCTGGAACTCAAGCACATTCGTTGCACATGGGGGTCGTAACTACGCTACTTGCCAGGAAAGCAACACAGAGCGCTCAGTGAACACAGAGGAGGGCAGACTGTATGAGCGACACAGAAAACACTACTGCGGATCCAAACTTCCCGGAAAGCACAAACTCACAAGTCAGGGAAGAATCACACAGAGAAGGGCAACAGTAATAGAAAAGTCCGCTAACGTCGCCAAACTACACACATCCAAAAAAGTTTTGCATCGCCCCAGTTCCCAGAACTCCTGAAGATAGACGTTTGAATGTGGATATTGTATCACAGATACAGTCCCTCACACTGTTCAGAAACGTCACTAAGCCCGCCCAAAGAAGTAAACAACTATGCATGAGCAACGCTAATTGACGGAGGAAGTCCGACAGCCGATCAGTTCCAGTCATTCCACCAGCAAGGAGGTACACGGTTCGTGTTGTCTGTAGTTCAACCATGCCTAGACGGTCAATACCTCGGTTCGATCGCGTCTGCATTGTTACTTAGTGCCAGGAAGGGCTCTCGACAAGGGAAGTGTCCAGGCGTCTCGGAGTGAACCAAAGCGATGTTGTTCGGACATGGAGGAGATACAGAGAGACAGGAACTGTCAATGATATGCCTCGCTAAGGCTGCCCACGGGCCACTACTGCAGTGGATGACCGCTACCTACGGAAGGAACCCCTGGCAGCAACGCCACCATGTTGAACAATGCTTTTTGTGCAGCCACAAGACGTCGTGTTACGACTCAAACTGTGCGCAGTAGCCTGCCTTTGCAACGACGATGCCATGCAGTGCGGTACGGATGGGCCAAACAACTTGCCGAATGGATCGCTCAGCACTAGCATCATGTTCTCTTCACTGATAAGTATCGCATATGCCCTCAACCAGACTATCGTCGGAGACGTGTTTGGAGGCATCCCCGTCAGGCTGAACGCACTGTACAGCGAGTGCAGCAAGGTGGAGGTTCCCTGCTGTTTTAGGGTGACATTATGTGGGGCCGACGTACGCCGCTGTCGGTCATGGAAGGCGCCGTAAAGGCTGTACCGACCGATAGTGCAACCATATCGGCAGCATATGGGCGAGGTATTCGTTTTCATGGACAACAATTCGCGCCCCCACCTTGCACATCTTGTGAATGACTTCCTTCAGGATAAACACATCCTCGACTAGAATGGCCACCATATTCTCCAGACATGAACCCCATCGAACATGCCTGGGATACTTCCTGGCACTCCTGAAAGAAGGAGTTCTGCAAGGTTCGCAGGAGAGCTTCTGTAAAGTTTGGACGGTAGGAGACGAGGTACTGGCAGAAGTAAAGCTGTGAGGAGCGGGCGTGAGTCTTGCTTCGGTAGCTCAGATGGTAGAGCACTTGCCCGCGAAAGGCAAAGGTCCCGAGATCGAGTGTCGGTCGGGCACACAGTTTTAATCTGCCAGGAAGTTTCATATCAGCGCACACTCCGCTGCAGAGTGAAAATCTCATTGTAGATACCTGGGATAGATTGAAAAGGGTTGTTTATGGACGACGTGACCCACCAACCACTCTGAGGGATCTACGCCGAATCACTGTTGAGGAAAGGAACAATCTGGACCTACAGTGCCTTGGTGAACTTGTGGATAGTATGCCACGACGAATACAGGCGTGAGATCAATGCAAGAGGACGTGCTACTGGATATAAGAGGTAACGGTTTGTACAGCAATCTGGACGACCACCTCTGAAAGTGTCGCTGTATGGTGCTACAACATGCAATGTGTGGTTTCATGAGCAATAAAAACGACGGAATTGATGTTTATGTTGATTTCTATTCCAGTTTTCAGTGCAGGTCCCGGAACTCTCTAAACCAAGGTTATTCAAAACTTTTTGATGTGTGTAGATCACACAGCACGGCTCTACAACAGGAAAGAGGTGCTATTTCTGAGCACCGAAATCAGGTGATTAATCCAGTCCATTCTCATTGAAAACGTTTCCTCAATGTGAATCGGTCAACGCACCGACCACCGGTGCGTAACGACAGGTTTCCTCCAGCCGACTTCCTTCCCCCTCATGCCCGCTGACTGTCCGTTCCACACTCGCCCGCCTCACAAAACACTTCAAAGCCGAACACACGGCGCAAGAGCTCAGCACGGCGACCAGACGGACAGCGAACCAGAGATACGATCTGCACACAATCAATGCAAACCGACACGACTCACCTTGCTAGCGGAAGTTTCAAAAAGTTTAGAATTGGGTTTAGAAGAGGATAATTTCGGACATTTGTGGTCCTGCGACGGTGTTCTGCTGCCGAGTAGGGCTCACATTTCCTGAAGCTGATTAAGGCGATCTTCATCTGGTGGCGATCCGCTCAGTCTGGCATACGTTTCCCGAGTTTTGAGTTAGTGTCGCATTTCGTCTTAGTGCTAGCCACTTTCTGAACTCCTCTCAGTTTGTGGACTTTGCTACTAAACTTGTGTTGCCTGATTAATTGTATTGTTTTGTGGATGATGGACCCATTTACTTTACATTTGCAAGCCTAAAATTTTAGGAAAGCTGATAGTGTTTTCCAAGCAGCCTTCCACGCAAATGCACTCTTGCAGTTGCAACAAGTCGCTGCCTGGAAACAACTCTGACGCAAATGGCTATTATTTTCTAGACTTTTACCATCTGGAACTCCCAAATGTATCGCTTTCATGTGTGGCCAACCCATTAATAGACCATAAATTTGGTTGAAATGATGAGGAGGCACGGGCCCCTTACGAGCGAGCACAGCTTAGCTCCTCCCCATCCGGCCTCTTGCAACCACCTCCCCTTACCACCGCTGCTCGCTGACTAACCGCGGACAGCCGCTCTGTGAAATACTCAGTGCTATCAGAAAGTTTGAGAGGTAGCTGCTCGTAATGTTAAAAAATCCTCTTATATTAGGAACAAATCGCCATCTCCTGTAAAGTAACAAGTTATTGTAGCGTTATAAGATTGAGGTTTTCCGAATACTTTAGGTGAATACAGTAAACGTCTCTGGAACACTGCATGGCGCAGGCGGAATCAGACTCGGTAGGGTGCCGTGCTGCGCTCCGCCTCAATTCACACTCCATCCACTTTCCATAGATGACCACGGCAGCACCACGAGAACAGACAACCAGCGAAACCTTTATCATTCCCGAGATTCTGCCCCAGCCAGGCGCCGGACCATAACAATCTGCGCTTATCCTTTTCAGATCTGAATTTTCTCTGGAGGAAGGAAATGTTTCTTTATGTGATAATGCTCTTAGGTGACTTTTTAATGATTTTAGATGCATGATTTATACAAAATTACATACCACTTGTCAAAAATCACTTTGTGCACTTGGCTTCATTTCACGGACTAAAATAACTAATTATGAAATATTCTCCGTTGTAATAAATAGTAAAATCATCATTCAATAATTACCATGCAAACTAAAAACAAAAATATTCAATTATGTAGTGGAATACGGCTAACCAATCACATCCGTGTATTCTGGTGGTCATGACCTGCAGGCAAAAAGGAATACAAACGTCTCAAAAATGAGATCGACAGGAAGAGCAAAATGGCTAAGCAGGGATGGCTAGAGGACAAACGTAAGGATGTAGAGGCTTACCTCACTAGGGGTAAGATAAATAGCGCCTATAGGAAAATTAAAGAGACCTTTGAGGGACAGAGAACCACTTGTATGAATATCAAGAGCTCAAATGGAAACCCAGTTCTAACTAAAGAAGCGAAAGAAGAAAGATGGAAGGAGTATATAGAGGGTCTATAAAAGGGCGATGTACTTGAGGACAATATTATAGAAATGGAAGAGAATGTAGATCAAGATGAAATGGGAGATGCGATACTGCGTGAAGAGTTTGACAGAGCATTGAAAGACTTGAGCCGAAACAAGGCCCCGGGGTAGACAACATTTCATGAGAACTACTGACGGCCTTGGGAGAGCCAGTCCTGACAAAACTCTACCACTTGGTGAGGAAGATGTATGAGACAGGCGAAGTACCCTGAGACTTCAAGAAGAATATAATAATTCCAATCCCAAAGAAAGCAGGTGTTGACATATGTGATAATTACCGAACTATCAGTTTAATAAGTCACAGTTGCAAAATGCTAACGCGAATTCTATACAGACGAATGGAAAAACTGGTAGAAGCGGACCTCGGGCAAGATGAGTTTGGATTCCGTAGAAATAGTGGAACACGTGAGTCAATACTGACCATACGACTTATCTTAGAAGAAAGATTAAGGAAAGGCAAACCTGCGTTTCTAGCATTTGCAGACTTAGAGAAAGCTTTTGAAAATGTTGACTGGAATACTGTCAGAGGCAGCAAAGGACCTGGAAGAGCAGTTGAACGGAATGGACAGTGTCTTGAAAGAAGGGTATAAGATGAACATCAACAAAAGCAAAACGAGGATAATGGAATGTAGTCGAATTAAGTCGGGTGATGCTGAGGGAATTAGATTAGGAAATGAGACACTTAAAGTAGTAAATGAGTTTTGCTATTTGGGGAGCAAAATAACTTATGATGGTTGAAGTAGAGAAGATATAAATTGTAGACTGGCAATGGCAAGGAAAGTGTTTCTGAAGAAGAGATATTTGTTAACATCGAGTATAGATTTAAGTGTCAGGAAATCGTTTCTGAAAGTATTTGTATGGAGTGTAGCCATGTATGGAAGTGAAATATGGACGATAAATAGTTTAGCCAAGAAGAGAATAGAAGCTTTCGAAATGTGGTGTTACAGAACAGAGCTGAAGATTAGATGGGTAGATCACATAACTAATGAGGAGGTGTTGAATAGACTTGGGGAGAAGAGAAGTTTGTGGCACAACTTGACCAGAAGAAGGGACCGGTTGGTAGGACATGTTCTGAGGCTTCAAGGGATCACCAATTTAGTATTGGAGGGCAGCGTGGAGGGTAAAAATCGTAGAGGGAGACCAAGAGATGAATACACTAAGCAGATTCAGAAGGATGTAGGTTGCAGTAGGTACTGGGATATGAAGAAACTTGCACAGGATAGGGTAGCCTGGAGAGCTGCATCAAACCAGTCTCAGGACTGAAGACCACAACAACAACAACAACAATGACCTGCTACATTGACATGCTGATATTTTCATTGTAGAGCTCAATAGTTAGCAGCACTGGCGCATGATAAAAAGGCTGAACATTCACAAATGTGTACCTCACTTTCCATTGGGGAAAATTAGTTCTGTTGCAGTTCAGACACAGTTATTGTACCCAACTGTAGCCAGAGGATCTGAAGGATTAAGTCTCACATTACCCTCTCCTTCGTCACTATCCCAGCTTAGGCGAATGAAGCATATCGGCTGGTTGTTTTTGCGTTAGATGTTGTCCACGGTGCGCTTTAAGGAGTTTATGGAGCCATTATTTTGTTCATGAGCGGTTTATGAAAAGTGCCGACTTCCCTCGTTTTCAAAAATCTTTATCCATTACCGAGAAACATCAATAAACATGATTTTGGGTACCAAACACAGGAGAGGCCACACATACTGTGAAAGAACGCTAAATTGGACAGCAACGATGTACTGGCCTTTTGTAACTAAGCAAGTCCGCTATTGCTGAAAACTGCATTTCTTCTGTACATTCAATGGAGTATGATAGAATTGCGATTCTGACCACAGCTACATCTTTTCGGGACTGCATTATTAAAGAATCCGTGGAATAAGCCTGGCGGAAAATCTGATAAATCATGAGAGTGGCTACAAGCTGGACAGTGCGTGGAACGACATTATCTCCACTATTTGTTCTGATTGAAGACGACAAAGTGCGCCATAGACCGCGGCGAACGGTAACACAGAGGGCAGCTGAATTCCGTTGTTCCAACAGCGAGGGCGCTGCCGCCGTTGTGTGGTCTGTCTGTCAACTTGAATTTTGACGCAAGCGCGGGTATACTCACAGCGCGATATACAGGGCGGAACAGAGCAAGTTTTCGTCCATCTCGAGGGTTGGATCCGTTCCCTTCGAAGTCTACGGATTCTACTGCCTGGACTACCCTCACGGTGGAATCTATGGCTTCGAAGGGCCCCTTGCTGTTGGTGTTGGTGTTGCTAGTGCCGTCTGTCTGTCTGTCTGTCGGCTTGCCTGCTTGCTTGTTCGTCTGCCAGCATGTTTCGTTTCATCTGCCTGCTTGCCTGTCTCAATATACATATATAACTTCAGATTTCATTATACTCAAATAATGTTATCTCCATTAGATTTACTTTACACACACCTGATGCTCCATGATGAACACCTGGCTGCCATGACATACTATGTGGTTGTTCCACAACATGGACCTGACTGTGGGTGTCAAACCCTGCAAATAATTTTTGTTATTATACAGACAAAATTGATAGGTCTAAAAGGTGGCATGTACTCCACTGCAAGTAACGTTTAAATCAGAATCCAAACACACTACATTGCGACTGAACAGCAACATTGTGAATATTACTTAATCTGACATCTTTGGTTGATATGAGGACATTAGAGCAGTATGGATTACATTGGGATTAATGGATCCGATTAAGTGTTACCTGTTGTGCTGTGCTGCACAATTGGTATGGCATAACCATGCTGTACAGCAACCATGTGGTTCATGTCCAGACCTGTAAATTAATTTTGTATTATAATGCAGACACGGTAAAATAGAATTTAAAGATATGAATATACATATATATGAATTCAAAATATCATCATACTCAGATAATGTTATCTCCATTAGATTTACTTTAGACACACCTGATGCACCATGATGAACACCTGACTACCATAACATACTGTGTGGTTGTTTACAACATGCAAGTGTTTTTGAATTTCATATCACAATTGAGGCCAAATTGATATGTTCTGAAAGCTAGCATATACATATACTATACTGCAAGTAACTATTACATCAAAATACAAACACACTGCATTGCTACTGAACAGCAACATTCTAAATTTTACTTAATGTCACATGTTTATTTGGTCGGAGGACATTAGAGTAGTACCACACACGTTTGGAATTATGGATCCCATCAAGTTTTACCTGTTTTGCTGTGCTGTACATCTGGCATGGCACGACTATGCTCCGCAGGAACATCATGATTCATGTAGAGCTCTGCATATAAATTTCAAATTATAATTCACACAAAGCTGACAGATACTGAACACAAATTAATATATTAACCATGAATCACATTTTACTCTGCCAAGGTTCAACACATAAACATATCTACTCAATAAGTTGAAAATTGATACATACCCTCATTCAGAAGTGATTTTACAACTTCACATCTTTCTTCAGCATTTGGAACAGCCAGAGAAATATTACGTGCTGTTTTCTTCTTGGTAGAAAACAGCCTCCTCTGTGGCATTATCTTTATTTTCTGGCCTATATCTGTTTGTCTGAAATAACCATTTCGGGCTCTAACGGCTCCTACATTTACCTTTACGGATAACACAGTTTTTTTGGCCAACTGCAGTTCAGTCTGTGTCATTGCACTAACAATATTGGAAAACACTGAAATAAGCTTCTGTCTCCATCCTAACAATGATTTTGGTGTTTTTGAAACAGATTTTATGGTTACTTCAGCTAATATTGCTGCTCTCTGACTGGTGGCTTCAACATTAACATCAGTACCCAGTACCTCTGGACCTTGCAGGGCATTTTCACCGACACTGTCATGTCGGCAAACACTGTGAATGTGCTTACACATATTGAATCTAATACTGTAATCCATACACGTACATTAATACCTATGTATGCACACATTGCAATCACTACATTTTAATTTGCACTCACAGTTGACTCTGTTATCTTTAACAATGTACACCTCTGAAGATGATGTGGATGGCACTTCCCAACCAGCATCTACCTCAGTGATGAGGTTCTTGTCCATTAACAAACTAATTTTGTGCTTATTACGAATGTCTTGAACTTTGTTTGTAATCTTGCCTTTTACATTTGCTATAAGCCAGTCAAACATCTTGGCTGTAACTAGGGACATTAGTGTAAATATGCCTTTGTACAGTCGTTTTATCTGCCTTGCATTAGCATGTATCTCCTTTAACGTCCTGATTTCACGAGATTTCGATAACGGGCCTCCGTCATGCTGGACGGCCCCTGTCCGTCAGTCCATTAGGTCTATCTGGTCTTGGTTTGACTGTGGTCGTTCCTTCACGTTTCCACTTCACAGTCACGTCACCAGCAGTCGACTTGTGCAGCTTTAGAAGGGTTGAAATGGCCGTATGATTTGTTGCGCGGGAGGCACACGGTGACTGATCCACGTATAAAATCTCTGAGCTCTCTTGAACGACCAACTTTGGTGTTATTCCTTCGTCCTTGACATTACAATACAAACAGTTCCGCTTTAATGGAGGTGACCCCTTACTTTGATCAAATACTGCATGTGCATTTTCTGAATCTCACCAAATAACAGAATGTTGGCGTAATTCCATCGAGGAAAATATTTTTTTTTTTTGGAATTGCACATGCTATTCTGTACTAAAACCTGCTCCCAGGCTCCTGTTACAAGCATTCTCCTCACCCTCCGATTACACTCACACTCCATGTTCTGTGTGCAACTGGCAGAGGAGAAGTATTCACGATAAGTGCAGCCCGTGGCTGTTTTTCTAGTTCTACTTGTGCCCATATATCTGCACCATGTATCGTAATGTTGCCAGGGTACTTTGCATCGCAATTCCTCATATTTTTCCTTGTTAAATATTCTTTAACTTATGGGCATGACTGTAAGAAAGATGTCGAAACTATAAATGCAACCTAGAAGAACGCGGGCCATGTGGGATTGCGTAAGCGTCTTGCCAATATTAGTACAACAAAGTGGTTGTATGGCGGCAGTTATTCACTAATTTATGACAGATATTTTATTTTTTCAAAGGAAATATGACTCGCGGATCACTTGCTCTTCCCCAGTGATACACATATCGATAGACCAGATATATAGGGCTGGATTTCCTGTAGTAAGTGGAGGAATTATAAGATCGGTGGCTCAATACTGAAGTATTGGACTTCAGATGTAATACCGGCATGGCAACTCAGTATGTTCTGTTTGGGGCAGGCCATACTCTGTACTGCAAAACTGAGTAAAGTTGTCAACATTAAACCGTGAGAGACATCAAGCGATGTCCATGTAGAACCAATGCTCATGGAGAAAGAAAAAGAGAGATAGAGGGAAATATATAGATAGATAGAGAGAGAGGGAGAGAGAGAGAGAGAGAAAGAGAGAGAGATGGTGAGAGTGAGAGAAGGTATTAGGTTCGTTTCCTGGTCAGTCCTAGGAATTTTATTTGTCACTTATCACTTCTGTCATCTCTGACAAATATGCGAAGCTAACCGTGGTTCAGTATCCATGTTAAACTATTTCCTCCTACAGGTGGGAAAGTCGAAGGGATTTAACAACAGCATACCACATTCTACAGGGGCACGTCTAACGAAGCACTGAATTGACATTCAGTTTGATGATAGATTTGTGTACGAAATTGCAGGCTTTCTCGGCGTATATCAACGATGAAATCTTCTCAAGATATCAGATGACTGATGGAGTCTCTTGTTTAACTTTGTGATGAGTTTTGTACCCATCATCTTCAAGTGAATTCTTCGAAACGTTGCTACAAGACGACGCCACCACTCGACTGATCACCCGAGAAGATTTCATCACAGGTTTATCTTTAACTGTAATCATACCTGCAACACACGTTTATAAAACATTACATTGGTACAGTACCCTACTGTCATATCTGTTATGTATGTCCGCCTGCTTAGCTATGTGGAAACATGTTCGCCTCCCATGCAAGTGGGCCCAGGTTCGATTCCCAGCCAGGTTAGAGATTTTCTCCACTCGGGGACTGGGTGTTGTGTTGTCGTCATCATCATTTCATCCTCATCACCGGTGGGTACGTCGCCCAACGTGGCGTCGACTGAAATAAGAGTTGCACGTGGCGGCTGAACTTCCCTACATGGGACCTCCTGGCCAACGGTACCATATGCTCATTTCCTTTTCTGTTACATGTATAAAGCCAAGTAAGTGCGTGTACATAGATGTGTATGTCTAGAGTCTCCTCCCAAAGACCTGCATTGATTTCAGCCAAATTCATCACAGAAACAGCAAGCCTAATGAGTAGCAGCACTAGTTCCTACAGGAGGGGTGATACAGGCAGAAACGCATTTTTCCCAGTCCCCAGTGTATAGGGTTCCCTGCAGGACAGGTATGTTGTGTGGGACCAGTATGGCCTGTATGGCCCTCAACCTACTTGGCAGGTAACCTGCATTTTAAGGGCAGGATCCAGTTTTCTGGGACACAAGATGTAGCCTGCTCTGCGTGAAAGGCATCTCGTTGGAGTAGTATGGGCCTACTTTATCGACCTGCTTTGAGTGGCGACGTGATGTACAAATTCCACTGCATGCCAGGTGTGTTGTGGGCCTGCTTTAATGAACTGAATTGCAGGAATATGATTATGGCTTGAGACAAGTTGAGATTGATAGATGATGGTAAGGATAGAGTAAAGGGGGAGGGGGGGAAACAGAGAGTGAGGAGGAGGGGGAAATGCTTAAGGAAATTGGAAGATGTAGATAGGTAGTGGGCAACTGGAAAAGGCAGAGATGAAAGAGAGAGGGAAGGTGGATATGGACAGAGGGAGGGGGAGGTAAATATGATAAGAGAGAGGGGTGGAGGAAATGGAGAAAAAGAAGGGAAGGAGGAGATAAACTGAGGGAGTGGGGAGGAAGAGAGAGACAGATAGAGGAGGACAGACATAGGGAGAACGAGGTGGACGCAGAAAATGGGA
Organism: Schistocerca gregaria; assembly: GCF_023897955.1. Lineage (NCBI taxonomy): Eukaryota > Metazoa > Arthropoda > Insecta > Orthoptera > Acrididae > Schistocerca > Schistocerca gregaria. The sequence continues at coordinate 527,081,100 of NC_064922.1, read as the reverse complement.
GGAGAAGGTGTGTTCATTATACTGCAGGTGTCTGAAAGCAAGTGCAGGCAGATCCCTGGCGAAAAGGCTATTTTTAATATTACACGCAGTTCCGACAGGCACCAATAAAAAGATTCTCGAATCTCTTTAGGAATGTAAAATCGACCATAAAAGAAGTTATCGGAATGGCGCTTCTCGCTCTTTGCTCGCGAATACCGCACTTATGGATGAAAAGGGAGGAGCCCTTCGCGAGACTGGGCCATTAGGGAGGCAGCGGTCGTAATGGGTGGCAGTAATCCACTCAGTTCTTGGGGCTACAGCCACGTGTCGCCATCAGGAAAGTCGTTAAGTACGGCGCTAGCTAGTACGTCGTTTCATCTGGCGCTAAGAGAAAAAGAATAAAATGGTACCTGTACACTCCGATTCCTACTACGGTAGGTCAGTTTCAGGAAAAACCAGCGTAACTGTGCATCAACGACAAAAATATATACATATATATATGAACGCTGAAAGTAACATAGGGACGTCTAAAGCGAATCATCTGTCGATTCGAATGTATCATTCAAAATAAGTATTATGTCCTTCCTGTACGTGTGAAAGTAATTTTTACTTAATGATAAAACATTCACTGTCTTTCCGCCACCTAAAAGTGTTCGACGGCACGGGGTTTTTCTTGGTACTTGTTCCTTACACTGTCACTGTCTTCACTATATCGTTCTTTAACTTCTGTCATGCAATTTTCGTAAGCTTATTGTAAATTGTATCAACGATATTTACTGTCACGACTTATTTTTTTATGCCCCATCTTGTTCCAGCGGGCGCAAACCGACTTTTATTTAACTCTTGTATTTGGTCTCTTTATTCAGCTTCTCCACGATTATTAGTTCCGTTGGATTGCAACAACGTCTTCTTGTTGGATATGCGTAATGATACGGATTCAAATTGTGTGTCTTCATGATACTTTTCTATGTTAGCTCGAAACTGTACACTTTACTATTCGTTTATGATATGCTATCTATTTATTTGTTATTTATTTCAGTCAATGTTACATGGTTGCGCTCGACTCAAGTTACCTTTTTGTTCCGCCACTTTAAAGACTATGTGGTCGCTCATTCAATGACCTCTGCAAAATAAGATCACTGAAGAAAATACTACTCATCCTTCTAAAAGACCACGTAGGTCATCTTGGAGCATTGGAAATTGTCTGTTATTAATTTAAGGGAGCAGCTTACCACGTTACCTATCAAGTAGTTCCAGTAAGCTACCAAATTTTTTCAGGCAACCTCTGTCGAATGAGCGTAAGTTACTAGAAGTCTGAACACTCGGTAACTCACGGAAATTCTACTAATTTCACAAATGGTCACTTGTATGAAATTATTGTAAGATTTTGCCGCCAACACGTGCGAATTTGACAAGTCTCCGAATACCTATTTACAATGAGACCATCCAGCAAACGCATTTTAGTGATTATTTATATTTGCGGTGCGTGAAGTTCACATCTGAAACGTCAATATCCCAAAGCAGTTTGACGCAACTCTCAAAAATTATCTGGAAAATCGGCTTTCAATTTTCGGAGGACATGTAATTCACTTAAGTTAATGCAGTTTCCCTTATGGACCGCATCGTTCACGCTTTGGAGAATAGTAAGTGGGTGATCAATGGATCGCTGGTTCGAATCTCATGATGGTTGTTTCTTCGTTCTATTTTTTCTTTCAGTTAGACTACCTCCATTATTTAAACACAAAATTCATCAGATGTTAAATGTTGGCATAGACTGGAACCTGTAGATGATGTGAAAGGAGGTACAAACGGAACAATTGTACAAACCGCAACCTTGGTGGGTAGAAACGTTTTTTCTATAACGGCAACAACAGCTCATACAGACAGGAAGATTCTGAAAGTGTATGTCCGCAGCGAAACGACTTCATTGGTGGTGGCTCTGAAGAACAGAAACCATAGTGGGCAATTTAAGAAATCGTTGCAAATACTTAGACTGGCAAATGTAGTGTAATTTAAGTGTGGTATTTAGATAGGTTTCCATTTAATTGTATTTAGTAGTGGAATATTCATGGCCATGACCAAGCGGTTCTAGGCGCTTCAGTCTGGAAGCGCATGACCGCTACGGTAGCAGGTTCGAATCCTGCCTCGGGCATGGATGTCTGTGATGTCCTTCGGTTAGTTAGGTTTAAGTAGTTCTAAGTTCTAGGGGACTGGTGGCCTCAGATGTTAAGTCCCATAGTGCTCAGAGCCATTTCTTTCATGGCCATGAATCAATAAGACGTGAACTGTGTATTCTTTTTGGTATGAATATCCTGTGTGATTTGACTGGTATATTTATCTTCTTCCATTCTAGGGAATATCTCTCTCTCTCTCTCTCTCTCTCTCTCTCTCTCTGTTTAGAATAACCATGGTATAAATAGCTGATAACGTGAAGTTTTTGAGGCTTTACTGTCTGGTATATGTAAGCATAATAGGAAGTTTTATCTCTAACAAACAGAGGAAGCACTGGCATAAAGTTTTTACGTGTGTAACGGACCACTTTGGGTACGCCCTACTGTGCACATAAACACATATGGGCTTGAATTTCAAAGCTCTGGACGGACGGTCGGCAAGTGTGTATCATGTATCGCACATGAAACCATTTATCAAATGAAGTTCAACACCTTCTCAAACTTCAGTTAGCAACATGTAGAGAAGAAAACATCTAATGCAGAGTCACTAAGGGTGGGATAATAACGTAAAGCGACAATATATCAACAAGAAGAATGGAAGAGTGCAGCAAGCTGAGAACATCGGTGCATACATAGCAATTTACATTAGTTAATAACTTGATACGTAGTGTTCAATTCTGAATATTGCCATTAACTAGGTGGTTCGGAAAGTGAATAATATGTACGATCTGTCGTCAGGAAGAGGACTGTTTATTCAAGTGATTTTCTGATGTACATACTGTGTTACAACGATTCTCTTGTCATCGTTTGCGGGGATGTATCGATGTATTGGGATTATGACACGGACCTGCATCTTTTGAATAATTATGTATTATGTAATGAAACAGAGCTGCAACTGGAACTGTTGAGTAAAATGTGTTGTATGTTGTATGGGGAAGAACGGCGTATTTCTACTGTGATGTTGCTTTTGAATCAGGTTTTTCGTCAAGATGCGGACAAATGTGATTTTTATGGGTCGGATTAGGCCGATTTTCTTGTATGTTGAAGGAAGAGTGTGAAGGAAGTTTTGTTTTGCGAAAACCTAAAGTTCTTTTCGCCAATTAACGGATGTACCGAACACAGGGCACATCATGAAGGTCGATTAGCATAGCTTAGTGAGAATGGCAACACGTCCAGAAGATGTCCAGATTCCACTGGAAGATAAAACTGATGCACAAAAATCTAACAAGACGATGTACTTTCAAGTGAAAGCACACCAGCGAAATGGGTAAGGTATGAGTACAGCCTAGTGAAACTAAGGAGGTATGTAAGTGGTACTAATATTTATATTTGAATTGCCGTTCTCTCTCTTTATTATTATAGCTTGTTGGATACCGAAGACTGGCAGTTTAAGAAAATGTTTGTGCGAAGTACACAGGCCGATGGGCAGAGTAGAGAAGGATGTCATCTAGAAAAGGGAAACAGCTGTATACCCATTGGCCCATGGGCCAGGACCAATCGTTAATGAGTTCACATTTTTGTACATAGATATAGCCGTCTAGCTCTTGCATGGCACCAGTATTCAATAGCAGTTACGGTATTCTATGAATAGGTAAGCCACGAACTAACACACTGGTGGTCTTAATCTCTGAATACTTGTAAGAACGAGAATACTAAAATTCATTTTTTTGCTTCTTTCTTTCCGCTTAGTAATATGAGTACAAGGAAGTGTAACATGATATTGGTCATTACTGATTTGTATATCAAAAAGCACTCACATCTTAGTTGAGAGTATGTTGTTGTTGTTGTTGTTGTTGTCTTCAGTCCTGAGACTGGTTTGATGCAGCTCTCCATGCCACCCTCTCCTGTGCCAGCTTCTTCATCTCCCAGTACTTACTGCAACCCACATCCTTCGGAATCCGCTTAGTGTCTTCATCTCTTGGTCTCCCTCTACGATTTTTATCCTCCACGCTGCCCTCCAATGCTAAATTTGTGATCCCTTGATGCCTCAGAACATGTCCTACCAACCGGTCCCTTCTTTTTGTCAAGTTGTGCCACATACTCCTCTTCTCTCCAAGTATATTCAATACTTCATCATTAGTTATGTGATCTACCCATCTAATCTTCAGCATTCTTTTGTAGCACCACATTTCGAAAGCTTCTATTCTCTTCTTGTCCAAACTATTTATCGTCCATGCTTCACTTCCATACATGGCTACACTCCATACAAATACTTTCAGAAATGACTTCCTGACACTTAAATCTATACTCGATGTTAACAAATTTCTCTTCTTCAGAAACGCTTTCCTTGCCATTGCCAGTCTACATTTTATATCTTCTCTACTTCAACCATCATAAGTTATTTTGCTCCCCAAATAGCAAAACTCATTTACTACTTGAAGTGTCTCATTTCCTACTCTAATTCCCTCAGCATCACCCGACTTAATTCGACTACATTCCATTATCCTAGTTTTTCTTTTGTTGATGTTCATCTTATACCCACCTTTCAAGACACTGTCCATTCCATTCAACTGCTCTTCCAAGTCCTTTGCTGTCTCTGATAGAATTACAATGTCATCGGCAAACCTCAAAGTTTTTATTTCTTCTCCATGGATTTTAATACCTACTCCGAAATTTTCTTTTGTTTCCTTTACTACTTGCTCAATATACAGATTGAATAACATTGGGGAGAGGCTACAACCCTGTCTCACTCCCTTCCCGACCACTGCTTCCCTTTCATGTCGCTCGACTCTTATAACTGCCATCTGGTTTCTGTACAAATTGTAAATAGCCCTTCGCTTCCTGTATTTTACCCCTACCACCTTTAGAATTTGAAAGATAATATTCCAATCAACATTGTCAAAAGCTTTCTCTAAGTCTACAAATGCTAGAAACGTAGGTTTTCCTTTTCTTAATCTTTCTTCTAAGTTAAGTCGTAATGTCAGTACTGCCTCACGTGTTCCAACATTTCTACGGAATCCAAACTGATCTTCCCCGAGGTCGGCTTCTATGTAGAATTAATTATTGTTGGATGTGAGGTCCGCCAGTTATGCAAAATACCGTTTTACTCAGTACCCAAACATGTTTCGGCACCACGGTGCCATCATCAGTGCCGTTTTGCATAACTGGCAGGCCTCGCATCCAGCAATTTTAACTGCAAATACGGCCAACACAAGGAGCTGCAAATCAAAATGATGAATATAATGAATTATGTTTTCAAAACTATAGGAGTTGGATTTGATGCAAATAACTCGGTAAAAAACTGCTCTATAGAAAATATTATCTCTATAAAGTTTATTTATTTTGTTATACCAAACTCATTGTAACGATGTAAATTTGTTAGCTTTAAGACTTTATGTAATCCTGTGGTATATGCGCTGTGCAGGAGCAGAACTTGAGGAAACGGATGTGTCAGCCTCGCCGATGGTGAGACGGCGAGCGAAGGCGGCCAGGCGACAACGCGGGGCACGTGGCTGCTGGCGAAAGCCGTCAGCTGTGATGGAAGGTTGGCATCACTGCGGTCGAGGGGGGTCACGGCTGGCCTCGGTCGGAACGAGCAGTGCAGGCTGGCGCTGTGAGGCGCAACGGGGCCTGACAGCGCGAGCCCTGGGGGCGATCCCATGGTAGTGCGTGCCAGCTGAGTCGAGGGCGCCCGCAGTAATATGGTCAACTGAACATGAACCATGGGCTCACGTGTATGCGACCACATCGAGACTGGTATACTGGCGACAGTTACCTACAATTACCTACTGCCTGGTGACGGGTGGAGGGGGAGAGCTTTACGCTCTTTCCATTAAACAACCATTGGTTTGCACCATTAGGAGACTTCTTGGGCAGACAGTCTGTGACCAGACAGGATGTGCTACTGAACCCTTCATTGTCTTTTGAATTTGTTCTCCTAGAGGTGACACCACTTACCATCGATGTTTGGTTGATCAGCATAGCATTTTCTTAAAGTCCCAACGATAGTGGAGATAGTCAATTGAAACTACTCGAAATTTAGTATATTCCATAACTGCTTGAAGAAGTTTTAGCAACTTCCTGTGTCACCACAGTCGAGTTGACAGCCAGAACCGGTAGCAGCTACAATATCGCAAGACAGAAGATGGAGCTATGCAATGGTTGCCTGCACATCGGGATAACGGAGTGACTACGTCACAGAGTCAATGAACATGGCCATATGTCACCTTTCACACCTGTGGTGAAGTAAAGATAGCCAGCGACGATAAATTTGCTAGTCCGTCTTCCTGCACATGATGTAGTCTGCCACACAGAACTTTACCTCCTTGTATAAATACGTAAAACCACTGCAAACCTCACGTAAGAAAGTACTGTGTAGTGTCTCTTATGGACAATTTCTAAGGACACTGTCACATCAGAACTGACAGAGCATTTTTCTTTCTATTTGTAGTCTTCGTCTATTATGGAACTTTTAATATTTGTCACTTTGTTTTGTAAGGTGTAATTTGATATTGCAGATGACACATGCTATACATAAGGAGACAAGGGCACACATGGTCACTCTGTACGCATGCCACCTTAGTCTTGCACACACCGTGTTTGCACACACACACAAACACACACACATACACACGCACACACACACACACACACACACACACACACACACACACATCTCTGTTTGTATTGCTTCTGTACAGTGAACACAATAAGTAGCATAAGAAAGCAGCAAACATGGATGGTTATTAGACATTCGTAGCTTCACAGCAAGGATATAATTTGACATCGTTTTTAGACGAATCTGTGGTTCACCTTGCAAAACTGATACTTTCTTTTTAAATTTTCATATATTACGACAAATTGTTTTAAGGTCATTGCGTTGAGTTGAGCATTGATAGGGATTTATTACATTTCATTGATGTCATTCGTGTTACAAGTACCCATACAATGTTCAAATGGAAATCGATAGCTGTGAGAACTTGAAGTCAACATGTATTTCAAATACTAATGGTCAACTCTAATAGGTAATTACGACAGCACCCCAAACCTAAAATATTGTTGAAACTTTTAAAATCTGACCTTTGTTGTTGAGTATTACCTTTTACTCTAGCTGTATACTTGGTGCATATATTGTTGAGTTGTTTATAAGAAGATAATACCTTCAACACGTAGTTAGCATTTAATCTTAATTGTCAGGAGATTCCTTGGCTAATAATGAATATACTTTTGGTAGTAGTAGTCCGCAAAGAGATATTGAATTGGTAGAGAGAAATCTTGCATGAGTGGCGGTTTTCTGAGTAATATGATCTTTGATCGTGCTTGATTGAAATCGATGGCCAAAATTTTGCTTGTGTCTGCCCCATTAACCTTCTTTTAGTAGATCGTCTACTGCACAAAATTCTCGTTTAAGGTAGTGTAATGAAAGAAATGAGGCCTTTTGCCAGCAAACTTTCAAATTTATTTAGTAATTTCCTACTATGTAGCATTTTTGTTAGTTCATTAATCATCAGACTGCTATTGCAGTGGTGAATATATTGGTTTGCACTTATTGGTGGTGGCAAAGTCTTAGTCTCATTGTTTGTGTGTTATGAGCCGAGGGTGGGCTGGCGTGCCTGATGGGGAAGGAAACAGAAGTCTTGGCGGCAGCCGCTTTGCGGAGAGACGCCAGCAGGTAGTGCAGTGGCGTGTCGGCGGGGAGCCGGACGCAGCCCATGGAGCGGGATGCACTGTTCCGGCCTGTTCTATTCGGCGCTGCTTTCGTGACCTGGAGTGCCAGGCCGAGGTCACGTAATAGCGTGGCTTTTAGAAAGCCCGCCAGCAAAAGTCTCTAAAGAAAGAAAATGGGGGTTGCTGAAAACCTCCATGTAGCCTCAAGCCAGGGCCTGGATGAGAGGCTAAAACGTGAAAAAACGCAAGTGAGTCATTAGTGTAGGGGGCGTGTGACGTCAATGTCTTCAGTTGGGGCGACATTGATTTTGGTAGTGGGAGACAGTGTTTTGGTGTGATTGGATATTTGGAGAGAGCCGGCCATTGTGGCCGTGCGATTCTAGGCACTTCAGTCCGGATCCGTGCTTCTGCCACAATCGCAGGTTCGAATCCTGTCTCGGGCCTGGATATGAGTGATGTCCTTAGGTTAGTTAGGTTTAAGTAGTTCTAAGTCTAGGGGGCTGATGACCTCAGATGTTAGGTCCCATAGTGCTTAGAGCCATTTTAACCATTTTTGGACAGAAGTACACTTTTAACGGGAAGTTGTGTAGGAGAAAAATGTCCCCAATAACTGGAATAAACCGCCTAATACCGCCAGTGGTATGTGTACTTGAGTGGCGCGAAAATATTGCGTAGAAGGAGGAAGACACAGATTTTCGGCAGTCGTGAGTAGGTTAGGGACGCGAACGGCTTAAGAAGAGATGGGTGGAAGCATACGTGCCGTGGACTCGCAGTATAGAGTACTGGAAGCGGCGCGTTGGAGACATGCGCTTCTGTGTGGTACTCGAGGTCGTGCGTTTCTTTGGTAGGTAACTGGTGATATTCTGATAATAGTGGTATGATTGCTGTGGAACGCCTCAATTTGCATATTGTGTGTGAACTGATGGGGTGAAAGCCAGTGGTGTGCCATACAGTACACATGCAAGGAAGGAATATGAAGTCCGGGCGCGCTGTCTTATTCGAAAGTGAGCACGGCCATCTTAGGTGCGAGTGAGTCATTGCTACCAGCCACATTGCACCGATTTTGCCAGAAACTATGATGGGTGCCATCACGGAGTTTGATTAGTTTCAACATATTAATTTAGCGATTGTCGAGTACTAAATACGTGATAAATGGTTATAAATGTACGTATGTTCTGTAATAAAATCTCTATGTGAGCAACTATTGTAGAAGAGCGAGGTTTCGACCGCGCTTGACAGGACGAGCAAGTTGCAGCCAAGAGTTTCCCCGCACCTGCAGCAACAGACATCAGCTGTCAGGGCCAGAGATATCTACACATTGAGCTGGTCGCTGTTCAACGAGACGACGGCGCCGAAGAACTTACATTTAATTGTCAAAAGAATTGGGATTGTGAAGTGGTTGTCTAAATTTGTTCTCCTACTGTTTTGGGGGTTTAGGAGTTCAGTTCTGATTTCAGTCTTGCTAGGGAATCCTCCTCTAGGGCTGGTAGGTGCAAGCTCTAATTAATTATCGTGTCTAACAATCACCGTGAAAGACAATAGACCGTGGATACAGATGGGATCGCGACTAATGAATTTCGTGAGCATATCGTCGAGAAGTTTTATTGAATTATTGAGTTAGTATTCGGTCGGCCTTATAGATCAGAACTTAGGGTGACCGAATTGTTAGAAATGTTTAGCATTGTATCTGATTCAGTTTATATTGCTCCGCAAGAGAAAGTAGGGTCTATTAAAGTAACAGATTTGAGGTTATTTTGGGTCGTAGCGCTGGAGAGGTTTTTGTTACCATCGTATATGTGGAGGAATTGGTTAACTTACGCTGCAGTAGCGTGAACAAAGTTTATTGGTGATGAAATTGTATTGGCAGTAAAGTTAGGCTCTAATTTTGGTGAAACTGTGTTCCATATTTAAAGAAGTCGATGTTTTAAAGAGTTAGTCAGTCACTGGACTGGACTTATAGTGCGATTTGTGGTATTCCTGGTGCTCACAATACTCTAGAAGTCGTTGTGGTTGAAGTTGGTGGATGTAGTATTCATGCACGATCTAAGGTAATTGAGCGGTTGCGGTATTTGTGTGATTTTGGATGTTCACTCTAAGATAGCTGAGTGTTGAGCGGTTTATGGTTCAAAAATGGTTCAAATGGCTCTGAGCACTATGGGACTCAACTGCTGTGGTCATCAGTCCCCTAGAACTTAGAACTACTTAAACCTAACTAACCTAAGGACATCGCATACATCCATGCCCGAGGCAGGATTCGAACCTGCGACCGTAGCAGTCGTATGGTTCCGGACAGCGGTTTATGTTTGTGTATGTTTTGAGTACGCACTACAGGGGTAGTGGCGAAATGGTTGTGATTTTGTGTACCATTGAAATTAAGGTAGGAACCAGGATCTGCAACACTTACGTAAAAGAGGACACAGTGATTGTTGCCAATTAATTTTGTAACCCTAATCTTTGAAGATAGACCTCATATCCTATCGGAAGAAATTAATTTATTCGACGATATTTAATTCCATTGCTTGGGAGGGTGACTAGTGGTAAATTTAACTCAGGGACCGTTAAAGGGAACGCGATTGCCAACATCTGAAGTCGATGAGCCTTGATTGCTGTATTACAGTTGGCACAAAAATGGTGGTGGTACGTAGGACTTTTGTTTTGTCTGTCCTTTCTCGATTTTAAGTGGAGATTAGACTTTTTGAATGTCACTCGTTCACTTGAAAGTTGTATGTGAGACACTAATTTCAGTCTAATAAATAAAAGTCAAAATTAATTTTAATTTCAGAGTCTAATTTTACAGTGGAAAGGATTGAATCCCCACCAAAAGATACACAAGTGACGTGAATAATAAAGAGCTACATTGATGCAAATTAGTTAAAAGCCAGTCTTGTAAAGACAAGGTAGTTATTCCCGGTCACAAAGAGCTAAACTGAAGAATTAGAGTTTTGTTGAGGTTTTATTATAGTTTTAAATCTGTAATTAGAAAAAAAGATTTAATTAGATTTCATATTAACTTCTTTATTCACTTCACGGTTATTTCAATAATTTAAAGACAAAGAAATAGGAAAAAGGATAATAAGAAATAACGTTTGCAAATTGTAAGAGAGTTAAAAGTATCGCAGAGACAGCTATCGCTATATCGCTGGTTTGCAATGAAATTATAACTTCTGTAGCTGTATATACGTAAGGAGGAGATCCCGGGTTCGAGTCACGGTCGGGGCACACATTTCCAACTGTCCCCGTTGACTTATATCAACGCCTGTATACAGCTAAGGGTATTCATTTCATTGTATTGATTTAATTGTAAATTCCGTAGCTGTGTTCGGAACTATCGTAATAAGAAACGGTTTATTAAATTTAACTCAATAGGCGGGTATGAAATTGAGATTTACGGAAAGTAAGTGAATGTTGGTCACGGCAAATATTTATTACCAGTTTATAGGTGATTTTGTTTTATAGTAGTGAGTGAAAGATTTTCCCGTAGTAAACTATACTGATCATTAGCGTGAATCACGTAAACAACCAGCGATAATTACAGTTATTTCGGGTTATACAGTTTTTTCTAAGAATTTTTAATCATTTAAATTGTGAATAATAACGCCTTAGAAAGGCCAAGTTACGGACTATACGGTACGCAGTTTTACTGAGACTTCTTGAGCGGTTATTGTCAATAGCAGCCTACGTTATGGCCGATTGAACGGGCGTATTTATGTTTCAGATAATGTGCAGTGTGCATAAGATTTAATCAAATTCCAATTACTATAACGAGAAGTTCCAGCTGACCATTCACCACTTCACCGTACACACAGTGTCAATACTATTGATGAGTGTGATATTGACAGTGTGTGTACGGTGTAATAGGGATTTCTGTTTTAGTCGGATGCGTAGTTTGTGCACAGTTCCTATTACATTCACACGATTAAACACCTCGGACTAAGATATGACGATTTCTATTGGTAATGAGACGAGGTGTGTCTAGTCTTGAAGGCAGAGATATTGCCAGTATACACATTAGTCACCTCTCGCTACGCCACTCTGCATTGATCGAAGTGGCAGAACACAGTATACAATCCATCGGCGAAGCTGGAGCAATGTCACTGGGATCCGCATCACCTTTTTTTAGGCAAAAGGTTGCAGTAAAGTGGCGCAGCTCCATGCTAAATTATTAACGTGGAAGCTCCCACATATCATCGAGCTGTTGAATGGTGACTTGTTCCAGAGTATGTAAGCTTGATCTAATGTATTCAGTTACTCATCCAAATATCAGGTAAACATGAGAGTATAATAGTATCGGATTTTATGATTGGGCAGTTTGAGCAAATCAAATTCATATAAAGAAAATTTAAAGTCCATTCCCTTTCTACTGAGTTCAATTTGTGTTGTTAATGAAGATTTTGTAAAATAAATGTTCTGGTTGAATTCAGCAATCGATTCTCCAGTCAGATCGTACCATCATTAGTGTTAATCAGCATAAAGAGCTCCAGTTCCTCATGTTTTGAGATACATTATTGAGATGAAAGTAAGTCAAATAAAATTCCTCTAGCAGCGACTTCAGTGTAGGATGCTTTTCTGGTTAATATTCTGTAGTGTGCAGGGCTGGTAAAATTTGTTTACATGATAAGGTCTTTTACCTAATTAAAATACACTGATCAAACAATCAAGAGTATTCGAGATGAAAAGGGGACACTGTTTACTCAATTTAAAGTATGGTTAGTCATCATAGCAGTAGCCAGATTAAATGTCATTTAGCGTTATCCATAACTTTGCTCACACAAAATAAATTAGTGTTCATTTTATTACGTCATTGAGCATGTGTCTTAACAATCTTCGACAGTATAAGGAGAGACTATTTTACCAGTTATAGCGGATCTGGTCAAAAGAAGAAACAACTACCAGAATTCAAATAAGTGGCAAACCATATAGTCATTAACATCATCATCGTCTCTTGTAATCACGATTCTGGAAATTTATATGTACATCTATGAAACAATCCATTAACCCACATTTAAAGTAATTTTTTTTCCTTCGACATTGGCCACACATACATTAATGGCTCCAACAGAGCATAGCACCAACTGATGGGAGATGGATGTAACTGTCACCAGCCCCATCTAGGAACTGAATGTTGAACAAAGAAGTCAATAACTCACAATACATCCCATCCCATTCGTGAACACATCTAAGTAAAATGGACAACCGTAAATGGCCACTGCTCATGCCATACCCTGCCACAGGCCGACGGAACCGAGTAGGCACCGCAGCCGCCAGCCAGTTACCATGTGGACTCTGCCAGCCCGTTTGAGGGAGGTTTCCTTGACCGTAGCCAATAGGAGTGGAGTGACATCTGTGATACTTATATTTGCTAACAACGCATCACATACACACACTACGGTGCACGCATAAAAGAGAAGTGTGAAGTCCCTCCCCAGGTACAGTCTTATACTTTTTTAAACGAATGTTGTACCAACTATATTGAATTTTGCGTTGAAAACAGCGGATATAGTACAGTAATTCAGGGAATTTCTGTGTAAGATATACATCTCTTCTACGAAGGACATACCTGAAATATAAGAGGGCGGTCATATGGAAACGAGACAGACGGAAAAAAAGTAAGTAGGCTGATCATTATATCAAACGAAATCGCTATAAATGTTAATACATTTATACCACTGTGAGAGAAGACGGTCAAAACATTCATGGAAAGATGTTTGCGGCTGTCTCGGAAGCCTTATTGTACCCAGGCGTGCACTCTTCATCCGAAGCAAATCGATGGTCACGAACGTCCTTCTTCTGGGCTCTAAAATGTGGAAATCACACGCGGACAGATTAGGACTACGTATTGGCTGTCTAAGGGCTTCCCAGCGAAGCTTATGTAGCACAGTCGAAACAATGTTGGCAACAACTGGGTGAGCGTTATCCAGTAACAGAATGGTGACGTCCACCAACATTCCTGAGCATTTGGGCATTTCATAGTGTCTTCATACCACTGTGCATCAACAGCGACACCATACTGCAGAGAGTCAATGAGCAGTGGGCCGTTACAGTCAAAGAAAAATTATCATGGCTTCCCAGATATGGGGTGCCTGTTGTTTCGACGACGGTGCAGAAGTTACGTTGGGAAGCCATTGTGCAACCTTCGTACAGTCCCGATCCATCCCCCTTTGATTTCCATATTTTTGGAGCACTGACGAAAGACTTTGCTTCGGACGAAGGGGTACACGACTGGGTACCGTCGTGGTTCGGTAGCTCACCGTACATATTTTTCTATTAAGGCATTGACCACCTTTTCTTCAAGTGAGATAAACGTATTAAGAGTTATGGTAATTACTATTGAAATAATTAACAGTTTATTTACTGTATTGCTTTCCGCCTCTTTCCTATTTGGCTATCCATATCCGTGGAAGTAATTTACACCTCTGGAAGTGTGAAGGCCCTCTCCAGGTGTAATCTTATGCTTTTAAAATGAATATTGTACTGACAGCTCTGAAAGTTGGAAAAAGCAAATGTAGCACCCACGTCAACGAATTAATACCCACCAGAAAGGAAAACATGCTATTTGCTAGAAACTCTTCAGTCTAGTCACAAATCTGACACGATAGTCCGTATCACTGAGCTGTATTGAACACTAATCAGAAGACGGGAACACGATATTATGTTCCAACACATACTTCACAAAATCATCGAAGAGCAGTTTAAGCAGCACTGGTTCATAATAGTTGCATTCTTTAAAGTTGCTTGACAGAAAACATCTAATGTACAAAGGTAAATAATCATTCTTTCACTACTCCATTTGCGAGCGGAGAAAAAATGGTATGACTGAAAGTCTGATTTGATCCATTATAAATGGTTTTAGAAAGCCTGCGACTGTGAAAACAACAGGTTTGTTTATAAATAAGTCTTCTGCTACCAATAACGATTTTTCTTTATTTACTTTTCGCACGACGCGTAAAGAAAAATCCTGACTGGTAGCAGAAGATTTATTTATAAACAAAAAACCATAATGACTGACAGTGATACACTATATACTCCATAAAGGGTTGTATGAAGGATTTAGAGCATACAGAGTCGCTTTCCCTAGGGTTTATCACTAAACAGAAGAAGCGTAAAGGTCTTTCGCTTCGAATAATATGATAATTTCACATGTTTAGTGATTCGTTGAACTCCACTCATCCCTTCTGTAAACAGAAAGTGAACTAGTGTTCAGCGTATTTTAAAGCGATTCTTCACAATAAGTTCTCCCTTGTACATAGGACATACAACATCTCCAGCGGTTTCTTAATGCCCAATCTTCTGCATTTAGCGTCAGGTAGACCTGCGAGCACTGAGCTCCATGTCATTGTAAGGAAGATAGGCACTTTATGGACATACATCATGGAAGTAGATCTATAGTAGTGTCTTGCTTAATAAAATGGAAGCGTTGAGATAGAAATATGCTGTTAGCGATTTTGGTCACAAAATATTTCTAAGATGAAGTTTGATGTTAACTGTCACATATTTGCCATCGAAGATAGATGGGAGCACGGTACATCCGTTTGGAAATGTCGCAGAATATATCCAGTGAGTTTGTTGTTGGAGGTATACATCGAAGATTTCCACAGGATTTCTAAATCATTTGTAATGAATGCAGGAGCGAGTCCTTAAACAACAAGCTTACATTTGAATGCTTTTGCTGGTCAAGGTTGTGAAGCATACGAGACGTGTCAGAGAAGGTACATTTGGAAGTTTGGTACGGCATTTCACAGTTGGATATTCCCTGCCATTCATCTATGTGCAACTGCGCCACCCTACAGCTAACAGCACATAGTCAATGTAGCAGAAGTACTATGACTCTATGCTTCAGACTACCACCACAGTGAACTATATACACCACCAAACAGAAGTAGAACAGTTCCAACCACCTATCTCAGACATTCATTCTGTTAGAAGACAGAATACGGTTCATTATAATGGCCTCCGACATGTCCCACACCTCAACACATATAGACATTAAATGGTTCCAAGGGATTTCTGGCTCATTTGTAATTGACACCAGTGTTAGATGCATTGATCTGCAGTAGTATGACTGATTGTTGTACGAGTACCATACTCAAGTCTGAAGCTGATCGTGCAGGAAAATGCACCACATTACTTCTTAAAGGACGTGAAGTCTTCGTGGCTCAGTTGGCAGAGTACTAATGGCATTAGCAGTAGTAGTAGTAGTAGTAGTAGTAGTAGTAGTAGAAGTAGTAGTGATACATTCATTCCATGTATTCAAACAATAGGATCTATGGCGAATTCACTATGGTAACAGCAGTACACTCACACTATAGACTGATTTAGATTCCCAACTAGCTGTCATAGTAGACTCATACCACAAATTCTCAATTAGCTGTCCTGCAATGATCACACACATTTAGATAGAAGTCAATGTTATTCTGTAACTCGACTGATTTTCGCAGTAGGTATGCCTTGGTGTGATGGAAATTTGACATCACCGCAGATAAATCATTACTGTCATCGTTCCTATGAACAGAAAGGGATCTAATGTCCAGGGTAACATTGCATTTTTAGTGATATTTAGGTGATTCCGCCTACAAAATGGTTCAAATGGCTCTGAGCACTATGGGACTTTACTTCTGAGGTTATCAGTCCCCTAGAACTTAGAACTACTTAAACCTAACTAACCTAAGGACATCACACACATCCATGCCGGAGGCAGGATTCGAACCTGCGACCGTAGCGGCCTCGCGGTTCCAGACTGTAGTGCCTAGAACCGCTCGGCCACCCCAGCCGGCGTGCCTACAAATCTAAAATGTTTTACGTCTTATGTAATTCAGCTAACATTTCCAGCAGATTTCTGGATGAATACGAAGAAGTTAGCGATACGTGAAACTTGTTTGCAATCGGTTGGCAGGATAGTGGGACTTCTATTATGAAGCTCACAAACTTCCATAGGATATCTAAATCATTTTCTGATTAATGCCTTTATAATTCCTCCATTTGTCCGGGAGGTCCTTCTGCTGGTCACAACAGTGACTGCCAGGAGCTGTTATGTGAAATGACAGTGTGTGCAGTCTCGGGGAAATTTACAAGCCTGCTAGGTTGCAGGACATTGGAATGTGTGCAACTGTAATGAAAATAGTTCAGGCAATCATCGAACTTAGAGTTAATCAAGACCGTGGGGAGATTGATTTTATGAAGGCTAGAGGCTTTGAGAGTTTTACATGAGGCAAGAATACAAATGCCTCAAAACAATAACAAGTTCTCTCACTCGCCCCCTAAAACTGTAAATAAAATAACTGCCCATAAAGCAGACAGCGTGATGCACAATCCAAGGCAGCAATCCTGAGCGTACTGGCGCTGTGTAGATGGTTCTAACTTTAGAATTCAGAATGGCGATCCAATATGACATCATCAATGATGACGTCATCCAAGATGGTAGACGTGAGGATGCACGTCAAGCAAGAAATGTTACCAGCCCTTCTTAATGTAGTTGTTCATATTTTCGTAGCATTGCAATTGTCTACCCCTACTACTCACTGTCACCATCCAGTCCTTCTGGCCATCATTAGTTGTTCCCTGTTCTCTATGGTGGAGGGGTGGTGATCAACACGAAATGCTATCGGATGTGTGCCATCTCCAGACAGAAAGAAATAAGTCGCACAGTTGGACATAAATTATAACCCACTACTCTTCTTCAGTGTTTATTATTCATAACGTGTGTATGCATATATGTGTTTTTTCATTATTTTATTTTATTTATCCCGTAGCACAACATTTTCCCATCATGATGGCGCAGTGTTTGGCACTTGTGAACAGCAGTACGCTTGAGTGGAAATTAAGTCAACATGCAGAACTGTTCCTGGACTTTGATTGTCATCTGTATCCATCATTAACACCATTTAATCAGTTTGCATACATGGTCTCTGGTGCAGCACCTGATACATCGAAGATGGACACAGATTTGGTTCCAGACTTCAAGTTTCCACTACATCCGACTTCTGTGCCTATCGCCAAAACTTCTGCATTTCATTGTGCATTTGAGAAGAATGTGTTTTTATTTACTGTAGTGCACAAGACGAATTTGAGTGACAGTAAAAGTGTTGTTACAGGCATGTTATCAGATTGGAAGTTCATTATTTCTGAAAATTAATTAATTACTGACATGAAAGCAGTATCATCAGACAGTCAATGGTACCAGTCGTGATGCAATTCAACACAAATAAATCCATTGTTCACCGTTCAAATACCAGCAGTGTTACTGCTTTGCCATATATTATGTATCGGGGACTACGCAACAGCATTGATAATATGTAACACTGAGAATAGCACACAGTTCTTTCACTTTCTGTAATCTACATTCACAAGTTAGATGTATGCGATCTCAGCCATCCAAAGTATTGTGAACGTGCATACACGTATTAAGCGGTGTCCTCACAAACGTAGTTTTATGTAACTGTGGTGAAGTCTTGGAAAGCTTACCCTTTAGAATACCTCAGAAGAAAAATTCATTGCTACAAATTTCGATTAGTACTGTATATAATGAAGCCGGTTTATGAACAAAGTAATGGCATCAATTCCTGACGTTGATACAGAATTACACGCGTATTTGCGCTTATATGCACTAAACCAAATTATAATGCTTAACTGGTCCTCTCCCTCAGTAAAACAGCTCGATGATACATCAGAGCAGAAATTAAGTCATCACACAGAACCGTTTTCACACTTTGAGCTTCCATTATCACCTTCATCAAACGACTAGCATTGCATATTGCACCTATGAATGTGCCGTTATTCCCTGCAACATCAAGCAGAATGCGAGAGTTAGTAAATGTGTTGTTATAGGACTGGCAAATGTCCGAGGAGACAACAGTTGAGCTGTTAGAGAGTCCTAGTAATTCTTGCATTTGCAACGTCAGAGATATTTCACTGTACAGTTGATACCATGTGAAAGAAACTTAGCACATTTTTACGTGAGATGAAACTTAATTGTTCATTTTTTACTATGCCAGAGAGAGACTTAATAGTTGTAATAAGAAAAATCCTACCTTCTAATAAAGTTACAGTACCGTTCTTCATGTTACATCAGAAATTTAAAAAGAGTCTCTCTGTATACGTAAATGTTATATATCTTAACCCACAGAAATATCAAAACTCTAGACATCCACTGCACAATATTTGTAAAAGTGTTAGACTACACCTAGAGAGCACTTTACAGTCTACTTCGTTGTTATGAGCACACTTTAACATGGCAGATGAAAACAGATCAGCTGAAGCAATATCAGAGAGACTTAGCAGGTCATGCGTTTTTCAGTAATTATTAGAATTAGCAGTTCATGGTTAGAAGAGGAAAAAAGAGTTAAGGAATGCGAATGCTCAAAATAATTACTGTTTGAACAGGTGAACCATACAAGTTGTCTGTGGGAGGATGAGAGGATATAACAGCACATTCATAGTTGCACTGTGCAATGGTAGCGATTCAGTGAGTGGTAGAAATGTCGGTGACAGTAGAAACTGAAGGTCTGGAACCAATTCTTTGTGATGTCTTGATTTCTTCTCCGACGTATCATGGTGCTTTTGCTCTGACGGAGACATGCATTGTATTTTGCCTTAGTGTATAGGAGTGCAAATATGACCTTCGTTCTCCACTAATGTCAGGCACTGATGCCATCCTATCGTTCATAACACTGCTTGCTGAAGCAAAACTCTCAGTTACTTTCATAGCAATGGATTCTTCATCTTCTGAAGCGTTCTAATGAGTAAGCTTTATAAGACTTCAACGTCTGATTCCATAAAATCCATATAATTATGTAAGGACTCACCTTAATATGCTCTTCCACCACCACCACTACTACTACTGCTACTACTACAGCCACTCTACCGACTGGGCCACAAAGACCACACGTCTTTTAAGAAGTAAGTTTATAATTGAATGTGGTACAATGCCCAACTGTGCTACTGCAGATCAATTTAACTAGCACTGGTGTTCATTATAAGTGATTTAGACATCCCCCAGAACCGTTTGATGTCTATGTGGTTGTTTTATTTATGTTGAGGTGAGGGACATTCAGAGGCCAATCTAACGAACTGTGTTCTGCCATCTAGAAGGATGAGTGTCTGCGACAGGCAGGTTGAAGTTCGATTGTGTATATAGCTCACTGCGATGGTAGTCTAATACAATCAGACACCCTACTTCCGCTACGTTAATGTGTGCTATTAGACGTAATATGATACAGTTACGTATAGGCGAAATGTAGGGAATGCTCTATTGTGAAACGCCATATCAAACTTCTAAAAGAATTTTCTCCAGCGTATATGGTCCATTTCGTCACCTTTACACCTTTACCAGAAAAAGAATTCCGACGTAAGCGTGTTGTTGAAGTAACCACTCCTGCATTCATCCTGTGGAAACATGAGATGTATGTGCCCAACAGTTAACTCACTGCACATATTCTGTGACACTTCCAAATGAATTCAGTGCACTACCATCTATGTTTGTATCCTACTGGTATCTGTGAGGACAGTCCGATTTGGCTGTTATTGGTCTAGCACAGAGGACTGCAGATGGGATGTTGGCAGACTTCTCAGGCAGTCCAGATATCATGAGCTCTGCCAGCACAGAAAGGGTCTCTCCCTCAGTGTGATGTTAAAGACACAAACATTCCATCATACCACAAGTGGGCAGGTCCAAACATAGGCTAAACTCAGAGGAAATTTTCAAAATTTTGGAAAACTGGGAAAGCAACATTTTTAAACTTAGGGAAAGTGGGCTCCCATTTTGAATTGAAATGGATTGAATTTCAATTGAATTGAATTAAATTGAATTTGAGTTCGAATTGAATTGAAGTGAATGGAAGGAAACTAAACTGCGCCCTTGACATGCTGGAAAAATTATATGTTTAAAGTCGGCGGCAGGCATAAAACGTCATCCAAATTGTACTGAATGCTTTCTCAGAAGATTACTTTGAACAATTAGTTCATTAGCCCATTCCAAGCGTAACCAGGCGTAAATGAGTGCTAAAGCATACTTGACCCCTTATCAACAAATAGTCCTGGACAGATAGGGAGTATCATGACGAATACAGGGATTAGCGACCACAAGGCAGTAGCTGCTCGGCTGAATGTCGTAACACCCACAACTATCAAAAAGAAACACAAAGGACATCTATTTAAAAAAAAGCTGATAAAAATGCTCTTAACGCCGTTACAAAAGAGAGTCTTCACTCCTTCCGATCTTATCATGTAAGCATAGAAGATAGTATCGACAGCAATTGAGAGATACATACCATATGAATTAATAAGTGATGGTACTGATCACCCATGGTACACAAAACGGGTCAGATCGCTGTAGCAGAAGCAGCGAAAAAAGCATGCCAAATTTAAAAGAACGCAAAATCCCTAAGACTGGAAAAGTTTTATAGAAGTTCTAAATATAGCGCTAAGAGATTCTGGTCATACATAAATCACAACAGTGCAAGACGCAATCAATATCTTCACTGCACGGTAGCAACAGTGAAGTCACTGATGACAGTGCCACTAAAGCAGAGTTATTAAACACGGTTTTCCGAAACTTGTTTACCAAAGATGACGAAGTAAATATCCTTGAATTCCAATCATTAACAATTGCCAAGATGAGAAACATGGAAGTAGATATCCTCGGTGTCGCAAAGCAGCTTAAATCACTTAATAAAGGCAAGGCTACAGGTCCGGATTGTATACCAGTCAGGTTCCTCTCAGAGTATGCTAATACAGTAGCTCAATGTTTAACAATTATATACAACCGCTCGCTCACAGAAAAATCCGTAGCTAAAGACTGGAAAATTGCTGAAGTCACACCAACACCCAAAAGGTGAAGTAGGAGTAATCCCATATCACTAACGTTTATTTGCAGTAGGGTTTTGGAACATTACTGTGTTCGAACATTATGAAGTACCTCGAAGAAGCCGGCCGAAATGGCCATGCGGTTCGAGGCGTTACAGTCTGGAACGGCGCGACCGCTACGGTCGCAGGTTCGAATCCTGCCTCGGGCATGGATGTGTGTGATGTCCTTAGGTTAGTTAGAGTTAAGTAGTTCTAAGTTGTAGGGGACTGATGACCAAAGAAGTTAAGTCCCATAGTGCTCAGAGCCATTTGAACCATTTGAACCACCTCGAAGAAGACGATGTATTGACATATAGTCAGCACGGGTTCAGAAAATATTGTTCTTGCGAAACACAACTAGGTCTTTATACTAATGAAGTATTGGGTACTATGGACAGGGGATGTCAAATGGACTCCATATTTTTAGATTTCCAGAAGGCTTTTGACACCATTCCTCACAAGCGTCTTCTAACCAAACTGCATACCTATGGTATATCGCCTCAGTTGTGGGACTGGATTCGTGATTTCCTGTAAGAAAGGTCACATTTCGTAGTAATAGACGGAAAGTTATCGAGTTAAACAGAAGTAATATCTGGCGTTCCCCAAGGAAGAGTTATAGGCCCTCTTTTTTCCTGATCTGTATTAACGATGTAGGAGACAATCTTGGTGGTAGTCTTACAATGCTTGCAGATGATGCAGTCATTTACCGTCTTGTAAAGTCATCAGTTGACCAAAACGATTTGCAAAATGATTTCGATAAGATATCTGCATGGTTCGAAAAAAGGCAGTTGACCCTGAATAAAGAAAAGTGTGTAGTTATTCACATGAGTACTAAAAGAAATTCACTAAATTTCGATTACGCGATGTCACACAAATCTGAAGGCTGTAAATTCAACTAAATACTTCGGAAATACAATTACAAACAACCTAAATTTGAACCATCACATAGATAATGTGGGTAGAGCAAACCAAAGACTGCGATTCATTGGCAGAACACTTAGGAGATGCAACAGGTCTACTAAAGAGACTGCTTACACCACTCTTGTCGGCTCTATTCTGGAGTATTGCTGCGCGGTGTGGGATCCGCATCAGGTAGGACTGACGGGTGACATCGAAAAAGTACAAAGAAGGGCAGCTCGGTTGGTACTATCACGAGATAGGGGAGATTGTGCCACAGGTAGATGCCGTGTTTCTTGACTTCCGCAAGGCGTTTGACACAGTTCCCCATAGTCGTTTAATGAACAAAGTAAGAGCATACGGACTATCAGATCAATTGTGTGATTGGATTGAGGAGTTCCTAGATAACAGAACGCAGCACGTCATTCTCAATGGAGAGAAGTCTTCCGAAGTAAGAGTGATTTCAGGTGTGCCGCAGGGGAGTGTCATAGGACCGTTGCTATTCACAATATACATAAATGACCTGGTGGATGACATCGGAAGTTCACTGAGGCTTTTTGCAGATGATGCTGTGGTGTATCGAGAGGTTGCAACAATGGAAAATTGTACTGAAATGCAGGAGGATCTGCAGCGAATTGATGCATGGTGCACGGAATGGCAATTGAATCTCAATGTAGCGAAGTGTAATGTGATGCGAATACATAGAAAGATAGGTCCCTTATCATTTAGCTACAAAATAGCAGGTCAGCAACTGGAAGCAGTTAATTCCATAAATTATCTGGGAGTACGCATTAGGAGTGATTTAAAATGGAATGATCATATAAAGTTGATCGTCGGTAAAGCAGATGCCAGACTGAGATTCATTGGAAGAATCCTAAGGAAATGCAATCCGACAACAAAGGAAGTAGGTTACAGTACGCTTGTTCGCCCAATGCTTGAATACTGCTCAGCAGTGTGGGATCCGCACCAGGTAGGGTTGATAGAAGAGATAGAGAAGATCCAACGGAGAGCAGCGCGCTTCGTTACAGGATCATTTAGTAATTGCGAAAGCGTTACGGATATGATAGATAAACTCCAGTGGAAGACTCTGCAGGAGAGACGCTCAGTAGCTCGGTACGGGCTTTTGTTGAAGTTTCGAGAACATACCTTCACCGAAGAGTCAAGCAGTATATTGCTCCCTCCTACGTATATCTCGCGAAGAGACCATGAGGATAAAATCAGAGAGATTAGAGCCCACACAGAAGCATACCGACAATCCTTCTTTCCACGTACAATACGAGACTGGAATAGAAGGGAGAACCGATAGAGGTACTCAGGGTACCCTCCGCCACACACCGTCAGGTGGCTTGCGGAGTACGGATGTAGATGTAGATGTAGATGTAGATGTAGAAGCATGGTACGTGAAATGGAGTGGCAAACATTAAAACAAAGGCGTTTTTTTGTTGCGACGGGATCTTCTCATGGAATTTAAATCACTAGTTTTCTCCTCCGATTGTGAAAACTTTCTGTTGTCACCCACCTGCATAGGGAGAAATCGTCACGATAAAATAAGATAAATCAGGACTCGCACAGAAAAATTTAAGTCCTCGTTTTTCCCGGGCGCCGTTCGAGAGTGGAACGGTAGAGAGACAGAATGAATGTGGTTCATTGAGCCCTCTGCCAGACACTTTATTGTGAATAGCAAAGTATTCACGTAGATGTAGACGAATTGGATTGAACTGAATGTAACTGAAAGTAAGTTCAGACTGGTTACTACCTGCTGGGAGAAATCATATTTATGCAGTCAACAGGTTAAGATTGGCATCCATTGTCAAACGTACAGGTATTGACCTCCAGGTCAAACAAACACCTTTTTCCCTGGGTAAGCACAGAAGACACACTTGGACCTGTAAAGGGAGAAAAATCCTTGCGTGGCATAGCGTCCTTTGTTCCAGAACTAGTATGGGGGCAAGGTACTCATAAGAGACAATGGCTTTTGTCCTAGAACCACAGGCTCTTTCTCTAACAGGAATGCTTAGACCTGCTGGGGAAACAAGCATCCTTTGCCTTAGGTGATTGAAATAAGGAGTTAACTCAGGAAATCTAGCAACAGTGGAAGCTGTGCTCGTATTACAGGTCATTCATCATGGATTCCAGCAGAGAAATAGGCCATCGTCGAGTCGTGTATTTTCGTCAATTTATAGTAAGGACAACAGTCCTACTTCCGCAGAGAGGTCATGGAAGCAGGGGAAAGACCATGTGGCACTATAGAGCAGTTATTCAGATAAGCCTGACAGAACAGACACCACACATATACATAACAATATATATATGCATAGGTGGCTCACAGTAATTTCAGTGTGGATGCACTCTATATTCGAACTCTTGTGGTACTGCGAGGAAAGGGCTTAATGAGGAGTGGACGCTGCTAACTTGTGACAAGTAGAGAATTTTGTGTCACATGGGAAGCGTGTCTGGATGAAAAGGCGGTTAAGGCGAACGCTCGTGTAAATCGGGGGAATCTGGGTTCGAGTCCCAATTCTGCAAGATTTTTCACTTGTCGCTGTTGAATTTATTTCAGTGCTCAGTTGCGGCCAATGTCTTCAGTTGTCTTAAAATCTCTCTTACGGGTGCTATACAACTTTCAGGACAGTTTACTTAAAACAGTTGCATAACGTTGTCACTTCCTCTTCTTTTTAAATTTATGCAGTTGGAGTTGTGCTTAAAACGTGTTATACTATAATTGCATCAAATGAATTTTCCCTAACGTGGCAGTGTGACTGTGTGTTCATCGTTGGGACGGACTGCTTGGTGAAGGATAGGATTTTTATCAAGGGTACTCATCTGTCATTTGTAATTTTTGTTTTTTAGAATTAGCCTTGTCACACTCACTCTTTTTCTTGCTGGCATACATGTTAACTTCATTTTATTAAACAACAAGATATTCACTTTCCAAATGATGAGTATTAAAAATTTTTGGTTCTTGTTGTAAACTTCATTCACTCCTATTGACATAAAAAATGGAATATTAATTTTCTTACTCATTTTCTCACTGGTAGCTTAGATTCAGTCGTTCGTTTTCATTCTTCCTTAAAGCAAGAGTTATCGTTGTTTCACTTCAAAACAATTTGTTTACAATTTAATTGATATATTTTTCACATATATGTATGTACTATCATGTGTGTTTTGCTATATTGACCTTGTTTTAAACTAATATATATACAAACACACACACTTTAAAATATGGTAAATATAGTAAAACACACATGAAAGTTCACAGCTATGCAGTAACATAATATCATAAAAACATAAGGAGTTAAGATATTTATAACACAAAATTCGACTTTACATGCAGAATTCTCATTTTCTGACACTGTGTATCAAAATATTGTGCATACATCTGTAAATAGTGATACAAAAATGGTGTAATCAAATATTAAATCCTACACATGTTCTGCATATATGATTTACTTTAAGCATCATCATCACCATCATCATCATCATTTAAGACTGATTATGCCTTTCAGCGTTCAGTCTGGAGTATAGTACCCCTTATAAAATTTCTCCGTGATCCCCTCTTCAGTGCTAAAACTGATGCCTCTTCTGATGTTAAGCCTATTACTTCAAAATCATTCTTAACCGAATCCAGGTATCTTCTCCTTGGTCTACCCCGACTCCTCCTA
This sequence comes from Schistocerca gregaria, assembly GCF_023897955.1. Lineage (NCBI taxonomy): Eukaryota > Metazoa > Arthropoda > Insecta > Orthoptera > Acrididae > Schistocerca > Schistocerca gregaria. The sequence goes on along the minus strand of NC_064922.1, from coordinate 527,054,948 downwards.
CCCTCTATTGCTGAACCCATGAGTCTCTTGGGTAACCTTGCTTCTCCCATGCGTGTAACATGACCCCACCATCTAAGCCTGTTCGCCCTGACTGCTACATCTATAGAGTTCATTCCCAGTTTTTCTTTGATTTCCTCATTATGGACACCCTCCTGCCATTGTTCCCATCTACCAGTACCTGCAATCATCCTAGCTACTTTCATATCCGTAACCTCAACCTTATTGATAAGGTAACCTGAATCCACACAGGTTTCGCTCCCATACAACGAAGTTGGTCGAAAGATTGAACGGTGAACAGATAACTTAGTCTTGGTACTGACTTCCTCCTTGCAGAAGAGAGTAGATCGTAGATGAGCGCTCACTGCATTAGCTTTGCTACACGTCGCTTCCAGTTCTTTCACTATGTTGCCATCCCATGAGAATATGCATCCTAAGTACTTGAAACCGTCCACCTGTTCTAACTTTCTTCCTCCTATTTGGCACTCAATCCGTTTATATCTCTTTCCCACTGCCATTACTTTCGTTTTGGAGATGTTAATCTTCATACCATAGTCCTTACATTTCTGATCTAGCTCTGAAATATTACTTTGCAAACTTTCAATCGAATCTGCCATCACAACTAAGTCATCTGCATATGCGAAACTGTTTATTTTGTGTTCACATATCTTAATCTCATCCAGCCAGTTTATTGTTTTCAACATATGATGCATAAATAATATGAACAACAGTGGAGACAGGTTGCAGCCTTGTCTTACGCCTGAAACTACTCTGAACCATGAACTCAGTTTACTGTCAACTCTAACTGCTGCCTGACTATCTATGTAAAGACCATTAATTGCTTGCAAAAGTTTGCCTCCTATTCCATAATCTCGTAGAACAGACAATAACTTCCTTCTAGGAACCCGGTCATATGCCTTTTCTAGGTCTATAAAGCATAGATACAATTCCCTGTTCCACTCGTAACACTTCTCCATTATTTGCCGTAAGCTAAAGATCTGGTCATGACAACCTCTAAGAGGCCTAAACCCACACTGATTTGCATCCAACTTGTCCTCAACTAATACACGCACTTTCCTTTCAACAATACCTGAGAAGATTTTACCCACAACACTGATTAAAGAGATACCTCTGTAGTTGTTACAATCTTTTCTGTTTCCATGTTTAAAGATTGATGTGATTACTGCTTTCCTCCAGTCTGATGGAACCTGTCCCGACTCCCACGCCATTTCAGTTATCCTGTGTAGCCATTTAAGACCTAACATTCCACTGTATTTGATGAGTTCCGACTTAATTCCATCCACCCCAGCCGCTTTATTGCACTGCAATATATTGACCATTTTCTCCACTTCCTCAAATGAGATCCTATTTCCATCATCATTCCTATCCCATTGTACATCGAAATCTGAAACATTACTCATCATATTTTCACCTACATTGAGCAACTATTCAAAATATTCCCTCCATCTGCCCAAGGCATCAATGGGATTCACCAGCAGCTTTCCTGACCTGTCCATAATACTTGTCATTTCCTTCTTACCTCCCTTTCGAAGACTGCTAATTACACTCCAGAATGGTTTTCCAGCAGCTTGACCCAAAGTCTCCAACCTGTTTCCAAAGTCTTCCCAAGATTTCTTCTTGGATGCTGCAATTATCTGTTTGGCTTTGTTTCTTTCTTCAACATACCTTTCTCTGTCTACCTGAGTTCTAGTATGTAGCCATTTTTGATACGCCATCATTTTCCTTTTACAGGCTGCCTTGACTGTGTCATTCCACCAAATTGTTTGCTTCAGCCTACCTTTACACACCACTGTTCCAAGACATTCTTTAGCCACTTCTAGTACTGTGTCCCTGTACCTTGTCAATTCCTTTTCCAATGACTGTAATTGCCTACATTCAACTAACTGGTACCTTTCTGAGATCACTGTTATGTACTTGTGCATGATTTCCTTATTCTGAAGTGTCTCCACTCTTATCCTCCTACATATGGACCTGACCTGCTGCACTTTCGGCCTCACGATAGCAATTTCACTGCAGATTAAATAGTGATCAGTGCCATCAAAGAACCCCCTGAATACACGTGTGTCCCTCACAGCCTTCCTGAATTCCTGATCTGTTATTATATAGTCAATAACAGATCTGGTTCCCCTGCCTTCTCAAGTATACCGGTGAATATTCTTATGTTTAAAAAAGGAGTTTGAGATTACTAAGCCCATACTGGCACAGATATCCAAGAGTTGTTTCCCGTTCCTGTTGGCCTCCATATCCTCTCCAAATTTACCCGTAACCTTTTCATCCCCTGCTCTTCGATTTCCAACCTTGGCATTAAAATCACCCATGAGCAGAACACTGTCCTTGTCCTTTACTCTAACAACTATACACTGAGTGCGTCATAAAAACTATCCATCTTATCTTGATCTGTCCCTTCACAATGCGAATATACTGACACGATTCTAATTTTCTTGTTAGACACTGTCAAATCTATCCACATCAGTCGTTCGCTTACGTATCTTACCGCAACTACGCAGGATTCCATTTCTTTCCTGATGTAAAGCCTTACACCCCATTGTGCTATTCCTGCTTTGACTCCTGGCAGGTAAACCTTGTATTCTCCCACTTCCTCTTCTTTCTCACCCCTTACCCGAATGTCACTAACAGCTAAAACGTCCAACCCCATCTTACTTGCAGCCTCTGCCAACTCTACCTTCTTCCCAGAGCTTCTTGTTTCTTCCTCCAACGGGTGACTGGCGTGACATGAAACAGTAAGACAGTGCATACTTTACTGTCACGCCTTAGAAAACACAAACACCTCTTTGCTGCTATCATTATTTCTTTAACATCGTTACAAATGAACATCCAGAAATCTATGTACGAATTTATCGTTACTCATTACTGTTCACAACATTTCGAACTTTACTTCATCTTCTCATTTTAACGTTATCTCAACTTTTATAACGTATGTGTAATTTTTTAATTATACTGTTGTGAGGTAATGGCCGAGTTGTGGCGCCCAGGAAATAATCGAAGTTCCGAGTGGCGTGGCCGCACGGGCCGCTCAGCAAGCAGGGACCCGGCGGTGGCCACGTGGTGCCGGACGTTAGCTGAGCAACAGGGGTAGCCCCAGCGCGTGGTCCAGCGAGCGCGTGGCTGGGAATTCCTTGTGTCAATGAAAGAGACTTGTATGCCGGAAGACCCAAAGATGGCGGACTTCGCGAAACCAAAATGGCAGACATGTACATTACTATTATCTGCACGCTGATTCTGATGGTGTAATCAGATTTTCAATATCTTTATTAATTTAAAGCTTAGTATCTGACTGTAAATTATACAAGTGACACCCAGAAACGAATTTCCAAAATCCAAACAGTTCATCCTATTTTGACGATCGACGTGTCTTTAGAGCTATTAGTGTAAACCTAAATTGGTATAAATTACATCAATGTAACTTGAATAGTACATGAATTATTGGAGGTCAAAGTGGCTGATTGCTATCGATCTCGTAAGGCTATAAGTACTCCACAGTTACACGAAAAAACGCTAGCAGAATGCTTATAAATATATTTATTCATCTATATCTTTGTTTATATCCGATATATACTATTCACGTAGAAATTGGTCAAATATTTATTGTCTTTTAGAAAGCACAGTGACATTAGGCTACTGGCCTACCTTTGTTTCTGTTCCTTTGATATATTTTTATTTAATTTGGTTATGTATTTGATAATGTGTGTTAGAGCGTGTTTATGATCCAGCCGTAGGAATATTTATTTAATTTCAAGTTATTTAAATGTAAATCCACTATTTCGAATGTTTGTGAGTACGCATTGGCTTGGAGACATGATGGAAGGGCTATCGCCAATCACAGCACTAAGGGAGGCAACTACCGAAGTGAATGGAGGGGGAGTTCTGAAGAGTGCGATGCGAGCGACAGTCGCACAGGACACGGAGAAGTGCTGGACGCGACGGCGCGATGGATGCACGGTCATGAGAGAGACTAGTAGAGTGTGGAGTTTTGTGCACGGTAATGGAGGATAGAAATATTACGGAGTGCTGACCTGTGCTCTTGTGTGATTTCCGTGGCTTGTGCAGTGAAGAATTTGTATGCGTTCAGGACTGAACATCTTGCGAGCTATGTTGTTGTTCATAACTAATTATGTGAAGTAGGAATCTATTGTTTCTCTGTTATTCAACTTATATTTTATTTAATTCCTGGACCATCGACACCAATAAGTGTTTTGCAGAAATATACCGCATTCTCAAAAGTACTTCTACTATCGTACTCATCATTTAAAGTCGTTAAGATAGTATCTGCAGATTTTATTTAATTGTAAACTGTCATTTATAAATTTCTATATTAATTCGCAATTGCTGAGTGATAAGAATATCCGACCATTCGATTCGTGTGTGTATTCATATTCTATACTGTAGACTGAGCAGTATTTGGCTTCTAATGCGGTAACTACGTATCCCAACCCCTAGACAACGAAACCAGCCAACTTTAATATTTCAACTTTGAGTCGGAGGGTACATAGTTGAGTGCCACCATCTTCATTTCATTTTATTTATTATTTAGAAAGCCCGCAATGTGACTTTAGATTCTTTCAAAACTCTTCTTTCCACTTGGAGTGAAATGAACTGAGCATATGGTATCGTTGACCGGGAGGCCCCATTCGGAGAGTTTGGCCGCCAAGTGCAAATCTTATTTCAGTCGACGCCACATTGGGCGACTTGCGCGCCGGTGATGAGGTTGAAATGATGAGGAAAACACAACACCCAGTCCCCCAAGAAATAACAATAACTTTAATATGACAAATAATAACGAAATGATTTGAGTGTCTGTAGACAGTGTGAATTAATAGTACTGTCTAAGAACTAAATAAGATTAATATTGGCAGTACTTCTGCTACTGCTACCTCCAATAATAATAATAATAATAATAATAGTAATAATAATAATAATAATAATGGCAGAGATGAGAGAATATACGGTGTACAAAATAAATATTTTCTGATATAGTGAGTCCAGGGGTATGGAAATTTAGGGAGACTGCACCGGATAAGAACACAAGGATATGCGGAAAATGTGGTTGGTGAGAAAGATGCAAAGTTGTAATGAGTGCCTCAGGGACAGTAGTAGTCGTTATCATTGCTTATGTCGTTAATTGCTTTTGGAACAGGAGGTGTTAATCAGTTTTGTAATTGAGTGAGGGAGTTTATTCCAGAATAGGGTTCCTGCTACTGAAAAGGACTTGGAGAAAGTGGGACAGAGAGGACTTCGCGCTGATGGGAACAGGTCTTCCTGCCGTGTTCTGCAGACAAAAGTGTTAAGGTTGAGGAGAGATATGAGGGACAATGTACGTCCATAAGACACTAGGGGAGACAGAATGTATGGAAAGCTCTGTAGTTGCCTGTGTGCAGCCAGGATAGCTGTGCATTTGACGGTGAAAAATGGTCAAAGATTCGAAGTTCACAGATATATCAAACACAGGCGTCCATAACCAGCTACAGGTGCTGTGAGCTTTCTGGGCAAAGTCCTTGCTTGATAAAAACGCTGTAATCAGTGATTGGATGTATAAATGTTTGTACAAGTTTTTTTCAGGTCAAGAGGGAAGGCGTTTTTAAAATTTTGTAGGACAGGGAGAGATGCTGATACTTTCTCCCGCGTTGCTGAATCCAATTTAGATTTTCAAATATTGATACTCATAGACTCTTTTCTGAGAAGATAGAGTTCCAGGGTACCAAGAAACACAGCAGAGGAAAATAAATACAGTATAACCTAACTATATCAGATGTTACAAGTGACCACCATTCATCTCTTGACACTTTTGGGGTCTGGTCAGCAAGTTGCTGAAGGCGGATCGAAGATGGTCTGCTGGAATTGCTGCGAACTCAGCCGAAATGTTCTGCTGCAGTTCTTATAGACTATGAGGGTTGTTGCAGTACATCTGAGACTTGAGGTTCCTCATATGATGATTCGCGCACTGACAGATCAGTTGACTTGGGCGGCCATTTACGGCCGCGACCAGACTGACCTGGGTTACAACACTGTCGGGCGTGAAGATTGTGTAAATGTGCTCCAAGGTTCAGCTGGCTGTATGTGCTGGCATTTACTTCATCCTGCTGGAAGTAACAATAGGTCTTTTCCTCCTCCGTTAATGTTGCCATAGATGGTTTCAAAATGTTGGCAATGTAGTGGGTCGAAGTTAACCTCTGATGAAAGAAGATGGGACCAATAATGCACCATGCAGATACTGCACACCAAACCCCAACCTTCTGACCATGCAGTGATGTTTTGTAGAAGTTATGCGGATACTGCGTTGCCCAGAACCTGTGATTCTGTGAGTTGACATAACCACTCAGGTGAAACCAGGCTTAATCGGACACAAAGAACACATCCATGACGAAGCCATTCATTGTTATCTCAGTGAACAGGAGGCGCTGAGGAGCATCTGCTGGTTTTGATGCTTGAACAACAGACAATCGGATGGAATGCATGTGCAGATCCAGGTGGAATATTCGTTTGCATTATTGACGCGAAATGCCGCTCTCTTGCGACAGGTGTCGTGTTGATTTGGTAGGACTCAGAAGCATTTTCCAGTGAACTGTATCCAAATTTAAATTTTCTGGTATACGGGCGCGCTTCGGATTTTTTTTTTTTTTTTTTTACTTGTTCGAAACATATCCTGTATGATGCCGTTTCGTGATTAAGAGTTTCATGGTACTCTTTGCTGGCACTGTGATACCATTAAACTCCTCAGCAAACAACTGACCACACCGTTTCCACGATTTTGTTGTCACATAACTTCCCACAATCAACACCAACTGCCCGTCCCCTTTGCACTGCTCCACTCACATAACATAGCACGCACTACGCTCTGACCTGGCATGGGTCACATTGACTGGCGTACATTATACGAATACATACATGCCCAGTCGTGACCACTCGTCAGGGTCACTTTCATTTCCCCCATCCTGTATATACTGTACTTCATTCTCCCCAATTTTCACTCTTATTAGATATGCATTGTACTCTGTTGTACTATCAAACTCCTTGGTTCCTGCTGCTAGTGCTTCTTTCAATTTGTCACAATTACAGATAGGACTCCTGTTAAGCTTATCATTACTACTTGAGAAGTCGAAAACTCCATTGCTAATCAACTTATTGTTTTCTCGTTCTTCATTCCCCTGATTATGTCTAGGGTTGTGCCCATGTATTTCCTCTGTTTCCTCTGTCTCTTCTCGCTGATCGTTTCATCTTCAATTGTTTCTCATATCATCTATTCAATACTGTTGTCTCCATCGTCTATGGTCATTCTCCCTACCCCATCCATTTCCATGTTTTCGTGGTAGGTTTCGATTATTCTGTTGCTGGTTTTCTGGTGAAAAATGTGTCTGTATGAAATGCATAGGTTCCCATGCTTATGCACTATGATTATATCCTAATTCTTGCAGTAAGTTTTGAATTCCTCAGGCATCTGTATGTGTCTTCCAGATTTTATGATTTCCCACTGTATCTGATGCAGTAGCTTTGTAAAACAAATTCAAATTAATTCTGCTGGCTCATAAGGCATGTACAAGAACTAATTCCTGCCGACAATCCTCTTGAAATATTGTATTCGGTCCTGCCACCCCAGTCCTGCACAATGCTTCATCTTTAGCATTCCCAGTTTGACTTGATCATGCTTCACTTAGATCATTTTTCATATAGGTATGCACGTCTGAGTGCTTCATACATCTTAAACCCACCTGCAATCGCTCTTGTTCTCATAGATTCCTCTTCGCTGACGAGTGCACATAAAAATTATATCTGTGGAACAAGTGGACATGATCTCGGTAATGCTTCTCGGAACTCCTCGAATCTAATCTTTGGGACTAAGCTGTTAGATGCGCCCTGAAACAAGGAACATTTCTGTATTAACAGAAACTACTTTCTAATCTCTTCTTCATCTACATAGCACAACAAAGTTCAAACAGTTGTAGTTGAGTCTACTGTTGGAAGTAAATATGTTGGTACCCCTCTAATGTGACAAAACCTGCCTGTAAGCTCTCTTACCTCCTCTTCTTGATTTTTGCCCACTTCACTTCTGTTTATTTCTTTTCGCTTTCGTTGCTCCTCGAGTTTCCAACGCCCTCGTTTTCTTTTATTAGCATGTCTAACGTTTCTCACGTTTTCTATCCTTCGGCTGATGTGAGCCTGCCTCTCACTAAATTGTACTATGTCTCTAATTTATTCATGCTCTTGTAGGTTTACTGTTACTGTCTTATCGGAAGTTGTTCCACTATGTGTTGATAACAGCTTGACGGCGGTGGTCAACACTTCAGCTTGCTCTATGACTTTGCGTAAGGTATTCTTCCATGAGTCAAAGTTCTTCTAGACATATTTTATTTCTTCGATAACTGCTCTCTTCCAGGTTTTGATTATTTCGATGCTCTAAGCGTTAATATCATTGTCTTTCCTTAGAGCGTCCGGAGCTCCTTTCGTATTTTGAGTCAATGTCTCTATCTTCGTATCAGAATCTTGTGCCTGCTCATCGACCTTCTTCGTCAACTGTTTCTGTACTTCGGTAACCTGATCATCAATCTTTCATTTCACAATTTAATTTTTTTCTTTTATTTCTTTGCGTATTCGTCGAGTTTCTTTCTTTTTTTGTTTTGTTTAATGCGAATTGCTCATCTCTTTTTTCCTCGCTTTTCTTGAATCGTTCTTCATTTATTTCCTCATATTTCTTGAGTATTGATTCACTTATTTTCTCTTTTCTTGAACCTTTATTCAATTAATTTTTCACTTCTCTTGAATTTTTTAGTTAAGAAACTCTGCAAGATGAGTGCTGCCGGTTGCTGAAGTGTGGACTCACGAGTTACCTCACGCTGTGCTGCGTTATCATTGGGGTGCCTAGAGATGCAAGCCTGGGTAAACAGTGCATAAAAAGTTTATTGGATTATTGACAAACCAACAAGAGGGGCAGTAAATGAGTAACTGGCAGAAGGATACAACTAAAATAACCAAAAATTGAAAATCTGGACTCACTTTGTTGTAAAGTCAGCTGCACCATTAGAGTTTCACTGTTTCGTCTTAGTGTCTGCAAAGAGAGACAGTACACACTTAAATGGCATAAGGCCAAAGTATGAGCAAGAAGAGATAAATTTACTGTCCTTTAATTCAATAGGAATTGGAAGTTTGACACCATGAAACTGCGAATATTTACAAAAGTTGTTGCTGTAGGGGCCATGTCTCAGAGAGGGCTGATGATGGAACAGTCTGCTCCACATAACTGCCGTTTTCTGCGTATAATTGGGATTAAAGATCCAACAGGCGTGATGATTCATAAGAGAGACCCTGACGAAACGGGTGGAGCCTCGCGCAGAGAGCTCTCTAGAAATGCAGGGGTCCGGCACCACTCATCGCCAGCCTAAATACGGTTGGGTGCCTGGTTACTGTCGGAACTATTTAGCTCATGCGTGATCCCTCGGAAGCAAGTAGCTCCACGAAGCTGACGACCTCTTGTGGCGAACTTGCTGCCATTTACTGGTCAAGCAGCGATCGAAGTGTCTGTCCTCTTTGTTGCTGAGGTAACCCCTGCAGATAGCTGTGTAGGCCACCCGCTGGACGGTGGTATAAGTGTGGTTAGCGTGTAGCCGCGACAGAGAATCGATCATATGCTAAAATGCTTACAGGGGCACTCTAATGATAACGAGACATATGGAAAAAAGTAATTAACCTATATATTATTTCTAAAGTAATGGCCATAACTGTTGAAAATTACCCTGCTGTGCGACACTATTGGTCAATGCCTTCATCGTCAAATGCTTGCGGTTTCGATGGAACTATAAGTATATGATAAGTGTAGAGTTAAAATCTGGAGATGTACGTCCTAAAAAATAATGTTAAAAGCTTGACGAGTCCATATGACTCGATTTAAATGCACTGAAGATAACTATGCAATAGCTGAAATCTAGATCTGCATTAAAGAAATACTGATTGGATTTGCGACTGCCGAACCTTTTTTCCTGAGTTAAATAGTATCAAATTTGGTTACTACGATTATACCCAGATGTACACCTCTTCGTACGGTGCAAATAGACGGCCATGGACGTATTTCTTTAAGGCTTACAAAACGTGGAAATCGCATGGGGAGAGATTGGGACTGAATGGAGGATGCGTAAGGGATGGGAAACTTGTGCAACGTAGCCGAAACAACCGTGGCAACGTCTGGGCGGGAATTATTCAGCAACAGAACGATGGGGTCCGTCAACTTTCCAGGGCGTTTGGACTTCATGGCGCACTTGCATTTCTGCAAAGTGTCCATGTACCGCCGACCGTTAATTGTGGCGTCATGTTGCAGAAAGTCATTAAACAGTGGATCATGCAGTCAAAGAAAATGTCGATCATGAATTTCCCGCAACTGACATGCCTGTTGTTTCTGCTACATTGCTAAGTTTCGTTGGGGAATCCCTTACACATCTTCCATGCAGTTCCGATCTCTCCCCTTGGGATTTTTGCAGGTCTGAAGTAAGACATTAGTGGACGTAGATTTGCTTCAGGTGATGAGGTGCACGCGCAGGTACAATCATGGTTCTGTAAGCAACCACAAACATTTTTCCGTGAAGGCATTAATCATCCTTTCACAGTGGGATAAATGTATTAACATTTATGGTGATTACTTCTGAACTAATGAACAGTTTACTTACATTATTTTCGTCTGTCTCGTTTTAATTTGACTGGCTATTATATTATCACCACAGAGAATCCTTGTACGTAAGATTCTGTGACCGGACGCCTTTGCTATCGTTGCGATGGTCGCTTTGTGCAAACGGTGGTGTACTATACGACATCAGTCTTGAGCTTTAGTAAATTTTGTTCGGTATGTACTTTCATTTTATGCGCATATTACATTCTGAGGGGATGATCAGTAATTAACATGTCATTTGCGACGGGAAGAAAAGAAACCTGTCTTACGATTATGTTCAAGCTGGCTGATGCACCAAGCCAACTGCTGTTAATCCGATACGGGGACTCAGTCCGAACCGTGCTAGGCACCCTTTATCGCAAGCAAGCGGTTTGCTTTGAGAAGTTGAAATAATGATACAAAAGCATAATAAAAGCACAAGTTCACTAGGTTGCACACTTCAGTTGACCTATATTGAATTTCTAGACGCATAGAGAAAAGCACGGTGACGAGAATTCGATATATCGATTGTTTGGAATAGTTGTTTATAACTATGCATAGAAAGACCTGATAATAGTGTGTTCTACCTTGCATTGTACTAAAACACAAAATCTACCATAGCCATACGGGAAATACAGTAACGGCCTGTGATGATATGGAAAAAATGGAGAGGTGCGAGTAGGACTTGCACACCGAGGGTTCATTACAAACGTAATTACGTATATAGACCGTCTATGAATTCCGAGAACCGAGAATCTCAAGCATTTTGCTGGGGATTCCGACATTTCAGTTTCAATGTCAAGTTTGATAACAAATGGAAAAAAAAGGTTCAAATGGCTCTGAGCACTATGGGACTTAACATCTATGGTGATCAGTCCCCTAGAACTTAGAACTACTTAAACATAACTAACCTAAGGACATCACACAACACCCAGCCATCACGAGGCAGAGAAAATCCCTGACCCCGCCGGGAATCGAACCCGGGAACCCAGGCGTGGGACGCGAGAACGCTACCGCACGACCACGAGATGCGGGCAAATGGAAAAAGATATATTTTTTCGTGTGATATAATTACAAATTCACAATTTTCGGATTTTTTCCTTTATTTTTACTGTGAAACACTGCCACTTGCATATTATCTGATTGTAGACCATCTGGAGTATTCCATAGGTTCTGATGAGTGAGTTTGCAAATAAATGTCCGTATCGTTTGATTGCATTGACATAGCAACTTCAATTTCTTACGCAGCCAAAGGACCGTGTGTATATGACATAAATGTCAACTTGGTACGTCTTCCTGTTCCTGAAAAACAGGGTTTTTAACGGTCGGACATACAGATAGACAATAAAGTGATCATATAAGGGTTCCATTTTTACCGACAGAGGCATGGAACCCTAATGAAACACTTTGGTTATTACCTTAAAACCATCGTACTCGGCATCACACCTTATATTTATTGTAGGTGGCGAGAGATTTACCGTCATACTCAAGTGAAATGAAAATTCTGAGGTTCGGATGAATCGCTACTAAGTATCAATTTTGTCCGATATTTGTTAACTCCAGTTTTCCAGGTGTATCACACGGTAGCTAAACATATTTCTGACATCTCCGCGAACATTTCTGTTTGCATGGTTAATTTCAGACAAGTAAAAACGCATATCTTCAGCTTTCACTCTTACGAGCCATAGCAATACATATGGAGAGAACTGTTTTCATTTAAATTTCAATTGTGGGAGTTGTGTAGAATTCGCTCTACAGAGTGCAGTGAGAAAATATTGGATTAGAAAGCGCAAATATGATTGAATGCGAACTATCTGTACTGAAACGTGAGAAGTATCACGGTAGTTTTCAGCCCGGAACGGTGTTTTCTGGACGGGCAGATCGATCTGCTTTCAAGTGGCTTTTGTCAGTCGGGAGGCCGACGTCAGACCTGCTTGTGGCAGATAACAGTGGACGAGAGATAACGCTTGAACCTGATCCGACACGGTAAGCAGGAGGGGAAAAGTAACGTTGCTACATTGCAGAATAGCAAATCTGCGAGCGAGGTAAGCGAATGCCGACTTGCGTTGCTCTAAAGAAGAAGAAAAGTAGCATTTCAAATCTATAAGATGTACACATCTCATTAACTAAGATGTATTATAAATACACCATCTGACGAAAAGTATCCTGTCAGCTCTATGTAGTGTGTAATTGTCAACTATTTATGTCAAGAGTGGTGGATTCCCTGATATAAAAGGAGGCGGGGAGTATTGCGTTGTCAGTAGTGAAACTGTAACAGCGGAATGGATCGGTCACGAGAGCTCAGTGACTTCGAATGTGGACTAGTCACTGGATGACACCTGACTAGTAAATGCATTAGGAACATTTCAACACTTATATAGCTACCCAAGTCGACTGTTGATTATGTGACTGTGAAGTGGAAATGCGAAGGGACAACCACAACTAAAGACATCATTTAGTGACGGACAGTAATCCTTGCCCAACACTAATTTCCAAGTTTCATCACTGCAGTATACTACGCTGATATTACACTCATTATCAACAAAATTAGAAAACTTGCTCTTGGGGAGAGAGAGAGAGAGAAAGGGGGGAGGCGAAAGGCAGAGGGAGAGGGGGAGGGGAGAGCGAAGAGAGCTTCTATGCACATGGAGAGTAGACTACTTCAGCTTGTCACGTGATTAAGGTGTCGACCAACGAGCTGACAGTACTAGTACGGTACACACCGGGCATGGGGGACTTTCCATCCTAGGTTGTGTAGGCCCTATCACTTTCATCAGCACCACGTAAGGAACGGATCGTGAATGCTTCGAAATGACGAAAACCGCCACTACGAGAGTCAACTTAGTGTGCAACAACATGATGCCAGGTGTCGTTGTCGGCTGTGGCGACATCTAACACTGTGTTCACAGGGGAGAAGGGGCACAAGTAAGCCGAATCAACCGGGACATCGTGTAGAAGGCCCCGACACTAAACAGCCCCTTTCGCTCGAAAGAAAGAAACAGAAAAAAAAACAAGGAAAAATTAAGGTGAAAAGAAAAAAATGGAAAAATTGGTAAAATCAGTCAGCAAGTGAAGTAGTCCCCTGCATTGAAACATTCATCTACATCTAAATGACGATTTTGTATTTTATTTCTCTACCGTTCCACTACCTAACAGCGGAGGGGAAAAATGAACTCTTAAATCTTTCTTCTCTTATTTTATTATGGTGATCATTTGTCCCTATATATGTTGACGACAGTAAAATATTTTCACAATCAGAATAGTAAGCAGGTGTTTGGAATTTCGTCGATAGCTCTCGCCACAATGAAAAACGCCTTTGTTTTAATGATTGCTATCCCAGCTCGCTTAGCATATCCTTGACACTCTCTGCCCTATTTCGCGATAGTACAAAACAAGCTGCCGTTCTTCGAACTTTTTCGACGACCTTCCTCAATCCTACCTGGTAACCGTCCCATATAGCACAGTAATACTCTAGCAGAGGACGGACAAGCGTAGTGTAGGCAGTCTTCGTAGTAGACCCGTTGCATCTTCCAAGCGATCTGCCAATGAAACATAGTCTTTCGTTTGACTTCCCCTCAATGTTATCTTTGGTATCGTTCCAGTTGAAATTGATCGTATGTGTAATTCCTAGATATTTACTCGAACTGTTTAATATAGTTATTATTGTTTAGTTAGTTAAGAATATTCTTTATTTTATTTAATATTTATAAATAAATATTCTGTATTTTTGCTTTTATTTTAGTTATTGTTTTATTTGATTTAACTTAGTTTCTACCTCATTCTTCTTTTCTCTCCTGAAAACCTGGAAAATATAAATAATTCATTTTAAATACCACAGGAGAGCAAGAGATGTATTCCGCAGTGGCGGCCTCGCGGAAATTCTTCTTCGTTATCTGCTAGACCTGAAATCTTTAAAGCCTTTACTCGCTACGCAGATCGTTCGGCACAACCGTGTACTGTGTTGTTTGATGAGTCTGGTTGATAGGTCAAACAATTTAGCAAGCTAAAGTTTATTAATTCGCAGATAATCTGTAGACGAATTCTGACCGTGGAAAAAGCCGGTGAGCACTATAGTTCCAAACTTCACCTCCGAGCGATTTACATCTCGTAATATCTGTACCTTGATAATCAACGAACTTCTGTATGGAGATATACACACCTTGAATACTGGATTTTATTTTGTGCAAAAAACTATTTGAACATTTACTATATACCGTAATGGCGTCTTATAACAATACACTCTCTCTATTTCCTCCACAAAGAGTCCCTAAAAAAAAATCTTTGGTTCGGTAAGACACAGAGATGAGTTCATAGCACGGAACGTAAGATTCTCGCAGTCGGCATACGCCGTTCTCCACAATATCAGTTCATCTTCAACACTACTACAAGGACTGCAACATTCCATTAGCGAATAGCAAATACAATATGTCTTTTCTTCATGTTGTATTGTTGATGACCATGCTCTACAGCCTTTCTGACAATACAGGTCTGGTAATTCAACGGATTACTCCTTTTTACTTGTGTAGTGGGTGACCGACCTATGCCGCTTTAATTTAAGTATTTTGGTACAGATCTTTCATAGAGAGAGCGGTTGTATAAGATTTCCAACTATGGAGCTATTATATCAGCATACTCCGAAAGTAACGTTATTGTTATGCTATCTGGACCGGGAGACTTGCCTTTTAGTAAATGCTTTGCAGTGCTGCCATCTTTAGGGTGAGGCATCAGCTGATGGTGGGACACTGCTGAATGTTAGTGATTTGAGGGAGCTCCCTTTCCAACACTGCTTGACATGCATGAAGGTAGCTGGATCTCGAAATCCAGCACTGACCTTATCAATGTGGCACTGCAGGGTCCTACCCCTGAAAGCACCAGCCAAATAGTAGTCTAGTGCGGCCGCATGTTGGTGAACAAGATGGGCTGCTACTGCTGCACCCTGAATCGGGTGAACAATTCTGACAGTCCACCCCGCTACAGCTTGGCTGGTAATGGTAGGCTGACAGCACTGGATGAGATGATGCACACCTGCCTGAGGACAAACAACGTAATGGTGGCAATACTAGGTCGTTGAGTAATTCTGAAACACACTCATCACAACAGTCTATAAGTATCACAACAAATTATACACACACACTTTTGTATTTAGACAGCTACTTACTAAAATACTCTGCCTTGTCTGGAGGTGACAGTGCTGACACCGAGAATATGGGCTTGGGACAGTAGCCTGATGGCACCAGATGAGGTGAGACAGGCGTCGACTGCACCACCCTACTACCTCTAGGCCATTGTGACAGGCATCACTGACGCTCTAATGAATAGTCCAGCCACAGTTTTGTAAGTCTACCTTTGCACACAGTACACATCGCACAAAGGTGGCAATACTAGGTGGTCATTGTCAAATAATTCTGAAACAAATGCATCACAGCTATCTATAAGTATGTTGTCTTATTACACACACACACAAGCGATTTCACAGCCCTACAATAACTTTATTATTTGAGATATTTTCACAATGCTTTGCAAACACATACAAAAACTCAAAAAGTTTTTTTAGGCATTCACAGATGTTCGATATGTGCCCCTTTAGTGATTCGGCAGACATCAGGCCGATAATCGAGTTCCTCCCACACTCGGCGCATCATGTCCCCATCAATGAGTTCGAAAGCATTGTTGATGCGAGCTCGCAGTTTTGGCACGTTTCTTGGTAGAGGAGGTTTAAACACTGAATCTTTCACATAACCCCACAGAAAGAAATCGCATGGGGTTAAGTCGGGAGAGCATGGAGGCCATGACATGAATTACTGATCACGATCTCCACAACGACCGATTCATCGCTTTTCCAATCTCCTGTTTAAGAAATGCCGAACATCATGATGGAAGTGCGGTGGAGCACCATCCTGTTGAAGTCGGCGCTGTCGGTCTCCAGTTGTGGCATGAGCCAGTTTTCCAGCATGTCCAGATACACGTGTCCTGTAACGTTTTTTCGCAGAAGAAAAAGGGGCCGTAAACTTTAAACCGTGAGATTGCACAAAACACGTTAACTTTTGGTGAATTGCGAATTTGCTGCACGAATGAGTGAGAATTCTCTACCGCCCAGATTCGCACATTGTGTCTGTTCACTTCACCGTTAAGAAAAAATTTTGCTTCATCACTGAAAACAAGTTTCGCACTGAACGCATCCTCTTCCATGAGCTGTTGCAACCGCGCCGGAAATTCAAAGCGTTTGACTTTGTCATCGGGTGTCAGGGTTTGTAGCAATTGTAAACGGTAAGACTTCTGCTTTAGCCTTTTCCGTAAGATTTTGCAAACCGTCGGCTGTGGTACGTTTAGCTCCCTGCTTGCTTTATTCGTCGACTTCCGCGGGCTACGCGTGAAACTTGCCCGCACGCGTTCAACCGTTCCTTCGCTCACTGCAGGCCGACCCGTTGATTTCCCCTTACAGAGGCATCCAGAAGCTTTAAACTGCGCATACTATCGCCGAATGGAGTTAGCAGTTGGTGGATCTTTGTTGAACTTCGTCCTGAAGTGTCGTTGCACTGTTATGACTGACTGATATGAGTGCATTTCAAGCACGACATATGCTTTCTCGGCTCCTGTCGCCATTTTGTCTCACTGCGCTCTCGAGCGCTCTGGCGGCAGAAACCTGAAGTGCGCCTTCAGCCGAACAAAACTTTATGAGTTCTTCTACGTATCTGTAGTGTGTCGTGACCATATATATATATATATATATATATATATATATATATATATATATATATAACTACTATTTATGTGCAAATTCCTCATATTGCAGTAACTCTGTAGCACCGAGAAAGGGTGATGGTGAATTCCCATCATCCTCAAAGAGGGAGCACTTCGCCATCGACATTAGTCTGCACTGAAAGTGGCATGACTGATCATGCTGAAATGAGAGGGGGTCATTCAGAGACGATTAGAGACAGCACATGCTTGTGGTTACGGGTGTATGCATACTGTGAGATAAATCATCAGACAAACTAATGTGCTCACAAGAATCTAGCACAGCACTGACGTTCTTGCTTCTCGTGCGAGTGAGAGGCGGATGAAGTTCAAGTGTGTAGCCTCGTATGCTCTTATCACTAAATACACGCTGTTCGTGGGAGCGAGAGTGGGTTTTGGTTGACACATTCGTACTCAAAATCTAACACGTTAGAGCGTACTGTAGAGTGGTATGACATGCGTGCTGCCGATACAGCTTAGTTGTGTCACATCTGATGGAGATGGCTCTTCATATTCTTCAAGAGGAGCGCAGACAAACACTTATTTGAAGCCTGTGTATCAGGGAGTGAAAATAGGAGGTGAATAAATTTATACAAAGTTTAAAAAAAAACGCAACGCTTTTATCTATTAGTAAGCCAGTTCAATAATAGTTGTATATTTTCTGAAGTGTTCATAAACCCATGTTGTTCGTATCTCTTCTTCAACATCTTGTGAATAGTACATCATTGTGTTTTCAGATTCTGGACAGAAATAGATTTATAAATTTCTTGAAACCACGACATTTTCTCACGCTTTTGACCTAAACTATGCTCTCTCTATGAAAATACTTCTGGAACGATGACACCATATCTTCATACATCACTCCTTCAACATCCCAACGATTTGCGTAGTAAAATCATGTCAATCACGCCGCTATTTTTCGACTTTTTTAGCACGCCGCACTCAGTTAAATGGCTTGGGTGAAGCAATAACTGCTTAGTGCTTGTCCAGTGTCAGAGAATGCAATGAACACAACATCTTCAAAAACAAATTTTCCGCACACATTCTAAAATTCTTGTGTGTCTGCAATGATCTTCACACTTTCAGGCATTGTTGTAAAATGATTTGCATGCTGTGTAATATCTTTACATTCATAATTCACGTTGCACAATTCCTTAAGAGGCGAGTAGTTTATGAGATATTAGTGTAGGTTTACTGCATACACTGCAGCGCCTGCAGGGCAGTTTTGTGATGATTCAAATTCAAAAAATTCATCCACAGCTCGTCTTCACTGCCTCACATTGAACGATCTATCACCATTACGGATGATAATTCCTTAAAAGTCTGTGGCTTCGTGTAGATCTGAAACAATCGTCACTCTCGTAACACTATGTGTAACATCTTTCGTACATGTCATACAACAGTCCATAGGCCTTTCTGTTCCAGTCAAGCTGTAAACTGTTGTATGGAAAAAACTGAGAGATTAGATAAACTCTAGCATTGGTTACGTTATAGTTGTAGAATACCCTCAATTCGTTTGCGAGATACTGTCTGCAGTATCAGAATAATGAAACGTTTCTACCTGAACAGGTCTTAATACTCTGTGCTTGGTGAGGTGCTTCTAGAAAGATTGAATATGAAAATAGCTCCCATGAACAGCAAGTTAATGGCAGTTGGACTCGGAAATTCAGTACACACAAAAGTTTCAGATTTTCTTCATTTAATAGGGATAAGTTCAGTACTTATCACATCAAGTTATACAGCACAGTTCTATGCTCCTCTTGTCCTTGGATGTACTGTGCGAGTTACTATCAATAGCACTGCAATTTAATCAGCCCCCTGCTTAGCTTTCATACTAACACGATTACCAACTTCAAACAAACCGATTAACATCTTGAGTGGAACGCACACACTGGAGGTGTTATCTATCGATCTGCCCACGAACCATCCAGCGTTTTGTACGGCATTCATATAAGATGTCGAAGCAGAGACGAATGTCTTCGGAGACTACGCGATACCAACATTTATGGTGTGGTTGATTTATTACATTACGTGTAAGGTGCGATGCTGATGATGCCACGAAAGCTTTCTTAGGTGTAAATATCCTTGCCAAATATAGGAAGCTCTTGCTTGGTGTGTCTATCCATCTTAATGTTGAATAATAATTCGTATCTCATTAATATTACTAAACGTTGCTGAGGCAAACAGCTTGGGGGAAAATATTCCTGGCTAATGGTTCTGATACCTCTCTCCCTTTCAGAGAAGGAAGTACAAGGATTGAATGAGACCTTGGAGATGGTGTGCTTGGACAGATGAGTGCAGAAGCGGAAAGCTACTGGACACTTTATAGCTAAAAGAATTATTTAACAATCACGGTATACACAACTTGTTACTGAGAAATAGAATCTCTTAACAATCTTGATGGATAAATAGCTTGCCGGCACTAACCCAACTAAAAATACACAAAAACCTTTACAATACAGATTATCTAAAGGGCTGTCAGCCACATGAAAATACAAAATGAAATTGTGGATCAAAATACTTAGGAAACTGTAAAGACAGAACTCAACGTATACAACCAATAGTTCATTTATAGAAACAATACGGGATAAATGCTACCTCCAAATGTTGGGCAGGTGTCTGCTTTTAAAATATAACTAGCAAGTTTCAAATGGCTGACGACCACTAGCCCGCATAGAAACGGTTTTCGTTTTACTATTCAGCTATCGGTTTGTTGCTCTTTTGCAACCAATTATTTCCTATGACCACTCGTTTATTTTAAAAAACACAGCATAAGTAGAAGCTACTCAAAATCTTGAGCAGTAGACAGCTCTTGAAAATTAGATCAGCAACAAGTAAATAGTTCAAGTGTACCAGATCACACAAAAACAAGTAGATTTGTTAGTCAGATACAAGACTGTTGCCGATTTGCAAACAATTAATTTCTATGAGAACTAGCTCATTTAAGAATACACAAAATAAATAGATTTTACTCAGGTTCTCAGGTGGAATCCCCCTCTTCAAAATTACACTAGCTACAACCAAACAACTCACGCGTGTAGCCCACTCGAAGTTTGTTATTCAGATACTGGGTTGTTGCCCATTTGCAAGCAGTTAATTCCGACAAGCACTAGCTGATTTCAAAGAACACAGCATAAGTAGGAGTTACTCAAAATATCTGGCAGTAGCCCATTCTTGAAAATTATATTATTGGCACGTAAACAGCCCATGGACACTAGCCCACTCAGACACAGTTAGTACTCAGTTTTTGATGTTGGTGGGCAACAGTGACACAATCTTTTTACGGGAACACTCCGCCATTTGACTGTTTTACTGTTTATTTAAGTACAACCCAGGCCTTTTATGCAATTTTCAACTATTTGCTAAAAGCAAAAATTGCCTTCCTTGTTATTTTTGTCACCGAATTCAAACTTAACTATAGCCCATACTGCCACTACGAACTTCCAGCATGCTAGAGTTGCCTGGTGTATAGGTACATAAGGAAAAGCCCCAACACGCTACGATAAAAGTTAAAAACCAATGACAATAAACACTAGCGCGGCCACTGTAAGCGTCGGCAAAGATGTATTTTGCTATGACAAATGATGGAAATTTTGTTCAATTTGTTAGAAGACTGTCCTTAGTTTCCGTAGGGAGAAGACGCATTCTTGTGAAAAGTGTGTAGTACACATTATATTATCTGAATAATAATTTTTATGAAAGTATGAAGTGTGAGAGTTCTTTTTAGTGCAAAACCACGAAATTTTTTTAAAATTTCTTCCACGCATTATGCTAACGTTATGTCACTGCAGCTGCCTGCATCCGAAAAGGAAGTCCGATAAAAATCAGCACTGTATTACGGTCAAAAATGAGAAGTACTTATAACGGAAGAATATATATATATATATATATATATATATATATATATATATATATATATATATATATATATATACTCCTGAAAATGGAAAAAAGAACACATTGACACCGGTGTGTGAGACCCACCATACTTGCTCCGGACACTGCGAGAGGGCTGTACAAGCAATGATCACACGCACGGCACAGCGGACACACCAGGAACCGCGGTGTTGGCCGTCGAATGGCGCTAGCTGCGCAGTATTTGTGCACCGCCGCCGTCAGTGTCAGCCAGTTTGCCGTGGCATACGGAGCTCCATCGCAGTCTTTAACACTGGTAGCATGCCGCGACAGCGTGGACGTGAACCGTATGTGCAGTTGACGGACTTTGAGCGAGGGCGTATAGTGGGCATGCGGGAGGCCGGGTGGACGTACCGTCGAATTGCTCAACACGTGGGGCGTGAGGTCTCCACAGTACATCGATGTTGTCGCCAGTGGTCGGCGGAAGGTGCACGTGCCCGTCGACCTGGGACCGGACCGCAGCGACGCACGGATGCACGCCAAGACCGTAGGATCCTACGCAGTGCCGTAGAGGACCGCACCGCCACTTCCCAGCAAATTAGGGACACTGTTGCTCCTGGGGTATCGGCGAGGACCATTCGCAACCGTCTCCATGAAGCTGGGCTACGGTCCCGCACACCGTTAGGCCGTCTTCCGCTCACGCCCCAACATCGTGCAGCCCGCCTCCAGTGGTGTCGCGACAGGCGTGAATGGAGGGACGAATGGAGACGTGTCGTCTTCAGCGATGAGAGTCGCTTCTGCCTTGGTGCCAATGATGGTCGTATGCGTGTTTGGCGCCGTGCAGGTGAGCGCCACAATCAGGACTGCATACGACCGAGGCACACAGGGCCAACACCCGGCATCATGGTGTGGGGAGCGATCTCCTACACTGGCCGTACACCTCAGGTGATCGTCGAGGGGACATTGAATAGTGCACGGTACATCCAAACCGTCATCGAACCCATCGTTCTACCATTCCTAGACCGGCAAGGGAACTTGCTGTTCCAACAGGACAATGCACGTCCGCATGTATCCCGTGCCACCCAACGTGCTCTAAAAGGTGTAAGTCAACTACCCTGGCCAGCAAGATCTCCAGATCTGTCCCCTATTGAGCATGTTTGGGACTGGATGAAGCGTCGTCTCACGCGGTCTGCACGTCCAGCACGAACGCGGTCCAACTGAGGCGCCAGGTGGAAATGGCATGGCAAGCCGTTCCACAGGAGTACATCCAGCATCTCTACTATCGTCTCCATGGGAGAATAGCAGCCTGCATTGCTGCGAAAGGTGGATATACACTGTACTAGTGCCGACATTGTGCATGCTCTGTTGCCTGTGTCTATGTGCCTGTGGTTCTGTCAGTGTGATCATGTGATGTATCTGACCCCAGGAATGTGTCAATAAAGTTTCCCCTTCCTGGGACAATGAATTCACGGTGTTCTTATTTCAATTTACAGGAGTTTACCTAAGTTCACATTATTACTGAGTTACAGTGTACAAGAGTTGTAAATTAAGACCGAAAGATAATCCATTCGATTCATTTCATTCAGTTCAAAATTTATAAAATTCAAATTTGACACTATTGTAATAAATTTGTTCACAACCGGCAACCTGGTGACATGACGTTAAGAAAACCATGAAACCAGTTGTGTATAAGGTAAATTGGTCAAAATTATTTATGGAATTGTATGAAATTTTTTTCATGTCATAATTGTATTTAAATTTTCATGTGCAACCTCACGAATGGGAGCAAAATAACCAGAACCAAAAATTCTTGTGAGTAAAGTAACCAGTCCAAAAAGAAATCAAAATTGAAACCGAAATTTAAGGAAAATTTTGAAAATACTCTGTTTGTTTCATCGCAGCAGAGGTAGCAGCGCTACGCAACCGCTTGCTTAACTGTGTTTGGTAGCGTCCTGCGTTGCATTGAACATACTTTCCCTTAATTTCCCTTTCCTAAATGTACTGTAGAGAATTTTTCAGTAATTTTTACGTAATGATTAACTAGAGAAAAGTTTGAAGTTCTTGTGTCATAACATTTCGTGCGTCATAGAAGTCGCGACTTAACGCTTGACGACACGTAAATCGTATTTTTCAATTTCCAAAAATAGTGTATTTAGTTTTCCTATTTATCAGAATTTTAATTGTAATACTCAGTCAAAATGGTACAAAAATCAGTTTCCATTATTGTTGACAATGGCGAAAACGCAATGAGCCAAGATGCCGTACAATTGCAAGGCAGAACATCTGAAGTACCGGCGCCATATCTTCCGCACTCAGAAGTATTAAGTAGTTCAGAAATGAACTTAACCGAAGTAACAAGTGTTAATGAGCTTTCACAGAGCTCTAATTTTGACGATACGTTGATGACAATAGATGAAACTACATCATGTATCTCCGCGAGCAACACTCTGCTCTCACAGGAAAACATAGAAAGCGAAGATAAAATGATTTTTGACGACACTTTACTGTCACCCATCGTACGAAATCCAGATGTTAATTTGAAAAGTGCAGTTGTTAACAACCAAAGTACATTAGATACCAACCAACATAGCCCAATTGCCGCGATACTTCATAAACTCGATAGCTAGAGCACCGAAATAAAAATACAAACATTAGTTTGTGTACAGACATAAATACAAAATTTTACAGTTTGTCGCAAAACCTTATCATAGTCACACAAGACATAAACAACATAAAGCAAGAGCAGAAATAAGTTTTAAAAGATTTTCAGGATACAGTCACACAACAGATCAGTGATTTGACTAATCGTAAGAATTTTCACGAGGAAATGAACGTAAAATTTAAAGATATTGAAAAACAGCTAAAGCAAGATGTACTTTCTGAAGTACACAATGACATTACGGAAATAAAAGAGAAATTAGACACTCTTAACGAGCAGACTGATACAGTAAAGCAGCAAATAAACGCGATTAAAAACACATGCACAAACCTGGGAGCTACACAAACACGATTAACTTCCACACTGCGTAAGGATTACGAAAACGTACCAACAGCAATTGAAGAACTCACTTTAAAGGTAGCATCACTTGAAATCGAATCAGTCTTTTCCTAAAAGAAGAGAGACAAAATTAGTGAAAATGTATCTGATGTCATTTCACAAGCTGAAACAGGTACTTTGTGCAAAACCAACACTGAAGCAGAAAAAGCAGCGAATGAATGCAGATTAATTACTGATGTAGATGAAAAATGTTATTCATCAAAAAGAAAATGAGATTAACGACAAAATAAAAACCAATTTGCAAGCTACAGGATACGCAACTACTTAGGTGAAAGTGTTACAGAGACACAAGTTGTACACATAAACAAAGTGCCAGCCACAGCAAACCAAAGTACTGTATGTACACAGATCATTGCAAATCCTACATACAATGCCAATAGAAATAAAAGGCCACAGAGTGTTAGTTTACATGGCATAACACCAGTACCTATGAGAAATGTAAATAATTATGACAGCTGTGTAAACACAGCACAAAATGCAAACAGAATGTCCATTATATTTGCTGACGAATGTCTATTAAGACACCGAATGTTCCAACGCTTGCGAGTGAAGGTAAGAGGATGAATCCTGTTGTAGTTATTAGTGCTTTTCGACATGTGTTTCCTAGAAATTAGACGAGAGGAACAGAAGATCAGGTTTGTTTTTGGATACCCGCAAGGCGATGTACTTTTGTGGGCAACCGAGGTAGCCGAGCGTTGTACCCCATATTTTCTATTTGAACGGGCGTTTCTTGACAAATGTCAGAAGCCGTACAGGAGAGACTTAGGCGAGAGGTTTTCAACCCCGCTCCTTCTAATAGCAAATATGCTAATTTGCGAAGGTATTTTGAGAAGTATCTCGACAAAACGCCTTATTGGACGAATCTTGTTTCTCATGCTATTGTTTTAAAAATTTTAAAAAGTTGTTTGCCATCACACATTCGTGAAAAATTAGTTACTACATCTGATCACGACACAGAATTTTTTCTATCCATTTTAGATTCATTCGACCAATATATGAGAAGAGCGTAACAACAAATAGAGCGTCCGACAGCCAAGCACCACAAAAACATAATTCGAATAGTCAATAGAAAAGGCCAGACATGAACATATAGCAAGGTTGGTACGCACAGCTGCAAGGATATATTAACCGGGGTAATGGGTACGGGAATGGAAATGACAAAAGCAAAAGATTTAAACGAAACTTTCCGCATAACAGAAACGATTACCAACCACAAGCTAATTTCAATTCCTCATCATAAAATTATGCACCGCGTGTAAATAAAAACAGCCAGCCGCACCAATGGCTGGCGCGAGGCAACAATAACATGCACACGTCGTACCGCAGCCAACCTTTGCCCAACAAAATCACAATACGGCAACATATCACAACATCAATGTGAACACTCGAGAAAATATGTCGCAAGCTGGTAACGATACAAACTGGGGAAACAATCACACAGTACAACTGACAGAAATTGTTCCGTGCGCAGAAGAAGATCAGACTACACCGCAGGAAAACCTGAATCGGTCATAGTTGATCCCCGTACTATAGACCTTACAAGAGGTGGGGGCAAATCAGATTTTCAAACATGTTTCGTACAATTAGATGAGCAAAGAGACATTAAAGACGATCTATATCAATATGAAATAGAATCGACGAAATATACATAAAAGGCAGTCTGTAAGTTATCACAGATGCACTATCCAGATAACCGCAGGGACTAGAGGAGTTCAGTAAACTATCTGATCACGATTCAGAAATCCGAACATTATTGATGTAAAGTAATACACAAAAAATCAGACTAAAACAAATTTTGTAAACAGATGGGAACGATACAACATCAAGACAATAGATGGAACAAGGTAATACAAAATCTTAACCAGAGTATGAAACATAAGGTAAGTATATGGTATCAGTTATACAAAGACGTTTTGTTTCACCGAAAGCACGGAAGTTCTAACCAGTGGTGTGTATGAATTCCACAGGAATATATCGACTAATTTATCAAACATACACAGGAAGTATGGGGACAGTACGGAGTAACAAAATGTACAGACAAGATTTCCAAACTTTGTACTTTCCTAATTTACGAAGACTTGTTTTACAAATATTAAGAAAGTGTGCTATTTGCCAAAGAACGAAACAATCCAATATGTCAAAGTTTACAGAACTACATCCCAAATTAATCAAAGCTCCCCTGGAAATGGGTTCTCTGGAAATCGCAGGCCCATATCCCAGAGGAAAAGGAGGTATCAAATACATAATAGCTCTATATGATATTTTCACGAAATACATCAAACTTTATGCTAGCAAAACCACTAAAGGCAGTAGCATCATAACGAGAATTGAAGAGGATTATTTACGAAGAGGCGGAAAGCCCAAAGTAATAACAGACAATGCAGCCTATTTCGTAGGAAGAAAACAATTCATGAATACACAGGGAATTAAACACATCTTGGTAATTTTTTTCCATCCAGAATCAAGGAGAGGGTGTTTAAAGAATTCAATAGATTTATAAGAGCATACGCTCCTAATAAGCATTCACGATGGATCGAGTACGTGACTCCATTTAAGCAAATAGTAAACAATCTCCCCCACTCTTCTACAGGTTTCACTCCTAATGAACTGATGTTTAACACAAAGCAAACTGACGAATGGAATCAACCATACCAAAATTACTTACTAAAGAGTTAACTTTACAGAATGAAATCAAACAGTAATCACACTGCAGAATAGAGCAGGATACAGAAAGAGAATAAATAACAAAAAATTAAAACGAGTTACACATTTCTTCAAGGGTAACGAGTCTCTTGAGAACACATCTCAAATCGACAAAGATTGGTAAGTCAAATAAAAAATGGCGGTTACTATACTCAGGGCCATATGTTATTGCAAAAATGTTTTATCCTGGAACTTATAGGTTGGTATATGAAAGAACAGGGAGAGACAAAGGTCTCGACCCTCACAAACTCTTAAAAGCTTTTCACGAACAGCGACACAATGTCACAGCAGTTTTCTTGTCATAAAACATATTTATAAGTAATATCACAGTTTTATAAGCAAAAAATTATGATGTGTAGTTTTGAACGAAATATGTATAGACATAGGTAATTTTCTTGTTTTGTAGGCAAGGACAAAGACTTGACAGAAAGGAAGTGTAAAAACACAGCTTCACGCAAAGCGAAATGCAAACTGGAGCAGCGTACGACTCAGCTGTGGGCGCTCAAGAACGCAAGCTTACGTCAGAACTGGGGAAGACACATTGACCTTGATCAAGAGCAACTGGCTAACTACAGCGCAACCAAAGAGAAATGCGAAGCTACACAAGTATCAAACTCAATTTCAAAATAAATGATAACATGTAACAACTGTATTTACTATCAAGGAACGAAAGAACATAATATAATATCAACATACAAAGTTACGTCAGTACTAAGATATACACTATAGGTAGAAGTAAAAGAAAACATTACAACGGAACACACAAGACGTGTTAGCTAACAAAAGATAATATACCGTAGGAGATGTCAAAGTAACTTTCTTTGTAGGGTAAATGATCAGAAACAATGAAAATGCAAGTGAATAAATATATAAAAAAAATAAGAATGAAATACGAAAAAGTCTGCGAACGAATGTGATGGCCGAGTATATGAGTGGCCTATGGTTTATGAAACACAATTAGTTTTTAACTTAGTTATAAGTTTTTTATATTGCAGCGTCCAGTGCATCAACATGGCGCAGAAGAGGAGATTTACGACGGGTGTTAAAGGTACGAAATGAAAAAGCCGGCCGCACCTCAAAGAAATGATTTAGTTATTAGTGTGTCTACGTGTATATTTTGGTCATCAATCAAATGAAGAATTAGAATATACATCATCGCAGTCGAACTACAAAACATTTACCTTTATCTTCTGACTACAAGGTGCACATAAACACGGAGGCATGTGATCTCAAATAAAGCTAATCAGTTCCTATCCGGTCCAATGTGAATATAAACGACGGCATTTCCACGTAATTGTAAAGAGATAAGCACGAGGTAATGCAAAAATTTCTGCGTTTCGAACACAAAGCTGCACGTAAACAAACATAAGCAATGCTAGGGTAAAAAAAGTGATAGTACCTGAGTAAATCGTTAATAAGTTTCGTTTCCATGAAAAAGGAGTTTCTTGATGAGTGATTATCTCTATTCCTTCCTAGGAAAATATGAAACTCTCATAACTGATGTATGCATGACTGCAATGCAAAATGTAGTTGCATTACATGCATATATAGTAACACAAGGTAATGAGATATAAATAATGTGCTTCTTCAATTTCTACAGGCGTATTTTATGTCGAAATAAATCTCGGGTGAACAGCATGGTATGAGTGTGCATAGGACGCAATACTTCGGCAATCACCCACGTTGCCATCATCAGGTGCGCTGATGTAGTGCAACATGGTCGATTGCCGAAATATTGTGTCCTATGCACACTCATACCAGGCTGTTCACCTGAGATTTATTTCGTCGAGATGTAAATAAGTTATATGTATTTGTGTACGAAGGAATTTTGAAGTTAACAAACTGTATTAACCAGTAACTGTAATTGAAGAAGGAATTTTGTAATGTTTTAGTATTTAAGAATTTTCTACGTTTAGTACAAATGTTGTTGTTGTGGTCTTCAGTCCTGAGACTGGTTTTATGCAGCTCTTGATGCTACTCTATCCTGTGCAAGCTTCTTCATCTCCAAGTACCTACTGCAACCTACATCCTTCTGAATCTGCTTAGTGTATTCATCTCTTGGTCTCCCTCTACGATTTTTACCCTCCACGCTGCCCTCCAATATTAAATTGGTGATCCCTTGATGCCTCAGAATATGTCCTACCAACCGATCCCTTCTTCTGGTCAAGTTGTGCCACAAACTTCTCTTCTCCCCAATCCTATTCAATACCTCCTCATTAGTTACGTGATCTATCCACCTTATCTTCAGTATTCTTCTGTAGCACCACATTTCGAAAGCTTCTATTCTCTTCTTGTCCAAACTAGTTATCGTCCATGTTTCACTTCCATACATGGCTACACTCCAAACAAATACTTTCAGAAACGACTTCCTGATACATAAATCTATATTCGATGTTAACAAATTTCTCTTCTTCAGAAACGCTTTCCTTGCCATTGCCAGTCTACATTTTATATCATCTCTACTTCGACCATCATCAGTTATTTTACTTCCTAAATAGCAAAACTCCTTTACTACTTTAAGTGTCTCATTTCCTAATCTAATTCCTTCAGCATCACCCGACTTAATTCGACTACATTCCATTTTCCTCGTTGTGCTTTTGTTGATGTTTATTTTATATCCTCCTTTCAAGACACTATCCATTCCGTTCAACTGCTCTTCCAAGTCCTTTGCTGACTCTGACAGAATTCCAATGTCATCGGCGAACCTCAAAGTTTTTCTGTTTTTATATATGAATGGACTGAGATCCGCCTCGATTGCGAAAAAACACCTAGTGTTTACCTAGGTTTCGGTGTAGATAACTACACCTTCTTCAGAACAATAAACTCAAAAGTGTCTATAAAGACCTTTGTCAATAATTAAAAGCTCAGCATAGCTATATATTTATAAAAGAAAAAGATGACACATAAAAGTACATGTGAACAAAGTCAAAAGAATAACTTAACTTAATGGTGTACACTCCACCTCACATCAGCATGTGTTCGATGGGCCGTGTCCCGTCGCAAACTGCGGCAACCAAACGGTCGCTCGCTTACCAGCTAGACACGCTATCTATGCACATGCGCAAAAAATAGGAAGTTACTTAATGCGCATGCGCATAAAAATACGAGAAAGCCCGTATATTCCCAAACGTGGATCAACGTATACCAAAATTAAAATGGACATAACCAGAGACGAGCTAAATACAAGATAAAACCTAAAGATCAGCACACAGGGTTACTGTATCTCGGAAGAGTAACATACATGATATTGCTGATTATGACAAAAAGTTATAATTTTATTAGAAGCTGTATGAATAGTCAGTAGTTAGTCAAATGAGGGGGGGGGGGGGGGGGGTTGTGGGGACGTAGTCTAAAGACGTCGTGGAGGTAAGGATATAGGGATAAAACGTGAGATGTTCACCGGGCTAAAACCACCTACATCGTAAAAAGAATAAAAAGATAAAAAGAAGATGAACAGCTTAACCAACCGCGCTCGCCATATCATCAAAACTACGAGTGAAAAGAACGAAGTAACGGCGCAAAACTATCAAAAAATTTTTTATTTCTTAGTAGGAGTTGGTCATTGAGGATATTGTCTCTATCATGTTGCAGATGCTTAAAGATCTGAATTTCTTCTAAGATATCTAATTTTAAGCCCTTGACCTCAGCATGAAGTAGCTCAATGTTAACTGGAGGGCTCGGCGCATGAGCCGCTTGCACAAGATGTTCCGCATAAGTAGAGCCTTTAGTACCGTCACCGCTTCGCGTAGGAATATGCTCTTTATATCTGAGACCCAGAGCTCGCCCTGTTTGCCCGATGTAAAATTTTGGACAATCCCCGCATGTAATTTTATATACTCCTGATTTGGAAAGTTTATCGCTCTTACTCTGCAAGGAGTGAATTAAATTCCTATGTAGACTGTTGTTAGTAGAATAGGCGATTCTGAAATTATGGGCTCTGAGTAAACGCCCCAATTTGTAACTTATATTGCCTATGTAAGGGATAGATATTGTTGCCACCTGTTTGTCATCTACCGCATCCCCTAGGGTGGAAGACGTAATATTTTTTCCATTTCTCTTTCTTATTATACATCTGTCTTACCAACTGAGGTCTATAGCCATTATTTATAGCAATATTCTCAAGTGTGACAAGTTCAGCGTCTACCGCATCTGGTGCAAGAGGGATAGCTGTAACTCTATGAATACTAGAATGAAAAAAGGCCATCTTATGGGCGTACGGATGGGCCGAGGTTGCAGGTATAATATTGTCGGAAAACGTGTTTTTCCGAAAAATACTAAATTCAATGTGGTTGTCAACTACTGTTAATGTGAGGTCCAGAAAATTTAAGGACCCAGTATCGGATTCTCGCTCAATTGTAAAACTGACATTAGGGTGAAGCTCATTAAAAATCGAAAAAATACGATCTACGTCACTTCGAGAACCATCAATGATTAGTAAAATGTCATCAACATATCTCTTGTAAAATTTTATTCTCCTAAGAATCTCTCTGTCGCTGGCAAAAAAATTGGACTCTAAGTAGTTCATAAAAATTTCTGATAAAATCCCAGCTAGGGGGCTTCCCATAGCCAAACCTGCTGGTTGTAAGTAAAATCTCCCATTAAATGTGAAGTAGTTGTGTTTCAAACCGATCCGTAGCAGCATCATCAATTCATCGATCTCATTATCCAACAGTTTTTTATGGTTACGTAAATAGCAAAAAAAAAAAAAATGGCTCTGAGCACTATGGGACTCAACTGCTGTGGTCATCAGTCCCCTAGAACTTAGAACTACTTAAACCTAACTAACCTAAGGACATCACACACACCCATGCCCGAGGCAGGATTCGAACCTGCGACCGTAGCAGCAGCGCGGCTCCGGACTGGAGCACCTAGAACCGCACGGCCACCGCGGCCGGCCGTAAATAGCACTCTAATATTTGCAGTGTCTGGTCTACCGGTACATTAGTGTACAAACTTGTTACGTCAAATGATACAAGTTTGTTCATAAAAATTTCTGATAAAATCCCAGATAGGGGGGCTTCCCATAGCCAAACCTGCTGGTTGTAAGTAAAATCTCCCATTAAATGTGAAGTAGTTGTGTTTCAAACCGATCCGTAGCAGCATCATCAACTCATCGATCTCATTATCCAACAGTTTTTTATGGTGACGTAAATAGCACTCTAATATTTGCAGTGTCTGGTCTACCGGTACATTAGTCTACAAACTTGTTACGTCAAATGATAAAATTTTGGTATACATTGATCCACGTTTGGGAATATACGGGCTTTCTCGTATTTTTATGCGCATGCGCATTAAGTAACTTCCTATTTTTTGCGCATGTGCATAGATAGCGTGTCTAGCTGGTAAGCGAGCGACCGTTTGGTTGCCGCAGTTTGCGACGGGACACGGCCCATCGAACACATGCTGATGTGAGGTGGAGTGTACACCATTAAGTTAAGTTATTCTCTTGACTTTGTTCACATGTACTTTTATGTGTCATCTTTTTCTTTTATAAATATATAGCTATGCTGAGCTTTTAATTATTGACAAAGGTCTTTATAGACACTTTTGAGTTTATTGTTCTGAAGAAGGTGTAGTTATCTACACCGAAACCTAGGTAAACACTAGGTGTTTTTTCGCAATCGAGGCTGATCTCAGTCCATTAATATATTAACAAACGATTGCTGACGCGCTGCAATGTTGAAGGTTCTTTTTCTTTCTTCTCCATGGATTTTAATACCTACTCTCAATTTTTCTTTTGTTTCCTTCACTGATTGCTCAATATACAGATTGAATAACATCAGGGAGAGACTACAACCCTGTCTTACTCCCTTCCCAACCACTGCTTCCCTTTCGTGTCCCTCGACTCATAACTGCCATCTGGTTTATGTACAAATTGTAAATAGCCTTTCGCTCCCAGTATTTTACCCGTGCCACCTTCAGAATTTGAAAGAGAGTATTCCAGTCAACATTGTCAAAAGCTTTCTCTAAGTCTACAAATGCTAGAAACGTAGGTTTGCCCTTCTTTAATCTACCTTCTAATATAAGTCGTAGGGTCAGTATTGCTTCAGTGTTCCAACATTTGTACGGAATGCAAACTGATCTTCCCCGAGGTCGGCTTCTACTAGTATTTCCATTCGTCTGTAAAGAATTCGTGTTAGTATTTTGCAGCTGTGACTTATTAAACTGATAGTTCGGTAATTTGCACATCTGTCAACACCTGCTTTCTTTGGGTTTGGAATTATTATATTCTTCTTGAAGTCTGAGGGTATTTCTCCTATCTCATACATCTTCCTCACCAAGTGGTAGAGTTTCGTCAGGACTGGGTCTCCCGAGGCCGTCAATAGTTCCAATGGAATGTTGTCTACTCCGGGGGCCTTGTTTCGACTCAGGTCTTTCAGTGCTCTGTCAAACTCTTCACACAGTATCGTATTTCCCATTTCATCTTCATCTACCTTCCCTTCCATTTCCGTAATATTGTCCTCAAGAACATTGCCCCTGTATAGACCCTCTATATACTCCTTCCACCTTTCTGCTTTCCCTTCTTTGCCTAGAACCGGGTTTCCATCTGAGCTCTCGATATTCATGCAAGTGGTTCTGTTTTCTCCAAAGGTCTTTTTAATTTTCGTGTAGGCAGTATCTATCTTACCCCTCGTGAGATAAGCCTCTACATCCTTACATTTGTCCTCCAGCCATCCCTGCTTAGCCATTTTGCACTTCCTGTCCTCATTTTTGAGACGTCAGTATTCCTTTTTGCCTGCTTCATTTACTGCATTTTGTATTTTCTGCTTTCATCAATTAAATTCTATATTTCTTCTGTTACCCAAGGATTTCTACTAGCCCTTGTCTTTTTACCTACTTAATCCTCTGCTGCCTTCACTACTTCATTCCTCAAAGCTACCCATTCTTCTTCTACTGTATTTCTTTCCCCTATTCCTGTCAATTGCTTATTCTTTCCCTGAAACTCTATACAACCTCTGGTTCTTTTAGTTTATCCATGTCCCATCTCCTTAAATTTCCACCTTTTTGCAGTTTCTTCAGTTTTACTCTACAGGTCATAACCAATAGATTGTGGTCAGAGTCCACATCTGCCCCTGGAAATGTCTTACAATTTAAAACCTGGTTCCTAAATCTCTGTCTTACCATTATATAATCTATCTGATACCTTTTAGTATCTCCAGGCTTCTTCCATGTATACAGCCTTCTTTTATGATTCTTGAACCAAGTGTTAGCTATGATTAAGTTGTGCTCTGTGCAAAATTCTACCAGGAGGCTTCCTCTTTCATTTCTTTGCCCCAGTCCATATTCACCTACTACGTTTCCTTCTCTCCCTTTTCCTACTACCGAATTCCAGTCACCCATGACTATTAAATTTTCATCTCCCTTCACTATCTGAATAATTTCTTTTATGTGATCCTACGTTTCTTCAATTTCTTCGTCATCTGCAGAGCTAGTTGGCATATAAACGGGTACTACTGTAGTAGGTGTGGGCTTCGTATCTATCTTGGCCACAATAATGCGTTCACTATGCTGTTTGTAGTAGCTTACCCGCATTCATATTTTCCTATTCATTATTAAACCTACTCCTGCATTACCCCTATTTGATTTTGTGTTTATAACCCTGTAGTCACCTGACCAGAAGTCTTGTTCCTCCTGCCACCGAACTTCACTAATTCCTACTATAACTTTAACCTACCCATTTCCCTTTTTAAATTTTCTAACCTACCTGCCCGATTAAGGGATCTGACATTCCACGCTCCGATCCGTAGAACGCCAGTTTTCTTTCTCCTGATAACGACATCCTCTTGAGTAGTACCCGCCCGGAGATCCGAATGGGGGACTATTTTACCTCCTGAATATTTTACCCAAGAGGACGCCATCATCATTTAATCATATAGTAAAGCTGCATGCCCTTGGGAAAAATTACGGCCGTAGTTTCCCCTTGCTTTCAGCCGTTCGCAGTACCAGCACAGCAAGGCCGTTTTGGTTATTGTTACAAGGCCAGATCAGTCAATCATCCAGACTGTTGTCCCTGCAGCTACTGAAAAGGCTGGTGCCCCTCTTCAGGAACCACACGTTTGTCTGGCCTCTCAACAGATACCCCTCAGTTGTGGTTGCACCTACGGTACGGCTATCTGTATCGCTGAGGCACGCAAGCCTCCCCACCAACAGCAAGGTCCATGGTTCATGGGAATGGGTGGAATATCAGCCTTAGATGTAACCCATTGTAATATGCATTGTTATGTAACAAAGTTTATGTGAATTTTAATTGAATACCGAGCCATATGTAAAAGATGAACTTGAAAAACTAACAAATTGTAAAAAAGATAAAAAACCTCGAAGACTAAAACAATTCTCACAACGAAGTGAACAACGAAATATATAGTGGAATCCAAACGCGTGTGCAATAGTGCAACGACACAATTTTGGTAATGCCATGCTACGCAATGTCTGATATGTTAATCAGCAAACTACAGTTGTGCAAGCATTACTTACCTTGACGTCGGGTGTTGGTGTGGAGTATTCACTCCACTGAAAATGTGGTATGACGGAGATGATTTCTTCCCGGGCCGTATCAAAGGTGAATTATCTTCCACAGCATCGGCTCTTGAAGAACAATCGCACATGCACCGCACTCACAATGGAAAACAACGCCACAGCAAATTATTCGACGGATATTACGAGAATTTGCGTGAAAATGACACTAAAAGCGCTAGTGGAAACGCAAACGACCGTACAAAATAATACGTGGAACACTAACGGCTCTTGACCAGCCAACAAATATATTTTGTGCGCATGTGCAGAGTCTGGCAATATTGCCAAAAAGACAAGTAGCCACTCTTGCAGCGCTCTCATGTAAATACTTAATGCATTATCATTCCGTGTGTGAGAGCTCTTTTTAGTGCATAAGCACGATAAGTTTTTTTTTCTTTGCTCGCACTATGTAACGTCATGTCACTACTGTAGCTGCCTGCATCTGAAGAGGAAGTCCGATAAAAATCAGCGTTGTATTCAGGGTCAAAAATTAGAAGTACTTATGGCGGAAGAATATATATAAGTTACGGAAATCTCAACGGCGTATATATATATATATATATATATATATATATATATATATATATATATATATATATATATATATATACTGAGTCAGCAACATCCGTTAATCAGTAGAATGAAAAACCAATCCAAGTTGCAAATTTGTACTTTCAATCATTTAATGACTGGTTTTTGGCCAACAACCATTTTCAAATTATCATAACAAAGTCGAAAATAGCATTTACAAAGATGTCAAAAATGTGCAGTGAACATTTACAATGCATAAAGGTATGTAGACAGTTGTCTGTGAGCACTGTAAATGTTCAATGAACATTTTTGACATCTTCGGAAATGCCATTTTCGACGTTTTTATGATGATTTGAAAATGGGTCTCGCCCTAAAACTAGTCACTGAATGAATGAAAAATAAATTTTTTTAACTAGACTGGTTTTACGTTCTATATCTGCCCTTATTTTATTTTTTGCCTTAGAATGAATTTATTATTTCCTGTTCGTTTTAAAGCTTTCAAAGCTTTTCTAAAAAATAATTGTATAGTTCTTAACATATTTACTATGTCAGGTTCTTTGTTGTACTTCAGCTGATCGTGTAGCTTCCTTTTCCTCTCACTGAAAACTTTTATTCCTGCTATGATCCGTCTTATCTTACTTGATGTTTGACTGCAGTATGATCACAGAGGGGAAGTTTCATTAAATACTTCAAGAAAACTGTTTAAGAATGTACTAAAGTTTTCATTTGTTGAATCAGCATCCCTGAGAGACCACTTAACTTTACTCAGTTTCTTGCAGAATATTTCAATATTTGTTTTATTGAAAATTCTTATGATGTAAGTTTTTCTTGCAATGTATTTATCAGTTTTTGGCTGTGAGACAAACACGGTTGAACGATCAGAAACACCTAAGTCTAGAAAGAATTATGTACATTATCTAAGTAGTAATCTGTTAAATTGTTATCAATGCATGTTTCTGAGTGAATATTTTCTCTGGTGAACTCCGAAAAATTTACAGTAGTTTAGAATAAGCTTTTTAATTGAACCAATAAATTTTGTTGATTGGTTATTGTTATTAGCAGTGTTTATACTGAAGTCAGCTGCTATTACAATTTTCTTCTTCTTTTCTTTCTTTAGTTTATTTGCCAAGCACTGGAATTTAGAGAGGAATTATGTGACTAACACCCTTTCTGGAATTCAGTAAATTGAAATGACTGACATGTTAAGGCCTTCAAGCTCTACGCAAATGCTTTCGAATATTCAATCTTCATTTCAACAATTAAAATCTGTTTACACTTCATAGCTTATAGAATAATCCAGGAGCATGCACCAACCTCCGTGAGATTTTTTCTTCCTGCAATAGCTGCTTGCAACACTGAAATTTTCAATTTTATATAAAATATTTATTGTGTCAGAGCTAAGCTAATGTCCATTTAATTAAATAATTTTTATGTGTTTACAATCTGAGAGAAGAATTAGTGAGTCTACAAGTTTATAGCTTAGGTTGCTGGAAGATTTTGAATTTAAGTCCTTTTCATTCTAGTGTATCGAAGAAGAATTTCGCTTGTTTTAATGATATTACGCATACATTTTCGTAAACATTGTTCGGCAGTTTTCTTTTCAACTAACAGGCTTTTTTCTTTTACATCCCCTTCAATGCATATTGGTTTCCCATCTTGGATGTTTTTAAAATCTTTAAAAAAATTTCTGAAGGTCATCGATCCTAGTCTGTTTAGATGCAGTCCATCCCTGGTCAGGCATTCCTTGTCTAAAAACTTATTTGAGTTTTTAAATGTAGAATCTAGTTTATCACAGCCATCATTAATTCTGCAGTTAACTGATCGACAGAACTGTCACTCACCGATTTCCAGTATATGGTTCTGCTAATCACTATCGTGGAAGCAGGGTAAATTTTTCTGGCTGATCGGATTATATTTTTCGATCGCTTTGTAATTTCCTGTTCACTGTATCCTCAGAGGAAATTTGTCCCATCATGGATAAAAATGCCTTTGTAATTTTTTTCGCTCTTGTTTCAAGATTTCCTCTTGAGTTTATAATGTTTTTAAGATAGTTATTGAGCTGATGGGACCTAATTCCTGGGCCGACTTCGATTTCACAGTTTGACACTACGACATGTTTCAACATGGAATCGCCAGTTATGAGAAATTCATTTTCAGCTAACCTTTTGATACTGTGACGTCTGTCTCTTTTGTTCTCGAACTTCCCACTCGTCCATTTATACGTAGTATTTATGCCCATGGAGTTTGCACTTCGTTTTAATACATGTGACGTGAAACGTTCGTTTCGCAGAGAGCTCAAATTTGTATCCCTCCAAAAATGGCGTATTTCCTTGTTTGCATCGATCATTTTTTGGGATTCGTTTGAGTCACAGTTTTCTTCGTGAATAAGTTCCACATATTCATCTCTAGGGAGGCAGTATTTCTGATTGTCGTTGTATTTCTTCACAGACCGCGTCATAATTGTTTTTTGAAACACAGTTTGTACCAGTCCGCATCCTCATATTTTCATCGCTTCTGGCGATGTAGTCCCCGTAATCACAGTCTTTTTGGCGCATAAGCTCGATGTTTTCCTTTTTTAACGATAGCAAGTTTTGTTTGAGGGATTCAATTTCTTTTTTCAGCGTTTGAATAACACTTTATTTTGCATTCACTTCATTCATTCAGATCAACCTTTTCGTCACATAAACAATTATATATACAATCCTGGCAGCACCACAAGAAATCTCCATTTATGAATTTAGGTTCACTTTTGACCACTCTTCATGTAACTAAAAGCGACACTTTACATGCACAATTCCTTTCACAACACGCTTTTTCTTTATTCCTTGTACGTTGCAGTACTAAACTTTTGATTTTTTTTTTTAGAGAGCTGCAGTATTACACCTACCTGTCCGCGCGATCTTGGTGGAGTTTTTAAGAATATTAGCTCTAATAAGGTGGGCATTCTTTAAAATTTCTTATTTCCAACTCGTTTTGCGTTTTCACTTAAACGTGTTGGGTACTTGTCTAACATATGTGTTTCTGTGCTGTTAACCCATATGTTGTGTCTAGCTCAGAATTACTGTAACTGTTAATGAGGTCAGTAAAATTTAATTCTATTGGGAACACCCCATGTTTTTACCGTTAGGGGGCAGCATGCGCAGTTCATGACATTTGTATCACCTGTAAACGTTTCAATACTTGTGGTGTGTGTCTTTACAACAGTTGCTACAGGATGGTTCATACAATTACGTATGGTTAGACGCTCCGTATATCATTATAATGTAACAGGCGATGAGACAGGTGGACGTCGCAGCGAATGTCGCTGTGAGGCAAAGTGATGTGCCTAGAACTCGAAACAAGTTTTTAGTGCAGGATGAGTTGAGGGTCGTCTCACAGGTGACCGCGGAAGAAGTAGGTGTGCAAGATCAATATCTCCATATAACAGCAAGCAGAAACACTTTATACAATGCTACACGTCTAGGACGGCAGTTCCAAACAACTACAGGAGTTAAGGCGTAAACAAAAACGATGGGAAATAG
This sequence comes from Schistocerca gregaria, assembly GCF_023897955.1. Classification (NCBI taxonomy): domain Eukaryota; kingdom Metazoa; phylum Arthropoda; class Insecta; order Orthoptera; family Acrididae; genus Schistocerca; species Schistocerca gregaria. The sequence continues at coordinate 527,015,365 of NC_064922.1, read as the reverse complement.
GCTCCTTGACCAGGGATTACTTGCCAGAAGACCTCTCAAGGGTACTCCTCAAAACTGGGTTCAAAGATGACCTCGTGTTGAATGGGCACGAAACCACTCTTTGTTCAGTCGGGAGCAGTGGGACACAAAGCTCTTTTCTGATGACACCCGTATCAGTTTCCACCCCGAAAATACTAATATTCGTGTTTGGAGGCAACGAGGAGAACGGTTACACCCATAACTGTATCGTAGTTTGTCACCATTATCAAGGCATTTCAGTCATGTTTTGGAGTGGAAATATGTACGGCTGCTGGACACCTCTTGTGCCTGTAAATGGCAAGATGACTGATGTGAACTATCCGAACAACTCCTTGCAAATATTGTGGGTTCATTTGGTGAACTTACTGGAGCTGTATTCACGCTGATGGACGAATACACACGCCACCATAGTCACAATGTTGTGAACACCTTGCATGTGGTGGATGGAATCAGTCGGTGGGAATGGCTTCCATATTCTCCAGACTTCAGCTGCATTGAGAATGCATAGGTTTTGCTTAAACGAATCATCTGCAATCGCCCTGTCTCACCAGAAATTTTCTAGCGCTTCATACCTGTTAAGGCCGCAGTGAAGGAATGGGACAATATCCCATAGGCTCATGTGGACACCTTGGTAACGATTGCGCATGATCGCATTCAGAAGTGTCTCCAGTTACAGGAGGGGCAGTTGATTCACAAACAATGTGTTACGCAAGATGACAAAGAGAAGAAACTGTAATTTCTCCAGTGGAATCTTTTGCAAGGTGTTCTGCGTTTGTCAAGTAGAAAACCTTTATTTTTGTCTTATTATGACAGAACAAAACTAGTTTTGTTTCCTATCTATTATGTCCAGTACTGACATTTATTTTGATAAATAAATATACAGAGTCACCTAACGCTAGCGCTGGATATATTTCATAAACCACATCAAGTACTGACGAACCGATTCCACAGACCGAACGTGAGGAGAGGGGCTAGTATAATTGTTTAATACAAACCATACAAAAATGCACGGAAGTATGTTTCTTAACACAAACCTACGTTTTTTCAAATGGAACCAAGTTAGTTTTCTTAGCACATCTGAACGTATAAACAAATACGTAATCAGTACCGTTTGTTGCATTGTAAAATGTTAATTACATCCGGAGATATTGTAACCTAAAATTGACGCTTGAAACCTCCGACGTTCAGTTGCGCATTGTAACAAACACGGGCCACGGTCGGCGAGCAGCATCGGCAGGGACATGTTTACGATGACGACCGTGTTTACGAGTGTGGCTGTAGTGCACTGTTGTGGTTTGCTCTAGCTGTCGCAGTGTCCGCATGTAGCGCTTGCTGCTATTGTTATTCTACATTCGTCTCCGCACGCAGACCAACTGTAGCACACCGTGTTACCAGACGTCTGTGATAGTGTAGTGTTGTAGGAACTTCACAGTATTCGAAAAGGCGGAGATAATACTCATCTATGGCGAGTGTCGACGAAATGCAGCTGAAGCCTGCAGGGTGTATGCAGAACGGTACCCGGACAGAGAGCATTCAACGTGCCGCACATTGAAAAACATCTACCTCCAACTGTATGCAACAGGTATGGTCGTAGCACTCAAACGGGTCCGTAACAGGCCCGTCACAGGAGAAGCGAGTGCAGTTGGTGTGTTAGCTGCTGTTGCCATGAAACCACACATGAGTACACGGGACATTGCAAGAGCCGGTGGACTGAGTCAAAGTAGTGTCATGCGCATATTGCATCATCACCGCTTCCACCCGTTTCATGTGTCGCTACATCAGCAATTACATGGTGATGACTTTAATCATCGAGTGCAGTTCTGTCAATGGGCATTAGCAGAGAATACGTTGCAGTTCTACCTGTTTACCGATGAAGTGGGTTTCACAAACCACGGGGCAGTGAATCTACGAAACATGCTTTACTGGTCGGGGGACAATCCTCGCTGGCTCAGACAGGTAGAGCGACAACGACCGTGGACTGTAAATGTATGGTGCGGTATCATTGGCGACCACCTCATTGGTTCTCACTTCATTGCAGGGGCCAAACAGCTGCAACATATATCGCGTTTCTACAGAATGATCTGCCAGCGTTGCTCGAAAATGTCCCACTGGAAACGCGTCGACGTATGTGGTATCAGCATGATGGTGCACCTGCACATTCCGCAATTAACACTAGGCTGACCCTTGACAGGATGTTCGACGGGCGTTTCATAGGACGTGGAGGACGCATAAATTGGCCAGCCCGTTCTCCTGATCTTACACCTCTGGACTTCTTTCTGTGGGGTACGTTAAAGGAGAATGTGTACCGTGGTGTGCCTACAACCTCAGAGGATATGAAACAATGTATTGTGGCAGCCTGCGGCGACATTACACCAGATGTACTGCGGCGTGTAAGACATTCATTACGCCAAAGATTGCAATTTTGTGCAGCAAATGATGGCCACCACATTGAACATCTATTGGCCTTACATGTCGGGACACACTCTATTCCACTCCGTAATTGAAAACGGAAACCACGTGTGTACGTGTACGTCACCGCTCATGGTAATGTACATGTGCGTCAGTGAAAAAGAGCAATAAAAAGGTGTTAGCATGTGGATGTAATGTGCTGTTCCAGTCTCTTTTGTACCTAAGGTCCATCACCGTTCCCTTTTGATCCCTACGTAATTCGGTGCTCTCCGATACACACAATCGAACAGCTGGGGAGGGGTACTCAAGCGTCAACTTTGGGTTACAATATCAAACGACACTGATTACTTATTTGTTTATATGTTCAGATGTGCTAACAAAACTAACAGGGTTCCATTTAAAAAAACGTAGGTTTGTGTTAAAAAACATACTTGCGTGCAATTTTTTATGGTTTGTATTAACCAATTACACTAGCCCCTCTCCTCATGTTCGGTCAGTATTTGATCTGGTTTACGAAATATATCCAGTGGTAATGTAAGGTGACTCACCATATATATATATATATATATATATATATATATATATATATATATATATATATATATCCAAATACTTTATATTACGTCCAGTATTGACTATAAAGCAATGTTGCATATTGCTTTATTATCAATACTGGACATAATACAGTAGATAAGAAACAAAACTGGGTTTATTCTGTCAGTATATACACTCCTGGAAATTGAAAAAAGAACACATTGACACGGGTATGTCAGACCCACCATAATTGCTCGGGACACTGCGAGAGGGCTGTACAAGCAATGATCACACGCACGGCACAGCGGACACACCAGGAACCGCGGTGTTGGCCGTCGAATGGCGCTAGCTGCGCAGCATTTGTGCACCGTCGCCGTCAGTGTCAGCCAGTTTGCCGTGGCATACGGAGCTCCATCGCAGTCTTTAACACTGGTAGCATGGCGCGACAGCGTGGACGTGAACCGTATGTGCAGTTGACGGACTTTGAGCGAGGGCTTATAGTGGGCATGCGGGAGGCCGGGTGGACGTACCGCCGAATTGCTCAACACGTGGGGCGTGAGGTCTCCACAGTACATCGATGTTGTCGCCAGTGGTCGGCGGAAGGTGCACGTGCCCGTCGACCTGGGACCGGACCGCAGCTACGCACGGATGCACGCCAAGACAGTAGGATCCTACGCAGTGCCGTAGGGGACCGCACCGCCACTTCCCAGCAAATTAGGAACACTGTTGCTCCTGGGGTATCGGCGAGGACCATTCGCAACCGTCTCCATGAAGCTGGGCTACGGTCCCGCACACCGTTAGGCCGTCTTCCGCTCACGCCCCAACATCGTGCAGCCCGCCTCCAGTGGTGTCGCGACAGGCGTGAATGGAGGGACGAATGGAGACGTGTCGTCTTCAGCGATGAGAGTCGCTTCTGCCTTGGTGCCAATGATGGTCGTATGCGTGTTTGGCGCCGTGCAGGTGAGCGCCACAATCAGGACTGCATACGACCGAGGCACACAGGGCCAACACCCGGCATCATGGTGTGGGGAGCGATCTCCTACACTGGCCGTACACCTCTGGTGATCGTCGAGGGGACACTGAATAGTGCACGATACATCCAAACCGTCATCGAACCCATCGTTCTACCATTCCTAGACCGGCAAGGGAACTTGCTGTTCCAACAGGAGAATGCACGTCCGCATGTATCCCGTGCCACCCAACGTGCTCTAGAAGGTGTAAGTCAACTACACTTATGAAACGCCCCTTAGAAAAATTATACATGACTGTGCTTAAACTGACACACAATAGTTTTTAGCGCAACGCAGTCTGACTTTAAATAATCCCTACAAGAGAATGGCCCTGACTAACATTAACCTATATGTTTCACAAATCACTTACCTCACAAAAGTCTTCGTTACTCGAACTACTGCAATACAGCGAGCGCCACTACTGCCAGCTAACTGAAAGATTCAAACTACGGAAGTCACTAACTACTGATAGGCACAGTTAGCAAATGAAAGATTTTAATAGAGAACAAACAATGTATTTACCTTTATAGTCGTAATATATATATCAGTTGATGACACCAATTCTTACAAATTTCAAAACTCCGCCATCTCTCTCCCCACGTCCACCACTGCTGGCAGCTCACCTCCAGCTGCCCAATGCTACAATGGCGAGTGTTACAACAATGCCAACCAGCCACACACTGCACACAGCACAGCCAGTGATTTTCCGAGCGCTACGTGGCGTTACCAATATAAAGAACTTAAACAGCCTACTTACACCCTGGCCAGCAAGATCTCCGGATCTGTCCCCCATTGAGCATGTTTGGGACTGCATGAAGCGTCGTCTCACGCGGTCTGCACGTCCAGCACGAACGCTGGTCCAACTGAGGCGCCAGGTGGAAATGGCATGGCAAGCCGTTCCACAGGACTACATCCAGCATCTCTACGATCGTCTCCATGGGAGTATAGCAGCCTGCATTGATGCGAAAGGTGGATATACACTGTACTAGTGCCGACATTGTGCATGCTCTGTTGCCTGTGTCTATGTGTCTGTAGTTCTGTCAGTGTGATCATGTGATGTATCTGACCCCAGGAATGTGTCAATAAAGTTTCCCCTTCCTGGGACAATGAATTCACGGTGTTCTTATTTCAATTTCCAGGAGTGTATATATAAGGTAATTTTTTTCCACCGTGTACAAACTCTAGAGATCTCTAGGGATTGATCGATGTGAGGATACGGAACACTAAAGGTATAATGAACTTATGTCCGGAAATGCCATTTACTCAGTCATTCTTTGTTTGTTACGGAGACTACGGTCTAATACGCGCTGTACCATGCAGCCACAGTTACAGTGTGCTTGGTTTCCTCCTAGAGGGTGGTATTGTTCCTCATACGTCATGCCCTAGCGCCCTCTCCTGACTAGTAACTGATAATGCTGTGTCCGATTCACTTCATTTGCTGACTCACCTTGTAGTGGATGTGATACAACGTTGTACACAATGGTTCCGTATTCGAAACGAGAGCTTGCCGACATGGTGTTTACTTACGGAAAGGCGAGCGGCAACGGGCAAAGGGTTGCAATGTCGTGTCAGGAGACCTGTCACAGCCGACAACAACCACAACATTCAATGTCTGCAACAGTGATTCGCTGTTTGTCTCGGACAGGGTCGATTCAGGAAGCAGGAAATCAGACGTGGAGGAAAATGTGTTTAACACTGTGGAAGGCGACTCGTGTGTCAGAAATAGGCAGTTATCCCTCCAATACAGGGCAAACCAGACGACTGTGTGGAACATTCTCCATGACAACTGTTGCTGCCCTTATCACTAACAGCGTGTGCAGGTCTTACTAGCGACAGACGTTCCACATCAGGAGCAGTTCTGTCACTGGTTTCTTCACCAGGCAACCACGACTCCGGCATGTGTGCGATCCATCCTGTTCACATATGAGGCTACCTTATCTTCAAGTTTCATAACAGTCATCTGTGTTATAGTATGCAGAACCCCCATGGCACGGTGTCAGTGAACCATCAGCATCGGAGCAGCCGGAATACGTGAGCTGGGATAATTGGCTTTCGTATTTTGGAACCAGTCTTCCTTCCAAGTACGTCACCTAACAGGCTAGAACTATCGACGTTTCTTAAGCATGACTTTGCCTCCTCTGTTGGAAGAAGTCCCATTGATTGATTATGTGGCTGCTACACGAGGGTGCACCAGCCCTATTCGCTGTTAACGTCTGGATGCATCTCAGCTGTGTCTTCCCTGGTCGGTGGATCAGACAAGGGATCCAGCTGCACGGACTGCTCATTCACCGGAACTCAAACCGTATGATTTCTGATTATGGGACCACTTCAAAAGTATCACGTATGCAGAGCCCATTCTGGATGTGGAGACACTGGAGCAGCGTATCATGCTGTCTTTGACGCTGTTCAGATGTAGCCTGGCTGATGTGAACATGAGACCCAGAACACGCTATGTCGCATATACGCATGCGTTGAGGCACATAGAAACCATTCTCAGCACATACTGTAACTGTGGTTGACGTATTTAGATTGCAGTCTCTGTAACAATGTATGATTGTATATATGGTCTCTAGCATGGAAACCATGCATTTCCGGAAATAAGTTCATTAAACCTGTTTTGTTCTATATCCTCTCATCAACATATCCCTAGAGGTTGTACACCATAGTAAAAATCACCATGAGACTACTGTTGATGTTGCCTGCCTGGCTAGACGCTCGGTCTATCGCGCTGCTTCCCGAGTGGAAAGGCATGCATTCCCTTGCACGAATCCGACGGCTGATTATTGTCGAGATCTGTAGTGCCGGCCGGCCTGTGGATGGTTATTTATTTACACGTCAAGTTCTGTAGGTCCAAATTGAGGAGCAAATCTCCAAGGTTATGGAACGTGTCAGTACATGAAATTACAACATAAAAGAAATGACAGATAATAGATAAAAATAAATGTTTATGAACCCGAAAAGTGTCAGTCCATAAGTTTAAGTAAACTCAATCAACAACACAATAAGAATCAGCTTCATTTTCAAGTAACTCCTCGACAGAATAGGACGAGTGACCCATCAGAAAACTCTTCAGTTTCGATTTGAAAGCGCATGGATTACTGCTAAGATATTTGAAATCGAGTGGTAGCTTACTGAAAATGGATGCAGCACTATACTGCACACCTTTCTGCACAAGATTTAAAGAAGTCCGATCCAAATGCAGGTTTGCTATCTGCCGAGTATTAACCGAGAGAAAACTGCATATTCTTGAGAACAAGCTAATATTGTTAACAAGAATTGACAGTAAGGAATATACATGTTGAGAGGCCAATGGCAAAATACCCAGACTTGCGAACAGGGGTCGACAAGAGGTTCGTGAACTTACACCACTTATTTCCGGAACCGCCCGTTTCTGAGCCAAAATATCCTTTTAGAATGGGAAGAGTTAGCCCAAAATATAATACATATCGGCATAAGCGAATGAAAATAAGCAAAGTAGACTAATTTTCGTGTCGAACGATGACTTACTTCTGATACCATTCGAATAATAAAAATGGCAGTATTAAGACTTTGAACAAGACCCTAAACATGGGATTTCCACTATAGCTTACTATCTTTCTGAACACCTAGAAATTTGAACTGATCAGTTCCTCTAATCATATGCCAGTTCTGTGAAATTAAAACGTCAAGTTTTATTGAATTGTGTGTTTGAAACTGTAAAAATTGAGTCTTATTGTCATTTAGTGTTAGATTATTTTCTACTAGCCACAAACTTAGATCATGTGTAAGGTGTCAGGCAAATCCGACACCTTACATGAAAACCCTGACACAATAAGCAAATCCAGTAGTATGTCACATAGCTCCGATTAAATCGTGACATTAAATTAACCAAAGTAATACGAGTAACGAGTGAGCAAATGGAACACCACAGACTAACACAAGAATGCCTAAATGCATGTCGTACCTTCCCACCGTGAGGCAGACGCAGTTCCGAGGGGAGAAACGAGGACAGAAGCCGAGAGCAGAACCGTGTTAAGCTAGAAAAGGGAGGGGCTGGGCACCCACGCCGCGAGCCTACCTGTACGACTATACAACCCGCACGTTTTAGCGTGAGGCTTTTTCGCGTCTCAGGTACGTCAAGGATCACCCCCAGCCCAAGGTCAAAGCTAGAGCCCTCCAGAAAAGCAGTATAGATCTTACGATAACACGAAAAGGGCCACTACCACCCGCAAGTTTTAGCGTGAGAATTTTTCGCGTGTCTGTTACATTAGGATCACTCCCCAGCCCATGTTAAAAGATAGAGCCCTCCAGAAGAGCAGTATAGATCTTACGCTAAAAGGACCACACTAGCTGCAGGTTTTAGCGTGAGACTTTTTAGCGTCTCTGTTACGTTGCAAACTTTAAAAATATTGCCCCACAACGAAAAGTATAACGTTTCTCATTGGATAGACAGAATTTTTGTAGGTGGAGCTTAAGGTTAACATTGAGACCCTGATTGGTCAGATGAAAACATAGCCAGATAGTTTTTTTAAACTAACTTCGGTAAATTGTAGTAAGGAGAAGTTAGAGAAGAGTTCGTTCCGAGACGGCGAGCTGGACGGCTGCTGCGCCGGCCGCTGCCGCCCTGACGCTGCTTAAACACCGACAAGGTAATGAACGCACGCGATGCCGCATATTTGAGCGCATAAAGCTTCACTCAGAAGTGCAGAAGTCTCATCTGTTACACCCCTTTTTGCGTAATACTAATGGTGATCGTTAATTAAAACTCATGGTGTTCACATTTGCCACTTGAAGAACAGATCTGAAACGCGATGATTTTTCTTTTATATAGTTATTGAGAAGCCACATCAGCCACTGTAATTTACGACAAATTAAATAAGTAATTAAAGATAATTGAGGGTCACTGTAGACCATTTTGATAGTTTTCTCTTTTGTGAAACTTAAATTAAATTTAGATTATAGATGTGATATGGCATAGGTCATCCTTCGATCGATTGTAGAACTTGGAAACCCATTCAGGGAATATTCGTTCACATTTTTGTTGAACGCAGTTGGTTTTTACCATCCTGTATTAAAACATTTCCTTTTATCAATAGTGCAATTTATAAACGATGTTTTGTGAGTAGAATAAAATTTCCAATGGTAAACTTAACTGCTTTTTCGACGTTATTTTACCAGCTAACTAAAAATAGGAAAGCCTTGAACCCTTTCCACTATATTTAGTTAGTATTAAGATTCTTTTACAGGGAGTGCAGTGGAGCTGACGCTGAGATCATTTAGTATTTGGTTATATCATCGCTAGTCTCACTGAACTCTTCTGAATTCTACATGTCATGTGTGGTCTGGCGTCTCCTTACCAGCAACAGGTCCCAGGTTCAAACTAGTTAATTCCCTAAAAAACACGCTCAGAGCGTCGTTGCGCGAAAGTGGTAGGGAGACACGATATAGAACAATCAGACACCGCCATGAATGTTTAGAAAATGGCGACCCTGCCAGGATTGTAAAATACCATAATTGAAGGTCGACCACATGCTTAATTAGGTCAGAAAAATATCCTACTAAAAAATTTTCGGTGAAAAAAAATATTTTTGTCCTGAAGTTATACATAGTCGAAAACAGTAGCTGCTGCGATAGATAGTAAAAGTATTCAAGAAAGACGTTGTAGCAGAGACAATAGCATAATTAAGCTATGAATTTTAATATTGTTAGAATTAAGTTTTCTCTCCAATGCAAGCGCGCAGGTGGCGGATACATCGTTGACAAGTTGGTTCTGTCCCAACAAGTAAGTGAATGGATTGTCAGTCTTGGTAGTGTCAAATCGTGTGAACAAAAAGTTTATGAAACGTGTGAGATCGTATGAGAGCGTGTTAACGCGAGGTAGGGCGCGTGAATTGCTTTTAAAACAGAAAATAAGGGATTCGGAAAGATTAGCAATGGCAAATCGAGACCTTGACCGAATTGAGGTAGAGACCCAGTATGAAAATGGACAAAGAATAGGCAGTACAAGAGACGATGCAGTATCGCGAGAAATAGGACATATAACGCACCATAACGAGGATAATGTACGCCAAGGCACAGAAAACCTAGGTCAGCATACGACAGAGCAGGAAAGTAGAGAGGCAGTCGATGATGATTCTAACTTGCGTCTTGAATACGTAGAACCCATAGTACAAGTAATCAGAGCTCCCTCACCACAGAGTACAAGGAATGCGAGCAGAAACGTGTCACAACACAGTTCAATGCAATCGGCTGCTAACCAACACTTGGGCGAAAACACAGAGCGTAGCACGTCGGAGGAAAAGGCAATAGGACCCACCAATCTGGCGGAATTATTACAACAAATTACGGAAACCATGACAAGGCAGAATAAAGAAATTGCGAACCAAATTCAAATTCAGAATGCAGAAACCACGAGATAAATGCGTGAGATTAAAGAACAAAACAAAAAAATTCAGTTACACCTAAGTCATATTGAAGATGAGGCAAAAGAATCTCGGGAAGTGATATGAAACTTAATAATAGGTCACAATCAATTGAGAACAGACATTGACAAGGTACAAGTGGACGTACAAACATTGCGTAATGACATTCAGGACGAGATCAAAACATTACGTAACGACACCCACGGAGAAGTCAAGAAACTAAAGAAACAGACAAACGAAATTACTAGACAAGCAGCAGGTACAGCGCGTGAAATTGTTGAAAAAAGTGTGTTACACAAACGTATCACAAAAGCAGCACTGAAAAGATATGATAACCGCATAGTAAAAATAGAAGCGCAAACGAAGCGACAATTTCTGAAATTGAGAGCAGAGTTGTTGCAAACCATTGAAGAGCGTAGTGAACAGGATCGAACAAGCACAGAGTCTGCAACCACGTCCGTATCTGAAACAGCACCGGAAAAACAAGCAATTAACGAAGATATTACACATATGCAATTCCAATCACAGGCGGAAAATAACATACGTGAAATCAGACAGACTGCACCACGGGTACGCGGAAGTTACAGTGGACAATATCCAATGGATCTACCACAACCGGAAAGAACGACGGAAGAAATGATCAGAAACAAAAGTGACGAAGAATCGCAAATTTCATATGGAACTATGACGAAGTACGACAACGATCATTTCCTCACAGTCAGAAAATTTCAACACTTTCGAGAAGGAAACTCATTACATCCTCGAACTTTTATTGATCAATTCCGAGTAGGATTACCAGAACACTGGACGCTAGCACACAAATTAGACTTTATATGTGCACACATGTCAGGAACAGTCGCAGAAATCATGCAAAATGTTGCAGCGACATGCCGATCGTACGAAGATTTCAGAGAGAAGTTTCTCTCACGCTATTGGTCCAGCGAAGCACAGAACAGAGTGAAGTACGGATTATTACAGAACCCATATTTTGAAAATTCAGGAGAGAAGAGTCCCGTGAAATTTTTCGAAGCAATGGCAAACAAAAATCAATTCTTAGATGTACTATACAGTGACGGAGAGTTGATTAAATTATGCGCGATGAAGCTACCATTGAAATACCAGCAATCATTAGTAGGTCGCGGAGGCAATGACGTCGAAGCATTTAAAGGTATTTTAAGGGAACTAGAGTTCATATTTTCGGAAAATGACGCAAGAAAAAGACGAATCGGACGTGAAAACGAAAGCAAAAAGCAGTGGAATCCACAAGACACAGTACGAAGAAACAATAATTACGAACCACGTGATAACATCGCACCAAGAAACGACAATAGATTTCAACATAGAATCGGTTTCGGATTTAGAAGAGAATATGGCAATAACTATAATTAATCCATGAACGGCAACAACTATTACAGAGGGAATAACGAAAACCGGAACAGGTACTGGCGAACCAATAGACCGACAAATTATCAACAAAGAAACCACTATCAACAAACTGAACAAGAAAAGCGAATGCAGATAGAAGAGGTGGAGGTAAGACCACCAAACCCCAATAAACGTTCGAGTTGACAGCTAAGCGCCCATGCCAAAGAGAATGACGCACCGACCCAGGACAATTGCAGCACCTTGAACAGAGAAGTAAAAATCTTATCACGAGAAGAGAAGAAGGAAGAAACAAATCCGCAGGGACCAGATGAAAACGAAGAAAAGAAAATAACAATATCGTGTTGGAATGAAATTAATTGGGAGAATACTGACGAGGAAGATGAATTACCAGAGGCATGCACAACGAATGTAGGACGAAAGGACGAAGTAATCAGTATTGCAGAGCTATTTGAGATGGAAACCAGGGAAAGCGAATTCAATGAGGATAATGCGCAGTCGACAGAAGTTGAAAATAAGTTACAAGTGGTCACACAACCCAACGTATATAATGAAGGAAGTTATGAAGCGATAATTAGAGCATTTAGATGCGATTATGTGGAAGTAGCGACGAAGAAGGAGAAGATAGACGAGGATGAGGAAAAGTAGAGGATGTAGAAGAAAGCGTAGATGAAGGAAGAAATAGAGAAGAGGAAATAAAAGAGAGAGAAGTAGCAGTCGAAGCTTATCCTACAGAAAGTTCGAATTCACAAGGGAAATTCCTAAAAAGACTTATGTATGATTCAGTGGAGGATTCGTTGATGCAAGAAGAAGAAGAAGAACAGAACCAACCCTTTCAAATTCAACCAATTGTGAAGGCCATGATAAAGCATATCCCAGTCAATATTGTAATTGATAGCGGAAGTGAACTGACTGCGATCTCAGAAAATTTATTCACGCAATGTAATGCCAATGAGGAATTGCCAGTTCTGAAAACACGTAAGATTAAAGTAAGAGGTCCCATTAGAAACAATGCTGCGGAAGTTACGAGACAAACAAGGTTAACTCTTTCGTGCCAAGGTCAAAAGATCGAAGCCAACTTCGTGATTATACCTAAACTAACTGTAGATTTGATTATAGGTGCAGATTTTTTAAATGAGAGACGAGCGAAAATAGATATGGGAAAAGGTAGCGTAACATTCGGGAATGTCACACTTCTCTTTGAGAAAAAGCTAAAATTAGAAGAAATACCAGTTATAAACAAACAATTGAGAATGACACGAGATAAAGAGGATGAAGAATTAGAATGGTATGCACAAAAGGGGGAAACGCCTCAACTCATGTTAGAAGTCCATAAAGAAATAGACGAAAACTTGCAAGAAGTCCAAGGTAATTCGGAACACAGTAAAAGAGAATTAGATGGTATTTTACGAGATAAAGCTGATGTATTTTTACCTAAGACTGACAGTATTAAACACTTTCAGTAAAAGTTTGAAGATTAATTTTATTACTCGTAAATAATCAGCACAATATTTCAAGATAATGTTGCAGATAAGATCATCAGGAGAAAGAAGAATGAAGAGAGAGGAAGGTGGAAAAAAGAACGTAGTTTCAATAATAACACCAATAGTACCATAGATTAAGGTGAAGGGATAAAGCGTAGATAGTCTAACAGCATGAAATATTAAAAGTCTATACACCACGACACTACACAAAAATAAAAAACGAATTTGAGGATTCTTGAGTAGACGTTAAGACTCCAAATATCTTAGTATTGTAACATGGAAAGGGCGCCGAAATTTGTAAAGCTTTTTAAGTAGGCGCAAAACAAGTAGATAGTAGATATATGTTAGATGATTAGAAGTAAAACTTTTTGTATGAACCATTGTAAAAACTCCAGCAAGGAAGAGATGCAACGACCGACAAGTTGCAACGCGAGATGTATCAAGAAAGAAAAGGACGTAATTAGCAAGACACGATTCCTACATAGCAGGAGCGTCGAGAGAAGGGAAAGGACAGCGAAAGGCCCTTGTATAGAAAGTGGGCAATAAATATGCCCGCTAGGAGGAATTCTGCTGGGATGGAACATCGAGCCGCACAGTGACAGACCCCTGCTGAGACGCGGCGGGACCACGCTGGGACGGCGAACGCCGGAAGGGTCTCCGAGCCCCGAATGAACGAAGCGAGCAAAAAACGGCCGGACGAGAAGACCGCTTGGGCAAGCCACCGCTGGCAAAAAAAATATGCGTAAAAGTCACACTACTGCTATTAAAGAGCACGCTGATGTACGAAACTGAAGAAGAACTTCCACAAATTAAAAATGACGCGCCCAAACAATTTATCAAACTGTTACTAGGAGGAGAGCTTAAAAGCGACTAGCTATCAATAAATATTTCCATATCCTGCCCAGAGAAGAACCAAGAAACAAGTAAGAAGCAGAGAAAAAGCGGGAAGAACAGAAGTTGAAGATTCGCAAGCTTGAGACCAAGAAAGAAGATGGGTGAAGAATAGACGACGTACCTTCCCAAATCCCTATCCTATTGTAAACTAGTCGTCTGCGAAGTATTACAACGAAAAACGACCGCATTCAGCGACACATAACGATGACTTTCACGCATACGAAGCCAGTAAACCACGAGATTCTGCACTCACAGCTCCATTCCATTATGGGACCTCCACAACAGCAACACACTTGCAAAGCCAACAAGGAACGACGAACGAAGCTGTACATCAAATACTTGCCCAGATCCATCCCGCTCAAGTCCATCACCTTCGTGCAAAAAACATTCGCCAACCTCATGCTTGAACATTCATAGGATTGTGTGAACGTGTGAAATCAAATTATATGATGTAGGAATTGTGCAAAAGAAACGTGTGAAAAACTAAATACGTTAAGCACACCAGACAGCTAATAAACTACAAAATAACAGTCATTGACTATGGACTTAAGTAAAAAATGACTGTCGATAAAAACAAGTCATTCGTTCTGAAATGGACAGTATATAAAGAAACAATATGCCACTTATTTTCTCCTCATAAAATGAAAGAATAACTATATTTTACTTAGTTTCCCTTATAAAAACAAAGAACAAAAAATTATCTTGTTGGATGTTTTCCCTTTCTTTAACATTTGTACCATTTATTAGGATAATATCTCAATACGTGTGTATGTATATTTCTTTGTCAGGCAATTTTTTTTAACATTTGTACCATTTGTTAGGATAATATTTGAATACTTGTGCATGTATATTTCTTTGTCAAAGCAATTCTATGAAGTAATTCTTATTTGTTAGTGTAACAATGTTGAAATGAGTGTCTCGAAACAAAAACATTTTATTTGCACGTGATATTTAGAAAATGTGTTAGGAATAGATTTTACTCAATTACTACATTTATAAAAACAATATTTCTAAGAAAATCGATGTGAAAGACTCCTCACTTTCGATAACAAACTTCTTAAAAAACAAACTTCACACTTAAATAAAGAAAGAAAATAATTAAAAATTAATAATAGTATAAAAATATTCTTCTCTTGTCATTTTTTATTATAATCTGGAAGAATATAAATATATATATTAGTAATACCTACTATAGAACAGAATAACGTGGCTGAACATTAGGCAACAAAATTTAGACACCGGAATAATTTTTGACTGACTTAGACAACGATTCAATCATTGCCTAAATTCAGTGCAAAAATTAAGTTCGAAGGGTGGTGATATGTAAGGTGTCAGGCAAATCCGACACCTTACATGAAAACCCTGACACAATAAGCAAATCCAGTAGTATGTCACATAGCTCCGAATAAATCGTGACATTAAATTAACCAAAGTAATACGAGTAACGAGTGAGCAAATGGAACACCACAGACTAACACAAGAATGCCTAAATGCATGTCGTACCTTCCCACCGTGAGGCAGACGCAGTTCCGAGGGGAGAAACGAGGACAGAAGCCGAGAGCAGAACCGTGTTAAGCTAGAAAAGGGAGGGGCTGGGCACCCACGCCGCGAGCCTACCTGTACGACTATACAACCCGCACGTTTTAGCGTGAGGCTTTTTCGCGTCTCAGGTACGTCAAGGATCACCCCCAGCCCAAGGTCAAAGCTAGAGCCCTCCAGAAAAGCAGTATAGATCTTACGATAACACGAAAAGGGCCACTACCACCCGCAAGTTTTAGCGTGAGAATTTTTCGCGTGTCTGTTACATTAGGATCACTCCCCAGCCCATGTTAAAAGATAGAGCCCTCCAGAAGAGCAGTATAGATCTTACGCTAAAAGGACCACACTAGCTGCAGGTTTTAGCGTGAGACTTTTTAGCGTCTCTGTTACGTTGCAAACTTTAAAAACATTGCCCCACAACGAAAAGTATAACGTTTCTCATTGGATAGA